>NC_138353.1:16484725-17684725 GCF_046562875.1 Panthera onca | reverse complement strand
ACGGACCGCGAGATCGTGACCTGGCTGAAGTCGGATGCTTAACCGACTGCGCCACCCAGGCGCCCCTAGAAAATCTTCTTAAAGTTATAAAAATACTGCCAAAAGAGTAAGGAGCTTACTAATCCAAAATTAAGAGAAAGTGAGCACCCGGAGGGAAGGGATGCACAGGAAGTCCTTCCACCCTGAAGGCAAAAGTGAGCTGCTATTTTATGACTTTGCAGAGTTGAGGGGGTGCAGAGATCGAGGCCCAGAGCCTGGCCAGGGTGAGAGTTGTAATGGGGAACTCCCCCAAGTTAAGCTGCATCCTCCATGTAAGAGCTAACCAGAAGTCAACCCTCCCACCTTCCCCCACTCGCAGGGAATGATGGCCTTGACCATAAGTGGAGCACAGAAGAAAACAGAAACCCATCTCTGAGAGACTGAGGCCTTGGATCAGCCCTCTCACATATTTGTAGCTCAAAGTTGCATCACTGAGATGCCTCAAGAAACCTCAAGCTCTGAATTTAGGGTAAAGTGGTTTTGTACCCCTTACTGCCTGCAGAAGAAAACATAAATCTTCTGGTCTCAGACCCAGGGGAACAACACAGGAAAGATAACAAAGCACACAGGAAATAAGACACCATGTTCAAGAACCAACAAAACCAACAGACAGCAGGCTCAGAGACAGGCAGGCAGGGCCTTCAGATAATGGGAACAACAGATGTATCCGGAAAGGTCTGGATGGGAGGTTGGCCAGGCATCGGTTGGGAATGCGAGAAGGGATGTGGCTGGGAGGGAATGAGGCCTAGGACTGGGTGGGGCATGGTGGTCGGGTATGGGGAGAAGGGGCCATTCACATACCTAATGCCAAGGAGACGTGGTCACACATCCCAAGAAGTTGTCCAAAACAGACGGGCCCATCCAAAGGAATGCCCAGCTCCCACATGCTACAAACAAGGCCACATCGTCAAGTCAGACAGTGGCTGGATTCAGAGCTGAAAGCAGCCATTATGCAGTCATATGGCTGTTTCAGTTACTAAAATTTTGAAGTACTTCCAAACCCAGTGATAGATAACCACTGCTCTCAAGCCCCTGGAAAGCTCTCCAGTGAGTCCCGCCTCCTTCCCTGGGACCCTCAGACCTCTCTATGCCCCAGCAAATAAGGAGCAATGTCTTGTTCAGTCTGAACAGCCTCCCCAGAACCCCTGTGGACCTACTGGCCCCTCACCGTTCCTCCCCCTATTCCACGTCCACCACCCACCCCTCTGCCCACCCTGGCATGTGAGCAAGGGAGAGGAAGGAAGGGGGCCTTCTTGTGGGTACCTATTTCCATTCTTCTACATACCGCTTGGTTGCCTGGCGAACAGATTCCTCATTGTGGGAAGCCACCATGAGGTGGCACATGGGGCCACGGTGGGACACATGGGTCAGCATCAGCTCCAGACAGCGGCTATAGCTGAAGGGAGATGATCTCTTCAGCTTATGGCACCCGCTGATTAAGGGTCAGTCCCCAGGGACTAAGGGCTCCTGTCCTTGGGAGGTGGGGTGCCTAAGGGCAAGTACTCTGGAGTCAGAAAGTCCCTCCGTTGCACCTGCACCAGGTGCAAGGGTTAGCCCTTCTCTGAGCCTTTTTCCTCTCCTGTAACAATTCAAGTTCACCTAACAGCGCTGCTGAGGATGGAGTAAGATGAGGGTGTCAAAGCCCCTGGCACAAGGGCAGTCTCACAGCAAAGGGCCACATCACGTGCACAAGATGAAATTTACCTAAGGTCATTCACTGCAGCATTATCTACAGAACACGAGTAGCAATAACCCAACTGTCTGTAAGTGGAGACTGGTGGAAACGAATGGTGGCACACAATGGAGAGTGGAGGGCCGGGCAGCCGTGAGAAGGGATGAGGAACCTCTTGGGCACCGATGTGGAAAGGTAAGATGACTGGCAAATGCTTTCCCAGCTTGCTGCAGGCCAAGCGCTACCCTAAGGACTTCATGTACTAGGCTAGTTGAGTTGGACAGACTGCCAGATCTGTCCTCTGACCTCCTCTGCCCCCTACCCAGGAAACTGACGTTTATGGCCTGTGTCACCCATGGTGTAATGGGCAGGAGATCAGAAGGTGGGAGGAGAGAGAGCTTGGGGTAGTTCACCCCTCTGCCCCCTCCCTGGCTCACCCTGTCTGCTCTGTGGGTGGCCACATCTCCTCTAGGGTGGCCCCTCTTCCTCAGCTACGGCACAAGGGCCCTAAGAGCCTCATGCTGTTGTAGGTTCCGGGCTTCCTCAATATTCCTATTCTCTATAAAGAGAGTGCATTTTACTACGTTTCTTTGTAGTTAAAGCCCTTTGCTTGGAATTCCGTTTCCTCTGGGGTCCTGCCTGACACACATACATTCACTCTTCTGACTCTCAGGTCAGCTCCATGAGGTAGACGTTCTGGTTATTTCCATTTTACAGAGGGGAAGACTGAAGCTTGCCCCCAGGTCACACAGCTAGAAGTGGCTGGGCTGGGATTTCAACCCAGGCTGTCTGATGCTTCAGGGCCTGCGTTTATTATCATTAGACTGTTCTTCCTTTAAAATAAGCAGTTGAGTGGAAAAACAGGGAGCGGTGTGCAGGCATGATACCTTTCGTACACTGACACACAAAACCTTTGCGTTTGCCTATTTATGCATAAAGGAACTTAGAAGATAAACATCTCCAAAATGAGATGGGGATTTGGGTGGAAGTGAGGTATGTCTGTATTCATTTTTGAATCATTGTGATTTTTAATCACACAAATTTATTATGTATTCAGAATGTATAATGTGCGAATGTAAAAAGGTGCAGCAGCTTTGGAAAACCATCTGGCAGTTCCTCACAAAGTTAAATAGGGAGTTACTGTATAACCCAGTGATTCCACTCCTAGAGGATTGAGCTGTCAAGCGAATTGGAAGTGTATATTTGCACAAAAATGTGCTCAGGAATGTTCATAGCAGCACTAGTCACAATGGCCCAAGGTGGAAGCGATCCAAATGCCTGTCAGCTGATGAGTGGCCAAACAAAATGTGGTACGTCCATACAGTGGAATATTATTTGGACGTATGAGGGAATGAAGTACTGATTCATCCAACAACATGGTTGAACCCTGAGAACATTATGCTAAGTGAAAGGGGCCAGGCACGAAAGGCCATACGTTCTACGACTCCATTGATAGGGAATGTCCAGAATATGCAAATCCACAGAGACAGAAAGATTAGAGGAATGGGGAGTGACTGCTGCTAATGGATGCAGGGTTTCTTTTGGGGGGTGATGAAATGTTCTGGAATTAGCGGCGACGGTTGCACAACCTTGTGAATATACTAAAATGCACTGAATTGTATACTTTAAAGCGGTGAATTTTATGGTATATGAATTATATCTTAGTAAAAAGAAATAATAATGGTGCCAGTGATTAAGCCTGTGGGGCACAACCGTATGTAGGAGCCCTCATGGGCCTTGGAGGCAAGCCTCAGTTCCAGCCATGGCTTGACCACTTGCCTCGTAAACTTGGGTCAGTCCCTGCGTCTCTAGAAACCTCTTCTGGATCCAATGTGAAATGGAGGTAGACTTTGTAAGCTTTACACAGACAGGGCCTGGGGACCACCTTGGTTGATACTGGGACCAGGGTCCAGCACAGGTCCTGATCTAAATTAGGTGATCAGAAAGTATGTGGTAAAGGAACAATTTCCTCCTTCCTAGGGTCCTGGGATGGGGGCCCAAGGAGCTCACCCATATTTTGCTCCCAGCACACTATGATTTGAGGTGAGTAAGAATGCAGGTTGTAGGGCCAGCCTGCTGGGTTCAAAACATGGCCCTGCCACTTACGAGCTATGTGACCTTGGGTAAGTGATTCCATCTCTCCGTGCTTGGGTTCCTCCCTCTGAAATGGGGGGTAATAATAATAGTACCTACTTCTTGTGGTTGTTTATTTATGTTTTGAACAGACCTGTACAGAAGCTACCATGTGGAAGGCATGATTCTAAGCACTGGGTGTTCAGCAATGAACAAAACAGAAACCCCTGCCCTCCCAAGCCCGCACTCTAGAGAGGGGGGAGACAGACAATGTGCAATTGAATACGAAAGTGTATAGAACCTCAGATGCCAGTAAGTAAGGGCTAAAGAGAAAAATAAATTCAGGAAGAGAGTAGGTGTGGGCGTTCTAGTTTTTGATAGGGAGGGCAGGGAAGGTCCCCTGAGAAGGTACCAATAAGTGAAGACGTAAGGAGGTGAGGGATTGAGCCATGCAGCTGTGTGGAGGAGAACATTCTAGGCAGTGGGAACAGGAAGTGCAAAGGCCCTGTGGATCATCGAGGAGGCCAGTGTGGCTGGAGTGCAGTGAGTGAGGAGCAGAGTGGGAGGAAGAGAAGTCAGAGAGGTGACAAGCTCAGATCATGAGGGAGCTGTGGGCTGCTTTAAGGATTTGGGGTTTATTGAGGTGCAGTGGGAGCCACGGAAGGGTTTTGAACTGAAGAGGGACAGGATTTGACTTCAATATTAATAGACTCCCTCTGGTTGCCGGTAAGGAATAGACTGGGGAGGGGGAGGGACAAAGGAGGATGCAGGGAGCCTGAAGAGGAGGCTGCTGTTCAGGGTGGGAAGGGACGATGTCCTAAACCGGGGAGAGGAAGTAACACATGGACATACACAGGAAGCTCAGCATCATGTAGTGCGCTCTGATGAGAGGTTAGAGGTTATCATTTATCTCAGAGGCCTGTCTGGCCCAGTCCTACCTCCGATTGGTAGCCTCATAGTCAGGCTGAGTGGGGTCTTCTGTCCCTTGGTGCCGAGCCGTCGCTCTCTCCTTGTCCAGATATGCCCCTCGTACCAACTTCACTCCGAAGGCCAGGCCAGCCCTGTCAGCGGCCTCGGCGGCCAGCCTCAGCCGCTCATGTGTGTCCTGGCGGAGGACCCCGGCAGCTTCGGGTCAGGACACCGGGACCCCCACCCTCCGTCCCCCAGAGCGTGCCACACACCTGCAGATAGGCCTGGTAAGTGTTCCACACCCAGGGCCCGCCTTCGCCGGGGCTGTTCCAGCGCACGGCCAGGGCATCCACCAGCAGAGAGAGCGCAGGGTTCAGGAAGGTGTACTCAGCGTCCACCAGGAGCCTCACGTGCTGGGCCCGGGCGTGCTGAGGGTGAGAGAGGCCGTGGTCAGGCGTCAGGGTGCCCAGGAGGTGTCGTGGGGCCAGGCCACAGAAGATGTTACCTGTACTACCCGGTGCAAGCGGCCCAGAGAGGCCTGGAGATGCCGGTTTTGCTCGGCGTTGAGGCAGGAGACCTGAAGGTCCTGGGGGAGCAGGAGGGGAGGCGAGAATGGCTCGGGTTACTGGATCCTTCCAGGGCCTATGCCTCCTCTCCCCCACCACCGAGAAGGGAAGACTGTTTAGAAATCGTTAGAAATATGAAAAGTAGCTGTATCACACAGATACTATTTATTGAGGGAAATAAAGTGGTCAAGAACCCAGGATCTGGGTTTGAATCCTGGTTCCACCACTTACTGTATGGCCTTGGATGAGTGGTATAACCTCTCTGGGCCTCATTTGTTGTCTATTTTTTCAATGATTAGATGATAATGGCACCACCCTCATGGAGTTGCTGTGTGGAGTGTGCCTTGACAGAAGAATGGGAGGGGCCCAGCGCATGATAAGCGCTCAATATATGTTGTCATTATAATAATAAGTGATTTCCGGGGTGTCTGCGTGGCTCAGTGGGTTACGTATCCGACTCTTGATTTTGGCTCAGGTCATGATCTCAGAGTTGTGAGATCGAGCCCCTTGTCAGGTTGTAGGCTGAGCACAGAGCCTGCTTAAGATTCTCTCCCCCTCTCTGCCCCTCCACCGCTAGCACTGTCTCTCTCTAAAAAAAATTATGGGGCGCCTGGGTGGCTCAGTCAGTTAAGCATCCGACTTCAGCTCAGGTCACGATCTTGTCATTCATGGGTTTGAGCCCCGCATTGGGCTCTGTGCTGTCAGCTCGGAGCCTGGAGCCTGCTTTGGATTCTGTGTCTCCGTCTCTCTCTGCCCCTCCCCTGCTCTCACTCTGTGTGTCTCTCTCTCAAAAATAAATTAAAACATTACATTTTTTTAATAAAAAAGTAAACATTAAAATTTTTTAAACAATTTGTAATAAGTGACTTCATATACTAGCTTATTGATATAACCTTCACAACGATCCCAGTAGATAGTTATTCCAAGCTCCATTTTCCAGGGAGAAGACTGAAGGTTGGTGAGTGAGGTAACTAGGAATTAACACATAGAAAGTGCATAGAACAGTAGCTAGGTCATAGTAAGTGCCATTAAGTGTTGTCTGTATTAGGTCTCTTAGGACCTCAGTATCCTCATCTAAGGCCAGAGCCTCGTTGCTACAAAAGGCCATATTTCATTTTTTCTCATTGCCACGTAGTATTCCATTGTGTATATAAACCACAATTTCTTTATCCATTCATCAGTTGATGGACATTTAGGCTCTTTCCATAATTTGGCTATTGTTGAGAGTGCCGCTATAAACATTGGGGTACAGGTGGTATGGAAACCAATTTGACAGTAAATTTCATATATTAAAAAATAAAAAAAAATAAAAAAATAAAAAATAAAAAAAAAAAAAAAAAAAAAAATAAGGCCAGAGCCTCACTGCAGCCCACAAGGCTCCACCCATCCGGCCCCTCTGCTTTCCTCTCCTCAGCTCTCCGAGCTCACTGCCCTCCAGGCACACTCGCCTCCCTGCTATTCTTGCAACACTGGCACCTTCCTGCCTCAGGGCCTTTGCTCTGGCTGTTCCTTCTGTGGGAAACACTCTTCCCCTAGATGTCCACTTACCTCGCTCCCACCTCTCCTCCAGGTCTTTGTTTCAATGTCACCTTCTCAGAGAGGTTTTCCCTGGTTCAAATTTGCAGCTCCCGATCTGGGGCTTTCTTTTCTCTTTCCTCAGCCTTACTATTCCCTATGATGCCTACTGACACATGTTCCATATCAGCTTTGGTTTTAATTATTGAGTGCCTCTTGCCTCTCCCTGACCAGCAAGGACAGGGAGTTTGTCTTGGTCATCGTCCCCTCCACCCTCCACCCCTGGAGGAGCACAGCACCTGGTACATGGTAGGTGATCAATAAACATTCAGGGAATTAACACATCTGTGATGTGGAAATAATATTTGTCCCTAACTTACGATCTTGTTATGGGGATTCCAAGGGTCAATGTGAGCCGCTGGTGATGCAAGGAGTCCAGGTGAATTCAAAGAAATTGGGAAGTTAAAGAAGGAGGAACAGGTGGGACTTGGTTCTATTATATCCAACAGAATCCACATGGAGATGTAGGCCTAAGTCTGCTAGTGGAACTCCCTCAGAATTGGGCTGGGAGAACATGGCAAACCTCCCCCGGATCTTAGTGGAGAAAACTCTCCAGAAGGAGGGAAGAGATGGGGCACCTGCCCAGCCATCTTTTCCTCAATCGGAGGATTGAGGGCAGAGTCTCGGGGGAGTTCTGGGGTAAACTGGCAAAACTCGCTGTATGCGATGGCCACCCTCATCGAGGTCCTGCGAGGTGCCTGGTGCTATTTCACATACCTCACCAAGAATTTACCTCCCTTAATCTTCACCTCCTTGAAGTAGGGACTATTATCATCCCCCATTTTACAGAGAGGGAAACTGAAGCACAGAGAGGCGAGACCGCTTGTCCAAAGCCACACGGCTTCCTCAAACCCTGAGTTATTTTTTTTTAAGTCTATTTATTTATTTTGAGAGAGAAAGAGAGAGAGCAAGTTGGGGAGAGGCAGAGAGAAAGGGAGAGAGAGAATCCAAAGCAGGCTCCATGCTAACAGCACAGAGCCTGACTTGGGGCTCAATCTCACGAACTATGAAATAATGACCTGAGCTGAAATCAAGAGTTGGATGCTTAACTTGACAGGGCCACTCAGGCACCTTCAGACCCTGAGTTCTTAACCATCACTCTATATACCCACTCACAGGCAGGGTAAACATTTCCTTCAAACATATATGAGCCACTTAGGACAGTGTGTGGTGCATTGTGAGTGATCAGTAAGTTCTTCGCTAGTAATTTATTGCTTAAAAATCACTTGCTTCATTTATCCATCTATTTAACATCTATTTTATCATATCTCGTCTAGGTGCCAGGGGCTGAGGATATGACAGTGAACAGGACAGTTGTGAATTGTACTGTGGAGACCAGGGAGGGTAGGGACTCAAATCTGAGACATGGGATGGTAGGGTTGTCTCTGAGATGGGGACAGGAAGGGCAGCAGCCTTGGCGAGACACTCAAGCCAGGGTAGGACCTGCTAGGTGTGAGGGGTCTGGAGGATATCCAGGGGCTCAGGGAAAAAGCTAGGGCTGGAGATAAACGTGGACCTCATTAGTACAGACTGGGGAAACTGAGGCTATAGGGTGGGTAAGAAGGCCCCATTGAAGGGATTAAGGAGTAAGGAGGAGGGAGCCAGGACCTAGCCTTGGGGAACCTCCATATTTAAGAGACAGGCAGAGAAGAGCCCAAAAGGATGGAGAATGAGCCAGCAGAGATGAAAAAGGAAAACCAGGTGTGATGCTCTTAGGGATGCCAAGGAAAGCAAGTGACCCAGGGAGGAGGAGGGCCCCTCTGTTCATCACGAAGCCAGATGCCAATGGCAGGGAGGGTAAAAATAGTGTATGCAAATAAAAAGAAAGGAATGGATGAATTAACCAAAACCCCACTGGCCTAATCACAACTCCCAGCCATTCAGCACATAGCATAGCTGAATTGATTGACCAAATACTGATTACTTTTTTCTAGTTGGTAAAGAGCCACTATCTCACTCCCTCCTCTGAGAACTCCCAGCCCCCAGGCCCCTCCCCAAGACCCCCAGATGACCCATATTCCATCTCTTCCGACCAGACCCCAGGGCTATAGCATACTTATTCTGATTATTCTAAGCCTGGGGAGTAGCAGTAGCTACACAGTTTGAATATTCCGCTTACAGGTGGTTGCTACATCCAAGTACAGAGAACTCCGCTCCCCCCACATTCCCCACCAACCATCCATTCTCCCCCAGCCTGAGGTCTTTACCTGCCCAGAGTCCATGGCTTCTGCCAGCCTCTCAGGACTCAGCTCCAAGGAAGCCCCTGGTCTTCTGATCCACGTGGTTAGCTCCTTCTGGAATAGGGTAATGGGTGGAGTGGTGAGGAGGACCTGGTAGGCAGCCATACCCCCCTCCCCCATCCGGTCTGTCCCTTACACAGAGCCGAGTGCTGGTCAGCGCCGTCACCTTCAGCTGCATAAGGATGTTCCCAGTCGGGCCAGGGGTCTCCAGGAGGCCTCGTGACAGGTCCACACACCGAAGCATAGCACTGAGGTTCCCCTCATACCAGGCCTCACTGCCCAGCCAGCAGGCATTAGCTTCTGGAGCCCGCCACCCCCCTTCCTGCCAACCTCCCAGGGCCTGGCCCCTACTCACCCAGTCTTGACAGCTGAGTCAGGCTCCTCCTCAGTGGGCACGGCCAGCAGGGGCCGGAGGCCCAGGGCCTGGAGCTGCCGGACGCAGCCCCTCACCTCCTCTGCTGTCTCACCAGCTACAAACTGCCCGTAGACAGACGCTCGGAGAAGTGCGCCCGAGAGCCGGGAGCCCAGGAGCCGCTGAGACCAGGCCTGGAGCTGGAGTGACACAGAGCAAGGGCTCAGAATCCAGCCCTGGGGACCCCCCAGGCCCTTCCCCAGGGTCACTGCTCACCGCCAGGCCATGTGTGACCAGAGGGGGCCAGGCACACAGCCGCAACACCAGCAAAGCCCGTGTCAGCTCTCCCGTGCCCTTGAGGTGAAAAGCCCCACCATCAAAGTTTAGGGCCTGCCAGCCTCCAGTGGAGGGCCCAGCCTGGGAACAGAGCGCACGACAGGTCCGGAGCATCATAAATCCCCAGCTGCTCCGACAGCAAGTAAAGAGGTCTCCCAAGTGCCCCTTGCCCGGCCAGGGACAGTGACTGATTAACCAGGCAGTAGCCAGGGAAAGGCAAATCTTTTAGGATCATAGGCTCCTTGGGGGGCAGTTAATTATTAACTGAGGGGGACAGAGTTCAAAATAACGGGACAAGAGAGGACAGTCCCAATAATAGCCCCCAACCACCCTCAGCACAGCGGCTCACAATTCCTAGGTACTCTCCACGCTAAGTGAAAGTGCGACTCCGGAGCCAGGACCCCTGGGTTCAAGGCAGTCTGGTGTTGGGATCTTGGGAAAGTTACTTAACCTCTCTTGTTGCAAGTGCTTCATCTTCAAATGGGAAAGATTGTAGCGTTACTTACTGAATAAATTTACAAATGCTCATAACCCGTAACCCAGCTGTATCATGCTGAGCATATAGCGTAGAGAACGTAGAGAAAGAGAACCTCGAGAACATCGCCATCGGGAAACATGAAAAAGAAGGAACGTTTACAACTGCACTGTGGGTAACAGCTGCAAACCATCCAGATTTCTGTCAGCTGGAGAATGGATAACTACATTGTGGCCTGTTCACACAATGGACTACTATACGGCAATAAAAAAGAACAGGCTAATGATGCGTATAACCACATGGTTAAATTTCACACACGGAGAGGGGCGCCTGGGTGGCTTAGTCGGTTGAGCGTCCCGTTCTTGGTTTTGGCTCAGGTCATGATCTCACAATTCATGGGCTCGAGCCCCATGTCGGGCTCCACGCTGACAGTGTAGAGCCTGCTTGGGATTCTCTGCCTCTCTCTCTCTCACTCTCTCTCTCTCTCTCTGCCCATCCCCCCCCAAATAAATAAACTTAAAATATATATATTAATAAAATATCTCACACCCAAAGCGGTGAGTGAAAGAAGCCAGACACCAAACAGGATATGCTGCATTCTTCTGTTCAATACACCTGAAAAAGGAAAAGGAAGTGACAGCAGTGTTAGGAATATGTACATGCGTGGTCAAACTGTAAAGAAAACACAGTAAATGAAATGATTATCCCAAAAGTCAGAGAAGAGGCGTTGTAACTGGGCAGGGGCACACGGGGGCTGTCCTTTCTTAACCTGATGATTCAGTTGTTCACGTTATTAAGTATTTTTTAATGCCCTACATTTGCATTTTATACCCCTGAATAGACAATACATTTCACAATAAGATAAAAATGAAGCATTAATCCGAGTATCAGTCTCATGGGGCTGTTGTGAGGATCCAGGGAGTTCATGTGCACACACAGCCTGGGACACAACATGTGCTCAGTAAGTACCGGCTGTGATCTTTAGGTACTGTGTGTGCAAAATTCCATTGGTGCCTGTGCTCCTGGTGAGGTATATACTGTTAATCGCTGCTGTGTTTGGGGATCTCTAAAACCACCTCAGGTTCAGTTATTGGCTAGAAGGATCCGCAGAACTCAGAAGAGATGTTTTACTCACCGTTATGGTTTATTACAGTGAAAGGAGATAGATTAAAAAGAGCAAAGGCAAGCAGCCCCTGGGTGGCTCGGTTGGTTGAGCGTCTGACTCTTGATTTCAGTTCAGGTTACGATCTCACGGTGGTGGGATTGGGCCCTGTATCGGGCTCCTCGCTGAGCACGGAGCCTTCTTGAGATTTTTTTTCATCTCTCTCTGCCCCTCTCTCCTGCTCTCTCTCTCTCTAAAATTAAAAAAAAAAAAGTGTGTTTAACTGAAAAATTAAAAAAATAACAAAGGGAAGAGGCCCGTGGGGTCTCTTGTGCCCCAGGCACAATCTTCTAGATCTCTCCCAGTGCCACCGAGCAGCGTTCAAGGCTCCCGGCCACAATGCGTGACAACATGCCTGGAGTACTGCATCCAGGGACTCTCACATGAGCCCCTAATCCATGGGTGTTAAAAGCAGAGGCTCAGAGAGGTGGAGATACCTGCTTGAAATCACACAACCAGTTGATGGCCAAGTGTGGGCTTAATGACCTTGTCCCCCAGACCTCAGGCCTCAAGATTTTTTTAAGTTTATTTTTTTATTGAGAGAGAACACGTGTGTGTATGTACAAGTGTGTATGTACAAGTGTATGTACATACAAGTGTATGTACAAGAGCGGCAGAGAGAGAGAGAGAGAGGGAGAGAATTCCAAACAGGCTCCATGCTGACAGCCCCAGTGCAGGGCTCGATCTCACCAATTGTGAGACCCAAGGCCTCAAGATTTTAACCACTTCTTTGTGTAGTCTGTTTTCAGGACTCAATTCACAGAACACGTGACTGGAATTAGATTATAAATCCAACAAAGCTTGAGCTAAAAAAGTCTTTAAACTGTTTTCTTTAATGTTTTCTTTGTTTTTCAGAGAGAGAGAGAGAGCACGAGTGGGGGAGCAGCAGAGAGAGAGGGAGACACAGAATCTGAAGCTGCCTCCAGGCTTCAAACTGTCAGCACAGAGCCCGATGTGGGGCTCGTACTCACGAACTGCGAGATCATGACTTGAGCCAAAGTTGGATGCTTAACAGACTGAGCCACCCAGGCACCCCTAAACTGTTTTTTTTTTTATTCCATGAACAGTTCATATTTAAAAATTAAAACAATCCAAAAGGGGGCAGAGTGAAAAATGAATATTTCTCCAGCTCCTGAATTTTAGCCCCTCAATTTCTTCCTTCTAAGGCAATGGGGTATTTTTGCAAAGACAGAATATACTACGCATAGAAGTGCACCTATATATCTCCCTTATTTATTACAAAATGAGAAAATACTACTTATTCCTTTGTACTTTGATTTTTTTTTACTTAGCAATGTATTTTGAAAGATCATTCCCATCTCAGTGTGCATAGCTCTATCTCAAATTTGAAAGGTTCTGTGTTGTTTCTTCTTTTAATCTTTGATAGAATCCACCAGTAAGGCTATTTGGGCCAATTGTTTTCTTTATGAGAAGGTTTTCAATAACGAATTCAATTTTTTAAATAAATATAGGACTCTTCTTATTTTCTATTTCACAAGCTTTCATACCTTGCGTTTTTCAAAGAATACTCACTTCATCTAAATTGTCAAATCTAACTGCAGAATTTGTAGAGACAACCTCTCTTTCATTCTTGATATTGGTAATTTCTGTTCTTTTTTTTTCTTGATCAGTCTAACTAGGGATTTTATCAATCTTGTTAATCTTTTCAAACAACCAACTTTGGCTTTGTTAATATTCTCTGTGGTTTGCTGATCTGTCTTATTTTTAACATTTGCAGAATGTTCAATTGTATGGGCTCTCATTATTGATGGCTTTATTTTTCCTGACACTTAACATGAAAAAATTGCAGATACGGTTTCCAGAATGGCCACAGACCACCTATACACCTTCCACCTAGATCCAATAACCTTGCCATATTTGCTTTTTCTCTCCTCTTCCCCTATCTCTTAATGTAAACGTGTCCCCCCTACCATTTGAAAGTAAGTTATAGGGGCGCCTGGGTGGCTCAGTCAGTTGAGCACTCCACTCTTGATTTTGGCTCAGGTCATGATCCCAGGGTGATCGACCCCTACATCAGGCTCCACACTGAGCACAGAGCCTGCTTAAGATTCTCTCTTCCTCTGATCCCTTCCCCCATCATCTCTCTCCAAGATTAAAAAAAAAGTTATAGACCTTGTAACATCTCAGCATGCACGTCTTAAGAATAAAGAATAAGAATATTCTCCTACATGCCCACGTCACCATTCTCACATCTAAGAAAATATCAATAATTCTTTAGTGTCTAATATTGCACTCATGTTCAGATTTCCCCAATTGTCTCCAAAATGGCTCTCATAGATGTTACTATTATTTTTAAACCAGAATCAATCCAGGTTCATGCTTTGCATTTGGTTCTTATGTCTCTTTAGCGTTTGAGGTATATTTGTGGTATAGTCCTCATGATTTTTTAAAAAAGCCTTCCAAAAAAGCCCACGCCAGGTGTCTTGTAGAATGCCCCTCATGTTGTATTTGTCTGATTATACTCTTGTGATGTCATCTAATATGTTCCTTTATCCTATGTATTTACTGTAAATCCAGTGTTCTGGTCAAGAGCCATAATTTATTAGTCCAGTCTCCTACCAGTGACAATTTAGATTGACTCTGGAGTCCCCGATTCTGGTCTCTTAACCATCATGTTATTAGGCCTTCCAGGCTCCTCAAGAGCTCTGCCAGAGCAGCCTCAAGGGTAGGAGACAAGCTGAGGGTCTAGGTTCAAAGCCTTCCTACACCTGCGCATTGGGAGATTAAGAGGACTAGAGTTTAGGGAGGTGTAGAGAGAGGAGAGAAGCCAGGAGCAAAATTGTATTTTGGGAATAGATTGTGAGGAACCTTAAATATTTGTTATAAAGAGCCGATTTTACCTTGAGCACACTAGGGAGCCATGGAAGATTCTAGCTGGGGAAGAGAAACTCAGATTTAGGCTTTAAGAAGATCCCCCTAGATACACATGTGCTGTTTCGAAGGGGCACATGCACCCCAATGTTTATAGCAGCACTATAAACAATGGCCAAAGTATGGAAAGAGCCCAAATGTCCATCGATGGATGAATGGATAAAGAAGATGTGGTGTGTATATATACAATGGAGTATTACTTGGCAATCAGAAAGAATGAAATCTTGCCTTTTGCAACTACATGGATGGAACTAGAGGGTATTATGCTAAGTGAAATTAGTCAGAGAAAGACAAATATCATATGACTTCACTCATATGAGGACTTTAAGATACATAACAGATGAAAATAAGAGAAGGGAAGCAAAAATAATATAAAAATAGGGAGGGGGACAAAACAGAAGAGACTCTTAAATATAGAGAACAAACAGAGTGTTGCTGGAGGGGTTGTGGGAGGGGGGATGGGCTAAATGGGTAAGGGGCATTAAGGAATCTACTCCTGAAATCATTGTTGCACTATATGTTAACTTGGATGTAAACTTAAAAATAAATTATTAAAAAAAAAAGAAGATCCCCCTGGCTACCCAGTGGAGAGTAGATAAGAGAGGGGGTCTAAGGCTAGAAGCCATGGAGGAGGCTGAAGCAGGAACAGGGGCTTAATAATAGGAAGAAACAGAGTGGAGGAGGAGAAGGGGAGAGATACACAGGAGACTGCATGGATGGGTAATGGGACATCCCCTCAAATCTTCATGGAAACCCCAGTCCCAAGGGTGACAGGCACAAAGACCTTGATCAGGTGTGGCATCTGAGGAACACTGTCCCCTCACTCTGATCCCCAAAAACTTTTCCATAAGATTCCCAGATTCCAGGAATCAAGCCCAGAGACTCTAGCCAAGTGGGGAGATCAGAGATACTGGCTCTGACTCCCTTCCCAGATTTCCCCTTGCCATCTTTAAACTACTCCTTTCTCCTTCCATGATAGGAGGAAGGAGTAGTTTAGTTTTTTGTTTTGTTTTTTTCCCAGTGAACTGCAGTCTCCAGACACAGGCAACACAACTTAGGTGCTGAATAGCTATTGAATGAATGCATGAAAAAGCTCAAATATGTCTCATCCCCCTGGCGCCTTCAGACCAATGAGTGTTCCACTCCCCAGACCAGCCTTAATGTATGAATCATCCTGGGGGGTTCCCATCTCAGGAATGCCCCTCCCTTGCTCCCCATGGTTCTGAAGAGAAAGAAAAAACTCCTTCGGATGGCCTTCAAGGCCATCACCAGTGTCTCAACATTGACTACACACTGAGATCACCTGAGGAGATTATTTTAATTTTATTATTTTAATTATCATACAATAAAAATAACTTTCCCCCCGTTTGGTGTACAGTTCAATGAATTTTAACACACGTATAAATCCATTTCATCCACCTCCCCATTGCAGTCAGGGCAAGGACAGTTGCACCATTCCAAAACACTCCTTTTGCAGCCACACCCTCTCCCCACCCATAACTCCCCATGACCGCTGATCTCTTTTCCATCACTGTAGTTTTGTATTGTTGAGAATGTCAAATATATGCAGCCGTACAGTATGAGCTCTTTGAGACAGGCTTATTACACTTAGCATGATGTCTCTGAGATCATGTAAATTGTTGCATTTATCAATAATTCTACTCCTTTTGACTACTGAGTAGTATTCTGTTGTGTGGATACACCTAAGCTTGTTTATCCATTAACCTGTTGTTTCCAGCATCCAGTGAGCTTTTAAAAATTCTGACATTTGGGCCCCCAACCTCACAGAGTCTGATGTAATTGTTCTCTTTTAGGCATTAGGAATGTCACCAGCTCCCCTGGTGAGTAAATGTTCACCCCAGCTGAGAACCCTGGCCCCCAAAGTCTAGCCCCTTCACTTCTCTCACTTAGTTCTTACGTCTCCCCCACTTCCACCCTCTTACTCCTTTCTGTCCCTTGAACACACCAGGTTTCGTCCAGTTCAGGGCCTTTGCACTTGTTGTTCCTTTTCCCTGAAAACGCTTTCCTTTCTTATTTGCCTAATTAACTCCCACATGCCCTCAGTTCTCAGGATTTAAGACACACCCTCCACGAGTCCTGCCCTGAGCAGCTCTTGCCGAGAGGGGAAGTTTAACCATTCCACCCTTTACTTGTAGTTCCTGACACGTTCATTCTTATTTGAGCAAATACTTAGTTAATATGACACCTAGACTGTGAGTGTCATGAGGGCAGAGACCACATTTTTTTATGTCATTAATTTATCCCCAGTGATTAGCCCAGGACTTAATTTTTGTGGCACAAATGAATGATTTAATAGATTTATTTGGCATTTGTTGGATACAGGACTTAGAGATTCCTTCCTGCTGAAGTACGAATAAATTGCCCTCTTCTTGAGTCGCTGTGATCTTGCAAGAAGTAAAACAGTCCCCAAGAATCACCTCCTCAAAAAAATCATGACCTGGAAGGGGATAGAGCAGGGGACAGTTGAGACAGGTAGAGCTGCCCTGAGAGTGCTGAGGACAGCATTGGTATTGAGATGCTAAGTCTTGGGCTATCAGAGAGGTGGGGCATCTGGACTTGATACAACCAAGTTCAGCCAAGACCCTGAGAGGACCTGAGATAGACCCAGGTTAATTGTGCCCCTCTGGAGGAAGGGCTTGGAGGAAGCCCTCTGGAGGAAGGCTTCCCCAATTTAAGTTTGTAGGACTCCTGGTAACTAAGATCAAGTAATAAGTTCACATTCAAAGATCACCAAGCACACAAGAAAAAAAGCCACCATGAGTGAGAGTCAACAGAAGCAATTCTCCAGTTATCTATCGCAGCAAAATAAACTACCCCTAAACTTAGTGGCTTAAAACAACAGCAGTAATTTATTTTGCTTACAGATTGGCAATTTGGGCAGGGCTCAGCTTGGCCAGCTTGTTTCTGTTCCATGCAGTATGAGCAGGGACAGCTCAACTTGAGGCTGGAAGATGCACTTTCCAGATGTTGTACTCACATATATGACAAGTTGGTGCTGGCTGTTGGCTGGAAGCTGAGTCAAGGCAGTGGGCTGGGAGGCTCAGTTCCTCTCTGTAAAATGCTTGGGCTTCTTTACAGCATGGTGGTCAAGTTCTTAGAGTGAGCATCCTAAGGGAATGAAGAAGAAGTTGTGTTGCCTCTTATGACCTAGTCTTGGAAGTCACACAGTGTCATTTCTGCCACAGCATAAACCTACCCAGATCAAGGTGTGGAGGGAGGGGGGCACAGATTTTATCTTTCAGTGGATAGTGTCAAGTCACATTGTAAGAAAAGCAAATCTTGTGGCCATCTTTGAAAAATACAATCTGCCACAACAACAACAAAAGATTCTGACCTACCCAAAGGACAAATCTAAGACTGGGGTAAAGTTAGGTTGAAAATAACAGTCTGGGAGGGGGAGAACCTAGGTGGGGAATCTTGGGTGCTTGGCAGAACAGACAGAACACAGTGGTTTGCTCAATAGTAGCCATGGAAGATTCTTGAATGAAGTTCCAGATGGTCCTGTGGGTGGTCACCCATTTTGTGGTGAGAGGGAAAGGGGATTTAATATTAGCAAAGAGAAATAGTTCTAAGTGGGAGAACAGCTTTGGGGTCAGAGTCCTTTCATTAGTTCTGATTGGGTTCCCTGATGACCTCTAAGCCAATCACTGGGGTTGGAGTGTTAAATACTTTGGCCAAATCCGAGTGGCCATTTGCAGGAGCACCAGGTAGAGGTCTACATCCATCCAATGCACAAAGCCTACCTAAAGTGAAGAAATAGGCATTGCTGCTTCCAAAGAGTCAGCATGGAAAAGGGTAAATGGACACTAGATGATAAAACAATGGGGCTCATGAGTGGTAACGGTTCCAGGAGAAAACCCACAAAAAGAACTTAGAATAGGGATTGGCATGTGCAGACGGCTCATGAATGCTGTTTGCTGTTATTTCAACTATTTACTGGCTTCCAGCCATTCATAGGATAAAGTACAAACACCATAAGAAGACCGTCGTGATTTATCCTGGTCCATCTCAACTAGCCTCAATTCCTACCACTCCTGCCTTGACAATTCTCCAGCAATAATTTTAGGAAAATCTCTCTCTACCCCGTACTCCTGAGATTGTCTGTGTCTCAATGCCCTTGCACACCTACTCAGCCTTAAATATTGGGGCTCGGCGACCACTTAACATCAGAGGACGCTCCCATCACCACCACCAAGTTTTTATCTCCAGCACAGACCAAAATATACAAACCACTTTAGAATCCTAGTCTAGATTTGTTCTTCTCCAACGGGCCGGTACCGCCCCCTGGTGGAAGTTTTGGAAATTTGCGCAAATGTTTTTGGTTGCCACCTTGTTTGGAGGGCGCCACAGACTTTTACAGGTCAGGAACCAAGAATGCTAGACCCTGCGTCCGCACCCTAAACAAGTTGAAACCTTCTTTAAAGGAGTTTAAAAAAAGTTTATTAATTATCTGAAGTTATTAAGACAACATGTATACAAATGCATAAAAATTTTCGGTACTGTTTGAAATATACTGACTTTTTTCTGAAATAAAATTCTAAAGTAAGTAGAGTGAAAATGATAATTTTTTGTTGTTCAGAATGGCTGCAAAGGTTGTTCACCATACAGGAAAATTGCAAGTCCAACCATAATGCCACTTAAGAGATATAATGTAAAATTTTAACAGTGTAAAACACACATGAAGAAATGTGTCCGTATCACAAGTGTTCAGTATGATAAATTTTCAGAAAGTGACAACATCTGTGTAACTAGCACGCTGGTCAAAGAACATTATCATCTCTCTGGAAGCCCTCCTTGTGTCACATTCCAATCACTATTTCCGTCTCTCCCAAAGACGACCACTCTTGATTTCTAATGCTACAAATTGTTTTTGCCTGCTTTTAACTTTAAGCAGATGAAATATAATGTGTTCTCTTTTGGGTCTGACTTCTCTGATTCAATACTATGTTTTTGAGATATGTCCACGTTGTTGAGTCAGTAGTTCATTTATATTCATTGTCATAGTATCTGTTGGATGAACATACAACTGAGTTATCTGTTCTCCCTGATGGACCCTTGGGTTGTCTCCGGATTCTGGTACCAATGAACATTCTAGTTTATGCCTTTTTTGTTCACAGATATAAGCATCTCTATTGGGTATATACCTAGGAGTATACTTATATGTTAGTAGGGTATGTGTATGTTAAGAATTAGTAGAGGGGTGCCTGGCTGGCTGAGTCAGTTAAGCATCTAACTTCTCCTCAAGTCATGATCTCACAGTTTGTGAGTTCCAGCCCTGTGACAGGCTCTGTGCTGACAGCTCAGAGCCTGGAGCCTGCTTCAGATTCTGTGTTTCCCTCTCTCTCTGCCACTCTCCTATTCGCACTCTGTCTCTGTCTCTCTCAAAAATGAATAAACATTTTTAAACTTTTTAATAAAAAAAAAAGAATTAGTAGATAAAGCCAAACAAAGTGGATGTATGAACATATGCTCCCATGAGCACACAGTTATGCCTGAGCACTTTTGTTTTGTCCTGTTTTTCTTTTTTCTTCTGGACCCCAGGGACACCGAATGGATTAACCATTATCTTCGGTTTATGATGTGTTCTTGTCCACGTGAAGCCCCTTCTCTGATGGTGAGAAATCTAGCTGTCATTAATATATTTATTCCTTTGATCAATCCCTCCGTATTTCACTGATGTCCCATTGTTGCTGCTACCCTTGTCCTCCGTACCAGCCCTTTCCACTATGCTAGGGCTCTAACAGCCCACTCTGGGCAACCCTCCTGTGCATACCCCTCCCAGTCTGGTTAGGCTCTGACCCCTAACCCCCAGGGCTGTCATGGCTCTCCATATCCCCCCCAAACACGTACACATTCTTACAGTTTCCAAGCTTGCTTTAGCCTCACAAAGCACCTTTAGGACTGAAAGCTCTTTATTTTTACTTCTTGTTTTTCACAGTTCTTTTCATTCATAACTTCGATGACTTCTTTGTAATAAGATTCGTATATTTTGTTAGTTTCAAAGAACATCGTGTTGGCTTTTTAAAAAAGAATCTCTATTTTACATTTTTCATTAACTTTATTTTAATTTTCTTAAAAGTAGAGAAATTTTCTATTTTCTTTGGGTTTATTCTATGGTTAATTTTCTAGTTTTTTCTTCTTTTTAAACATCTTCCAACATTTCATTATTATTATTATTATATTAAATTTTAGTGAGTTTTTAATTTTAATTCCAGTATAGTTAACATACAATGTTGGGGCGCCTGTGTAGCTTAGTCAGTTAAGCATCTGACTCTTGATTTCAGCTCAGGTCATGATCTCAGGGTTTGTGGGTTCGAGCCCCATGTTGGGCTCCACACTGACAGTGAGGAGCCTGCTTAGGATTTTCTCTCTCTCTCTCCCTCTCTCTTCCCCTCCCTCACTTGCGCATGGTCTCTTCTCTCAAAATAAATAAACTTAAAAAAAATATATATATATATATACACATGTATATATGTATATATATATATACATATATATATATACACATGTGTATATATATATATGTATATATATATATATATACACAATGTTATATTAGTTTCAGGAGTATGATATAGCGATTTAATAGTTCTATGCATTACTCAGTGCTCATCATGATAAGTGTACTCTTTAATCCTCTTCATGTATTTCACCCATATCCTCACACCTCCCCTTTGGTAACCATTGATTTGTTCTCTATAGTTAAGAATCTTAGTTTGTCTCTCTTTTTTCTTTTGTTCATTTGTTTTGTTTCCTAAATTCCACATATAAGTGAAATCATATGATATTTGTCTTTCTCTGACTTATTTCATTTAGCAATATACTCTCTAGCTCCATCTGTGTTGTTGCAAAAAGCAAGATTTCATTCTTTTTTATGTCTGGATAACGTTCCGTTGTGTATATATACCACACATCTTTTTTAATATTTATTTATTTTTGAGAGAGAGAGTGAGAGAGAGATAGGCCACAAGCAGGGGAGGGGCAGAGAGAAAGGGAGACACAGAATCTGAAGCAGGCTCCAGGCTCTGAGCTATCAGCATGGAGCCGGACGTGGGGCTTGAACCCATGAACTGTGAGATCATGTCTTGAGCCAAAATCAGATATCCAACCAACTGAGACACTCAGGCACCCCTATACCACATCTTCTTTATCCGTTCATCTATTGATAGACATTTGGACTGCTTCCATAATTTGGCTATTCTAAATAATGCTGCAATAAACATAGGGTGCATATATCCCTTTGAAGTAGTGTTTTTGCATTTAAGGGGTAAATACCCAGCAGTAAAATTACTGGATTGTAAGATATTTCTATTTAAAAATTTTAAGGAACATCCATACTCTTTTCCACAGTGGCTGCACCAGTGTGCATTCCCACCAACAGTGCAAGAAGGTTCCTTTTCTCCACATCCTCACCAACACTTATTGTTTCTGTGTTTTTTATTTTAGCCATTCTGACAGGTGTGAGATGATATCTCATTGTAGTTTTGATTTACATTTCCCTGATAATGAGTGACGTTGACCATCTTTTCATGTGTCTGTTGGCCATCTGTATGTCTTCTTTGGTGAAATGTCATTTTCTAGTTTCTTAAGTAGTCACTTAGTTCATGACTCTGGAGCTTTCTTCCTTTCTAGTGTAAGTATTAAAGGGTATAAATTTCCTTCAAAGAACTTCTTTTGATGTACTCAACAGATTTTGATAGGTGGTATCTTCATTTTTCATCCAGTTCTAGGTATTATTTATTCCCCCTATGATTTCTTTTTCTTAACCCAACTTGGGCCAATAGGATTTGGCTTCTCTGAGATTTGGAATAAGGGTACTACATTTCAGAGTCAAGCATTTGTGTGGTGTTAGGCTTCATGGTGCTTTAGAGCTGGAGCAGCCAATGTCTCAAAATACAATCATTATAGACAAGGAGGGAAGCTAAATATCTACAAGGAGAGAATGGAGGGATGCAGACAAAAGATGAATGGACCAATGAAAGATTAAAAGAACCAGATAGATTTATACAACTCATGAGACCCAGATGTGCTTCCTGGTTTTGTTTTTTTTTTTTGCTTCTGTGACATTGTCTTGCACCTTTACAATATATTTTTCAATTTTTAGCATAATTTCAGATATATGGAAAATTTCTAAGAATAGTACCAAGAATCCCAATACACTTCACTCACACTCTCCAACAGTCAACATTTTACCACACTTGTTTTATTCTTTTCTATCTCTGTGTATAGATACTTTTTCCCCCTCAGCTGTTTGAGAGTAAACTAAAGAGACAATGCCCTTTCACCCTAAATGCATAAGTTTACATTTCCTAAGACTAAGGCATTCTCTTACACAACAATAGCATAATAGAATTAACACTGATATATTATTATCTAATCTACAATCCTTATTCATTTTTGCCAGTTGGCCCCATAATATCCTTTTTGGAAATTATGTGTTGCCCTCAGGCCTGATGTCTCTTTAGTCTCCTTTAATCTGAAACAATTCCTTAATGTTCTTTTTTTTCAATCTTCCTTTGTGTTACATGACCTTGACATAGATGAAGATTACAGGCCAGTTCATTTCTAGAATATCCTTTAATTCCTATCTGTATTTCTCATTATTAGATTCAGATTATGTATTTTAGTCAGGAATATCATTGACATACTGTCAGATCCTCAGTATTTCATACCAGGGGGCCCATGATGCCATTTCACCCCATGACTGGTAATGTTAACTTTGATCATTTGAATAAGGTGGCATCTATAAACTATGGAATTACTATTCTTCCCTTAGTAACTAGTAAAACAAATGCTTTTTTTAGCTCTGCTTGAGGTTGAATGAGCTTCTGCTCCTTGAAAATGATCCATTTTGTATCCATTAAGCCCATTCAAACTGGCTTAAGAAAGAGGGTCATTGATTGAAGAAAAAAAAAACAAAAGAGGGTCATTTATGTTGCAACTAAAGTCATCATTCATAACTAGAGTCATCATTCAGATTGGCCTAAGTGGAGAGTGGAATTTATAGTCCAGAAGTGGCTTTAACTTCAGGCACAGCCGGATCCAGGAGCTTGCTGTAATCAAGAACTTGTCTTATTCATAGTTATTTATATAAATAAAAGGGACTAGATTCTGGACAGACAGAAGCAATAGGTACTTGCTACATTGATTCAGGCAATGACAAAGAGGAAACCGGAAGTGCATGAAGAGACCCAACCACAGCATGGAGTTCCTTTGGAGAGACTTACCCAAGTGGTTCAAGTGGTGCTCAGCAACCCAGGACCAGGATTATCAGCATATTCTCTAACCTGGCCACAATGATTGGTTCAGGGATTAAAACTCAAGATGGGCTGAGGAAAAACAGCCCCAGCACTTTCTAGAACTATCAGCTTCGAGGCACTGTGGCTGCTGAGCTTGTGGAATGCCATCCTAGAACTGTAAGTGGTCATCTTTCTTTCTTAAATGAAGAGGAGGATGAAATCAACACAGAGAAAAGCAGAGCCAAACGACACAGAGAGCTAGGCCCTTCATGGCTTTGTTTCAATACTGTATCCAGCAGTGCTTGAAGCCAGCATTGCCCTGGGATTGTCAGCTGGAACAGCCAATAAATTCACTTTTCCTGCTTAGCCAGTGTGGAAACAGAATGTTGTAAGTTTCTTCTTTGACAAACAAAAATACACAATTAGAAAAAATTCTAGGGGCGCCTGGGTGGCTCAGTCGGTTGGGCCTCCGACTTCGGCTCAGGTCATGATCTCGCAGTCCGTGAGTTCGAGCCCCACGTCGGGCTCTGTGCTGACAGCTCAGAGTCTGGAGCTTGTTTCAGATTCTGTGTCTCCCTCTCTCTCTGACCTTCCCCCATTCATGCTCTGTCTCTCTCTGTCTCAAAAATGAATAAACGTTAAAAAAAAATTTTTTTTTAAAAGAAAAATTCTACTTTTAGGAAAGGAATCATCTTTTAATTAAAAGGGGAATCATTTGGACCCTAAGGTGTTTATGGATTCAAGTGCTGTGGTATAAAAGCTTATGATAAAGTCTGCACTGATAAAATATAATATATGGATGAGCATTTGAGCCTACAGTTTTGGTAATATGATAATCAAGTGAGGGTGGAGGCTTAAATAAAGATTATATTTAACTATAGTCAGTTCTCCATGAAAATAGGCAGCCTTCTCAGTTTTTCTGCTATTCAATATAAACAATAAGAATTCTCTTGCTGGGCTGCTTTATTATGAAGACTGTTTTACAAATTACCTTCATTGAGGTATCATTTATGTACCATAAAATGCACCCATCATAAGTGTACAGTTCAATGAGTTTTGACAAATCTATATATCCATGTAACCACCACCACAATAATGATATAGAACATTTCCATTATCCCCCAGAAGTTCCCCTGTGCCCTTTTGCAGTCAATTCCCTTCTCGGGCCCCAGGAAAGCACTGATCTGTTCTGTCACCTTAAATTAGCTTTGCCTGTTTTAGAATTTCTGTAAGTGAAATCATATAATATATATTATTTTGTGTCTATCTTCTTTTATTGTCTTTTTATTTTCTATAGAGTCTATTTATGTTTACCTGTGTGTCATAGTCTATACATCATGTTTTAGATACTTGTGGAAAATAATATTGTAGGACATAACAATGGCTCATAAATTCCACTTATTATTAGCTATTTCGGGTGTAGTTGACTTCAAAATGAACTATTTTTAATATGTCATTTCCAACTTCTGAAAATTTTACTTTAAAAAAGTATAAAGACCCTGGAATAGCTTTTTCATTATTGAGATGTCTTTTATAATTTACTGTTCCCCTTTGGAGAAGTTTAGTTTCCAAAGCTGGCTCCAGGAGGAACTTTATTTATACAAGCCTTTTTGGCACCAGCTTGAATCATCTCCTGTCACTTACACACACCTTTCCCCAAAATAGTCCAGTCCCTTTGTGTCTTATGGAGCTCACTTAATAAGCTCAGCCCATATTGGAATAAAAAGGACCATTGGTATATTATGTCCTGCAGGTGTAGGAAAAGGGTGTTGAGAAGGCTCTCACACCAGATGTCCCCTCAGCTCAAAAGGTAGAGAATCAGTTTCCATCGGGTCAAAGTCTCCTGCCACCTGATCATAGATTCCTCTTGTATCTTCATATGTCTCCTCAGGCCAGCAGGGATCACAGAGGCCCTGACAAACAAAGTTGGAGTTAGAACCATAGAGAGATGCCCTGTGGGTCACCATTGCAGCTCTAGGAGGGATACACACTCCTACTCAAATTCCCAGAAAAAAATGTTTTAGTTTCTAATTATGGGAGGGAATACAACATATACAAAGAAGAGAGTGATTATAATGAGCCTCCATGAGCCTCAAGTCCAAGATATCTCATTATTTTTGTCAGAAAAATAATGTAAATGTCAGAAATATGAAACTTTAAAAAATGCAGGAGGGGTGCCTGGCTGGTTCAGTCAGTAGAGCATGTGACTGTGGATCTCTGGGGTTGTGATTTCAAGCCCCACTTTGGGTATAGAGATAACTTAAAAATAAGATCTTTAAGGGGTGCCTGGGTGGCTCAGTTGGTTAAGCATCTGACTCTTGGTTTTGGCTCAGGTCATGATCTCACGGGTTCATGAGATCAGGCCCCTTGTCCGGCTCCGTGCTGAGAGTGCAGAGTCTGCTTGGGATTCTCTCTCTCCCTCTCTGTATCTCTGCCCTTCCACAACTCATATGTGTACACACATGCATGCTCTCTCTCTCTCAAAATAAAAAAATGAAAGAAATAAAGAAAAATAAAATCTTTAAAAAAATAAAATAGAAACAAAAAAGCATGATATCGGGAATTGTAGAATGTGAGTTGTGATTCTGTTAGTCCTATAAATTTCCAAATTTTCATCAAAATAGAAGACCATGTAGAAGGATCCTTACTATACATGTGCTTTGCCCTAGAATTGGGAGAAAATGGTTGTTTTAGCTTGGCAAACTTTAGAGCAGATTTGTCCATGGGACAAATATGGTCTGCTGCCTGTTTTTGTACTGCTGAGGGGATAAGAATGGTTTTACATATTTTAATTGATGGGAAAATATCAAAATAAGAATATTTATGACATATTAAAATTATATGAAATTCAAATTTCAGTGTCCAAAAAGGAAGTTTTATTGGAACTTAGCCACATTTGTTCATTTATATATTGTCTATGGGAGCTTTTATAGTACAGCTGCAGGGCTGAGTGGTTTTGAAAAGGACAGCATGTCCTGCAAAGCCCAAAATATTTATTATCTGGACCCTTACAGAAAGAGTGCAGACTGCATCTGTGCTTTAGAGGGCACATATGGTTCAGCACCACGGACAGCATTTTAATGCCCTGCTATTTCCACACTGGTGAGAACAGTGCCCTCTCTGGGACAAAGTTACCGAGGGAAATCCTTGGCCCAGAGGTGCCAGAGCATTAGCCAAGGCCACACAGAAAGGCAAGGGTTCTGACCCATCTCCCTTACTGTGGGGCAGTAGGTGGGGGTAGTTGATGGTCAAAAGTGTCTGTTGTTCTTGCCTGCCCAGCCACCATCTTCACTTCCCTCTGGGCTCTCTGTTCCTCTCCCACTCGGGCTGGTGGATTGAGTGAAACTGGCCCCTAATCCCTGATGCCATGGCTGGACACCGATCCAGACCTGTCTTAGCATAGTCCTTCCCCTGCCTCAGTGTTTCAGCAATAAGTATGTGACCAAAGCTAGACTAATAAAGTGTCATCACTGGGGCTTTAGGGCTATTGGAAAAAAAGACATTCTCTTTTTCTGAAGATTTCCAATCTAATAGGATACAAACCTGAATTTTCTAGGGACATTTCTAGGGAGGAAACTCTGGGTTTCCCTTGACTTTTCAATTGAATGGGCCAAAAAAATATTTCTCTATGTCTCTCTACTTAACCAGTGTATTGGAGAAGGCTAATTATCCAACAGAATGCATAGATTCCTTCTTCCACAATAATAGAACTATAGTGAGGCATATATCTCCAAACTGGACTGTATTTCTCCGTCTCCTTTACAGTTAGGTGTGGCCATGTGACTGTGTTCTCACTGAGGAATGAATAGAGTGTATCATTTCCGGGCCTGGGCCATAAGGCAGGGTTGTGCCTCCACCACACTCTATTTTTCCCTATCCCACCAGTTGAAACCCCCAGTGGACTGGCCTATCCATGCAAATTTGAACAATGTACTCACAGATAGCAGAGGAACACAATGGAAAGAACTTGAATTCTGGAATAACCACGTGCAACAAGGTCACTCACCTCTGATTGCTATGTGAGAAAGAAATAGGCAATCTTTAGACCACTGGATTGTAGCCAGGACTTTTTGCTATGGTGTCTATCTTACCCTCACCAATATAAGCAGTAGGAGGCGGGGTTTCTGGCATGAGCCAGAAAAGACTTATGCTGATACAAATCTCCTCACCATTGGTACTTCATCATACAAGGGTCCCCAGGCCCCAGATGGGGCATTCAGTCTTTCCACTTCATCATACAGGTGTCCAGGAAAAGCCATATCCTCCTCAAGATGTGTGAGACCTGGAGTTGGAGTGAAAGGAAGGGATGATCAGGGCACCCATCCAGATGTCAAGGGTATCTATGAGCAGGGGGAGTTCTGATGTGGTCATGACTCACCTCGGGGATAAGACACCTCCTCCAGTGTTGGTGGTAGCTGGGGGCTGAAGTCCTTCATGGAGTGGTAATATGGCTCTACATCTGTTGTGCTAACCTGTCAATAATGCCCACCCATGCCCCGAAAAAAAAAACAACAACAGATAAAATGTTTTGTATCCTCTGACTCCATAGCTCCCAGAAAGGACAATGATAAACCCAAAGCTAATGACAGGCTTTTAGTCTGCCAGTTCACTATTAGCAGAGCATTTGGAAGCACCCCCACTCACCATGGAGCTTTGAGTGTCCTGGCCTCCAGTCCACTGGCTGTCCTCATATTCATTCCTGACTCGGTCTTCCTCCGACCTTCCAGGATAGAGGTATGGAGGGCAGTTGGGTGTTGATTCTGACACCTCTCATCCCCAAAACTCCTCCCTCAGAATCTTTCTTACAGAAAAATATTCCCACTTACCCTGCCTCTGTCTTTTCTGAGATGCCTGAGGGAAGTAGGGAAAAAGGGATCAGAGACACCCCTCCTCTGGCCAGCCAGGCCCTGAGAGACTTTCAATATGAAGCTCAGGGCTTCATGTCACCCTTGGGCCTCCATCCCCGCAGGGGAAGAGGGTCTCTCCTCACCTTCAGCAAGACGCCTCAGTCTCCGCTGCCAGAGGAATCCCCCAACACAGGAGATGTTAGAAAGCAGCAAAAGACCCCCAACAGCAAACAGCACAGGCATCAGGGGCAGCCTTGAGGGTCCTGGGGGCAGGAGGTACCCCTCAATGAACCTAAAACAACTGGCTGTAGGCCCGGAGCAGCATTCTCTGACAATGCTCATTTCTGATTAAGCAAAGGTCTCTTCTCAGGTCGGAAAAGCAGATGGGCAGGGATTTCCATGTCCATTCCTCCTTTCCACCCCAGGGCAGGTGGCTACTTTCTCAAGTCAAGCCACTAACAGTGGGTCCTACTTCTGTCTGAGCCCCACGTGTGGATTCAGGGGGGAGCTTCAGCTCCTTAGCTGGGCATTCAAGGCCTCTCCCCAGGTATCAAGCCTTGCCCACCAACCATAGACCCTGGTGTTGGACCCTCTGGCCACACAAATTAACCACTGGTTATTTCCAGAATCACTGAGGCAAAGCCACACCTGTAAGTGTGACTATTTGGAATAGTCAAATGTCTGTCCTTAAATGGCTTTTCTTCTCAACTGATTTTCTTCTCAAATGACTTCCTCTTTGCACAAGCTTCCATTCCAGATAATATCAGAATCCCTGCTATATCCCTAAGGGCAAGACTAAATCCCTTTAAGTAGACGTCTGCTCAGCATCCATCTCCCCATCTTCTGCTGACAGCACTAATTTCCTTCAAGGAAATAACCATCCCTCACTCTCAGGCTGTATGTTTCTGCAGACTTCCATGGAGGACACAATGGCCCACCCTGGCCGACGGGAGCACCCATCCCTCTTTCCACAGTGATCAGTTCAGACCAATCCAGCATTTTACCCAAGGTGGATTTTTGCCAGAATAATTAGAACACTCCTCTGCTGGCTGCTAAGAAGGAGAACAGAGCTAGAAGTATATGTGTGTATGGGGGGGGGGGGTGTTAATTCTTTGCTCTCTTGATGAAAGAACCTGAGGAGGAAGCTATAAAAGACAAAGGCAAAGTTGAGAGGGGATGAGAAATAGATCCTTGGTGAATGTTGTGAGCACTTATTGGAGTTTTCAATTTCACAAGCCAAGCATTTCTTTTTATTGCCCACACAGGTGAATTTATGTCACTTGCAACCTTCTTCTCAGACTTTGAAGGGGGACTGTTTGCAAAATGGTCATAATTCTGTCCCTATAACCACACTCTTGAGTAGTCCCCTTCCACACTGACTCTGAGTTGAGCCACGTCACTTGCTTCAGCCCATGAGGCAATAGCAAATATGACAGAATCAGAAGTTTGAAAGTGCTTGTCCTGTCCTGCTGTTCTTGAGACTCCTGTGACCACCTCCATGTGAACAAGCCAAGAAGAGACATGTGGCCCAGTTACTTCCATTGTCCCAACCAAGAGCCAGATTGTCAGATGTGTGAGGAGGAGGCCATTCTAGATCGACTAGTCCCAGCTGAGCCTCCAGCTGCCTGTGGCTCAGAACAGAAGTATTGGGTCACTCATAGAAACAAGAAAAACAATGGTTGTAGCTCTAAGTACCCGTGTTTGAAGTGCTTTATTTTGCCTCAAACACTGATACAGGCTCTGCACAGGGCAGAGAACCAGCTAATTCTTTCAGAATTAAACTGAATTAGGCAGAGAGAAAACGTATCACATCCAGGCAAGAGAAAGAGCTGAGGATGTGGGTGAGAGACAGAGCTAAGTCTTAAGGGGCTGTGGCCACAAAACAGAGCAGGCGGAGCTGGAAACCAGAAGGTTCTATTCTCAGAGGAGGGAGGGATACTCAGCTGATTGAAAACTTACTTGTAGGCTGCTCTGTGGGCAGTTGATAGTCAGGTTCTCCAGAAGGCTGGTCTAGACCTAGGGTGGGGGCGGGGGCGGTGGATATAGAGATTGTGAATTAACACCAAGAATCTGGGATAAGCCTTAAGTATTTCTTAGTTTCCTATTAAGTTTTTCAACCCATTTTGAGGAACTGATTTTTGTCTTCTTTAGGAATATTTCAAAGACATCTGCAAATCCTGATAGTAATGGCAATGCTATTAATAGCCACTCTAATACTACTACTAATTATTATTATTGATGAGTGCTTTATGCTATGGAATGTCCTTTTAACCTGAATTATCAGTTTTGGGGAGTTAATCAAAAATGATGCTGGGCTCTCGGAATGTCTTTTTTTATATTTTATTTTATTTTATTTTATTTTATTTTATTTTATTTTAGAGAGAGAACACAAGTCAGGGAGAGGGACAGAGGGAGAGAGAGAGACAGAGACAGAGAGACAGAGAGAGAATCTCAAGCAGGCTCCATGTTCAGTGTGGAGGAGACTCAGGGCTCAATCCCACAACCCTGGGATCATGACCTGAGCCGAAATCAAGAGGTGGACACTCAACTGACTGAGCCACCCAGGTGCCCCTCTCAGAATGTCTTCATAGAGGTATCAGCTGTAGAACAAGTGAAGTGAATGTGGCACTTTATGCTTTAGTACCTAAAGAGAAGACTCCACGGGGGGGAAAGAAAGAGGAGGAATGGGAAGAACTCCTTACTTCCGTGAGGAAAAAGACTACTGTGTCAGGAAGGGAAAGACAGAAAGAGTGAGTTTTCATGGGGCAGTGTAATCAGAAGTTGAGCGGGGGCGGGAGGGGGGTGCATTTCTTTGAATCGGCATTTACATAGCATTTACTTTGTATGGGTCCATGGTTTAAGCACTTTAGACATATTATTTAATCCTCACACTGTCTGAGAGACACCTTACTTTCAGAAATAGGCACAGAGATCTGAGATGCCTTATTTTTAGAAACTGAGGCTCAAAAATGTTAAGTAATTTGCCCAAGGTCTCACAACTAGGAAGTGGCAGGGCTGAGACCTGAATCCAGGCTTGTCTGAACCAGGCTCTGTGTGATTAGCCACCACACTACAGTGCCTGCCAGAGTCAAAACGTTCTTCTCATTAGTCATAGTAAAGAATTTGTCCCTTTCATCAAAGTTGCTGAATTTATTGGCATAAAGTTGTCCATAATATTCCCTAACTTGTCCTTAATATCTGTAGATTAGTAGTAATGTCCTCTCTCATTCCTGATAATGGTGAGGTTGCATCTTCCCTCTTTTTTGCCTTGATTTTTGTTTTTTTTTTTTCCTTTTTTTAAAGTTTATTTTTGAGAGAGACAGAGACAGCATGAGTGGGGGAGGGGCAGAGAGAGAGAGGGAGACACAGAATCCCAAGCAGGCTCTGAGCTCACTGTCAGCACAGAGACTGACATGGGGCTCAAACTCACGAACCGAACAGTGAGATCATGACCTGAGCTGAAACCAAGAGTCAGACGCTTAAACCAACTGAACCCCCCAGTTGCCCCTGCCTTGATTAGCTTTATAAAGGTTATTGATCTTTTCAAAGCAGCAGCTTTTGGCTTCACTGATTTTTTTCTATTGTTTTTCTGTTTTCTAGTCCATCGATTTTTGCTCTTACCTTTATTATTTTCTTCCTGTTTCCTTTAGGTTTAATTTGCCCTTCTTTTTCTAATTTCTTAAGATAGAAACTAAGCATCAATTTGAAGCCTTTTTAAAAACATAAAAGAGCACTCAATGTTACAAGTTTCCTGCTAAGCACTGCTTTAGCTGCAGCCCACAATTTCCATGTTTTCATTTTCATTCAATTCAAACTTTCTTCTAATTTCCCTTGTGTCATTAATCACATTCAGACAGTATAGTTTAGTGGCTAAAAACTGCTTCCTGGCGTTCATCTTCCTGAGTTCCAATCTCATCTCTACCTCCTTCTAGCTGTGTGAGCTTCAACAGTTTGCTTAACCTCTCTAGTCCTCAGTTTCTTCACCTATAAAAAGGGAATAATAGTATCTACTTCACTATACCATCCTACAAGTCCCCTGAGGGGGTCTAAAACCTGCTCAAGACTGTCCTTTCCCACCTGGGGTGGTGACAGAGATCTGGGACCCCTTGTCCATTAGTCCGCTGTCCCCCAGGGCATTGCTGGCCAGCAGCCAGACCCTGTATCGTGTAGAGGGCTGCAGCCCAGTCAGTGTGAAGGTGGTGGCCTGAGGTGGTAGGACATCCATGTACAGGATCCCTGGAGTCCCCAGAGCCTCATACCTGCATGAGAGGAAGGGCAGTCATTGAGGGAGGTGCCCCAGCCCTGCTGGCTGCCATCCCTTCCTGCCTTGACAGGAACCCACCTGATTTGGAACCTCTGTGGCAAACCCCCATCAAAGCCAGGCTTCCATTCCAACCCCACTGAGTATGGGGTCATGCTCATGACCTTTAATCCTGTTGGGGGATCTGGGCGGCCTTTGAGGAAAAGGATGAGGGAAATAGTCAGAGGATACAAAAGGGTTCTGCAAGATTCCTTCCAGATTTTTCTAAGAATGATTTTAAATATACAGTTGATTCTTGTTATTAGTAGTGGTTATGTTCTATAAAGTTGCTATGACCACTGAATTACAGAATATCAAATCATTGCTTCTGGGAGAAATGCAGAGTCAGACTCCTGTGAGCCTGCAGTCACATTTTCATCAACCAGTCAATACATGATCTTGTTTTGTGTGTGCTTCTGTCTAAAGACACCTTATTTAATATATATTATTGATCGACTCATTAACATTGAACTCACGGCCAACAGTGTCATAATTGATGTTTGAAGGAAGCCTATCCAACAGAAGTGTTTTCTCCATATGTTTAGGAACAGTAGATAGCAATTCAGGACTGTGCCTACAGACCATTTTAAATCATTTTAAATAGCAAGATCACTAACAAAAAGCACAAAAGTGCAAAAAAAAAATGTGGCACCAGATAGGGCCACAAAGAAGACACTTCGTTATAGGATGAAAGAAAGCTGGAACAAGAAGGCAGAGTGTCACCTTATTCTACCCCAGCTGAGAATGTCCTCACTGGGCAACTCAATTTTTTTGCCTGCTCTGGACATGTCCCCAAGTGACCAAGAAAGCAGCATGAGTGTTGATTTTGAGGTTACAAATAAACTTTAGCAAGTAGGCAAATTTACAAATACAGACTTGACAAGTAATGAGTATTGGCTGTACATGACATACGTTCCTTGTGTGGATTTTTTGGTGCCTATTTCACATCCGTTCCTCATTTCTTCTGGTTACAAAATCCTGAGTATCCTTTGGAAAACCACTAGCCCACATTCTTAGGCCACATGCTTCTGATGGAAGTGACTCCACTCCCTTGTAGGATAGATTTGTGTCCAGGCCAAACAAACCAGAATGTCGCCTTCCCTGACCACGGGGTTTGTTCAGGGGTGGGATAGGAGCTGAGTAGAGCCAATGAGTCTTAACTCTAGTACTTTCATACCACTGTTAGGAAAAGAAAAAGATTCTATGTCCCCTAGGAAGTCTAACAGCCCTCCATGAGGAGCCTTAGAATAAAGCCAACACAGAAAAGCAGACCTGAGAGACAGAGAGTTCTGGATGGCAGTGAACCTAGATCTAGCAACTCCTGATGATCTACTATTCGGTTACTTGGGCCAATAAATTATCCCTCACCCACCCACTGCCTTTTTTTTCTTTGCTATGAGTTTTCCTAAAGATCCAGAATCTATTAGGATTTTCAGGGCAGGCAGAAACTCCATCCTCACTCATAAACACCTCTCAGGTTTGGGGAACACTGCCATTCTGGGCCAACTAGAGATTGGGTTTGACCCAGGGAGCACCCTCCCAACACCCTCACACCCCACTCCCACCATACTGATGCTGACGAGTTGAATGTTGGTGCGGTCTGAGCCAAGGGGGTTGGTGGCTGTGCACGTGAACAGGGCATAATCCTGGGCCGCAGACACATTGGCAATAGTCAGGAGACTGCTGTGGACCATACCCTGGTGGTATGTGTGTTCTGTGTATCTGGAGAAGAGGTGTGGCAGGGACTCAGGGAAGGTAACTAGGGTTGGGGGACCAAAGTTGGGACTAGGGTGCTACATGGCTAGGCCTTGACTCACCTGGGATCCTGGAGATCCAGAGCGACTCCATTTTTGGTCCAAGTGAAGACGATGTTAGGGACACCTCGGGCACGACAGTGGAGGGTGGCAGAACTGGTGCTATCTCCAGCTGCTGCCACCTTAGTTAGGGGAGTGGGGTGCTCCACCTGGGGGGCAACTAGGAGGGGTTGTTGGTCAACATAAGGTATGTGGAAGGACATGAGAAATGTGGGCATAGTGGCAGGCCTTGAAGTCAGGATTTTGGGTGTCACTCACATCTGACAACAAGTCGGACCAGCCCTCGGGCTGGAGGTGCTACTCCATTGTCCACGATGCACTGGTAAGCACCAGCCTGGTCCAGTTTGGCATGGTGAATTCGAAGACGCCCTGTGGATCCCTTTGACATCCTCTCCATGTCATCCAGGCTGTGGTCCTCTTCCTCTTCTCCCTTGAGGCACAAGATACAGGAGATGGCCCCCAAGTCTGACCCCAGCTCTGTTATCCCCCAAACTGGGTCCCTCCTATATCTTTATTCTCCTAGGCACAATCATCCTCCACAGATCTAGCAAAGAAAAAATTCCCTATCCATTCCCCCAGTCATCCATCTATCTATCCATTTATCCAATCATTTGTGCATGGGTCCATCCATTCATCCACCAATCCAGACAACTATTCACCCATCCATTTATCCAACCATTCATGCTTGGAACCATTTATCTACCCATCCACCTGTCTATTTGACCATGCACCTATTTATCAATTTATTCATTTATCTGTCCATCCATCTACCTCTCCTATCCATTCATTCATTTGCCCATTCATTCACCCAGCTATTTATCTTCCTTCTATCTATCCATCTGCCCACCCTTCCATCTGTCCACCCATCCACCTCATCTATTTGTTCATATGCGCACATACCCATAAATACATGCAACTGTTCATCAGTCCATCCAGATACCTATTTATTTACCTCTTCATCTCTCCACTGACCTCTGCACCCATCCATCCATGCATCCATCCATAATCTTTTCACAGACATCTTTCTACTGATGGTGTATTTATCCATCCATTTACTCTCTAATCTAATCCATTTATTTCTCTCATTCAGTCATTTACCTACTTATCTATTCACCATCAGTCTATTCATTCACTTGTCCATTTGTCCATCCATCCATTCATTCATTCATCCATCCATCCACCTACCTATTGATCCATATATCCATCTACCTGTCCACCCACTCATTTGGTTATCTAGCCACAAATGCACCCATCCATCTGCCATTCACCTGCCAGTTCTCCAGTTCACTGGAGTATGTCCCAATAAAGATGTAATTATACAGGATCACGTAGATGTGATCCCTCCTCCCAAGGAATTCACAGTTAAGAAAACACATCCCCAGACCCCACTTCCATTTACCAAAGGTTGGATCCTTACCAGCCTCTCCCAGTTGAACATCCCTGGAAGGATGGGATTGGCATCAACGGTGCAGACTATATCCACAGAACCCCCAATATTCACCTCAGTAGGGTCCTGGAGAACTCGTATAGTGGGGGCATCTGGGGGAGGCAAGGATTTGGGGAAGGCACTTGGGCCTACACAATTGATGGTGAGAGAAGGTCCCAAGTAGGAGAGGTGTCTTAGAGGTGTTCAGGAAAGTTACAGGTGTAATACAGACTGCCCTTTATGAAGAGCACTTGGAGTAAAGTTCTCAGTGTTAGTGAGACATTCCCCACACTCTGCTGTGTCTCTGTAGTGACAAGGGTAGGTCTGGTGGACTTCCAGGATTGTGTGGAAGTGGAGCTTCCACAGCGGGCTTGGCTTCCTGATGAGAGTAATTCCTATGTAGGTGGGCCCCCTGTCTGAGCAAATTCCACATAGAGTCTCACTAGTGGACAGGGTTCCCAAAGTGGGAGTGACTCCATCACAGTAGAGGCTCCCGGAGTGGGAAGCTTTCAGGATGGGTGAATATCTCTGGGTGTGTGGAGCTTCCACAATAAGGAGACTCCACAGTGGGCAAGGTTCCCTGAGTTGGTGTGGCTTCCATGGAGGGCAGGCCCCCCAGAACACTCTCGTTTCCTAGGATGATGAAGGGGGCTCACAGTGCACATCCAGCCGCACTAGCGCTTCGGCGGTGCCCTCTGAGTTCTGGCAATGCAGCTGATAAAGGCCATCGTCAGCACGGGTCACGTTCCATAGCTGCAGAGCTCCACCGGACAGGATGCGATGCCGAGGGCCACCAGCTGGGGGAGGTCAGGGTGAGGGGCCTGCACCCTTCTCTACGTCCAGGAGACCCACACCCTTCTCTCTGCCCACTCCGTGCACCTGGGCTGAGGCGGTAGCCCCGGAAGGTCCAGTTGAAGGCCTCCGGGGCAGGGTTGGCAGACACAGACACAGGCAGCAGTGCCTCACCCTGCTCCACCGCGGTCACCACAAGCACCTGCTCCCCCAGGAACTCTGGAGGGTCTGTGGAAGGAGCACCACCACGAGTCAAGATTGTTGTTAAGGCTGGGGCCCGAGATGGATTTGAGATACCGGTATAAGGGTTAAAGTTAGGTCATAACTAGATTTAAGGTTGTGGACAAGGTAACAAGTTCAGAGCTGAGCTCAGAGGTTAGGTTCAGGATAGAGGTTAGAATCCAGTGTAGGAAAAGGATAAAGGCCAGAGTCAGGTTAGGAGATGGAGAGAGGGTTCGGGATGGAGGTCACTGTCAGGGGTCAGGATAGAGGGCAAAGGCAAAATGGAGGTTGGACAGGATTGGAGTTGGTGTAGAGTCGGGGGTCAGGATAAAGGTCCGGAAAGTTTCAAGCTTTAGATTGGAGATAGAGGACAGTGTCAAGGTGAAGACCCAAGTAGTAGAGGATCAGGAGGGAATCCAGAGGGTTCCACATACACAGCACATTGAGGCGGTAGAAGGCGCTCATGGTTTCCCGCAGCTCAGTGCTGTGGGCTCGGCAGGTCACTCGGTGGCCGTGGTCACGGGATGACATTCTCAGAAGGACACTCCTGGCTGCTGCAGATCCTTTGAATGGGGCACTACGGGGTGGTATGGCCACACTTTCCAGCCTGTGGACCAGGCAGGGGTGGCGGAGTCAGGCCAGAGCCAGCTCAGGGATGGAACCAGAGCCAGAGGCATACTAGGTACAGGGCAGGACACCAGGGGTGGGGAGGGGAGCTCAGACGGTAAAGAGGCATGACCAGAACCAGAGAGTGGTGGGGCCGTTCGCACTCTCACCTCTCCCCCTCCTTGTCCCATGACAAATTGACAGGAGGGTTACTGCTAACGCTGACGCAAGTCAAGTTTAAGGCATCCCCTGGGCGCAGCGCCGACGCATTGGCCAGGATCGTCACGTTTGTTGGGGGAACTTCAAGAATGAGTCGGAAAAGCGAGACTCAGAGCCTGCTTCCGCCTCACCTAGACTCCAGGCCCAGCTGCACAAGTCCTGGCTCTTGGCATCCACTGTCCCCCAGCCGGGCTCTGGCTTAGTTTCCCGCCGCGACCAAGCCCTCCCCCAGGCCACGGCCGTGCGCGCCCTCACACTGCACCACAAGCTGCGTGGATGCGCTGAGCTGACCCGCCTTGCACGTGAACTTGGCCTGGTTGTCCGACGGACCCGTGATCAGTACAAGCTCGCGGGAGAAGGTGCTCCCCGACTTCTCCAGACTTCCCAGCTGAACCCGCCGCGGCTCCTGGGGCGGCCGCGGTTCGGTCACCGCACGGGAGTCCTGAGGGCAAAGACTGACGGGGGGACCGCGTAGGCCTGCCATTTCCCCCAGAAAGAGCCTCATCGGGTTGGCTGCCCCCAGTCCAGATAAAGCCTTCCTGTGATGAAGAAAAGGCGCCCCCTTCCGCTGGCACCCAGCTAGGGTAGAGGAATGGGGATTGGAACTGAGCACCTCCCACCTGGAGTCTCTCCCACTTACCCTGGGCCCCCAGAGCTCCGCGGTTTTGCGGTGGGATCTGGCTTCCAGGCCCACGCCCCCATTCCCCGCCCCGCCTGCTCTGCTCTCCGGAGGCCAGCAGTTGTTAGCGCCCCCTGCCGACCCTCAGCCCCACTCCTCAACAACCACTCCAGCTACGCTTAGCAACCACCTGCCTGGAAACTCCCATGGAATCCCCAAACTTTTCCCAGAATTTCTTCATTTTTTCCTATCTTTAGTTCTTTTTCTTTACATTCCCACTTTCCCCAAAGATTTCCTTTGATTGTTCTCTTAATTCCATAGTCTTTCCACAGGTTTCTGAATCCTTTCCCAATATTCTATTCCCCTAAAATAGTCTTTTACCTGTGTAATGCCCAAATTCTTGGCATTTTCCAAGAATTCTCTCCAATGAAATTTCCTATAATCCCTAGTCTTTCCCCCAAAATTTCCACTAGCCCCCTAATTTCCCAGGATTTTCTCAGAATTCTGTCAGAATTTCTCTTAATTTTAATGGAATTTCACTTTCTTACCCCCAAGTCCCACGAATTAATTAATATGAATAGATTTACAAATGTTCTGTGGAATAACTAATCTCTCCCCAAAATTTCCAGCCTCTACCCTATCTTTGTCTTTGTTCCTGGAATTCTTAGTCTTTCTCTAAAATTCCTGCCATTGCATCCGAATCCCCAAAATTTCATGAGAATTTTCTTTACTTTTGATGAAATTAATTGCCTTTTCTCTAGAATTCCCTATCCTGATCTAGAATGCCTTCTTTTCCCCCAGAATTCTCACTGTTTTCCCAGAATTCCAAGAGTTTTCCTAGGATTCCATTTAATTCTAATGGCATTTGTGTCTTTCCCAGTTCCCTACCAAAACTCAAACTCGCCAGTATTTTTCAAGAAATTCAAGTTTTCCCAAGATTTCCCAAGACTCTGGAGGAAAGAAAGGGCTTCATCTTTCCCCCACTTTTCTGGCCACCCCACACCCCTTGCTTGGCACCAACCTTGAACCAGGTAAGAGATGGGTCTGGGTTGCCTCCAATGGCCAAACACACCAGCCTCACCCGAGTCCCAGCCCGGAGGCGCTGTCCCTCTGGGGGGCCCTCTATCCACAACTTCTGGGCAGGATCTGTGGGGAGAGCCAGGAAGAATGGCCTTTCTCTCTGGGCTGGGCCTGACGGGGGTGGGAGTGGGGGGTGGGGAGGGGTCTCTAAGGGATGGGGCACCTCTGGGCAAAGGTGGGGGCTCACATTTCACATTCAGGATAAGTGACTTCTTGAAGGTCTCCTTGGTGAAGGCCTCACTAAAGGCTTCACACGTGAGGGTCAGACCATTATCCTCCCGTCGCACCAAGAACGTCAAGTTGGACATGGAGATGTGGCCACCATGCAGGCCCTGGCAGGGAGAGAGCTTCAGACTTGGGAACGAGATCACTCCCATCCATGGTACTGAGGGCTGGGCTCAACTGGGACCCTAGCAGGGACACATAAAGCATCTCCACCCTCTCCTCTGAGACCCAGGAGGCCAGGACCCCAGTGCATACTCCCCAAGGACCAAGGCATCCAGGCTGCCGGACCCATCCTCGCCCAGATCCAGGAGTCATGCCCTCAGCTCCCTCCTCCCTCAGACCCGGGAGCCTGGCCACCGCCTCACATCCATGACCATGTCTTCTGTGGGCAGCAGCTGCCGCCAACCCAGCCACCATCGCAACAGGACCCGTGGGCGACTGGACTTGGTGATGCAGGAGAGTGTAACGTTCTTGTTCTCAGACTGGGACGCAGATCCCAGGATGGTAATGGCACTGGGGGGGACTGCAGAGACGATGGACAGAGGAGAGACACTAAACTAGGCTGGATGCCTCACAGGCCGGCCCAGATAAGGGACTGGGGACAGATGACAAGGTCTTTGGCATCAGTCAGGCATGATTTGGGGGCACAAACAGATGGTTCTCTGGGGCACAGACTGACAGACGGGCAGCTGGCATCAGGACTCACAGGTGACCTGCAGGGTGACCCCACGTTCCTGGATTCCCGTCGATACGCTGTTGTGGGCCTCACAGCTGAGCCTCGCCCCGTGGTCTTCTGGTCGCACAATCGTCACTAGCATGCTTCGGGCCACTGCCTCAGCATGCTCTGTGCCCCACGCTGTGGACATGGGCTGGCCATTCTGGAGACAGAGACAGACCTGGGCCAGCTCAGGGCCAGCTCCTCCCCCTACCCTCCCACCCCCATGCCTGCCTCCGCCCTCACCTTCAGCCACTGCAGTGTGGCTGGCGGATTTCCCCCTCGGGACACACACAGCAGCTCCAAGCTCTGTCCTGCCCGCACGTGCCCCTCGTCCAGGCCTGGCCATTCAATGACAGGAGGCCCTGGGGGGACTGGGAAGCAGCATCCATTGGGCCTGTGGAGCTCATCCATTCTTTCCAGGACCCACGACCTGCCTCTTGAACCCCCATGTTTCTCCTTGAGAGTCTGAACCTTCCATAATCCCTGAACTCCCCAGGACCCCCAATTCCTGCTTCCCACCCCTAATGTCCATAGCTGACTCAGTCCCCTACTTACACAGAACATTCATGGTGACCGAGACCCGGATAGGGGTGTCCAATGCTGGGCTGGACCCCTCACAGACCAGCAGCTTCCCATTATCTGAGCTCTGAGGTGTCACCCTGGGGTGGGAAGTTGGGGTTCTGGAGTCAGAGTCATCTGAAATTTGGGGAGTCGGGGTGAAGAGGTGGGGATCCCAGTTTCCCACATCTGGTCTAAGTTTCTCTGCTGGTTTCCTCTAGGATCTAGAGTTCTATGGAAGACATCTGGGGGGTCAGCAGTGAAAACTGGGATCCCGGAGCCCACACCAAAGCCCTTGTACTTGATGCTCTGGAATTTGCATTCATTCCCATGAAGATGTTTTGAAGTAAAGAATTAGGTCCCAGATGTTCACACCTGACTCTAGTCTCTGTGCATAAATCCCTGGGACATGGGGTTTTCATGGGAAAATTTGGGGGCCAGGCTGAGGGAAGGCATCCCAATTTTCATACCTGGCTGTGGCCTCTGTGGTGAAGAGTTTCTCCCGGGACCCCACATTCACATTAGCAGAGATGTCAGAAATTGTTTGTCCACCTTGGGGTAACAAGAGGGCTAGAGGGGTGCCAGGTTCCCCCCAAGGTAGATCCTGAAGAGAATGGCCTGGAAATCCTAGGGTGCACATATTGCCCCCTCCCTCCTAGCTCCAGAGGAAAAGCACCAGCTCTGTTCCTCCGCACGTTCAGCCCTCCCGGAGTCCCTGGGGCCAAGTCCTGGGCCTCACCCCTGTCCTCACCACCTTGCTGGGTTGTATCACTCACCCCCATCACCCAGCTTCTTGCTTCTGCACCAACGATGACACGCATATCTCTGTCTGGAGCCTCGGGCTCTTCCCTGAGTTCCAGACCTGCAGTCCTGCGATCACTCTGGTACCTTTCCCTGGATGTTCCCTCCTATTTACAGGGTCTCACGCTGACCTCAACATCTCTCCAGGCCCCCTCCTGCATCCCCATCACTCAGGAAGGTCCTATTTTCTGGGACCCCTAGGAGGGCACTGGGTGGGGACATACCCCCTCCCCACTCCAGAGGCTTTACCCTGTTCCCACCAATTCACCCACTCACTCTGGATGAAGGTGATGTCAGGTGCTGGCTTTGCATCCCCAGACACACAGCTGACCACGTACTCCTGCCCAGCTACCCATGTGACTGTGCTTCCTGCCTCAGGGGTCAGCTGAAGCACCTTGGGGGGCACTGGTGAGAAAGGGTCTGAGGTGAGCTGCCACCACTGAGAAAGATATGAGGATTTGGGTTTTCAGTCTCATTGCTCATGAAATGAGCTCGGCGCCCTGGGTCTGGGACTGGGGACTGGGGACTGGGGACTTGGAACTCTGGGCCCTGGGATAGGAGAGGGCTGGAAATCTGGACTCAAGGGTCCTGGGGGTCTCTCACCCATACCCAGGATGGTAAGGATCACTCTGGGGGACACGAGCTCGGGGCCTGTCTCTGAGCGGCCGACCTGACATTCATACTCTGCATCGTCGCTGAGGTCACATGCTTCAATGTGCAGGTGGAATTCACCTGCAGGTAAGACCAAGAGTCCCAGGTCAGGGCCACAGTCAGCCCCTGCTGGTGGCTTAGAGTCTTAGGCCCTGACCGCTTACCTCTATCAGGGTCCCCTTCTAGGCGGTACCTCGGAAAGCTGGGGATCCTAGGATCAGGACCTAGGAGTAGCCCATCTTTGGCCCATTGCACCGCACTGCCAGGGGCGCTGACCCCACACCGCAGCTCAGCAGCGGCCCCCTCGACCACCGTCAAGTTTTCGGGCAGAGCCCAGAAGCCTCGGGGGGCGGAAGCAGGGAGTGGCAAATGCGCCAGGCCTGGGGACACAGGGCTGTCAGCAGGAGAGGGCAGGGGGTCTGTCTGGAGAACACGAGTGGGAAATGAGGGCCACATGGTGCTGGGTCACAAGACCAGGATTCCACTCACCTGTGGTCAGCAGCCCCAGAAGGAGCAGGGGAACCCTGCCAGGGGTCCTCAGGGCCATCCCGGGTCCTCTGCCTGTGGCTCCTGTGGTGTCCACTGCCTACCTGCTGCCTCTGTTTCTGTCTTTCTCTGGGTCCTTCTATGTCTCTTGCTTTGCTTCTTGTCCCTCTTTGTCCATTTGTCTCCTTCTCTTTCTCTGGTTTCCTCTCTTCCCAGGAGTCAGTCCGTCAGTCTCTCTCTCCCTCTCTCTCTCTCTTTTTCCTCCTTTTCAGTCTCTTCTCTCCAGCCACCCACTCCCCTGCTCTCCTCTCACCACTCAGTCCCTCAGGGAGGACGGCTGCTCAGAGTCCGGCAGGCTTCAGGAGCCCAGGAGAGTGATGAGGCTGATGTGATCAGTGGCAGAGACCCTCAGTGACAGAGACCCAGCCACTGTCGTCTTCACAATGCTGCCTCCCCCAGGCGCCCTCCCGAGAGCCTCCAGTTCCAGGCCTCTGCCCAGCAGGCTCCTCCCAGCCCATCCAGAGCATGAAATCCCCTGTCAGCACATGCCAGGAATACTCCTCGGTGCCTCCCCAGCCCCGATGACCCCAAGAGCCTGGCTTGGGCCAAGGATAAGGGGGAGCAGGTCAGACCCAGGTGGAGAACTGGGTCATCTAGGACTCCCCAGCTCTCTCCTCCCCTGGTACATGATCTTGGCAAGTGTCTTCCTTCCCTGAGTAGACCTCATTCCCCCCATTGCCATCGGGGGTCTCTGCTGGAGAGCGTGCAAGGGTGTGTTTGACAGACCGCAGGAGTGCAGATATCTGTGTGTGCATGTGTGTGTGAGTGCACGAGCATGCATGTGAGCATGGGGAAGTGAGAGTGAATTGTGCCCTGTGAAGGTATACGCAAGAGTACGTGAGGTACATGGGGCGCCTGGGTGGCTCAGTCGGTTAAGCGTCCGACTTCGGCTCAGGTCGTGATCTCACGGTTTGTGGGTTGGAGCCCCGTGTCGGGCTCTGTGCTGACAGCCTGGAGCCTGCTTCGGATTCTGTGTCTCCCTCTCCGCCCCTCTACTGCTCATACTCTGTCTCTCTCTGTCTCAAAAATAAATAAAAACATTTTTAAAAATTAAAAAAAAAAGAGTACTTGAGGTATAAGTGTGCAAGGCAGTCAGAGTGGTGGGAGTGAAAGGCAGAGCTCAAGACTACACTCACTGAGTGGGTATAGGAGCGAGCCCAGCTTGGGAGCCCTTGGCTGTGTGAGTTTTAGTTCATGAAGCTTCCCTCTGTCTCTCCCCAGGTTCCCCCTTCCCCTCCTTCCCCCTTCCCCTCCTTCCCCCTTCCCCTCCTCCCCCATCTCTCTCCTCCTTTCCTCCCTCCCTCCCTCTCCATAAGGTGGTTACACCTCAGTCAACCTTTACCTCCGTCACTGTCTCTCTTTATGCCTCTACATGTCTCTGTTTTTCTGTCTTTCTTTGTTCTCATCTCTATCCCCCACTCTCCCCCCAGTGTTCTGTCTCTCACACGCACCAGAAACTCACTAAATATTTGTTCTCAGTCAATATCTGATTATACCTCTTTCTTTTATTTGTTTCTCCATCTCTGAGTCCTCCTGTTTCTCACATCTTTGAATTTTATAACCATATGCTGCTTGGCCTGCCCTCCCCATCCCAGTGTGCGCACACACACACACTCACATGGGATAAGCTTCTTCTGCCTGCTTATCTCCTGCAGGAATTGGAACGGCCCGTTTCCTCCCCCCACTCCTATCGCCATGACTCCCTCCTCTGGTCTTCCTCCAGGAACAAGATGAGGCATCTGGCCTGAGCCCCCACAGCTCCATACTTCATGTTCGCTCTAGTCGTTCTGCTTCCCTCCCATTACTGACCCCTTGCCCTCCTCCACATTCCCTCTCCCAACTGCCCCCCCCCCCCCACGCCTCCCGGGGCACAGACTAGATGCAGAACTGGAGGTTCTGTCTTAGGGCCCTCTCACCAGATGGTGTCCCTCAGGGTCAGGGTGTAAAGCTGTCAGTTGCTGGGACCTTTAATTAGCACAAACCTTCCACCCTCCACTTTGGCTGTTTTCCTTCTCTGGATGCTCCTGGGACCTCAGGCTCTCCATCTTTCCATGCCTGTGGCCCAAGAGAGCTAGGAAGGGGAAGCGATGTCAGGTGTCTGGAAAAACAGCCTTACTACCTGACTTCCTCCCCAAGACTCAGGAGTCCTGGCTCCAAGCTCATCCTATGTCAAAATGCAGTCACTGGAGTCCCCAGAAGGAAGCCAGTTCAGGCCGCCAGACCTAGAAGTCTCTCAGACTCAGGAGTCCTGAAGCTTCTCCCCAAGGTCCTAGGAGTTGAGGCCTCCAACCCTCCCCCCTCAACGCACACACAGGACTTAGGGCAGATGTTCACCGTCTGTGATTTTCAAATCCTCCTGGGCCTGCGTGGGGGTGGGAGAGATTGGTGGTTAATCCACTGACTCTAAGACTTAAGACCAGATTTTCTGACCCCCTATCATCCTCTCCCAACTGCACCATGCTGCAGGCAGGGGACCTAGCTGAGTCTCCAGCTCCTCAGAAACTGGCAGTTCAGGCCATTAACTTGTCAGTCAACAGAGGTCTGTTCGCCCAGTCTTAGAATCCTAGAGTCCAAACGCCTGCCATGTGAGGACGTCAGAATCTGAGCTCAGGAACGAGAGAGAACCTGAGTGTGGGCCCCCAGTCACTACAGGCTCAGGAATGTCAGACCCAGGGTCCCAGCCCCCTCCAGGTCGCACTCGATTGGCTCGGGGTCCCGCCCACCTGCCGGGCCAGCTGCGCAGCGCACCGGCCGGCCAGAAGCGTGGGAACGCCCCAGCTGGGCGGCAGGCGGCCGTCAGGACAAGCTGCGCGGTTCCCAGCCTCCCCGCCTGCCCCAGCTCGGGCACCGCCGCCTCCCAGCCGTCGCCCAGCAACCACAGCGGGGACGAGGGGCTGAGCCGGGACTGCGGGGTCTCGGGAAGGGGGGGGATGCTGGGGGCCTGGATTCCTGGATCCTTGGACGTGCTATGGGTTGCAGCAAAAGGGGTTCAACCCCTTTTTAAGAGGGGTTTTGAAGCGAGAAGAGCTGGACCCCCTCCTCTTCTCGGGGGTCCCGGTTGCCCCAGGCACCCCGGTGTCCTCTTCTTGACCCTCAGGCCCAGGCGGGGCCCGGGCCCCGCCTCCCCAGGGCGCGGAAACTAGCGAGGCCCCAGAGGCTCCCGTTTATAGCTTCGTTTCCACTCAGCGCCGTCCCTCCGAGGACCTGGGCTGAGCAAGTTTCTTCCACTCTCTCCCCCCGCCATGTCCCCCACAAGCCTGGCTGGGTGCAGGTGTCCAACTCAGCCGGGACGCCCTTCTTCGACCCAGGTGTTCTGGCTCCCAGACCCCAATTTGGCTGGGGCGCCCGCCCGCGGGGAAACCCCGCCCTGGTTGCCCCCATTCATCCAAGTCTCTGCCGCGCGAGTTCCTCAATGGGAAAGGGCGGGTCTCCAAGGGGGCGGGGCGAGTGGGATCGGGCCCTCCCCGGTCTCTCAGAGACAGAGGGCGCGGAACCCGCCTGTGTTTCAGAGTGTTGGAGCCTGCAGCTGGGCAGACTGGGGGAACTCCAGGCCAGAAACGGGGTGGCCTCTAGCCTGGGGCGAAGAGTCGGGCGCGAAGGGAGCTCCCACCAGGGTTGTGAGAGGTGTGCTATTGAGGAAGAAGTTAGCAGGAAAGCCCGTGCAGCAAGTCTGCGGAATCTTGGGGGACACACGACGGGGATGCTGGTCTCCGTCCTCCTCGTTCTCCTCTTCTGCCTCAGAGGGCATGCAGGTACCTCTAGGGACGGATAAATTTGGGGGGAGGATTGTTTGCCAGCTGCCTCTTTACTGGGGTGGATGGAACTGGGGGTTCAGACTCCTAGATATGCCGGACGAGAACTTCGGGAGCCTAGGCTCCTGGGTCCCGAATGAGGGAGCTAAGATCGTTCCTAAACTCAACCTTACTCCCTTCCCCCAATTCTCCTAGGCCCGTCGCCCCATTTCCTGCAACAACCGGATGACCTGGTAGCACTGCTGGGGGCTGAGGCCCGGCTGCCCTGTGCCCTGGGCGAATACTGGGGGCTGGTTCAGTGGACCAAGGACGGGCTGGCTCTAGGGGGTGAAAGGGACCTACCAGGTGAGACTGTTCTCTCTACTCAGGAGGGGTTGGCTCCAGGTGGGGGTGCTGAGCTTGCGCCGTATCTGAAGTCTCTATTTTAATGTTTTCAAATTTAGGAAATTGATGGGCTCAGATAAACATCTGGGAGAACTGAAGTTTTAGCTTCTTTAGAGGGTAGAAGATTTTTGTTTGTATTATAAAATACTACATAAATGTAGGAAGGCATATAAAACACAAAAGGAAGATTTGCCAAATAAAGTAGACACTCCTGTAACTACTACTCATGACCCTTGTCAGCTCCTCAGAAGCCTTTCTTATTCCCTCTCCTACCATAGCCCTCTCCTCACCCCAGACGTAGTACTAATCTGATTTTTATAGCAATTGTTTTCTTTTTTCTGACGTTTTCACCCCCAAGTTTGCCATGACTCTGGATGCGAGAGGGTTAGTCTCTCTGGCTCAGCACCCACTTTTTGGTGTCTTTCTGGTGTGGGGTGCCTGGGAAAGGAGACTGAGGCCAGGAACTCAGAATCATGGTGACTGCCTCTTCCTTAACTTCAGGGTGGTCCCGGTACTGGATATCAGGGAACGCAGCCAGTGGCCAGCACGACCTTTACATTAGGCCCGTGGAGCTAGAGGATCAAGCATCATATGAATGTCAGGCTACACAAGCAGGCCTCCGCTCTCGGCCAGCCCAACTGCATGTGCTGGGTGAGGACTCAATCCACTTGTACCTGGGAAGCCCAGGGGGACAGCCAGTGCTTAGCTGAGTGTCAGAGTCCGAGGAGCCCAGAGGGGTGGTTAGTTAGAGCTGGGAAGATTGGGGTCTCTGGGCCCAGGGTCCAGCTCTGACTCCAATCCACCCCGCAGTACCCCCAGAAGCCCCCCAGGTACTGGGAGGCCCCTTTGTGTCTCTGGTTGCTGGAGTTCCTGCAAATCTGACCTGTCGGAGCCGTGGGGATGCCCGCCCCATCCCTGAGCTGCTGTGGTTCCGAGATGGGATCCGTCTGGATGGGACCACCTTCCACCAGGTCAGGTCGAAATCCCTGTGCAGCTCTTGCCCATTCAGGGAAATCTGGGGTCTGCTCAGACCACAGGCTTATCCAGAGGAGAAAAGGGCATGGGAGGAAGGAAGTTCAAGGGTTAGGACCCTTAGTATGTGATTAAGGGTAAGGATTCCAGAGCCAGACATCTCGGGTTCAAATCCTTGCTAGTTGATCAAATCACTTGCTAGTTGATTGATCTTGAGTTCAGGTAACTTAACCTCTCTGTCCCTCAAGTTTCCTTATCTGTACAATAGGGACAATAATATTCACTTCATAGGGTAATTGTGAGGATTAAATAAAATACTTTGAAGTGCCTGATACATAGTAAACACAATATAGCAAGAAGATGAAATCATTATTATTATTCATAACCTCCAGACCCTGCTGAAGGAAGGAACCACTAGGTCGGTGGAGAGCATCTTATCCTTGACTCCTTCCAGCGCTGATGACGGAGCCACCTTGGTCTGCCGGGCCCGGAGCCAGGCCCTGCCCTCAGGGAAGGATACAGCTATCACACTAAGCCTGCAGTGTGAGTGCAGTTAAAAATTGACCCTCCAGGCTGCAGGCCCTTGGGAAAAGAGAGGCCTGAGGTCTGGACTCCAAGGTTTGAGGAAAGAGGAGGCTGTGGACCTGGGACCCTGGGGAAATTGGGACCTGGAGTCTTGGACTTCTTAGCTCAAAAGGAAGAGGAGAGGGGCGCCTGGGTGGCTCAGTCAGTTGAAATTCCAACTTCGGCTCCAGTCATGATCTCATGGTCTGTGAGTTCGAGCCCCACGTCGGGCTCTGTGCTGACAGCTCGGAGCCTGGAGCCTGTTTCAGATTCTGTGTCTCCCTCTCTCTCTGCCCCCCCCCCCCCCCCGGCTCGCGCGCGCGCGATCTCTCTCTCTCTCTCTCTCTCTCTCAAAAATAAACATTAAAAAAAAAAAAAAAAAAGGAAGAGGAGAGTGGGGACCCAGACTCCTGGGGTGGAGAGGCTGGGCACTGGACTCAGATGCTCCATGGAGGTGTTCCAGGTCCTTGCCCACCGCTAACCATTGACCTACCTCCACAGATCCCCCAGTGGTGACTCTGTCTGCAGAACCACAGAGTGTGCTGGAGGGAGAGAAGGTCACTTTCCTGTGCCAAGCAACAGCCCAACCTCCTGTCACAGGCTATAGGTGAGGTCGCCTCTCCTCAGCCCAGAGCAGGGTTTAGGGAGGACTAGGGTTGGGACGTGCGCGGGAGTGCCAGGGGAGCAGGGACAACATGAGCAGCCTCACTGCCTCTGCAGGTGGGCAAAGGGAGGTTCCCCCGTGCTCGGGGCCCGCGGACCAATGTTGGAGGTTGTGGCAGACGCCTCATTCCTGATTGAGCCAGTGTCCTGCGAGGTCAGCAACGCAGTGGGTAGCGCCAACCGCAGCACAGCGCTGGACGTGCAGTGTGAGCGGGGGAGGGGCCCTGGGTGTGGCCAAAGTGGGGCAGTTGGGGGGCGTGGCTGCGACTGGCTGCGGGAGAAGGTGGGACGGAAAAGGATGTAGGCAGGGATTGGCTGTGCTGGGTCAACGCCACGGGGAGCAGGGGCGGGAAGATGTCGTTTCTGAGTAGCCGATCCTGGGTCTGAAGTTGCATCCTTCCCCGACCATGTGACACCTCCTCTCCTCTCCTCTCCTCTCCTCTCCTCTCCTCTCCTCTCCTCTCCTCCAGTCGGGCCGATTCTGCAGGCAAGGCCGGAGCCCATGTCTGTAGACGTAGGGGGAGACGCTTCCTTCAGCTGTGCCTGGCGCGGGAACCCGCTCCCACGGGTAACTTGGACCCGCAGCGGGGACGCGCAGGTGAGACCCGATCTAAAGCCTGTGGCCCTGGCTGGCGGTGGACAGAACTTCCTCTCAAGGTCCTGCCCCTGATGCCCCTACCCTCTCCCAGGTGCTGGGCTCTGGGCCCACGCTGCGTCTTCCGTCGGTGGGGCCCGAGGATGCAGGCGACTACGTGTGCAGAGCTGAGCCGAGGCTCTCTGGCCTGGGGGGCGGCGCTGCGGAGGCTAGGTTGACTGTGAACGGTGAGAAAGTGGCGCTTCCTAGAAGACCTGGCAGAGCCTGGGACGGGACACAGAGTGGGAAGAGGGGGCCAGCCCTAAACGGGGGTGGGCGTGCCCTTGAGAGGGAGAGCTTTTTGGACGGCGGGGCCTGGGGCTGGGAGCCAGACCACGCGAAGGCGAGCCTCTGAGGGATTCGGGGTTTGTTGAGGGGCGTGGCCTGGTTGATTGGCTTTCGTGAAGTGTGCCGACCTGGCCCCTCCTTATTGAGAACTGACGTTTCTGAGGGCAGGGCCTCTATATGACTGGTCCACAATCTCCAAAACAGCTCCCCCAATTGTGACCGCCCTGCATTCTGCGCCCGCCTTCCTGAGGGGCCCCGCCCGCCTGCAATGTCTAGTCTTTGCATCTCCGGCCCCAGATGCTGTGGTAAGGGAATGTCCCCGCTCTCATGACCAGCCCAGTTGTTATCCCTGTCCTCCCAAGCCAGACCCCCAAAACTGCTATGACCACCTCTAACTTTTCGACACCTTGCCTGCCCTTCCTTCCTTCTCCAGTCTTCTTAATGACCTCCTTTTTGTGTGTGCCCCCAGGTCTGGTCTTGGGATGAGGGCTTTCTGGCGGCGGGGTCTCAGGGTCGGTTCCTGGTGGAGACATTCCCAGCCCCGGAGGGCCGCGGGGGCCAGGGCCCAGCCCTGATCTCTGTGCTACACATTTCGGGGACCCAGGAATCGGACTTCAGCAGGGGTTTCAACTGCAGTGCCAGGAACCGGTTGGGCGAGGGAGGTGCCCGGGTCAGCCTGGGGCGTAGAGGTGAGATCCTGGGCCTGAAGCCTCCAAATCTGAGGATCCCAAACCCCCACACGCCACAGTCTCTAAATCAAAGACCTCCAAATGCAGACACCCTCAAATCTTGAAAGCCTCAAAACTATGAGTCCCTTGAACCCTGAGACCCTCAAAACAGTAAATTCCTTCAAATACGGAATTCTAAACTGAGAGACCCCCCCCCCTCACACTTAGGTGCCCCAAAGAAAGGAAGTTCCAAATATGGGGAATGGTAAAGTTAAAAACCCTTCAAACTCTAGGACTCCCTAGAGCCAGGGAGTTTAAACTTGTGGAACCTCAAATTCATGAGCCTGTAAGCCTAAGGGACCTCAAGCTAAGGGACCTACAAACTTGGGTATCCCCAAACTTGGGGACTTTTTGAATCCAGAGACGCCAACGCAAGCAAGTCCTGAGTCCCTGTTCCCCAGTTCTTCCTGGGTCTCATGCTTACCCTCCTCAGAACATCCCCTCTCCTTCCTGTAGACTTGCTGCCCACAGTGCGGATTGTGGCTGCAGTGGCTGCTGCAGCCGTGACTCTTCTTATGGTCATCATTGGGGTGGCCCTCTGCTGCTGGCGCCATGGCAAGGGTCAGTGACTGAGCCCCACCTCAGCACCATCCCCCAGCCCCCTCCCCGCACTGACCTGGCTGAGACCCGCCCCAGTCTCACCTCTCTGGCCTCAGACTCACCTTCAGACCCTGGTTCCTCCCTCAAGCCCTAAGTCCTTCTCCTCAGGGTCACACTCCTCCCCCTTGCAGGTTCTCATTGGTTCCCAGCCTCCTGACCCAACCCAGCCCTCTCTCTTCCTGTTCATTGGTCTCTGCAAACCATGACCCTGCCCCATCACTTATCTCTGCCTCCCACTGTCCCTGGCCTCAGCCTCTTTCTCCAAGCAAAAGAACCTGGTACGAATCCCAGGCAGCAGTGATGGCTCCAGTTCAAGAGGCCCTGAAGAGGAGGAGACCGGCAGTGGCGAGGACCGGGTAGGATGCAGGGTCCCCAGACAAGACTCAGCCTTTGAACAACTAGTAACCCAGTCCCAACTGTTCTCCCAGTCCCCACTGAGCCCCCAAACTCAAAGGCGGTCCACATCCTAATAAGTAATCCCGGGCTAACATGTCCCCCAAGTCCAAATATGCTCCTGACCCAGTTATCCCCTAGACCAAATACGTCCCCAGGGCCCTTTGTTGTCTTGAATCTAGACCCCAGCTCCAGGTGCTCTTGGTCCCTCCTGCCTGGCCTCCACTGTCCAACTGAGGGTTGTCAGGGTCTGGCACTGGACCAGGAGGATCCTCTGAGTGCCCCCTCTCACTAAGCACCCTATCCCAGGGCCCCATCGTGCACACGGATCACAGTGACCTGGTTCTGGATGAGGAAGGGGCTCTGGAGCCCAAGGTAAGTGTTGGGAAGGGATGGTTTCCTTTCACTGAGTCTCCAGCTCTCTCCCTGCTTGGTCCCCTCCTTTTTCACTCTCTTGCCCCCAGAGCTAGGACCCAGCCCCCTCCACACTTTCCTCCTGCCTCCTGGGCCACTTCACCCACCTCCAGGTCCTGTTTGCACAGCTGCTGATAATGCCCACAAATGTGTCCCAGCCTTGGCCTCCCTCTCGGAGCCCCACATCAGGGCTCACTCTGCCTGTGCTTTCCCATCACAGTCCTGCCTCAGGTCTCCTGGATGCCTCTGCCAGGCCCCTTCCTACCTACCAGCTCCCACACTGGCCTCACTTCTCCCCAGACCGGCCCTTCCTTTGAAGTCCCCTCTCTTGGCCTCCACTGACCTCAGTCCCTAGCCCAGAGCCCTTCTCTGTCCCCTCTGTACCTAGCACATGCTATTCTATTGGCCTGAAACACCACTTTCCTTCCCATACTACCTAATTCTGCCCTTCATTCCTCTGGTCTCAGCTCACACATTTCTTGTTCTAGAAAGTCCGTGCTTCCCTACTCACAGCCCTGATCATTCTGTCTGTGTTCCACCTGCCACAACTAGGACCACTCTTTCCTGGATTCCCATCCCAGCCCTGAAATCCTGTTTGTGCTTCCCCATCAAGCCTTCTCACTCTGCCTGTATTTCCCTCATCACTACCCTGACCCCCCTGGACTCTGGTGATTTGCCATTTCCTCTTTGGCCTGGGATCTCCATGTAGGCAGGGCCCAGTCTCTCCCCTTGATAGACATGTCCAGCAGCAGCATAAGACATGACACAGAATCAAAGCCTTGGGGACGGTGGGCAGATGAATGAATGAATGTCTTGGTCTCAACCGCTCTGTTCCCACTGCATCTCCTTCCAAACCACCAGCCCTCAGCAAACCTATACTCCTCTGTCGCTGCCTTTCTCTGCCCATTTCCATCTGTCCTTTTATCTCTTGTCTCTGTTTTCCTGTCCCGATTTGTCTTCCTATCAGTCTGTACGTCTATCTCTCTGACTCTGGGTCTCTGTTTGCTCTTGCTTCTGTCTTTTTGTCTCTCTCTAGGTCTGGCTCTAAGTGTGCCTCTCCATTAGTGACCCTCACCCCATCTTATATCCTCACATACATTAACAAATCCCATTTGTCCCTCAGGACCCAACCAATGGTTACTACAAGGTCCGAGGAGTCAGTGTGAGCCTGAGCCTTGGTGAAGGCCCTGGAGGCGGCCTCTTCTTGCCGCCCCCCTCCCCCCTTGGACCTCCAGGGACCCCTACCTTCTATGACTTCAACCCACACCTAGGCATGGTCCCACCCTGCAGACTGTATAGAGCTCGGGCAGGTTATCTCACCACACCCCATCCTCGAGCTTTTACCAGCTACATCAAACCTACATCCGTTGGACCCCCAGATCTGACCCCCAGGACTCCACCCTTCCCATACGCTGCCTTCCCCACACCCAGCCACCCACGTCTCCAAACTCATGTGTGACACCTCTCCAAGTGAAGAGTCCTGGGATCTTCAACTTGCCGTAATGGATTGTCCTGATTTCTGAGGAACCAGAACAAGATGGTGACCTTACTCCTCCAAAATTGAACACTGATGGGAGAGAAAGATCATTACAGTTGTCTGGATTACTGGTGTACAGTCAGCTCAGTCAAAGGGGACTGAGGTCCCCAAGTGGGAGCAAGATGGCCACTATGACCGACTATTCCCCTGTGTAAAAGAGATTCAAGATGGCAGATGGGCTCTTTGTAGACGGACGGGGGCAGGGGGTGATGGGATGGAAGGCAGGGATGGAAATTGTTTCTAGGTGTGGAAAGAAGAGATTTCAAGATGACCACCTATACTGAGAAAAAGGCAACGTAGGTTAAGATGGAGGCCAGACCAGGCCCTGTCCTGGTTCTCCCTGAGGGACCCTTTGCTTGGCCAATTCAAGTGCAGCCAAGATGGCTAATTACTCTCTGGGAACCCCACATGGCCACCATCTCGATTCCTTTCAACCTCCTTAAGGGCCCTGGATGAACTGAATCCAAGGAATGAGGATAGGGTGAGAACCATCATGGGGAGAGGAGAGTAGTGTGGGGTGGGTGGGGTGGAATCTTGGAATGAGAATATTTATGTTTAATAATAAAAAAAAAAAAGTCAATGAGTGAATGCGTCTTGGAGATCCTCCTGGCATTATTACCCTCCATCAAGGAAGGGGTCCATTAAATCAGCCCTAAGACCCTTCCTCTACCCTATTCTCTACCCTAGGTGATGAAGTGGCTGTAGGAACAAAACCTTGAGCCACCTCCCACCCTTTTGCTACCCATTTAGCACTCCGGGCTCTTTTAACATACATCTACACAAACACACATGTACAGATGCACATACATGATAGTGTTGCCCCAGTTGGCTTGCGGAAAACAGAATTCTACAGTTATTTAAGGAGACAAAGCAGTGAGCCCTGAAGAGTAGGCAGGGTGGGAGAGGCTAGGGGTGAGAAAATAGAAATGCCATGGTCCTTAAAGCAAGGATAGGGTTGAGGCCCTTGTCCTGAGGTGCTGGGTACCTGACTCAGGTCATCCTTAAAGAAAGGACCTACGGGCTTTGGTTTTATGCATCCTTGAGCTAGGAATTAAAGGTCCAGACACCTGGGATCCTTGGAAAGCAGAGCAGAAGGCCAAGAGCCCAGGTCCTAGGGAGAAAGGGTGGGGGCTTGTTCTCTGGTCCTGAAAAAGAAAGGGCCTGCAGTCCAGATTCCTGGATCTGAGGAAGAAGGGGACTGGATCTCAACTGCTGCATCCTTGATTAGGGAAATTTCAGAGCCTGTATTCCTGGGACCTCAAGAGACAAATCTATCGGGGGACGGTGGAGGTCTTCAATGTTGGCATGCCTGGAAGAGAAAGAGGCTGATTTTGAGTGTCTGGGTCCGAGGGAAGAGAAAGCTGGGGGTGAGGGTCCTGAGAAAGGGCTCAAAACGGCGGAGCCTATGACCCAGACTGCCGGCTAGGCCCTTGCATGGGGTGGGACTCCTGGAATCTCTAGGAGGCGGGGGCCTGGCGCCGGCTCCCACCCGGGGTTCCCGAGCTGCTCCAGTCTGCGCAGAGCTGCCACGCTATTGTCCTGGCTAGGAAGGCGGGGCCGGCGTGAGGCGGGGCTGGCGGCGCCGGCGCAGCCCGGGGGCGGCGGGAGGAGGCGGCGGCGGCGGCGGTGGCGCTGGGAGCTCCTGTCACCGCTGGGGCCGGGCCGGGCCGGGCCGGGCCGGAGTGCAGGGGACGTGAGGGCGCGAGGGCCGGGACATGGGGCCCACTAGCCCTGCCGCTCGCGGTCTGGGCCGCCACCCGGGCCCGCCGCCGCTGCCGCTGTTGCTGCCACTATTGCTGCTGCTTCTGCGCGCGCAGCTCGCCGTCGGGAGCCTGGCCGGTGGGAGCCCCGGCGCGGCCGAGGTGAGGCCCGGCCGGGTCCTGGGGGATGGGGGAAGGGGCGGGACCGGGCCTTGGGCCCGGACGCGGACGCGTCCAGGGCAGAAAGCGCAGTCTTTCCGGCCAAGTGGTAGGCCCCCATACGCCCCTAATGGCACTAGGCATTCATGAACCCAGGGGTTCAGGTCCCAGTTCCCCCATCTTCTGTCCTCCCAGCTGCCTCCCGCCGTTAGCTTAGGAACTGGCTTTTCCAGAGCCGTGGTCCCAAAAGCCCAGCCCCCTCAGACCCTCTCGACCTAGGTGAGTCAGCCCCAACCAGACAGGACCCACCAGACAGTAAGACACCTGGATCCAAGAATCTTGGCCCCTTGCATCCTCTGGACATATTTGAGGGCCCCCTCAGCCTCCCAGAACCGAAGAGTCTAGGTCTTCAGACACCGACCCCCGACCCAGGATGTAGCTTTCCATCCCTCAAAGGACCTGGTGTCCAGGCCTGCAGGGCCCTGAAGCCAGGCCTTGTCGTCTTTGCACCGGAGAATAGGACCCTGAGCTAGGGATGGTGGGAGGAGGGGCCAGAACGCCTGGGTTCTGGCCTCCTCCCCCGCGATTCAGTTTTAACCCCTTCGGGCTCCAGTGCGGCTGCGCCGGGGTGGGGGCGGAGCCTGTCTCCGCGGCAACAAGGCCGCGAGCCTCTCGGGGGACCTGGGTCGCCATAGCAACGGGAGAGCTGTGGCGCCCCCGCCCAGTGGGAGCTGTTTCCCGGGGAACAGTACCTCTTAGGAGGCGAGTGCGCGGCACTTGGTGGAGGGGCTGGTGCTGGGGTTCTGAACCTCCGGGTCCTAAGGAGCAAAGGTCTGGGGGACACACGTGCCAGCGTCCCTGGGCCCTCTCTGACCCCTCTGACCCGACCCTCAGGCTCCAGGGTCGGCCCAGGTGGCTGGACTATGTGGGCACCTAACTCTTCACCGGGACCTGCGCACCGGCCGCTGGGAACCAGACCAACAGCGCTCACGACGCTGTCTCCGCGATCCGCAACGGGTGCTGGAATACTGCAGACAGGTGGGCGGGACCTGCTGGGAGGGGCGTGGTCCGCAGGAAAACGGTTCCGAGACTGTCCGGATAGCCCAAAAGAAAGAAGCTAGTCGTGCAAAAGGCATGGTCCAGGGAGAATGAGAGATCTAAGTAGTCAGGGGAAGCTAGGGGGCGTGGCTGAGAAAGAGGCGAATTTAGGATAGGGCAGGACCTGTTTTTGAGAAACTAGGGCAGGAAAGGAGAACTGTGCAAAGAGGGTCAGCTAAGAACTGTATCCAGTGAAGAGACAGTTTAGCAATCTGTGGTAGGTACCTTAAGGAGTAGGGGCACAGGTGGGCGTGGTCAAAGGAGAGGCGGGGCTAAGAAAAAAGACCTTTTGGACCTGCAAGAGAGTGGAGCCCAATGCGAGAGTGGAAAGCTGGGAGGTGTAGCTAGGAAAAGCCAGTTCTAATACAAAGAGAAGGGATGCTTACTGAGAGGCCAAACAGAGAAAACGGTGAGGCTTAAAAGGAGGGCGGAACCTATTGGAGGAGGGGACAGAGGTGACCAGAAGAGAGGCAGGTTTACGGGGATTGAGTTTCTGGGCAGATGGCGGGGCTTCTGAGGGAGAGCTACTGGGGGCGTGGCCAAGGAGCTGGCTGGCTTAGCTACCGAGTCTACGGAGAAGCAGAACCTAGGGAGATCACTAGAGCCTTGTAAAGGGACATGGCCAGTGGAGAAGCACAGCTGGCAGGGGGCGAGGCTGTGGGCTGATCACTCTCACCCGCTGCCCCCAGATGTACCCGGAGCTGCAGATTGCACGTGTGGAACAGGCGACACAGGCCATCCCCATGGAGCGCTGGTGTGGGGGCTCTCGAGGTGGCCGCTGTGCTCACCCCCACCACCAGGTTGTGCCTTTCCAATGCCTGCGTGAGTCCCAGGCTGGGGGCAGGGAACAGAAGTGGGGGTTTCCCTGGGGTGAGATTCTGAGCCCCGGTCTCAGGCTCATATTAGGAAGCTGGACGCATGCCTGGGTCCAGAGTGGGGCAGAGAAACCTCTGAGGATAAAATGTCTGGATTCTGAAGAGGGTAGAGCTAGTGTCTGTGGGAGGGTCTCACTCTGGTGCCCCCACTCTCCAGCAGGTGAATTCGTGAGCGAGGCCCTGCTGGTGCCTGAAGGCTGCCGGTTCTTGCATCAGGAGCGCATGGACCAGTGTGAGAGTTCAACTCGGAGGCATCAGGAGGCACAGGAGGTCAGGACCCTGGCCCATCCATTCTCAGTCCCCAACCCAGGAATCCAGTCCCCTAACAACCCACCCCACCCCCCCAAACCTGACTCTGGGCCTCAGCCCCCTCTTCCCACTGGGACAGAATCAGGAATCCAGGCCCCCAGTCCCATCAGCCCCCAAGACCCAGGCATCCAGGCTCCCTCTCTACCCTCCCCTAGCCCACAATCCTGGCATCTGGGCCTACTCTTCCCGCAGGCCTGCCGTTCCCAGGGCCTCATCCTGCATGGCTCGGGCATGCTTTTGCCCTGTGGCACGGATCGGTTCCGAGGTGTGGAGTATGTGTGCTGCCCCCCTCCAGTCACCCCTGATCCATCTGGGACAGCAGTTGGGTGAGTGGGAAGGAACCCTCCACGCCCATCCCAAGGCTCCTGAAGCAGGAAATGGAAGCCTGGGGGCCTGGGTCGTATTCTCACTGCCTCAAGTCTTCTGTTCCCTCAGTGACCCCTCCACCCGGTCCTGGCCCCTAGGGGGCAGAGTAGAGGGGGGTGAGGACGAGGAAGAAGAGGAATCCTTCCTACAGCCAGTAGACGATTACTTCGTGGAGCCCCCACGGGCTGAAGAGGAAGAAGAGGAGGAAAGAGTCCCACCCTCAAGCTCCCATAGCCCTGCAGGGTTCAGCAAAGGTGAGACTGTCTCTGAACTCTTAGTTCCCTCTATCCTGGAGGGAGGATGATTTGAGGGAGCCTTTGTGTAGAGGCATCTTTGGGAGGGACCTGTTGGGGAGAGACCCAACTGGGGGGAATGGAAGGGATGGGAGTAACACTGGGTAAAGAAGAGGTGGAAGGGCTGTCCTGTGCAGAATGCAAAGGGTGAGGGTGGCTTGGGGGTACCTAAAAGTGGAGGAGCCATCTGGTAGTTCCTAAGGATTATTTTGGGGGAAGCTTGAAGGATGGTGTAGATTTCTAAGCTTTGCAAGAACATGCCCAGTTCAGAACTGTATCTCTCATGATGCCCTGCACCACCCATGGTTAAGTAGACACATGGTGGTCTCCAGTGTGCTCTAGGAAATGTAGTTCTCCAAGAAGGGAGGGTAACCTGAAGATGGGCTTCAGACTGATTCCCCGGTTCCTGGCCTTGCAGTGACCACCACCGCAAGGCCCACAGATGGTGTGGACGTGTACTTTGGCATGCCTGGAGAAATCAGCGAGCATGAGGGATTCCTGAGAGCCAAGATGGACCTGGAGGAACGTAGGATGCGCCAGATTAATGAGGTGATGATACTGGGGCCTCAGGATTTCCCACAACACGGAACTCCCTGAATACCAGGAATTTCCTCAGAGGCACATTGAGACTACCTCCAAAGACTCCCCAAGCCCCCATCCAACCCCTAATCCTCAACACCACCTCTGGGATGACCAGGGATCCCTGACCCACCTAGAATCCCACTGAGATGCCAGCAGATTCTATGGAAACTCTGGTGAACTGCATTCTTCCACTTACATTCCTTCGGAGCCTTACCTCTTGTGAACTCAAGAGCAAGTAGGACTTATAGGATCTGGAGCCTCCAAAGTCTTGAAGAGGGATTGGGGGACTCACTGAGTGGAGCAGGGTAGATTCGAGGATCCTGAAGTTCCTCTTGCCCCTAGGTGATGCGTGAATGGGCCATGGCAGACAACCAGTCCAAGAACCTGCCGAAAGCTGACAGACAGGCCCTGAACGAGGTAGGACACCCTCTGGCGGGTCCTACTTTTGCCTGTCCGATACCTAGGACACACCTGGTCTCAGTTGGGTCCAGGCCTGGTCTTGGCTCATCCTGTCCCACCCCTTCCTACTTATATTGGTCTCTCCTGGCCCCCTCCCTCCATTTGGCTCCACTCCTCTTGGCCTATGTCTGACCTGGCATTTCTCTCCTCTTCAGACTGGCCTTGTTTTGCCTTGATCCTCACTTGATCCTTACCTCTCAGGGCAGGCTCTGTGGTCATCTCCCAAACTGAGTCCCAGCAAGATGCATCCTGGTCCTTCTCAGCATCCTTGATTCATTCACATTCCTATTAGGCCCATCCCCTGACTCTGGTCCCACCCCTCTAATCTCACTTTCACTCTCAGTCCCTCCTCAGTAGGCCCAGCCTCATGACTCACTGATCACCTCTAGAGGCCCCACCCCCTCCCCTTAGGTTAGCCCCATTCCTGATCTTTGCTCCACCCCTCTAGGTCCTATTTAGGCACAGCCATCTCCAGTTGGCCCCGCCCAGGCCTACAGCCTTACCTTTCCTATAATACTTGGAAAATATTTCACCAGAACGTGAGCTGCCTCAGTTCCTAGATTGTTCCCACCCGGTAGAGTTTACATCCTCAGATCAGCTCCCAATTGGCCTGGTCCTGCCTGCACTCTGCCTGGCCCTGTATCCCCACTCCTTCCAGTCCACATCCTGTGATCTGGTCCCACCCTGGAGTCAATTCTACTCGTGCCTAGACCCACCGCACCACCCTCCGCCACATGGCCCTACAGACTGCCTTTCCAGAGTGTTGACCTGGACTTTCACCTATCTTCACCTCTCCTGGCCCTGTGCTCACCCCCTTGCCAGCACTTCCAGTCTATTCTGCAGACCCTGGAGGAGCAGGTGTCTGGTGAGCGACAGCGCCTGGTGGAGACCCACGCCACCCGAGTCATCGCCCTTATCAACGACCAGCGCCGGGCAGCCTTGGAAGGTTTCCTGGCAGCACTGCAGGGAGATCCGCCTCAGGTGTGGGAGCCGTGGGGGCAGGGGCGGTGGGTGAAAAGGTCTGGGGCAGGCCTAGGCAGCCTTTGTCCCTTCCACAGGCAGAGCGCGTCCTGCTGGCCCTGCGGCGTTACCTGCGTGCAGAGCAGAAGGAACGAAGGCACACGCTGAGGCACTACCAGCACGTGGCTGCCGTGGATCCTGAGAAGGCCCAGCAGATGCGCTTCCAGGTGCTCAGATGCTCCTGCCTCCCAAATACCCTGTTGTCCCTCAGACCCCAGTCTCCAGGGCCCCAGCCCTCAGACCCTCTTTCTGTCCCTTGGACCTCTACCTATCCCTGGCGAGCTTGCCCCCACGCCTCTCCCCAGTCTTGGGACCCTTTCCAGCCCCTTGGATCCCTACTTCCTGACCCTGGAATGTTGCCCTTTACCCCCACCCTAGCTCCTTGCCTTTGACCCCCTTCTTGTCCCTTTGATTCCTACTTCCTTTCCCAGAATTTTCCTCCAATGCCTTGAACCCTGTTCCTGTCCCTCAACTCTCCTTCCTCCCAAACACTACTTATTTTCCATGCAACCCCTATCCTGTGCCCTCAGATCCCAATTCCTAGTTCTTCGATGTTCTCTTCCTGTCCATGAATACTCCATTCTGTGCTCTTGAACTCCATGTCTTGCCCTTGAAAGACATCATTTCTGGGGCTCCTGGGTGGCTCAGTTGGTTAAGCGTCCGACTTCAGCTCAGATCATGATCTCACGGTTCGTGAGTTCGAGCCCTGCGTCAGGCTCTGTGCTGACAGCTCAGAGCCTGGAGCCTTCTTCAGATTCTCTCTCTCTCTCTCTCTCTCTCTCTCTCTGCCCCTCCCCTGCTTATGGTCTCTCAAAAATAAATAAATAAAAAACATTAAACAGGGGGCGCCTTGGGTGCTCAGTCAGCTGAGTGACTTCGGCTCAGGTCATGATCTCACAGCTCGTGAATTTGAGCGCCATGTTGGACTCTGTGCTGACAGCTCAGAGCCTGGAGCCTGCTTCAGATTCTGTGTTTCCCTCTCTCTCTGCCCTCCCCCAACTTGTGCTCTGTCTCTGTCTCTGTCTCTCTCTCAAAATATAAACATAAAAAAATTTTTAAAAATTTAAACAAAAAAGAAGAAAAGAAAGACGTCATTTGTATATGACTGTCTAATCCCATTTCCTTCTCTATAATCCCTGAAACCTTACTTTCTATTCCTCAGACCCTACTTTCTGCTCCTCCTACCCACTTCCTCCACTTCCTATCTTCTATGCCATATCCCTGGTATCTTATACGTACATTGTCTCTTGTGCATTTTTCCTAGTGACTCCTCCTTTTCTTTTTGCCTTACTTCCTTTTCCAAGCCTTTCACTTCCTGTCTCCTATACACCTTTTCCTTTTCTTTTTATTCTGCTTCGCCTCCAGTTTCCTTCCTCCTCTGGCCTCCTCTGGCCCTACTTCCTGTCCATTGTGTATGCTATTTTTCCTTGGACCCTATTGACCTTCCTTCTGCACTCTGCCTCAGTTTCCCCACCTCTAGGCAGTAGGCTAGAGAACTGCCTACTGCCCAGTTCATCGTTCATCCTCACCTCCCCACAGGTGCAGACCCACCTTCAAGTAATTGAGGAAAGGATGAATCAGAGCCTGGGGTTGCTGGACCAGAACCCCCGCCTGGCTCAGGAGTTGCGGCCCCAGATCCGTGAGTGCCTGTGACCCCTGGTTCCCATTCCTGATCTGTGAAGGCAGATATTGACCCCCAAACTTTTCTTCCCCCCTCCACCGTTTCAGTTATTTATTCCTATGTAACAAACTCCAGAACATAGTGGCTTTAAAGACAACTATTTTCTTTGCTCCTGATTCTGCCATCTGGTCGGTGTGTGGCTACCCTTGGCTAGCAGATCAGTTAAGGGATGGGACTCTGGCACCAACAGGCCTCTCTTCCTCTCCATGTCAGCTCAGGGTCTCTTATCCATGGAGCCCCTCTGCATGGTCTCTCAGCAGGATACCTGGACTTCCTACACAGTGGTTCACGCTCCCCAAAGCATGAAAGTGAAAGCTGCCAAGTCTTCTTAAGGCAGGGGCCCACCTTCTGTTGATTAAAGCAAGTGACAAACTCAGTCCAGATTCAAAGGGAGGAGGCCTACATGAGAGCGTGAGCACCAAAAAGTGTGATCTCCCAAAGCCCCCAGATCTATTGTGACTTCCTACTGGATGTCCCACACCTGTCCCTGCTCTTTAAAGAGGCCAGTCTTGGGGTGCCTGGGTGACTCAGTCAGTTAAGTGTCTGACCTTGATTTCAGCTCAGGTCATGATCTCACAGTTTGTGGGATCAAGCCCTGCATCAGGCCCTGCACTGACAGTGTGGAGCCTGCTGGGATTCTCACTCCCTTCTCTCTCTCTCTATGCCTCCCCCACTCATGCTCTTTCTCTCTCTCTCTCAAAATAAATAAATAAACATTTTTAAAAAAGAGGCCATTCTCTTGAAACTTCAACCTCCATCCTCCCTGCCAGGAGTGCCTTCATCTAGCTCCCCAATTTCCCCAGATCATACTTACGGCTACCCCCAATCACTCTAGTATTAGGGTGCCATTTATTCACCTCGTTTTGTTTTGTGGCATCCCTATGGGGGTCGTGATGTCGACCCCCTTTCTGCATGTTCCCCTCAGAGGAACTTCTCCACTCTGAGCACCTGGGTCCCAATGAATTGGAAGCCCCCGCCCCAGGGGGCAGCAGTGAGGACAAGGGTGGGCTGCAGCCTCTGGATTCCAAGGATGGTGAGTTCACCCAAATGTAGATAACCCTAGACTTTGGGGGACAGGCACCCAACCTCAATCCTAATCCCTTAAATTCTGGGGGTATCTTAGCCACCACAGTGAATGGGAGAGGATAGGAACGGATGTCTAAGGTTGTGGAAGCCTCTGTAGGATCCTTGATCCTCCTGCCTTGGCTGGGAGGGTGTGTCTCCACCCTTTTCCTCCATGATGCCCTCCTTTCTTCACTGTTCCACCTGTCTTGCTTCTTCTGGCTGCCAGCAGACACCCCCGTGGCCCTTCCGAAAGGTGAGTATCTCCCAGAATAGACCCCAGCCACCAAATCCCACTAGTCCCTGAGCCCCGAATGGAAAAGGGTCCATACATTGGGAACTCCCGACCTGCTGGGGTACAGTCCGGTGCCCCTTCTGACCGCCTCCTCAGGCAGGGGTAGCACCATTCTCAACTCTCAGTAATGAGATAGGACTTGGGGGTTAGGGTCCGCAGAACAAGACGCTGCATCCTCTGGGAAAGAGAAGATGTCCCCCCTGGAGCAGTATGAGCGAAAGGTAAGTGAGACCTGGGGATGTTGAGGGTGGATGGGAGAGGGGTCCTGGACTCCTCGGTCTGAAGGAGGAGGGTGTTAGGGGGTTGGATCCTTTGGCCTGAGGGAATAAGGGATTGAGGACAAGGACTTTGGGGTCCTAAGGAAGAAGAAGGCTGGGGATGCCCTACTGGGGCCCAGGGGAGGAGGAGGCTGGTGCCCAGACTCCTGAGTCCCTGACACCTCCTGCTCCCCCAGGTGAATGTATCTGTTCCAAGGGGTTTTCCTTTCCACTCAGCGGAGATTCAGAGAGATGAGCTGGTAAGAGGAGGACTATTCTGGGTACCTAGGGGGAGAGGTCAGAAGGCAGTGGCTAGGCTGTGACTCCCAAAGCCACACAGGGCCCTGGTGAGCCTCACAGATGGCCCCTGCCCCATGTCCTCTCCATGCAGGCACCAGCTGGGACAGGTGTGTCCCGAGAGGCCGTGTCCGGTCTGCTGATCATGGGAGCAGGTGGGGGCTCCCTGATCGTCCTCTCCCTCCTGCTCTTGCGCAGGAAGAAGCCCTATGGGGCTATCAGCCATGGAGTGGTGGAGGTGAGAGGCACAAAGACATGGTATATGGGGAAGGAGTTCCAGAGCCTGGGCACAGGGGCGCTGTGAGATCTGCGGTCAGGTCTCTATGCCCCTCTGTTCCTCCCCGCCCCAAATGCAGGTGGACCCTATGCTGACCCTGGAGGAGCAGCAGCTGCGTGAACTGCAGCGTCATGGCTATGAGAACCCCACCTACCGCTTCCTGGAGGAACGACCCTGAACCAGCCCCCTTCACCCCTTTGGCTGAGCCCAGAGCTTCCCTCTTCCTGGAGCCCCAGAACCCCAACTCCCAGCCTGGGGGAGGGGTCTCAAAATTGTTCATTTCACACTCTTTGTGAGGGGACTGGAAATTCTTATTTCCCCTTTCCAATTCCAAATTCCATCCCCAAGAAATCCCCAGGTATTCCCAGCTGCCTCCCTGCTTGGGACCTCCTCACTTTAATTTATTTTGTAAGTTAATTTATTGTTCCTTAAGGTGACCACCAGCTTGGTCCCAGTGTCTGTTGTTCCCTAGAATTCACCCTCCCATGTGATCCCCACTAACGTCCCAATAAAATCCTTTTCCCCACCAGGCCATCCTGCGTCTCTTGGGGGGGAATCAGTGTGTAATCATAGCTCTGGACTCTGGGCGGGGCCTTTAGGAAGGGCGGGGCCCAAAGACTTGGAAGGCTCCCTCTGCCCGCTCAGAAGCTTTCTGTGGTGCCAAACGGTGTGTTACTTCTAGACCTGTATTTGCTGAACCCCAGGGTAGACTCCGAGGAAGCTGTTTCTAGCAGTTTCTCCTGCCTTCTGTTCACCCTCACTCTCAGTCACACACAGCCTCCACCCCCAACCTTCGAGCCTAAGGAGAGAATGAGGATCTTGAAACTCTCTTCCCATTCACAAGCCTTCATCACTTCTTTGGGAGGCAATAGGAATCCCCCTGATATGTGGAAATCCAGTTATGTCCTAGGGAGGGGTATGTGATGTCTGCAAGCACCTATTGGAATTTAGACCCTCATGTGCCCCATTTTGTGACATTGGAGTTAACCCTCTACATATGCTGTTACCTGTCCCAAAAGGGTTGTTACGGGGATTAAGAGGGTTGATATTTGTGGAGACTTAGAAATGTGCCTGCCATTTCACAACCACTTCACAAGTATTTGTTAAATAAATTTTAAAACAGTGTGGCAGCAAATACTCATATGGCACTCCCTCTGTGCTGAGTACGGCTCCAAGAGCTTTTTTTTTTTTTAAGTAGGCCCCATGCCCAATGTGTGGTTTGAGCCAACTACTCTGAGCTCAAGAATCGTGTGCTCTACCGACTGAGCCAGCCAGGCACCCCTGCTCTGAGAGCTTTTTACATACACTGACACACTTAATCATTACTTCGATCCCATAAAGGAGGTATTATGATTATTCATTCCCATTTATAGATTAAGAAATGGATATAAGAAGTCATATCACATGCCCACGGTCACTATATAGGAATGGTCAGAGCTAGAGATTCAACCCAGGCAACCTCACCCCAGCACCCATACTCTTGGCCATTTTGCTAACCAGCTGTCTGGTAATTTGAGGCTGTCCAAGTTGTACACTGCAAAACTCCAAGTCATACCATTCACTATGGATTTGCATTTTTACCACAACTTCCCAGCAGGTGGCAGTAATATGCCATGTTCTAATGGCAGCACACAATTTTCTGACATGGCCTAGGGAGGGAGCATCTATTTCTTTCTTTCTCTCTCTCTTTCTTTTTAACGTTTATTTTGAGAGAAAGAGAGAGAAAGCATGAGTCAGGAAAGGGCAGAGAGAGGGGGAGAGAGAGAGAAGGAGAGAATCCTAAGCAGGCTCCACACTGCCAGTGCAGAGCCCAACAAGGGTCTCGAACCCACCAACCGTGAGATCATGTTGGACACTTAACCGACGAAGCCACCCAGGCGCCTGGGAGCATCTGTTTCTAATTTTCCCGAGGGCCTTTGAGCTCACAATGTCTCTTACAATATACGCATGTAAATACAGGTTATGTATATTAAATACAGACCTAGTAGACATTGTGAGGGAGATGCCTACATGATGCAAGTTGGATACAATGCCACAGCTTCATTGGAGAACCCAGTTTGCAACGTCATTCTGATTTCGGTTTTAGCTTCAGTTGTACTGAGACAACCCTAGCAGAAACCTATAACTAGCACCACAGGTAGGGGAAAAAGTTGCTTTTGTGTGTTTTCACAGACAAGTGTGATCAACAGGCTAACAATGGGTAAGGAGCTCCAAGCAGATGGAACAGGAAATGAAAGGCCATTTTGCTCACTACGCTCAGTGTATGATTCCTTAATGTTTACATTTTAATGGCAATACTTAGGGTAATTTTAAAACACTTATTGAAATTCCAGCAGGAAGAATAACTTTGCTATTGTTTGACGCTGCCCTCTTTTCTCATTGAAAACAATTTGTTAATTTTTCTTTTAATAATACAGTTTCTTAGAGACATAATTTTATCATGTTAATGTGTGTATGTGTGTGTGTGTGTGTGTGTGTGCGCACGTGCATGTGTGTGTTGATACATGTTGGGATATACATCTTTTTAGATTTTTAAAAAATATTTTTGAGAGAAAGAACGAGTTGAGGAGGGGCAGAGAGGGAGGGGAACAGAAGATTTGAAGCGGGCTCTGCACTGAGAGCAGAGAGGTAAGGTGGGTCTCAAACTCACGAACCTTGATATGACCTGAAGTCAGACCTTAACTGAGCCACTCCAGTGCCCTGGGATATGCATCTTATATGTCAATAGAATCTAAGATGCCATCAATGGTAAGAATTGTCTTTAGGTACCACAAGGGAAAAAAACAGAAATTTTTTTTAAAGTTTTTTTTTTTTTTAATTTTTAAGAGAGAGACAGAGAGGGAGAGAGAGCAGGGGAGGGGCAAAGAGAGAGGGAGAGAGAATCCCAAGCAGACTCCACACTGTCAGCATGGAGCCCAATGTGGGGTTCGAACTCACAAACTATGAGATTACGACCTGAGCTGAAAGCAAGAGTCAGACGCTTACCCGAGCCACCCAGGCACCCCAAAATACATAAGTTAAAATAAGCCACGCTATGACTGTAAGATTAACTCCAGTTAAATTCTTCGAATCTATGACATAACATTCCCATGAATTCTTTGTGGGTCAGCTGCCACTACGTGCATACACAGGAAAGCAACGCATGCTGGTACAGGGAGGTGATGTGGCCTCTGAAACTCCACCTCCCAGTGTTCAAGCCCTCGTGTGGTGCCCCCTCCCCAGACTCTGGGCTTGGCCACGTGAATGACTTTGACCAAGGTGATGTCAGCAAGCACGATGCAAGCAAGGGCTTGTTCTCTTGGAACCGCTGTGTGAAGAGATCCGCCCACCTTCCTGGGGAGACCACGTGGACAAAGAGATGCTCGGCCCACTCCCAGTGGTTCCGGCCATCTCAAATGAGCTATCAGACACGTGAGTGAAGTTGGCCAGCCTAATCAGGCCTCTAGCTGACTGTGGCCACATGAGTGACCAAAGCAGGATAGGACTGTCCAGTAGAGCCCAGCCCAGATTGCAGCATCATGAGCAAATAGTGATGGTTGTTCTAAGCCTCAAGTTTCGGGGTAGAGACAGAAGTACATGCCCTTAAGTGTGCTTGGTTTGTTGTCCTTGAGAGGCTCTGAGCAGTGGGGGGCTACGATGGGTCAGAGGGCTTTCAGAGGGGGAGGGGCTCTTTGAGGGATGAGACTCAGATGAAGTCCGGAGCAGAGGCCGTTGGGGCAATTACGAGAAGGGGCATTATGGAGGTCTTCTCTCTTAGTTTGGGTTTCTCCAGAAGCAGGATTTGAGGACAACTTATTGGTAGGGGAGGTGGGATATGACACAGAAAAGGGAAAGCAGTCGAGAAAGAGTATGTTATCAAGCCAGAACCAGTGCGGGGCTTGGAGCTTGACTCTGTTGGGAAACTGAGAGCCTGTACAGAACACATACTTCCACATTATCCTCACAGAGAGGTGAGGGATCTGGAGTATGTATGTGTGTGTGTATTTTAAAGAGAAAGAGCAAATGGGGGAGAGGGACAGAGAGAGAGAATCTTAAGCAGGCTCCACACTCAGGGCGGAGCCCGACATGGGGCTCAATCCCACAACCCTGGCATCATGACCTGAACCGAAATCAAGAGTCGCACACTCAACAGACTGAGCCACCCAGGCGCCCCAGGACCTGGAGTAGTTCTGTGCCATCTCCTTCTGAAAGGAGGGCTGTTAGATGGGAAGCAGTATAAACTCACTGGCATTTAAGGTTGCCGTGCTCACAGCCAGGACAGAGCAGGTCAGACCACCAGATGTTGATACCGTGAGGGTGACAGCGGCACCCACAGTGTCTGCTACACACCCCCCAGGCACCTTCATCCAAACATGCCTACCCAGCCGAGCACCACAGCCACTCCCCTGCACCAATGCCTCCAGAGATTAAGACAAAGACAGTTGAGTCCAAATTGAGTTTAATAAGGAGTTCCACATCGGGGAGGGATTCAATGGAAATGGGGAGATCGGGGACAGGGGGGTCCAGCCAGTGGAGTTCTGAATTAGAAAGCATATGACCTAGGGAACTCACATCTAGAAGAGTCCTTCCCATGTCTCAGAGGTAAGGACCTGAATGGTGTGGGTCCTGGGGAGGTTTGGGGGGTCATCTTAGGAGCTCTACTGGGTGGCACTGGGAGCTATTTTGGGGGTACTCCAAGTACTGTGTCGGGAAATCACATCTGGGGTTCTAGGTGTGAACAGTTGAGTAGGGGCGGGGGCCCCAAAAGATCCCAATGGGGAAAGGGCTAGGGGTCCAGGTGTTTCACAGAAACAATCAAGGGGCCTCGATTTCACAGAAATCATCAAGAAGGCTCCTTGTAGGTGGGAGAGGGGTATTACACCACCCCAAATATTGGGGATTGTTTACACCCCCACAGCCATTTTGGGGTTTTAATGTAAGACCCCAATGGCAGGACATTCCACATACATTATCACGGATTTGCAACATTAGCATACGCTGGCTGTCCCACAGGACGGTGGGGACTGGAAAATCAGTCCAGGTTCTGGGTTTGAGTCCTAAGAGGACAGGCCTGGGGGTGCCACACGGCTCCTTTTCAACAGCTGCCGGAGCTGCAGACAAGACAAGGCAGAGGAAGAGAAGTTAGGGAGGTTGGAAGGAGAGGTGGGGGACACAAACACTGTGAAGTTGGGGGTTAAAGTGGAGAAGCAGAGTAAGATCAACTGGGTTTGCAGGTCAGAGGTTCAGAGTCAAGACTTAGGGTTAGGGACGAAGGTTCCAACACTGAGAAAAGGTTCAGGAGCCAGAACTGGGGATGGAAGGAAAGCTGGGGTGTGTTCCCACCTTGGGGTTACCATTGAGGACTGGGAGTCAAAGAGTAGAGGCAAGGGATCAGACGTCACATTTAGGGGTCAGAAGTCCCACTCTGACGTCAGGGCTGGGGCAGGGCGTTGGAGGTCAAACTTGGGAATCAAAGGTCACACCCCGAAGTCATGATTCAGGGGTAGAAGTAGAGGCCATACTCTGAGGTCAAGGTTGAAGGAGAGGTTAGGAGGAGTCACCAATACCAGGTATGAAATCCAACACTGGGGTCAGAGATCATATTTTCAAGTCAGGGTTGGATAGGGCTCAAAGTCACCTTCTGAGATTAAAATCACCCTCTCAAGTCATGAATGAGTAGCGTCAGGCGTTCACCCTGTTAAGTCAGAGGCCACTCTACAGTCAGGGTGGGCTCAGTGCTCACCCCTTCGGGGCCCGGCCCGGGCCGCAGCAGGTGGACAGGCTGCTCATTCTCCAAGTTTCGCAGTGTTGGATCTGCCCCAGCTGCCAGCAGGCGCCGCACGATGGCCTCCTGGGGTGGCCCAGGGGGCAGGGCAGCCGCCATGTGGAGGGCTGTGTTCCCATGGGCCTGGAGACAGTGAGGGGAGGACTGATAAGGATTCAGACTCAGCTGGCCTGGACCCTCAACAGGTACCCTTCATATTCTACATTCTGCCACACCCGAGTCCCACACTCCCGCCTTCACATCCATGTCCCACATGCCCCCCGTGACATCCCAGAATCCCCTCTACAATCACATTCCACACACCCCTCTATGTCCTATGCATTCCCCCAATTACATCCACATCCTATACAGTCCCCACCCATGTTCCATACGTTGTCCCCTCCACAGCCATAGCCCACAGGACTCCCAACATCCCACTGCCCCTCTCTGTCATATCTCACACAACCTGCACATGCCAGCCTAGGCCCCTACCTTCATGTTGACAAAGGCCCGCAAGTCTCCCCGTGGCAGCTCCAGCAGCAGCTGAACCAGGGTGGGATTGGCAGCCTGCACGGCCAGATGCAGAACCGTCTTATTGCTCTTGATTTCCTACAGAGAAGGGAACAGCAGAGGTCAGGCCAGTCCTCACACCCAGGGTCCCTCCCATGGAACCAAGAGCCTTTAGACACCTTGTCTCCCCTTTACAAGCACCCAGGGGTGCCTTATACACTTATAGGTGTTGTGCACCATACAAGAGTACCACGTTTAAGGGGGTGCCTTTCACATCGAACGCATCCCAGAACTATACATTTATTATGACAATTTTCCAGCCCAAGTGACTCTGGGCTAGCAGCTGCCTGGCTACCCCACATTCTAAGAGGCACAGTAAAATGTACCTGCATCCCACATGGACAGTCTTTACCTATAAGGATGGGACCTGAGCAGCATCAATCAGGGGCCTAAGCAAGCCTATATCCACTTCTATACTGAGTTGTTCTCTTCATATTTTGGAGCAAATAAATGCATTTTCCAGGGTGAAACCTTATTATGTACCCTTAAAGAGTTTGTAATGATAACGGACATTAAAAAATATTATGTGTTTAGGAATGCCTGGGTGGCTCAGTTGGTAAAGCATCCGGTGCCTCTCTCTCCTCAGGTCATGATCTCACGGTTCATGCGATCAAGTCCAGAGTCAGGCTCTACACTGACAGCAAGGAGCCTGTTTGGGATTCATTCTCTCTCTCTCTGCCCCTTCCCTGCACATGCATGCACGTGCGTGCACACACACTCTCTCTCAAAATAAATAAGCCTTAAAAATTAAAAAAAAATATATGTTTGTCTCTACAAGGCAAAATAACCTAGTTGGCTCACCAAATATATTATGAAGAGAAGACAAGGAGATGGAGGGAGAAGCTCTAAATTAGGAGGGACCTTAAAAGTCTTATTATGGCAATATGTGGGCTTTATCTGGATCCTAGTTTTTGTAACGAAAAAAAATAAATATCCCTTAGGGTCAATCAGAAATTTGAACACAGCCAGGATATTTGGTATTTTGAGATTAATTTTTTTAAGGTGGAATAATCGTACTGAGGTTAAAAGAGTCCTTAACTTTAAAGACACAAATATTTATGGATAAAAATATGCTCAGGCTTGCTCTAAAATAACATAGGGATGCATGGGTGGCTCAGTCGGTTAGGCATCCGACTCTTGATTTCAGCTCAGGTCAGGATCTCACAGTTCGTGGGATCCAGCCCCACATCGGGCCCTGTGCTGACATGGCAGAGCCCATTTGGGATTCTCCCTCTCCCTCTCTCTCTCTGCCCCTCTCTTACTCACTCTCTCTCTCCCAAAATAAACAAACACCAAAAAAATTTTTCTAAATAAAATAATACAGGAAAGTGAGGGGATGGATGGGGCAGGACTGGCTACTAGTTGCTGATTATTGATGTTGGGTACGGGGAGTTCACTATACCATTTTCTGTAGTTTATCTGTGTTCAAAATTCCTTAACTAAAAAACAAAACTAAATAAGTCGATGTTTAATTCTCTCAGCCAGCCTGCGAAGAAGCTACGATCAGAGGAAGGAGAATAATATATTTATGAAGAGGTGGATTCTGGCGTCAGACCACCTGGGTTCTAATCCCTTCTCTGATACTCACAAGCTGTAAGATTTTTGACACTGTGCCTCAGTTTTTCTTACCAGTGAAACAGAAAAAGTGATAATAGCACACACGTCAAAGGATGTTTGTGGACTCAATTAGCTAATCCATGAAACGCAGCACTAGATGAATAGTAGGTGCTGGATAAATATAAGCTAAGATCAGTAATGTTACTCTTAGGGGCACAGAAAAATGAAGTCATAGGCTCAAGTTCACATAGCTGGGAAGAGACGAAGCCAGCATTTGTTTGAAGCCCCTGGACATCCAGGTGACCCGCCCCACACCATCCAGGTGACCCACCCTCCTAGGGGCGGCCCACTGCCCAGCTCACCTGGCTGGTGTGATCAGCACCCATGTGCAGCAACATTTGGACACAAGCCAGCCTGTCTCGGGCCTGGGTACTCAGCACCCGGGAACATAGGTCAGGTGGGTGCATAGCAACATTGAGGGCCAGGATGGCCGTGTGGAGAGGGGTGAGGCCTGCAGAATGGAGACAGTGAGGGCTCTGTGTCTGAATTACCCACCCCACCTGCCACACCTGCCCTGCTCACCACCCAACTTACCCTCAAAGTCTCTGGCTTCTAGGTCAACCTGAACCCCGGAGTTAATCACAGCCTGAGTAAGAGAAGGCAGAGTGCTGGATTAGAGTCTCCCTGGGCCTCCTAGCCCCGGAAGCCATGATTTGAGCAACCAGTCCATCCCATCCACCCCCCTGGTCAGCGGGCCATACCGAGAGGACTCCTGGGAGCCCATAGGTAGCGGCCACATGCAAGACAGAACGTCCCCGATGATCGGTGGCATTGGGCTCTGCCCCCAGGTTCAGTAGATCCTCCACAATGAGGGGCTGGTTGGCGGCGGCAGCCACCAGGAGAGGGGTCTGCAAGACATAAGAAGGTCAGTCTGGGGCCCCCGTCTGAAATCCAGGCCCCAGACCTTCTGCCTTCAATCCAGGAGTCCAGGCCCCTGGCCCTCACCTTGCCCTTATGCTCACGAATGTCCAGATGTCTGTACATTTGGAGCATCTCAGCTGCAGCATATGCTGCCCAGCGCAAGCCACGAGCCGCAAACAGGTGCAGGAGCCTGAGGACAGGTAGGGGGACACCAGTGAGCACAGCACCCCAGCTAAGCCAGGAGCATGCAGACCGCGATCCCCCATACTCACGTGTCTCCCTCCTCATCCTGGGCCAGCAGCCGTTGTGGCCCCAAAGCCAGCATGTGAGCACGGGCTGTGTCCAGAGACGGTCCGGTGGTCACGGGAGGCATCTGTGGGGGTCCTGAGGGGAGTCCAGAACCTCTCCAGGATCCTGCCTGTGGCAGGGAAGGTTCTGCACAAAGCCGGGTATCCAGGGGGTCCTGAAGGGTGCATGTGGTGGGAAGAGCCAATCAGCTGAGCATTCTCTCTTCCTAACATATATACATACACATACAGAGTGCCAGGTACAGTGGCTGGGTGTCCCATCTGTACCAAGTGACCTTGGACCTCTGGGCCTCAGTGTTGCCCATCTGAAGAACAGGACCTTAATCCAGCCTGAGGGCAACTGGGGATTTTAGGGGCCCTTCAGTATCCTGTTCCCACTCTGTATCTCACCTCCATCCCCACAGAAAATGGACACTGGCGCCCTGGGTCGGAGGGTGGGTAGAAGTCGGGAGTCAGGAAACCTTCAGCAGCAGAAGCAGGGTAAGAGTAGGGGCTGTCTGTGTAGGCAGCATGCGTGTTGGGGTCCCAGTCTGGAAAGCCCGTGGTGGGGGCCAGGCTGCCAAGTCCAGAACCCACAGTCTCCTGGTGTACTGGCAAGCGAGAATGGCCTGTGTGTGAGAGGAGGAGCAGGGGCAGGCCTGGTTACCAGAGTCAGGGAAGTCATCAAGGCCGGAGGACCTGTGTGAGAGCCCGGAACCTCCCAAGGTGCTGGGAGCCAGTCCTCGTCCGTGTGGGACACCAAAGGGCTGGGACCCCGAATCCAGGACGCCGAGGGGTTGGAAGCTTGGACTTCTGAAACCTGGACTCCTGGGACACTGTGGGGCTGAGGGCCTAGACTCCCGGAGCAACGGAAGGCTGGGAGCCTGGGCCCCTGCAACACGGAAGGGCTACGTACATAGATTACAGGGCTCCAAAGAATCTGGGAGATCAAACTGCCACTGGGTCCCAGCAAGAGAAGGTCTGACTCCTACGCTCCCAAAAGTCCTAAGATTTGGAACGTTTGAGTCCCTGAAGAAAGCTGGGGCTGTGAGCTGAGGGAAGCAGATGATTTTCCAGACTTACCTGCCTCACTCTCATTCACAGATGGGGTCAGGGACTGGGCCAGAGGAGGTGGAAACTGTCCCTGTAGAGGCAGAGACAAAAAGGAACAAGGGAGAATTTCTATGACCGATCCCCCAGCATCCATTCCCCCACCCACAGCGTATCTAAGTCAGGACTAGCCTCTCATCTGTTTTGAGGGCCCAGCAGGCCATCAAGTCCTTGCCCAATGGGGCAGAGCCTCATGAGAGTTGTAGTTCACAAGGCTCCATGGGCCTTACCGGTACCCCACCAGCATCAGGCTGCTGCTGACGGCGCCTCTGTTCCTCCAGGAGCTTCTTCACTGTTTGTGACGGGCAGTGGCTGCGTTCACCCCGGCTCACTGGGGGGGGGGGGGGGGGGGGGGGGCAAGGGGGGAGGGAAGGGGGGGAAAGGGGGGGGGGAAGAGATGGAGGGAAATAATTAGGGGTCTTTAAGTCACCCAACCACGCGGGGGAGTGGTTTTGGGCTCCCTGCCTCGCCCTCCTGCACGGAAAAACTGGCACATTGACTCCGCCTGCGAACTCCAAAGCCAATCTTAGCTTTCAGGTGCAGCATCCGCCTCCGCCGCCGGCCGCCGTTTCCTTCCCTTTGCTTCGCACTTTCCCCTCTGACCCAACTTTCCACCAGCGTCGTGGAAACTGAGGAAGGGGGAGGAGGGCGCTCCTCTGCAGCACCTCCCCCCAACTTCCGTGAAAAATCCCAGCCCCCAGACCTCTCATTCCCGAGGCCTCGGGGGTCGCTGGGAATCACTCCCTGAGACGCCTGCACAACTAGGTTCTCAACATCTCTGCCCTAGAAGCTGACACACTTTCCTCTGGAAACCAGGCGTCCGAGTCCGCAGCCCCTCTCCCCAAGGAACCACGAATCAATAGCCCCTAGCTCATCTGGGTTCCAGAAGTCCAGACCCCATTCCCCCTTGAGACCTAACAGTCCAGGCCCCATTTTGCGGGAGTCCGAGAGCCTAGCACCCGTTTCCCCAAGACCCAGGAGTCCGGGCCCTCAGCCTCTTCCTCTCTAGCACCTGGGAGTCCCAGTTTGCAGAAGCCTGGTCCACACCACCCCGGAAGTCCGGGCGTTCAACGCTCACCCTTCAGAGCCCGGATTCCGGAGGAGGAAGGGTTAAGCGGGGGAGGGCGGACTCGGAAACAGCCCAGCCGCGACGCGCTGACGTCACCGCTCTCACGCAAGGGAATCTTCCAACCACCCCTTCCACGCCTGGCCGCGCGCAGCAGGTGTCCCGCTGAGAGGCGGGGCGCTTGGCCAAGCGTGGAGCGCGTGGAATCCCCGCACGTGGGGAATTCCCGAGCAGCCCAGGGACCCAGGGCTGGTGGAGACTCGGGAATTCCCGGGGTGGGGGGTAGGGTCAAGGCCTGCGTGGACCCCTGCGGCCAGGCGCCGGATCTTACCCCCGCGGACCCGTGGCTGATTTTTAAGCAACCACGCCCCCTCCCCCAGGACTCAACCTAGCCCCTTTCTACACTCCTTCCCAGCCCCGTCCTCCCACAGGACCCAGGGGTCGGGCCTCCAGCCCCTTCACCTCCGGGACCCGGGATTCCGAATCTCCAATCCCCTACCGCCCAGGACCCAGGAGTCCAGAACCCCAGCCGCTCCTCCATCACCACCCAGATGCCCGGGCCTCCTGGCCCCTCCAAACACCAAGTACCCTCACTCTCAGCACCCAGGCCTGATCCTCCCAGCTCCGTCTCTGGCATCCTCAAGAGCCGGACTCCCAGCCCCTCGCTCCTTCAAGGGGCCGAGCGTGTCTCACCTCCCCACCCCACCCCCATTACCTCGGGGATTCCGTGGCGCGGATTGCGGGCCCCCAGGGCCGCGGCCTCGGCGCTGCGCCAGCCTCGCTCTTTCCCGCGGAGCCGCCGCCGGGTCCCCGATCTAGAGTTGGTGCCCCGCGAGTTTTTAAACTGGGGTTCTAGCACCGCCCGGTCATGGGTAGGGCCCCGCCCACAGGCCTGGGAGTCCCCGTGTCGCGCTCTAGCAAGCCGAGTCTCTGAATGGGCGGGGCTGACACTGCGAGCCAGACTCCTGAGTCTCCCAGGAAAGAGGCAGCTGGGGGCCCCATCTTAGGTCTGAAGGAGAAGTGGGCCCAGAACAGCCGAGTCCTGAAGGAGGAGAGCACTGAGGGCCTAGACTTCTGAGGCTCTATCCAAGGGGGTGATGGAGGTTTCGATTTCTGGGCCCTGGGCTGAGCGGGGACAGTATTACTGTGTCCTGGGGTAAGAGGGGACTGGGGTCCCGGTCCCCAGGGAGGGAAGATCTGTTGGTAAGAGCGACCATAGGTGGGCTCAAATTTCTCCCTTTCCCCCACATCACCTTCTTTTTCAGAGGGCAGTTCTCATATATTCATCATCATTAAAAATGATTTATTACTGCAAGAGAGGTACTTTGCTGGGCGCTGTGGTATAGCTGTGAACTAAGCAGCCAGGAATTCCCAGCCCTCAAGCCAACTGACATTCCAGGGGAGGCTCATTCTCGGTTCCCATCTCAGTGATCATGTTAATCATTTCTCTCGTGCTCTCAAGGCTTCTGCTCCCCTGGTTCTCCTCCCTCACATGCTGTTGCTTCCCTGGCTGTTTCCGCCTCTTCACCCATTCTTGGGGGCCAGGGGCACTCCTCTGTCTGTACTCACTTCCTTGGTGACCTCATCCAGTCTCGTGGCTTTAAATACCATCCATAAGCCATCAACCTGAAAATTTACATTTCCAGACCAGATTTATCCCCTGAATTCATAGATGCAGCTGTGGTCATTCAGTTCCACAAGGAATCTCTCAGGCATTTCCAACTCCGTGTCCCCAGACCTTGACACTTTCCCCTAAACCTGCTTCCCCTCATTTGCCATCTCTGTCCAAGGATGCCCCAACTTTTCAGTTGCTCAGTCCAGAAGTTTTGGTCATCCTGAATCCCTCTGTCTCTCACACACCCATACCTACATGGTCAACAAATTTTGTTGGTTCTACTTCCAGAATCTTTCCATCTCTCCAGTGCCCACAACCTGGTCCATCTGTCACCTCCCACCTAGACAAACATAGCAGCCTCCCTGGTCTCTGACCCTACCCCCAAAGGCAGTCACAGGGACTCGCCACTTCTACCCCTCCCACACACACAGGAAGCAGGTGGCCTTGTCACCAGCAGGGTGATATCCGCTATTGCTTGCTTCTCTACTCCCCCACTGTTCCTCAGGACTTCTCTGGACCAAAGCCTTTTGCCAGCCCCCTTCTAGCCCCTACCCACCATGGCCCCTTCAAGTGACATCCTGTTCCTGCTTTTGCTCCCAGGTGAAACCAGTGGCTATGGGGGGTGGCAGGCACGGTATTTATGAAAAGGGTGGCTCAGGTGGCATCTGAAGGGAGGGGTGCTGAGAGCAGATCCTCCCAGTACCCCTTCCTTCCTCGAGATCCATTTGGCTTCAGAGGCTGGTTCTCTGGGGAGAGAAACGGAGTCTGGAGCCTCTGCCTGTTAATCGCCCCATCTCCCTGCTGGGTCTGTCTCTACTTCTACTTCTGATGTCCTATCTCTGTGTGTCTTTGGGAGCTCCCCTTCCCATCTGGCCTCTTTCTCATCTGCTCCCTCTGGAATGGAGGTTGCTTCTCAGGACACCACCTTTCCCTGCACCCTGTTTTGGGAACCACCTCTCCCTGCTGACCCACCTTCCCTCTCTTTTCACAGTGGCTGTGGCTCTGACAACCCCAGGTGAGAAATCAGCACTCCTTCCCTTTTGCCATGGCCCTTCAGGTACTGCTTCTGTCCCTAAAGTGTGGCCTGAGGGTCCTGGAACACCGCAGGTCACCACCTCACCTCTCACCCCCAAATCAGAGCCCCCAGAGGACCTGCAGCCCTCTCTGGGTCCCCGTATCACTGCTCTCATCACCAAACTGAAGCCCCAGGGACTCAGCCACCCCCCAGCCTTCTTTGGGAGTACCCACTAGGCCCGAAGCACCACCCATGTCTCTCTGTGCTGGGACACCCCCACCTGTCTCCAGTCCTCCACCTCCCCTTTCATTCCCCAAGTCAAACCCAGGGAATCTCAGACACCCCCCCCCCCCCAGGGACTTCCTCTGTCCCATATGCCCAAAGTGCAGTCCTGAGGGTCTGGAACCCCCCCCCCCCCCACCTCAATCCCCTTCTGTCTGGGCGCCACCCACCAGGTTCCTGTTCCGGATGTGGGCCCCCCTCCCTGCCGATGCTGGTAGGCCTCATGGCCGCCGATTTGGTGGTGTCGCTGCTGATCGTTGCGGTGGTGTTTGTGTGTGCTTGCCCCCGCCGCAGGCCCACCCAAGGTGAGGGCAGAGACAGGATGGGGCCCGGAGGGGCTGATGGCCCTAGGGAGGGGGTCCCCGGGGAGGTGTCCTCCAGGGAAGCCCTGGAGGATATGCTGGGGAAACCCTGGGGGTGGTGCATGGGGGAACTCCTGAGGAAACCCCTGAGGCAGGGGGTCCCCAGGAAGGTAGAGACGTGGGTGGCTGGTAGGTGGTCAGGCCTCATGCTTTCTCTCCCCCACCCCCAGAAGATGACAAAATCTACATGAACATGCCTGGCAGGGGCTGACCCCCTTGTAAGCGACACCTTTGACTTCTGACCCTCTCATCCTGCATTGTGTGTGGTGGCACAGGATACCCACTCCCGACTTGGGTTGGAATAAAGCAACTGAAATACCTCTAGTTTTGTTTGTTTGTTTGTTTGTTTGTTTTTTAAGATGTTTGGGGGGGGCGCCTGGGTGGCTCCATCAGTTAAGCGTCTGACTCTTGACTTTGGCTCAGATCATAACCACATGGTTGGTGAGATGGAGCCCCGCGTCTGCACTGACAGCTCAGCACCTGCCTGGGATTCTCAGTCTCCCTCTGTCTGCCCCTCCCCCACACTCTCTCTCTCAAAAATAAATAAATAAACATTAAAAAAAAAAAGACTGTAAGGGCGCCTGGGTGTGGGTGTCTCAGTCGGTTAAGCATCCAACTTTGGCTCAGGTCACGGTCTCGTGGTTCGTGGGTTCGAGCCCCGTGTCGGGATCTGTGCTGACAGCTGGGAGTCTGGAGCCTACTTCAGATTCTGTGTCTCCCTCTCTGCCCCTCCCCTGCTCACGCTCTGTCTCTCTCTGTGTCTCAAAAATAAATATTAAAAAATTTTTTAAAAACAATTTAAGTCATCTCCACAGCCGATGTGGGGCTCGAACTTACAACCCTGAGATCAAGAGTTGCATGCTCTTCCAACTGAGCCAGCCAGGTGCTCCAAAACACCTCCAGTTCTAAGTCTTCCTCAAAGAACCCCAGGGTCCCCAGAGCTTCCCTCCCTCCCAGGAACTTCACATATCCCCTGCTCCTTCAGCCCAGAGATCTGGAATAACTCAATAGTGTTTTTGTGTGCCATGTTTATTTGGGAGCAGTGGTGAAGAAAAGTCTGACATCTCAGGGAGAGCACTCTGGATCTGGATCTTGGTGGAAGGAGGAATAAGGTGCTGGGTAGGCATCAGGAATGACTGGATCCAGGCATCAGGTTGTCGACTGCTGTGCTTTGGGCTCATTTGTAATATGGCCTCTGTGTGTTGAGGTCACTGTAGACATCTGACCTCTGACCTTGGAGCTCCTAATGGGAGAGACAGGGTGGGAACCATCAGTGGAAGAGGTACGCTGAATAAACTTAAAACAAAATTCAGCCTTCTCCCAGTGGCCTGTAAAGCTCCTAGCAGCTTCGTCAGCCTTGCAACCATGGAAGAGATCTGGATTTTAATCGAGTGCATTCAGTCTTTCCCTTTCTGCTCTGCCTCACCATCATGTCCCAGCCTCAGGGCCTTTGTGTGTGCTGTTCTTTCTGCCTAGAACACAGGTTTCCTAGATATTCTCATGGATGGTTCCTTTTCCACCTGCAAGTCTCAGCTCATGTCACTTCCTCAGAGAAGCACTTCTTGATACCCCATCTAATTTCTCCCCTCCACACGCACACCCCAGTCACTGCCACACCAGCTTTATTTCGCTCATGATACTTTCCCCCAATGATATTATGTTAATTTGCTTCAAGTCCATCTCTCCAACTAGTATGTAAACTGTTGCTGTGTAGGTGCTCAACAAATTCTACCAAAGGATAAATAAATTAGAATAATGCTTTCCCCCCAAATTTCACTGCCCCTGGTAACTGAAAATCTCCCTCATTCTTCTGGACCTCATGGAGCCAAACTCAAGATTCTTTCACCTTACAAAAAGACTTTTTAATCCACAAGGGAAGCAAAGCAAAGCTGGCTGCAAGTAAGTAAGAGATTTCATAGAACGAGGCTCACAATTGAGGGGGAGGTTTATGGTCCAAAGAGACAGACTTCAAACTGAATCCCTGAAATCATATGCAAACGACTGGTCTGGGTGCACACCTCGATGGGAAGGGGTCTGTTCAGCTTCCATTAGATTCTCACAGGAGCCCATGACCCCCAAAAGGGTTGAGAAGGACATTGACAGAGAGGCAAGAGAAGGAGAGATGCCTCTGTCTGCATGGTGGTTCTTAAGAAGGGTTTCAAGGGTGCTTGTACCGCCCCTAGATTATATGTACAATTTTGTAAATTTTTGTGCGGATTTTCTGAGGAATCTCTAGCTTTCATCAGCTTCTCAAAGCGATACAGGATCCCTCCTTCCAAAAAATTCTAAAACTCCTCTCTTCGGAGTTACTGAATTAGAGCTGAATTATATCCTCTTGCCCTTCTAAGAGCTTCTCCCAGAAATCATTCTGTCCTGAACAATTCAGTGCCTGCCTGAAGGTTAAGGCCTGCATTTGCCCTTGCAAAGGTAAAGCCATCCCTGGGTTTTCTCACACATTTTAAGCTGCGCATAAGGTCATGATTGATGACTGAAAGCCCTTGTGGACAGATCATGAAAGCCCCGTTAGTCTTTGTGGGTTTGAAATGTTGCTGAGAAAGTGGCTTTAGGGTCTAGGTCCTAAAGGGACTGGGGAGGTGTTTAGGACAGACATGCACAGGGTAGGAGTGAGATGTGAGAAGCTGGTTTTCTCACCTGATATGGCGACTCTGTCTCCGTAATGCGCTGTTTCCTGGTCACTGCTGGGGGATGGGGAGTAGTGCAGGGTGCAGAGACAGTTAAGGTGGTGAATCAGGACAATTTTGTCCCTCCATCAATGTCCCTTTGGATGGTTGTGACTTGGGAGCTTACCCCTCCCTGCCAGGCAAGTCCTCAGAGGGGCCCAGGCTCTCCCCTGCCGTCCCCACTCACCGTCCACAGCCCCTCGCCCCCGAGGGAACAGCCGGCCCAGGGAGTACACAGCCAGGGCGATGAGGAGGGTCAGTACCAGGTCCCCCAGCACGATCCCCGCCAGCACACCGGGACTCACCACGGAGCAATTGCATTCTGAGAATGTGGCACAGGGGGTTTGTGGGGCGGTCAGTGGGAGTTGGGAATTGGGAGGAGGTGCCAGCAGGGGCAGGTTTGGAAAGACTGGGGAACAGAGATGGGGAAGTCTTTGGGAGGCAGGGAGGGGAATTGCAGGGTCTAGGCCTACCGTTCTGTGCCTGCGCAGGGCTAAAACCTGAGGAGAGAAAAAGAAGGTAAACTGAGGCCTGGGGCTGTGACTGCAGAGTGGGCACAGAAGCTGGGGAGGCTGGGTCCTGAGAGCTAGGAGATAAGAGTGGAGAATGATGTCTGGTGGGACCTGTGGGTCAGCGTCAAGGCCCCTGGACTGTATTACTTTCACCCTGACCTGCCCTGTTGCAACACCGTTAGAGTCCCCCCACCCCCGCTTCTGCCAGAGGCCAGATCTTGGGGGCTCAGGCTCCGGGAGAGACCCACACGTTTTAGGGAGCTGGGGATCTGCTTCCCTCCACCTCCCTTTTGATTCTCCTTCTACCCTGCTCTCTGCTCTGCTCCAAGCTGAGCCCAGGGACGGGGGAGGCAGTTGCAGAAGCCCCCAACTCACCACCCACAGTCAGGAGGAGAGGCAGGAACAGCAGCCTGTTGGAAGGTCCAAGGACCCCCATGACGCAGGTGACGCTGCTGGACACCAGAGTTCAAGGGCCGGTGGGATATGGTGTAGCGTCCAAGTGAAGGAGGAAGTCTGAGGTGGGTGGTGGCAGGAGGGAGGAGGGGACAAGACAGGAGGAGGGACAGAGACAGATAACGCCAGAAAGAATCAGGCCAAGACGCTCCAGGGGCCATGCTATAGCCCCTAACTACCGGAACATAAAAGGAAATGAGCCAACCCACCCCCACTCGGGGGTCAGCCATCGGTGTAACGGGAGAGTCAGTAGCTATGATTGCCGTCAGCATTGCCTCTTCCTGGCTGGGCAGCCTTGAACAAGCCATTCAACCTCTCTGGTCCTCAGTTTCTTTATCTGTAAAATGAGGAGTAAAACAGTACCTATTTTGTAGGGGTATGTGGGGATGGAATGAATTAATGTTTCTAGAACAGGGTCCCACACTTGTCAGCTTTTTATAAGCATCAGCTATAATTATTTGATACTCAGAGCCTTGTGATGTTTACAGGATATTAAAAGAGAACCATCAGGATATGGGCACTAATGAGCCACAGGCACTCTGTCCTAAGTGTTAATTCATTTAACCCCCACAGCACCCTTCTGAGGTAGATGCTCTTATCCCCATTTTACACAAAGGTAAAGACACTTGCCCAAGGTCACACAGGAAATAAAGGTGATAGTGAAATACAGGACCCAGGGACAGATAGTTGACCCTTAGAAGAGGAAGAAAAAAAGAACCAAGACGAAAGAAAGATACGGAAGGAGAAAGAGATGGCGAGGCCGAGAAAGAGAGAGAGAGAGAGAGAGAGAGGCAGGCAGTGACACCAAAACACACAGCACAGACACAGGATTGAGCGTTTGGGGTGAGGCAAGTGGGGGGACAACATGGTGACCACTGGGCCAGGCTGGGCTGCTCCACCAAATAAGGAAGTAGCTGGAAGTGAGGACAGAGGGAGGCACCCAGGGGGAGACAGGGACTTCTAGGCCCCTACAGGAGCCTGAGCTGGGACTGGCTAGGAGGAACCTGAGGTTAAGGCACTGGGGGATGGGCCAGTGGCAGGAAGCCCCCCTCCCCCATCCAGGCGTCACACCCCGCAGCTCCCTGGGCCTGGGCTTAGGAGAGAAAAGGGGAACCTGGATGCTGGTCATGGGACAGGCTCCGAGTGGCCCTTTGTGGTGGGGGGATTTGGAAGCCAGAGGAGGGTCAGGGCCCAGTCCGAGGGAGCACTGGCTGCTAACAGCCTCTGTCGCCCAGGCCTGGCCAAGTCTCCAACACCCCCACCCCTACCACCGCCAGGTCTGGAGTGAGCACGGAGAGAAGAGGCGAGCTGTGGAGGCCCTAGGCCTCAAGGTGGCTGAAGCTGAGCGAGCCGTGGTCTCAGTCAGCGACCACAGGAAGCTCTCAGCCTGGAGGGTCTTGAATCAGGCGTTAGTGGACTCCCTCTGGCTGGGCAGGGGGAGCACACTGCAGGGGGCAGGGACCAAAGCAGGGGCCAGGCTGCCGCTACAGTCCACAATATTGAGAGGATTTTGTGACGTCTCCGGGAAAAATGCCTGCGTGGCACCCTGTATGTGCTCAGTGAATATTCATCACTATCCTCATCATTACAGTTATCCTTATCAGTACTTCAAGTCTCCAGTTCTGGGCTCCTCTTGCTGAAAGTCCTCCCTCAAGCCCTCAAACTCGGCCCCGCAATCCGGTCCTCCCGGCTCCAGCCAGGCCTGAGCCAGCCCCGGAATCCAGTCTGACAGCGCGCTCACGCACCATCCAATCAAGCAGCTGCGGCCCTTGGGCTGGTGCTGGGTCCGAGTCCCAGAGCCTCCCCTTTCCACTGCTGAGATGTGGGGAAGTCGGAGCTCTCCCAAGGGAACTGACTGAGTTAGTGGCAGATATTTGTGGGAGGTGGGGTAGAGGCTCTTTACCAACCAGAAGTGAAGTATTTCAATATTTTGGCATCTCGTATGATCGCACCGGTACGGACCGCAGAATGCTGGCTGGGGCTGGTCGGGCTGGGCTCTCATGGGTGGGCGAACCATTGAGTGAAAGAAGGCTGTGATGGGGGGCACCCAGCTGACTGTGAGCCACCCTCACAGGGTGCCAGACTCCAGGAAGTGGGCCTGTTTCGCCCTCCCTTGAGATCTGTAAAATGTCTCAATGTCTCCTGGCAGAAGCCCAAGAGTTGGGCAAGGCCCAGACTGACTTTGCCAGAAAGCAGGCAATGTGTCTAGCCTGTAACAAGCTTGCCTCTGTGGCAGATACAACCCCTCCTCGCTCTCCTTGCTTCCACTTTTGCCCCCTACAGCCCATCGTCCCCATAACAACCAGAGGAAACTTGTAAAAAAAATTTTTTTTAATGTTTATTTATTTTTGAGGCAATGCAAGAGACAGAGTGCAAGCAGCGGAGGGGCAGACAGAGGGAGACACAGAATCTGAAGCAAGCTCCGAGCTCTGAGCTGTCAGCCCAGAGCTGGACACGGGGCTCAAACTCATGAACCGTGAGATCATGACCTGAGCCCAAGTCAGACACCCAACCGACTGAGCCACTCAGGCGCCCCGGAGGAAGCTTTTTTGAAAAGGCAGAGAACCAGTTTTGTAAATGGCCAAAATATTAGAACAGATAATGTCACAGAAGAAGGGATGTGAATGGCCCATAAGCCTGTGAAAAAGCGTCCAACATCATTAGTCATTAGGGAAACACGAATTAAAACCACAATGAAATACCACTACACATCCGCTGAAATGACTAAAATTAAAAAGACTGACCCTTGGGGCGCCTGGGTGGCTCAGTCGGTTAAGCGTCCAACTTCGGCTCAGGTCATGATCTTGGGGTCTGTGAGTTTGAGCCCCACGTCAGGCTCTGTGCTGACAGCTTGGAACCTGGAGCCTGCTTCAGATTCTGTGTCTCCGTCTCTCTCTGCCCTTCCCCCACTTGTGCTCTGTCTCTCTCTATCAAAAATAAATAAAATGTAAAAAAAATTTTTTTTAATTAAAAAATAAAATAAAAAGACTGACCCTCTCAAGTGTCAGCAGAGATGTGGAGCAACTGGAAATCTCACACTGCTGGTGGAAATGAAAAAATAGAAACCTTATAAAGGTAAATATTCACCTACGCGGAGATCTAGCAATTCCACAGAAGCAGGCGTTTACCCAGGAGAAATAAAAGAATATATTTACATCGAGACCTGCCTATCTTTCTGTCCTCCCTTTCTCCCCCTCTTTTCCTCCCTTCCGCGACTCCAGCTACCCTGGCCTTCTTGTTTCTTGTATAAGTCAAGTGCACTCTCACCTCAGGGCCTTTGTACCTGCTGTTCCCTCTGCCTATGATGGTTTTCCCAAAGTCCATGTAGAACTGGCCACTTCTGGTCTTTCAGCTCTCAGCTCAAATGTTACACCCTCCCAGAGACCTTTCCCGCTCAAGTCACCCACCACCATCAATTTCATTTTCTTCCTGTATTTATCATACCTGAAATTCTCTGATTTATGTGTTCCCATTTTACTGTCTGCCACTTCCTCTAGAATAGAAATTCCATGAGAACAGGAACCTTTCTGCCGTGCTCACCGTTGTATTCTCAGCACATAAAGTAGATGCCCAGGAATTTTTTTAAAAGTTTATTTCATTTATTTAAATAAATAAAGTTTATTTATTTATGCAGAGCTTGATCTCGCAAACCTGTGAGATCATGACCTGAGCTGAAATCAAGAGTCGGATGCTTAACCGACTAAGCCACCCAGGCTCCCCAGAAAATATTCTTTCAATATTGGACTAAATGGCCACCAGGAACAGGTTGGATTAAACGTGGCTCCTCATGTCTGCATCACGCTCTAATGGTATCCCAGACATGCCCCCTGTTTCTTCTTGAATTAATCACTTGGCAGATAAGAATGCTAGGGTTCCCCCGATATCCTCCTGCTCCTTCTTCCACAAAATTTTTAGCAAGGCATCTGCCCACTCAACTAAAAACTGTATTTCCTGGCCTCCTTCGCATTTAGAGTGGCCATATAACTTTATTCTGGCCAACGGGTAGCATGGGAAGTAAAGTGGCGATTTAAAAGGCAGAGCCTTTGTGGAGGAATGCACTCTACGCTTCTCCTTGACTTTCTCATTTGCTGGAATTGGAATGTGGGAAACTTGGAACAAGTGGATGAGGACAACATGACAAAAATGAAAGAGTAAGAAGACAGAAGAATCCTCAGTGCTCATCACCTTGGAAGAGCCACGCCAACCCCGGACTCTTACGTAAGGGAGAAATTTCTACCTTGTTCAAGACACTTGTGGTAGGTAGTCTCCAAAGATGGTCACCAAGAATTTCTTCCTCCCAATATGCACACGCCATCCCCCATACCAAAAGGTAGAGTCCCATTTTCCCTGCCCTTGAATCTGAGCTGACCTTGCAACTTGCATTGACAAAGAACGTGGTGGAAGGGATGCTGTGTCAGTTCTGAAGGTAGACCTTAAGAATCCTTATAGCTTCTGGTTTTGCTTTCTTGGAATCCAGCTGCCATGCTGTAAGGAAGTCCAAGCTCCCTTCCCAGAGAGTGAGGACACACAAAGAGGCCTTGGAGGTGAGACACCATGTGTGGAAAGAAAGGCCACTAGGAGAAGAATCAAGGCACCCCAGTCAACAGCAAGTGCCAAGGCCCCAGGAAGGTGAAAGAAGTAATCTGGATCTTTCTTGCCATGCCAGTCACTAGCCAAATGCAGCCACCTGAGTGACCCCAGGCAACACCATGTGGAGCAGAAGAGCCACTCAGTCAGCTGAAAGAATCATGAGAAATAATAAATTATTGTTGTTTTAAATCCCTGTGTTTTTAGATGGTCTGTTAGAAAACAATAGACAATGGAAACAGCACTGTTATTTTGGGGACTTTATTACTACAACCAAATCTATACTCCACCGAATACAGTTTCAAAAGCCCAACTTGAACTAGTTGAGGCTGGAGGGTGAAGATTGTGAAGATGTGGAGGTTAATACACAAGTGCTCTAAGGGGAAAACTAAGCAACCTAAACATCAGAGGAGAAGGGATGATGGAACGCTGGACAGATCCACACTGACTCCAAGATTCTCCATAGCTTGCTTCCGCTTCTCTCTGGGCCAGCTTTGTTCAGCCCTCTCTGTTTCTTATGGAACTGCACAGTTTCTGTCATCAATAGCTCACTCTTGCTGAGCCCATGATTTAAAAGAGGAGAGGAAAGGAGGGGAGAGGAGAGGAGAGGAGAGGAGAGGAGAGGAGAGGAGAGGAAAGGAAAGGAAAGGAAAGGAAAGGAAAGGAAAGGAAAGGAAAGGAAAGGAAAGGAAATCCTGGGGGAGGCGCCTGGGCGGCTCAGTCAGTTAAGCTTCTGACTTCAGCTCAGATCACGATCTGGCAGTTCATGGGTTCAAGTCCTGCGTCAGGCTCTGTGCCGACAGCTTGGAGCCTGAGGCCTGCTTTGGATTCTGTGTCTCCCTCTCTCTCTGTCCCTCCCCCACTCGCGCTCTGTCTCTCTCTTTCAAAGATAAATAAACACTTAAAAAATTAAAAGAAAATAAAAGAATCCTGGGAGAGGACTCAGCTTGGCTCAGCATGTATTCCCTGCATTTCCCAAACCAATCACCTGTGGCTGGTGTGGGGGGCAAAGTCTGTAAGAAAGTGGCAGGGTGCTTGAGAACACTGCGTTGGAGATGAAGGAGGACTGGTCCTTAAGCAGCATGTGGGGAATGCCCTTGGCTCCTCCCCCATACTCCCTCAGTATTCGCCACTTCTAGGCACACTACCTGGCTTACAACTTCCTGCACTGTGACTGTCTTCTCAAGGCCCCTTTCTGCAAGTTGGAGCTACCTATGCTCAGGTCCTGGCTCTGGTCATTAAACCAAGGTGACCTGACCCAGATATAGCAGTCACAATTCTTCATTGCGTACGGTAGATGCCACTAACTCGTTTAAACAGCAAAGTGGGTGTGTTCAAGGATGTTAGGGAGACCACTGAATCTCTGGGAATGCCACAGATCTGTCCCTGGGCTACACAAATCCTAATGCCACCCAGGAGTTTCTGCTAAGACTTCCGCCGCTATTCACATCGGAATCGATTTTACAGGTTGCTTCCTTTTTCTCTTCACCCTTTCAGATAAAATCCTGATGCAAATACCAAAACATTTACCGACAAAATATGCTGCATGACCACACAGAGGAGGAGAATGAGGGGGAAAGGATCGGCCCTATGTGAACGGTTGTCGGGGTTAGAGAGATGGTTCAGGATTCCTCGCACTCTTTTGTCTTCCTTCATTTCAAAATTCTCCAAATTAAAAATTTCTTGAAAACGTGGGTGCGTCCGACTGGCAAAGTGCAGGACACATGCCTGCACACAGCTGCAAGGAAGGCTGGGAATTTCTGACTTCTGGACTGGGGAAGCTGAATTCATAGGGTAGGACATTCCCAAAAGGTAGAGAACATGTTCAAAAGACTCCAGACATCTGAATAGAAAGCATGAGAGATGTCCACAACACCAAAGGCACCAATCCGTAGGGCCTGCCTTCCCCTTCCCCGGCAAGATGAGAGTTTGATTCTTCAGTCAAAATAAAATGGAAAAACACGAGGATATACCACTGCACATCTATTAGAATGGCAAACAGCAGGGGCGCCTGGGTGGCTCAGTCGGTTAAGCGTCCGACTTCGGCTCAGGTCACGATCTCGCGGTCCGTGAGTTCGAGCCCCGCGTCGGGCTCTGTGCTGACCGCTCAGAGCCTGGAGCCTGTTTCAGATTCTGTGTCTCCCTCTCGCTCTGACCCTCCCCCGTTCATGCTCTGTCTCTGTCTGTCTCAAAAATAAATAAACATTTAAAAAATAAAATAATAAAATAAAATAAAAAAGAATGGCAAACAGCAGCACTTCGGACAATTCCTAGAGCCGCCGAAGATGCCTAACAACGGGAACCCTCCTACACATTGCTGGTGGGAATGCAAAATGGTTCAGCCACTTAGGAAAAGTGGCAGTTTCTTATGAAGTTAAACACACGCTTGTCATATGACCCAACAATCCTATTCCTAGATATTTACTCAAGAGAAGTCAAAACTTAAGTTCACACAAACACCAGTATGCCATATAAACAGTGGCTTTATTTATAATTGCCCCAAACTAAAAACAAGCCATGTTTTCTTCAGCGGATGAATGAATCATGGTACATCCACACAATGGAATACTACTCGGCAAGAAAAAGGAATGAACTACTGTGCACAAGAGCACAAACAAATCTGAAGTACATCATGCTATGGGAAAGATGCCGGACTCAAAAGTCTCCATACACAATTCTAGCCATAGAACACTCTGGAAAAGGCAGCCTGGAGGGACAGAAATCGGATCGGTGCCTGCCAGGGGCTGGAAGTGGAGGCAGTGGTTGATCACAAAGGGGAGTGAGGGAAATTGGGGAGGGGAGGACAATAGAATTCTCTATTTTTCTTGTGATGATTTCATGGTTGCATGCGTTTGTCGAAGTTCATAGAACAATACACTACAAAGGATGTATTTTACTCTACGTAAATTCTACCTGAATAAAAAATTGTTTTAAAAAGATGAAAATTGGAAGCACCAAAGAAACTGGTAAAGCGATTTCATGATGTCTTTATTTCCTACCAGTTTCAGTGTTGACAACTAAACAGATGTTTCCCTCTTTGGCTTGTGGGAAAGTGCTAGCAAGGACTGACTTGCAAGGCGAGTGAAGCACCATGCCAGCAATCAGCAAATATTGTTTTCTTCCCTTCTTCTATTAAAATGTAATTGGTAATTGGACATCTGGTCCCCTAGCCAAGACTGTGTTTCTCAGCCTCTTTGGAGCCAGATGAGGCCCTGGAACTGTCTTCTGGTCAATGGAATGCGGGAAGAAACAACTTCCAGGTTGTGTCCCTAAAGGCAAAAGTGTGTCCTCCCTTTCTCTATTCTCCCTCTTCGCAGGAATGTGGCCCCGACATTGTCAGTGAACAGACATCCTAGGCCACAACAGCTGGCTTTATATGTTTGTGAAAGGAAGGCCTTTAAAATATAATTAAAGCAATGCTCCATAGATTTATCAGTTGTGGTTCATCCATATCATAAATGCAGTCATTAGAAATGAATTAGAAATCTACAATTTTAAGCCCCATGCAGGGCTTAAAATTTAAGGCACCCTTGGGGCGCCTGGGTGGCTTGGTCGGTTAAGCGTCCAACTTCGGCTCAGGTCATGATCTCACGGTCCGTGAGTTCGAACCCCGCGTCAGGCTCTGTGCTGACAGCTCAGAGCCTGGAGCCTGTTTCAGATTCTGTGTCTCCCTCTCTCTCTGCCCCTCCCCTGTTCATGCTCTGTCTCTCTCTGTCTCAAAAATAAATAAACATTAAAAAAATTTAAAAAAAATTTAAGGCACCCTTTACATTTGTTTTTTTACAGAGAGTATTTTTAACTTATATAATCATAAATAAATAAAAATATTTTAATTTCAGAAAACGCAACAAATAAAGGCAATTTTTTGGAGGAAAAAAAAATACAGGACTTCTGCTGTCAATATTGGTGTTCTAAGAAATCAGAAAGCACCCTCCCCTGAAGAACAAATAAAAATATAGGTTGAGGGAGGCGCCTGGGTGGCTCAGTCGTTTGAGTGTCTGACTCTGGCTGGGGTCCTGATCTCGCGGTCTGTGAGTTCGAGCCCCGCGTCGGGCTCTGTGCTGACAGCTGAGAGCCTGGAGCCTGCTTTAGATTTTGTGTCTCCCGCTCTCTCTGCCCCTCCCCTCCTCATGCTCTGTCTCTCTCTCTCTCTGTGTCAAAAATAAATAAACATTAAAGAAAAATACAGGTTGAGGGGTGCCTGGGTGGCTCGGTTGGTTGAGTATCTGGCTCTTGATTTCGGCTCAGGTCATGATCTCACAGTTCGTGAGTTTGAGCCCTGCATCGGGCTCTGCGCTGATGGCATGGAGCCTGCTTCGGATTCTCTGTCCTCTCTCTCTGCCCCTCCCCAACTCGTTCTCTCTCTCTCTCTCTCTCTCTCTCTCCCTCTCTTTCTCAAAACTAAAAATGCAGTTTGAAATATATAGGAAAAGTTACTAAAAGCAGCAAAGCACTGGTAAGAGGGTAAGGAAATAGCATCCAATATCCAAAATAAAACAAAAAGGGAGCCCAGAACTCAAATGTCTTCAGAACAAATGTCTTCACTATGTTCTGAAGACATGGTCCAATCCAGAAGACAGTTAGGGACTAGAGAGGCAAAATGTAGAGGCCCGGGTCCACCCAGACTAGAGAGTGTGAACATCACTCTTCATTTTCAACTGGGATCTGAAGGCTTGTCACACTCAAGGTAAGAGTGAGCCAGAAATCACCTAGCCTTCATGTGAACTAACAGCTTATCCTTGTAGCCCCTAAGTCAGGTAAACCTGGGTCTTGTCCTGGATGAATGTCCCCTCTGGAGTAACATACAGCCATATTAGGTCTTCAGATTCTTCCTACAAATCTTTTTTAAAAAAATTTTTGGGGGTTGGGGGTGCCTGGGTGGCTCAGTCGGTTAAGCATCCAAATTTGGTTTAGGTCATGATCTCATAGTTCATGAGTTCGAGCCCCAAGTTGGGCTCTGTGCTGACAGCTTAGAGCCTGGAGCCTGCTTGGATTCTGTGTCTCCCTCTCTCTCAGCCCCTCCCCCACTCGTGCTCTGTCTCTCTGTGTCTCCCTCAAAAATAAATAAAAACATTAAAAAATTTTTTTAATGTCCTTCTTCCTACAAATCTAAGATATCATGAACAAGAATAGGCAGGATCAACAAAAATGACAACATACATGCAAACACTTCAGATGTCTGACTTATCATCCTGCCAATTTTTGCAAAGAATTTGTATTACCTGGAAATAAGCAGCTATATTCCCTTCGACTGCTCATCTGTGACCTGACCTTACTGTTATACATCTGCTCTTTGCTCTGGAAAGTAACCCAGAAGATGAGCCTCACAGTACAGAGGGCAAAATAAATTAGACACCAAAGCTAAGATTTCATTTCTCGGGGCTGCCTGGGTGGCTCAGTCAGTTAAGTGTCTGACTCTTGATTTCAGCTCAGGTCATGATCTCATGGTTTGTGAGATTGAGCCCCACATCAGGCTCTTTGCTTACAACATGGAACCTGCTTGGGATTCTTTCTCTCCTTCCTTCTCTGTCCCTCCCCTGTTCGCACTTTCTCTTGCTCAAAATAAATAAATAAACTTTTTTTTTTTTTAAGATTTCAAGGTGCCTGGATGGCTCAGTTGGTTAAGTGTCTGACTCTTGGTTTCTTCAACAAATAAAAATAAAAATGTTTAAATGTTTATTTATTTTTGAGACAGAGAGAGAGAGAGCGGGGGAGGGGCAGAGAGAGAGGGGGACAGGGGATTGGAAGTGGAAGTGGGCCCTGCATGGATGGCTTCAGCGCTGACAGCAACGAACCCGATGTGGGTCTCGAACTCACTAAATCGGAGACCTGAGCCGAAGTTGGACGCTCAACTGACTGAGCCACCCAGGCACTCCTCAAAATAAAAATAAATTTAAAAAATATATTTCATTTCTTGGGGCGCCTGGGTGGCTCAGTCAGTTGAGCATCCAACTTTAGCTCAGGTCATGATCTCACAGTTCATGGGTCTGAGCCCCACGTCGGGCTCTGTGCCGACAGCCAGGAGCCTGGAGCCTGCTTCAGATTCTGTATCTCTCTCTCTCTCTGCTCCTCCCACATTCATGGCCTGGTTCTCTCTGTCTCTCAAAAATAAATAAAAGTTAAAAAAAAATTTAATATATTTCATTTCTCGGTTCACCTACGCTAGGAAAGAGCTGTGAGGTGAGTCTCCATTTCCCTTTTCTCCTTCTCACTGCCTGGAATGTGAATGTGGTGGGAGCCATCTTGGACCACGCAGGCCAGGGCACTCCCCTAGGGATGGTAGGACCATCGGTTAGACAGCCTAGATCTCTGATGCCATGAAACCTCCATACCATCACAATGAAACCCTAGACTATTTATACTTCATCTATTGGTGAAAGAGAAATAAAGTTCTTTGTTTAAGCCACTGTTATATTGAATTCTATTACAGGGTTCATATCCTACCTAACCTATATCCTATCTAAGTGTTCATTACACATGAGCGATTTCTCATGTTCCTAAAATCCCCTTAGAAATATCAGTCTATGGGTGCCTGGGTGGCTCAGACAGTTAAGCCTCTGACTCTTGATTTTGGCTCAGGTCATGATCTCAAAGAGACTGCTTGGAATTCTTTCTCTCTTCTCTCTGCCCCTCGCCCCACCTCAAAATAAATAAATAAACATTAAAAAAAAAGAAATATAAGTCCCCTTAATGGGTTTGTAATATTATATCTTCTGAAGTTATTGAATTTTTATTAACTCATGCATGTATTCATTTATTTAATACCTATTTGCCCAGGCCCCTGGATGGGTGATAGGTATGTAATAGTGAACAAAACTGCCCTCCTAGAGCTTGGCTCCTAGTGGAGGGAGAAAGGCAATAAATAAGAAAAATAATAACTATGACGTTTCTATTTTCAGAGATAGCTAGCATGTTCCAAAATCTGTGGCAGAGACTGGCTAATTTGTCACTAAAACTGCTTCCCTCTGCTTCTTTGCATACAGCTGGACCACATTTCCCATCGTCCCTTGTAATCAGGTATGTGAGGCAATAACACCAGCAAATGTGTTGTGATGGACCTCCAGGTGTGACCCTGAAAACCTCCCACTTGTGGCCCTCACCTCTTTCAACACCCACCGGTAGAGAGGACTGGGGGCAGGGGCAGGCCGACTATAGGAGCCCAGAGCTGCCAGATGGGAGGAGCTTCAGTCCCAGGGTGACTCAGGGGCAGAGACCCCCTACTGATTGCATTTACACTGTGGTGTGAAGGAAAGATAGATTGTATCAAGCCACTGAAATTTGGGCTTCTTTGGTTAACAAGAGCTTGTGGGGTGCCTGGGTGGCTCAGTCAGTTAAGTGTCTGACTTCAGCTCAGGTCATGATCTCCCTGTCCAACCTGAGTTCAGGCCCCTCGTCGGGCTCTGTGCTGACAGCTCAGAGCCTGGAGCCTGTTTCAGATTCTGTGACTCCCTCTCTCTCTGCCCCTCCCCCACTCACATTCTGTCTCTCTGTCTCTGAAAAATGAATAAACCTTAAAAAAGTCTTTTTTTAAATAAACTTTAAAAACATTTTTTAAAAAGCTAGTAATTTGCCTTACCTAATATGTTCCATGAAGCAAAGATTCTGGAAGACTGCAAAAAATGGCTCCAATTTTTCAACCCTCTCTGTCTCCCTGCCTTTCACCATCTGACTTCAAGGCAACTCCCATCAAAGGGTGGAGTCTATTTCCCTGCCCTTGAATCTGAGTAGGTGTTGGGAACTGATATGGTCAACAGAATGAGGAGCAAGGAATAGCAGAACAGTTGCCAGCGATAGCCAACTGATTCAGGCTGCCTGACCAAATAAATCCGGCGGGGGGGGGGGGTGGAAATGCCTAGGAGGTCCCCCCACCCTTTCCCCATACAGTTATCATGGACTTCAGCATGCTGATAAAAATTCCAACAAAGCAGCTCGTCTAACTTTATTCAAGCCAGCGTTTCCCACGTTTCTTTTCGCAAGGAATCCCTTTACCTTCAAATGACATCCCATGGGTCTTTGTCAAATGTTAGTGGGACACGGGATTATTTCCAATTTGTTTTTGGTTTTGGTCTGTTTTTTCTGTTATTATTAGAAAATGGTGCCATGAAAATCTCTTTAGTGAAATCTTTTCCCACTTGCTGGATTCTTTCAGAGGCTAAATTCCTAGACGCATAAATGGTGAATTAACAGATACACACATTTTTAGGCTTTGAACTCAGGCTGTCCAATCCTTCTCCAGAAGGGTCATTCCCATTCCCATCCCAACCATGGTGAATGAAATCTCACATTTACCTGAACTCTCCTCAGCTATAGGGAACCACATTTCAAACATCTTTGCCGATTTGACAGGCAAAGGGATGTGTTTCAGTATTTCAAGTGGCAATTATTTGAACATTACTTTTTTTTCTATTTGTATTTCTTCTGTGAATTGTCTTTTCCTCTTATTTGCCCATCTTTTGGGTATTGGGTTTTCATGTTAATTCCACATTGATATATTAATATCTTCGTTACAATATGCTAACCATTTGTCAGTTTTGCCTGTCGCGAGTATTTTTCTCCAGTATTTGCATAACCTCAATTTTAGTCATGCCCGTTTTGGACACATGCAATATTCAATTCTTTAAACAGTCAAATCCATCAGTCTTTTCCTTGGTGATTTGTTCTCCCATTTTGAAGTTCAGGTAGTCTTTTCCAACCCAGAGTATTAAATATTTATTTCATCTTCAAGACTTTTATTGTGTAATTTTCTTCCCATATTTTACTCTAGTCCATCTGGAATTTATTTTTATTTGTCATGTAAGATGAGGCTCCAAATTGATATCTTCCCCCAAATGGCTGGAATATAAATCCAATTGGTATGACATTATAGTTCTGTTCTATAATACATTCTTGCTTTCTTTATTCTGTCTTTGGCCAGCCATTCCGGTAAGATACCCAGCATGACTGCTAGTTCAGGGAAATCACATTTTAAGTTAGGTGAAGTCCGTGATTTTGTCTGCTTTATCTCTCATGTATCTACAGGACCTAGAACAGAACCTGGTGCACAGCAGTTGAGTATCTCAGTGAATGTCTGGTGAAAGAATAAATGAGGGAATGAATGAATGAAAGAATGAGGGAATGAATGAATGCATACAATATGCCAGCCTTAATCTGGTCAGTGAGTTTATTTATGTTGGGAATAACATCCTGCCCCTTTACTCCATAAGGCCCACAGAAAATAGGAAATAGTTCGCTCAGCCTATATCAGGTAGCTCTTGCTGCATAACAAATTCCCAAAACTAGCGGCTTAAACAGCAACTATGTTATTATTTGCTCACTGCCCTGTGTTTTAAGAATTTGAATTGGACCCAACAGAGATGGTTTGTCTCTGCTCCACATGATGTCAGCCGAGGCTACAGCATCCAAGAAGGCTTCTTTATTCATGTTTCTGGTGTTCCAAGAAAAGCTCAAACGGCCGAGGGACAGCTAGAACAGAGGTCACAGATTCGGGGCTATCAATTCTCGCTATCTGGCTTCCTCAGTTCTCCATGTGGCTTTTCCACGTAATCACTCTGTGTGGCCTTGCCATGTGGTCTCCCCGACAGGGAGCTCAGCGTTCCTGAGTACACGAAAGCAAAAGCTGCCAAGCTTAAGACTGAGGCCAGAACTGGCAGAGGGTGACTTCTGTTACATTCTGTTGGTTAAAACAAGTCACGTGTCCAAGGCAGAGACAAGGGAGAGGACTGCGGGAGAGCGTGAGCAGTGAGGTATAGTTCTTTGGGAATCTCAGTATAACTGACTTCCACAATCCAGTAAATGGCTCCTTACTGACCTTTCGCAAGGGTCAGGCAAGAAACAGATGCAATGGTGGGCCCCACAGACGCACTCTCCTAAAATGCAGTGAATGTATGGGCCCAGGCCGTTACTGGGCCCTGAGGCAGGTGCCTCTCCCAACCTGAGACAGTACATGCTCAGGAAGGCTTCCAGGGAAGGCTTCCAATAAAGGTAACTACAGACCTGTGTCTTAAGAGTGAGTAGAACACAGTCAGTGGAAGAGCATGTACAAAGGCACATAGGTAAGAAACCACTTGTGGGAATGCAAGCTGGTGCAGCCACTCTGGAAAACAGTATGGAGGTTCCTCAAAAAACTAAAAATAGAACTACCCTATGGCTCAGCAATTGCACTACTAGGTATTTATCCAGGGATACAGGTGTGCTGTTTCGAAGGGACACGTGCACCCCCATGTTTATGGCAGCACTGTCGACAATAGCCAAAGTATGGAAAGAGCCCAAATGTCCATCGATGGATGAATGGATAAAGAAGGTGTGGTATATATATATACGATGGAGTATTATTCGGCAATCAAAAAGAAGGAAATCTTGCCATTTGCAACTACGTGGATGGAACTGGAGGGTATTGTGCTAAGCAAAATTAGTCAGAGAAAGACAAAAATCATACGACTTCACTCCTATGAGGACTTTAAGAGACAAAACAGATGAACATAAGGGAAGGGAAACAAAAATAATATAAAAACAGGGAGGGGGACAAAACAGAAGAGACTCGTAAATATGGAGAACAAACTGAGGGTTGCTGGAGGGGTTGGGGGAGGGGGGATGGGCTAAATGGGGAAGGGGCATTAAGGAATCTACTCCTGAAATCATTGTTGCAGTATATGCTAACTAATTTGGATGTCAATTTTAAAAAATAAAAAATAAAACAAGTTAAAAAAAAAACTACTTGGTGACTACTTCAACCAATAGACAGCAGGAGAAGTGATGCTGTGTGACTTCAGAAGCTGAGTCAGAAAATGCTAAGCAGTTTCTTTCTGGATCTTTTGCGACACATGCTCTGGGAGAAGCCAGCCACCATGTAAGATTGCCACGCTGGAGTGGCCACGTGTATTTGCTCTGGTCAGCAGCCCACTGACCTCTCATCTGACGGTCAGCAACATTGCCAGCTATGTGAGTGAGCCACCTGGGACACCAGGCCCGTCGCGTTTTCAAATGACTCCAGCCCACTCAACATCTGAGTTCAACCATACGATGGACACCAAGTAAGAACAGCCCCACTGAGCCCTTCTTGACTAACTGATCCATAAAGTCAGAGGAAAAAGAAAATGGTTGACTTAAGCTGCTTAGTTTTTGGATAACGTGTTATGCAGCAAAAGATAACTGAAACACTGGGGTCGCAAATTCTACCCTAACCCTAGTCCTACAGCAGCAAGACCTATAATGTGACTCAGTGAGGTGGGGACACCACGGCACGGTGGGGACCCTGGTTTGTCCGGGACCCCGTGCTGTACTGCTCTAGGCTGTATTTGCCCCCAGACCTGTTCCTCATCCTCCCCTTTCTGCCTGCATCCCAGGCCACAGTTTCCAGCCTCTCCCTTTATCTGGATTTACCTGGGGTTCTGCCAACAGGAAGCAGTGGCAGGAGCCCAGCGAGTGGGAGCAGCAGGCCAAGGCAATTCTTCCCTCTCCCTGTGGTTGTGCCTCCCCACAGCTCCAGCCAGCTAGACAATCCTTCTGGGTCTCCAGCTTCTATGAGGTGACTTTGTCTCTGGGTCTGATGACAGTAACTCCTTCCTTTGTTCCTCCAGCCTGGAGTGACAGTGGCTTCCCACTGCTGCTAATTTCTGATTCTTCACTGGCTCCTACTTGGCCCCTTAGCTCCTCCATCTGGTGCATAACCACCTCCATGTGTTAACGTCTCTCTTTTCTAATATCTGTATCTCCATCAGCTAAACCTTCATAGGTTTAGCAGCTCCAGCCTACTGTGCCCAAGGAGAAAAATGGCCTCCAGGGGTGCCTAGGTAGCTTAGTCAGTTAAGTGTCCCACTCTTGGCCTCAGCTCAGGTCATGATCTCACAGTTCATGAGATCGAGGCCCACATCTGTGCTATCAGCACAGAGCCTACTCGGGATTCTCTCTCTCCCTCTCCCTCTGCTCCCCCTCAAAATAAATAAATGAAACATATAAATAAACATAAAAAAATAAAAGTGGGCTCCAAGTTGTCAGATATCCCAACACGGCAGAAGGCAGAAATCAGGAGGGTCATCGGGGTGTTCCTATTTTTCAAACACTGTGGACGCCAGTGGTCCTCTGACTTCAGAGTAGGTAGAAGCCACAAGAGAGACTGAGGAGGAGCACTTCCTAGGTCAGTGAACAGACCTATCTTGAGCACCTACTATGTGCAGGTAGGAGCTGGGGACAAAGTGGTAAGCAAGAGAGGTGAATCCCTGCCCTTGTATGCTTACGACATTTAGTAGAGGAGACAAACAAATGAAGAAGAGGAAGAACAATGTGTGTAACATGCCACGCAGAAGGAGAGGTGGGTGATATGTGAATGTGGGCGTCGGGGAGTCAGGCTTCAGTTGGAGTGACACAAGGACAGCATTGAGATGGGGCATCTGAACTGAGAGACCTGAAGGACAAGAGAGCTAGACCTACACTACAAAGATCTGGGAGAACTCTATTCCCAGAAGAGGGGATGGCCGTCACAAAGGCCCCGAGCCAGGAAAGAGCTGGGAGTGTGTGAGAACAGCGAGAAGAGATGGCTGGGGCCGAAAGAGTGAAAGGGAAGTTGGAGGACAATGTGAGGTTGAGGAGGCTGCGGAGGTCACGTGACGGAGGGCTGCAGCAGCCACAGGAAGGAGCTCGGAGTTTACAGTAAGTGCAACGAGAAGCCATTGGAAGGTTTTACGCAGAGAAGTAATACGATCTGATTTATGGTTTTGAAAGACACCCCTTGCCCCTCCCCTCAAGCCGTGGTGAGAGGACTACAAGTAGGACACAAGATTAGAGGCAGGTTTGTTAGCAATTGTGGTGGTCCATTTGGTGCCGAATGGGGCTCAGACCAGGGTGTTAACAGTGGAGGGGTGAGAAGTGGGTGGGTTTGGGAGAGTACTGCATCACAGAAAGCAGAAGGGGAGTTTTCAGACGGGATTGGTCTGAAGGACTTGTTAAAATGCAGACAGCTGGGTCCTATATCCCCAGGGATTCCAGTTCAGTGGGTCTGGGCAGCAGAGAATTTGCAATTGTGACAAGTTATCATGCGCTGTTGCTGCTGCTACTGACCCAAAGATCACATTTTGAAAATCACTAGGTTGAAAACAATGCTAATAGAAATATAATGTAATATGTTTCTAATAGATTTATTTCTAAAAATATTTCTAATAGAAATATAATGTATATAATAACATGTGTTAGTTAAAAAACTCTAGTAGCCACATTTCAAAAGAAAAGAAAAGTGAAAGTATTTTGATAAAATATTTCAATCATATATTTTATTAATATATCCCAAATACTATAGTTTCAATACATTATCAATGTCTTTAAAATTCTCAAGACATTTTACATTCGTTTTTTTTTTCTTTTCTTTTCTTTTTTTTTTTTTGTAGTAAATCTTTGAAATCCCAGTATGTATTTTATACTTAGAGCACATCTCAATTAGGACTAGCTAGCCCACTATGTGGCTAGTGCCTACTAATACTGGCCAGGACAGGATAGGCCCATCATGGCAGGATCATTGAGTTAAAGATAGAGAAGTGACTCTTGAGTTTGGCAATAGGGAAGAGCTTTAGCAACACAAAACTATTGGGGGTTTGTGTGTGTGTGAAACAGAGGGAAAGAGATGAAGGGGAGAGCATGTAGACACTTCCCTCTTAAAGTTTGGCTGTGTTTTTATAATGGATGGGTCAGGCTGACAACTCTCAAACCCAACACTGGATATTAATATCACACGCAAAGAAACATCAAGACATTATCATGTGCCTCCTGAGCGAAGAACCCAACATCACCCATGAAGCCTACTTACCTCCAAATTAAACCTGAATCTGGGGGTGCCTGGGTGACTCAGTCGATTTAGCAACCAACTTCGGCTCAGGTCATGATCTCACAGTTCATGAGTCCAAGCCCTGCTTCGGGCTCTGTGCTTACAGCTCAGAGCCTGGAGTCTGCTTTGAATTCTGTGTCTCCCTCTCTCTCTCCCCCTCCCCTGATTACGCTCTCTCTCTCTCTCTCTCTCTCTTAAAAACAAATAAACATTTTTTAAAAATCAAAAAACAAAACACAAAACACCTGAATCTGACGCAGCCTCTACATCTGTTTGCAGGACATACAGGAGACAGAAGAACATAACGAAGGACACCAAGTGCAACCAGCCAAATCAGACAGGTACCTTTGTGAGAGGTACCAACAAAATGCAATGCACAGATCCTGTTTGGATTCTGATCTGAACCAGTCAACAGTTAAGACATTTATAAGACAATCAGGGAAATCTGGAGACAGGTTGGATACTGAATAAAATTAAGAAATTATTTGTTTTTAGGTGTGATAAAGGTGTTATTTTTTTGAAAGAACCTTGTGTTTTAGAGATACATATAAAAGTATTTGTGGATGAAATATGCCGTCCGGGATTTGCTTTACACTAACTCTGCAGGGAGGGAGGCAGAAAAAATAAAACAGGATTGGCCATACGTTGATAATTGCTGAAGAAAGGTGCTGGGTACCTGGAGGGTCATTACCCCATTCTTCCCGTGTGCACGGTTGAACATTACCATAATAGGGTGGGGTTTTTGTTGTTTATTTTGTTTGTTTTTTAAAGGAGGGAGAGGGGGTAACTGTGAAGGAAAAGAGAGAAAAGAAGGGGAAGGGATTGTTTTCTTTTAAGACTGAAGCGCCATGAACAGTCTCGAGAGCCGGCAAGGGTTAGGGGAGATTCAGCAGAGCCGCAGGCGGCTGAGCTGGCTCCAGGGCATACACAGCGGCGGGGGTCTGGTCTCGCAGTTCCCTGAGTAGGGGATTGCGCAGCACCCCACGCCCCCACGCCGTTGCTTTAAAGCGGCGGCGACTCCCGGGACTGAACAGCTGCTGCCCCTACCCACCCGCTAAGGTCCATCTGGCTAGACCAACCGCCCGCGCCGGCGCAGCATTTCCTCCACGGAGCGCGGGCCTCCGTTCCGCCACCCCACAATTCCCCGCGCCGCTCCGGAGGCGCGCTCTCGGTGGGGGTGAGGTCTCAGCCCCCAGATTTGAGCAAGGTGAGGCAGAGGGTGTCGCGTGGCCTTCTGGGAAATGCAGTTTACTTCCCTGGCTGGAACCACCGCTTAAACCACCCACGAGACTACGTGCCCCACAATGCGCCGCGCGCGCAGCGGCTGAGCGGTGTGTTGCTGCCCCCTAGTGGCGACTGAGGGGTTGTGTCCCGACCTGGGAATAGTGCTGAGAGGAGCAGCAGCGGGGACGGGACTTGGGGACTCTGGGTTGCCCTGGGAACCTCTGGGAAGCCCATCCAGATGGTGAGGCTTCCAGACATGGGCCAAGGAAGAGTGGTGGTGGTGAAGAAGTTGGAGGTAGGGGCCACTATGAAGATTAAATGAAATCAGGACAGTAACTGTTGGCTCTATATTATCGTTATCATTATTACAGCTAGTACTTATAGAGTAAACACATCTGTGCCAGGCACTGCTCCCAGCTTCTTACATGAATTATCTTATTTAATCCTCCCAACAGCCATATGAGGTGCTATCAGCCAGCCCGCCTCTTGAAGGAATGAATGAAGAATGAAGTTGAGGCCCAAAGAAGGGAATAATTTGCCCATAGTCAATTCAACTGGTCTGTAACAGACCTGGGATTTGAATTTAGACTGTCAGGCTTCAGAGTCAGTACTTCTCTTCCCCAAGACTGCAACACCCTCTGATCATTCAGTTAAATTATCCCAAGATACTAATTAGCACATGAATCAACTCAAAATGGCTATTAGCATGTGGATCTTTTTGAGTTGGTGATTGTTGGTTAGTGTTCCTGCCCAAGTTTGTGATTTAGCCCTGCTCCAGGACAGAGTTTACAGTCAGCATAGATTTACAGTTTGCACATGAATCAGCACAGGTTTGTGTTCACAGAGATCAGATTTCTGATTAGCACTTGAATCAACAGTGGTTTGTGTTAGGAGCTGGAATCATTAGGTTAATGATTAGCACACAGATCTGCAGATAATAGATAGATAGATCACACAGATAATACAGGGATTATGTTCAAACCTATGTACCCCCTTCTGGTCCAGGTGACTTCGTCCTCAAATGTTGCCCTCATCCCTTCACTGAACCTCCACTCCCAACCCCACCATCACACACAGGCAGGCAGACCTGGTGATTTCTTTGTCCCTTCCCTCTCCCCAATCTTGTTCATAATGGAATATCACAGCGACAAACACAGGTCCAGAAACTACCTGTTCTCTTTCTGCCTTATGAGGAGACAAAATTCCAAAGCCTGGACTGTGCCTGATTCACAGGTGTGTTCCCAGCACTGGGCCTGGCACAGTGAGGGCTCAATAAATGCTTGGGGGAAAAAAAGTGTTGGATACTCACTATCATCTTTCGGCACTGACCTAGAGTTTTATCAAATCAAGCCAGATTCACTTTGCCCTCAAAGGAGTCAAATTTGTGATCACCCACCCCAAAGGCCGGGACCAGGGTAGGTGGGTGGGTGGTCAGCGTGGGGCTGAGACGTCTCCCTGGAGCAGGATTCGGTGTAGTGAATAGGAGATCCCACAGCCTCTTCCTGCTGCTTCCCCCTGAGGTTGTGGATCTGGTGGTGGTTGATGTTGGGTCCATTTTCATCCATACACTCTGCATAACTACGATGGCAGGAAGCTGCCCAGCCTGGGGATTTGTTCTCAGCCCTCCTTGCATCTGGGGTGGCTATGTGATTAGTTCTCTCCAATAAAATATGGGCAGAAGGGAGGTTTATAGAGGGTCACTTCTGGGCCAAGCTTTTTAAGAAGCTGGTGAAACTTCTTTACCCTCTCTCCTCCCATTTGCCAGGTGGAAGCAGATAATTTGGAGCCCCAGGAAATGATGGAGGCACAAGATTAACCAGTCTGCTGTGTGAGTCACCAGATGGAGGACAGATGCCAACCAAGCAGGACACCTGTGGCAAGAAATCAACTATTGTATGAAGTCACTGAAATCAAGGGAGTTCTTTGTTACAGTAGCTGACATTACACTTACTGATACTCTGACCCTTCCTCTCTGGGCCCCTGATATCAATAAACCTTGAGCACCCCCTGTCATTCTGTGAAATGAAACTCTAATCCCCAATTGTGGTGTTCAGGCTTTCACATAGCGTTTTCATACAGTGGCCCACTGGCTATATGTTTACTAATTAAAACTCATCAGTATATTCCACTCCATTCTTTGCCCAAATGTAAACTTGTCCCCATGTTCTTATGGAAGTCTTCTTCCACGTTGACAGGTGGAAGTCATTAAAGCAGACCCTGAGCCTCACGTTAGGTCTTCCACCATAGCTAAGCAGAACCTCATACACAGGATCTTGTGGTTGCCCTGTAGAAGTCAGTGCTTGCCTGGAACCCATCAGTCTGATTTACAGTGGTGGTTAGTGTATATGTTTGGGAGGGTGGGGAGTATGCACTCGTCTTCTTGCCCCTCTCTTTTGACCCATCCGTATGGAAATGCACCTTCCGACCTAATCTTTAAAGCCAGTTCCTAGTCTGGGGCATCTGGGTGGCTCCGTCCGTTAAGCATCTGACTCTTGATTTCAGCTCAGGTCATGATCTTGTAGTTTGTGGGTTCAAGCCCCACATCAGGCTCTGTGCTGATGGTGTGGAGCCTGTCTGGGATCCTCGCTCCCTCTCTCTCTGCCCTGCGCTCATGCTCTCTCTCTTTCTCTCAAAATAAATAAATAAACTTAAAAAAAATAAAATGAATTCCCAGTCCTCAGTATCAATTCATGTGCTAATTACAAAGCTGAGCTAATTCCAATGAACCCCACTGGCTAGGCTTGGGTTGGCAGGGACTAGTTGAGGATAAGGGGACACCACCTCCATCCATGATTGCTCAAACAACCTCCAACTTGAAGAGGGCCTAAGTTTATTTATAAAGTGATTTTTTAACAGACTTCATTGATTTGAATACCTTATAGGTATTTGATACGACTTTCTGAATGTTTCTTGTGTATACATGTGGGAATGTGGCTCACACATGCATGCAAGAGAGAATCTGTGCAGAATGTGTTTTTACACATATGATCTCTCACATGTCTGAGTGTGAGTCTGTGCATGTGTGTGTCCCCTATATTTGAACAGGAAGCCAGGTGTATATGTGTTCCATGCGCCTGCTGTATTCTGTGTTCTGGTGAGCCTCTGAGTACGTGATGTGCATGTGTGAATATGGATGTGTCCCCCGTGTGTATTTGTGTATATTCAGGCAGATTCTGTGCATGCATATGAGCAGTCCTCTTCCCCCAAGGCCCCCTCAGCTCTCAGGCAGTTTAACCTCATTCTTCCTGCTGTGGCTGTTTCCGCTGCTTTTGTCCCCTTCTCCAGATGTTGTAATTAAGTAAATGCGGCAATTAAGTGGAACCCCCCAAAACACCATCCCATCAGGATACCCTTGCAGGAGCTAATGAGGGGTTATAGCACATGCAGATACATGCACGGTACTACTCGAGCATTGCAGGGACCCCCCAGACTGCACATGCTATAGAATGAGGGCACACAAGTAATATAGAGGTCCCTTTGCCCACCTACTCTGTTCATACTCATCCTTCAGGTCTCAGCATAAAGGTCCCCTCTCCAGGAAGCCTCCCTGACTGGGGCCCAGGGGGTGGGAGCGCCTAAAGGGTTGGATTCTGCCTCTGGGGCCCCACACCTTTCTGCTTCCCCCATCAGGAGCCCTGACCACTCTGGCCTGTGCTTTGCCATCAAAGTGTTACTTTGCCCTGTGCTTCCCCTGTCACACCCTGGCCACTGTGGCCTGGGCCTCTGACATGACAGTCCCAGTCTGTCTAGCCCAAGCTTCTCCTAGCACAGCCCTGACCACGCAGGGCTGTCTGGAGATGTATCTTTTTCCTTTTGAAATTTGAGCTCAATGAAAGCAAGACCTGACACTGCCTTGGTCATACTTCTGCTGCCGTGTCATTTAGCACACAACCATGCCCAGAAATCTACAGTAAATGTTGAACCGGCATCTCTGCCTCTGCCCCTCTCTGCTCCCAAACCCCTCTTTATGTCTCTAAATATGCTGGTTTCTCTGGCACACACTTAAAATGCTAAGTCCCCTCAGTCCACTAGGTTTCGGCACAGCTGTGGTGGACAGTTCCATGCAGGTTGCAGAGCTCCCCGGTTTAACCCAGCGGTTCTCACAGTGTGGTCCCTGGACCAGCAGCATTAGCATCACTTGGGAACTTGTTAGAAATGCAAACGTTTGACCCCGCCTAGACGTATCAAATCAGAAACTCTGGGACTGGGGCCTGGAGATCTATTGTTAAGTTCAAGGTGATCCCAAAACAACTACAATGTCGAGGACCAACGGGTTATTTCATGCAGGGCATCCCTCTCTGCTTTTCTGTCTCAGATCTCAGATGGCTCTCAGTACCACTCTCTCCCACCAAAGACACAACTATTACCCAAAGGGGTAACAACTGGTGGATAAATGCAGCAGGAAGAAATCTTGCAGGGGGTAATAAAAGAGGGGGAACCATCATTTTGATGTGTTCTGCAAGATTCCTTAATGTTCCCCAGCTGAAGTAAGCCCCAGTTGCCCAGAGCGGTAACCTGTTCTTCACCTGCAGCCTCTATTAACTTTCTTCATCCTCTGCCTCGTTCTCCCCCAATCCCCTGCCCATTTCCCCCAAATCATCCAGTTCCACTGAACTCTAATTCCAGCGTGCTCTCGGATTGTCCTCCGGCATTTCCCTGTATCTCCCCCACCTCCACCACTTCTGTAGTGTCTCTGAGACTTCTACATCCTCTTTTTGAGTGTCTGAGTAACCAATATCCGCTATGCTGGCCCAGGAGCACTGATGAACTTTGCTAATGATCTGGAAAGGCGGGCCCTAGAGCTGAGTTAATTTTAGCTGCGGTTTTTCAATACGCATGAGTGGAAGGAGCCAAAAGTCTGTTCTGAAACCTTCAGCAGAGCTAGGGATGTCCGGGTGGATGTGCATCGATGTTCCTGCCCCCAACAAGGTTGCTTTACTCATCTACTCAGAAGGGAGATCCCCAGGGGTGGTTTGTGACCATTCAGGTTCCCCCAGGGTTAGGGCCATGACCAAAGGCCAAGACTGTGTTCCCTTCAGACCAGGGGTCCCAAAGATCAGGTCCTCCATGTTGCTATCACCAAGTTCCCAGGGCAGGTATGCAGGCCACCACCCACATCTGTCCTCCTGCAATAACATGTGCCGGGAGACGTGTGGAACGCCCCACCCTTCCCTCCACTATCTTCTCACAATAGTCTGGACAGGCAGGCCCCACACCTGGTGAGTCATGTGTTAGTACATTTCTAGCAGAGTCCTCTGTGGGGCAGTGAACCTGAGTCAGGGAGAGGGGAAGGCAGTGGACACTTTTCTGGGTCAACCTGTCCAGCCCCCTGCCTCTGTCCCATTTCCTATCTTTTTCTTCCTCCATGGGATATCTGCCCAGTGTGTCTTTAGGTCTAAGCTATAACTCCAGAGGGCACAAGGTAGGGGGGCCAAGTTTTCCCCTTGCAGCCAGGGCAAGGAGGCTTGGGAAGGAGCAGTTTCTTCTCTGGCCTGAAAGATCAGGCTTGTTGCTGAACAGGGTCCAAGTAAGGAAATGCCACCCAGGAAAGGACATCCCAGGGAGGTGGTGCTGAGACAAGGGGACAGGAGAGAGGCTTGGGGGCCCAAGGCTTTGGGATGTAAGGCAGATCCGGGGCTATGAATAAGAACTGGACACATACACACACACACACACACACACACACACACACACACACCCATCCTCACAGTTGAGTTGCCCCAGTTCAGTATCTGCTACCCCCTCCCACCTACCCCCTCCACCCACCCATGTCTCTGTCTCTTTGACTTTTTCGACGTCTCTGTCTTCTTCTGTCTCTGTCTTGTCCTTGTCTATTTCACGGTCTCTGTGTATTTCCCTCTCTCTTTGAATATGTGTATCCTTCCATCTCTCTATCTGCCTCTCTCATTGTACTCCTCTCAGTCTAAGCCTGCTTATCTTTTTGTCTCTGTCTCTCTCAATCTGTGTGTCTCTTTGTCTCAGTCTCTGTGTCTCTCTCTGTGTCTCTCTGTATCCAAGGATTTTTTTCTTGCTCCCAAGCAACGCCAGGGCGACTCCATGGGAAGTGGGGCTGGAGGCGCGCCTTTGCGAGAGGGGGCTGCCTACACCTTTAAGCGCGGGCACGCGCAGGGCCTGCGCCTTTAAGCGCGGGCGCGCGCGAGGCCCTAGGTTCCCGGCGAGGAGGCCGCGGGAGCGCCCGGACCCGGCTTGCCTGCCCGGCCCCCGCCCGGCCCCCGCCCCGGCCCCGGCGGGGGAGGGGTCTCTGAACGCGGCCCCTCCCCCCTGCGCCCCCACCTGCGCTGCAGTGCCTCCACCCCGCGTGTCCCAGTCTGTCCGTCTGTCCTCGCCCAGGCCTCGCCCCACCCCGGCCCCCGGGGCTGCCTTGCCGCCCTCCCCACCGCATCCGCCCCCCTCCCTCCGGGCCAGTCCCCGCCGCAGCCCGGGAAGCAAGCCTGGACCACGCTGCCCCAAACCCAGGGCCGGCACCCCGACATCGGGGGCCTGCACCCCGAGATCGGATCCAGAGATCTGGAAACCTGAGCCTGAGACCCTGATCTGGGGCTGGGACCCCAAGACCTGGAGCCTGAACACCTAATATCTGGGGCTGGAATCTCAACTTCAGTCTCTGGAACCCCAAGACTTGGAATATGGACCCCAAATTTTGGAGTCTGAACCTCAAGACTTTGCATCTAAAACCCCAAATCTGAAGCTGAACTCTGAATTCTGTGCCTGGGACCTTGAATCTGGGATCAGATTCCCATACCTATACTCTGGAACCCGCTATTTGGGACCTGAACTCTGAGATTTAGGCCTCAAATTCCAAGATCTGAACCCCGGTATTCCAAGGGGCCTAAACCTGAGTTTGAGCCTGAAGTCCTTGCTGCAAACCCGAATGCTGAAATTGGAGGTCTCTAGACCTCCAAATCTTGACTCAGCACCCCAATATCTGAACCCAGCACCCAAGTATTGGATTCCAGGACTGGGCTTGAGACTCAGACCCTAGACTCTCCATTTGGCTGTTTAGCATCCCAAGACCAGAGCTAGGAGACACTCGCTCTGACCCACCCAAACTGGAGCCTGGGTCTCTAAAATTGGCCCTTAGAAGCCGTGTATTTGGAGATCTAGGACCCCAAGTATCAAGGTCTACAGACTCCATGGCCACAGATCTTGGCTGAGACACAGCACAGTCCCTCTGCAGAGGCCTTGGGGACAGAGAAGGGATGACCAGGCGCCCCCTCCAGAGACCTAGCCCCTGACCTCTTGGAGCCTGAGGACTCTGCTCCCTGGGGGGGGCTTCCAGCTCAGGTAAGGCTATTGGGGGACCCTCATGCGGGGGAGGGACTTGGGAGGAACTTTGTGGCTGGGGGTGGAGGTAAGTGAGGGCTGGGTCCCCCTGGGCACCCTTGGGGTTTCCCCAGGAAACAGACACCCCACCACCACCACCAAGGGTTTGCCTCCAGCTCCTGCCGTGCCTCTCTGGACATTTATTTGACCAACATTGCCCCGGTGACCTCTTCCCCAGTTGTTGGCACCTCCAGGTCTCTGATCTCTCACTCTGTTCTCCAGTTTCTTCCCACCATCTGTCTCATCTGTCTCTAGACACCTCTCCTAGCCACTGCTCCTCTCACTGACCATCTCTGTTCACCACTCCTCGCTCCGATCATCTTTGACACTTCTGTCCACTGCTTCACTCAGTGACCACCTTTGACATCTCTGCCCGTCGTGCCTCTCTCTAATCATCTTTCACCAGCTCCTCGCTCTTGTCCACCCCTCACTCTAAGCGTTTGCCTGTCTCTGACCATCTTTTGCCATCACTCTTGCCCTCTGCCCACTGCCTACTCTGACTGCCAGTCTATGGCCATTCCAACCATCTCTGGCCCTTACCGACCACCTCTCTTCTCTCTGTCTCTCTTGAGTACTGGAATTCCCTAATCATTTCTAACATCTCTGGCTGCCTTTCCTCTCTGATGACCTCTCCCCGTACTCCTCTTCCTAATCAGCTGTCCTTATCTCCAGCTGTTTCTGACATGTCTGTCCTTTCCTCCTCTCTCTGACTGCCTCTCTGGCTTTTGACCATTTCTGACCATCTCTGATCATCTCTCTTAGATCTCACCACCCCTGACTATGTGCCTTCCTTTGTCCACTTCTCATCTTCTTGACCATCTCTAACCACCTCCCTTCTCTGGTCATGTTTGACTACTTGTAGCCATTCCCACCACCCTGACCACTTCTTCCTTCTGGCCAGCTTTGCCCATCTCTTTGACCACATTTAAAACACTCTGGCTTCCCTTCTGCCCACTCCCCCCCATTGTCTAACTGTCTCTGACCATCTCTAATTACCTCCCTTTCTTCTGACCATTTCTGCTCCCCGTGTCCCTCCATGACACATCCCTCTGAGTCTTTGACCATCTCTTCTGCCTTTTGATGTGTCTGACCACTCCCACTCCTCTCTCTGACCATCTTTGACCCAACTCTTTTGCTCTCAGCCCACTGTGACCTTCTCTCCTGGTCTTGGACCACCCTAATGCCCTCTGGCACCCCTCTTCTGGCCTCAGCCCGCCCTAATGCCTCCCTTCTTCCCTGTAGGCCGCCCCTGCCCGAAATGGCCGTCCTTCCACTGCTCCTCTGCCTGCTGCCGCTGGCCCCCGCCTCGTCTCCATCCCAGCCAGCCGCACCCAGCCCGTGTCCCCGCCGCTGCCGCTGCCAGACACAGTCCCTGCCCCTAAGCGTGCTGTGCCCAGGGGCAGGCCTTCTGTTCGTGCCACCCTCGCTAGACCGCCGGGCAGCGGAGCTGCGCCTGGCGGACAACTTCATCGCGGCCGTGCGCCGCCGGGACCTGGCCAACATGACCGGCCTGCTGCATCTGAGCTTGTCGCGTAACACCATCCGCCATGTGGCAGCCGGCGCCTTTGCCGACCTGCGCGCCCTCCGTGCCCTGCACCTAGATGGGAACCGGCTGACCTCGCTGGGCGAGGGTCAGCTGCGCGGCCTGGTCAACTTGCGCCACCTTATCCTGAGCAACAACCAGCTGGCAGCCCTGGCGGCCGGTGCCCTGGATGACTGCGCCGAGACACTAGAGGATCTCGACCTCTCCTACAACAACCTGGAGCAGCTTCCCTGGGAGGCTTTGGGCCGCCTGGGCAATGTCAACACACTGGGCCTCGACCACAACCTGCTGGCCTCTGTGCCCGCTGGCGCCTTTTCCCGCCTGCACAAGTTGGCACGGCTGGACATGACCTCCAATCGCCTGACCACCATCCCGCCCGACCCACTTTTCTCCCGCCTGCCGCTGCTAGCCAGGCCCCGAGGCTCACCTGCCTCCGCCCTGGTGCTGGCCTTCGGTGGGAACCCGCTCCACTGCAACTGCGAGCTGGTGTGGCTGCGGAGGCTGGCCAGGGAGGATGACCTGGAGGCCTGTGCCTCCCCACCCGCTCTGGGTGGCCGCTACTTCTGGGCCGTGGGCGAGGAGGAATTTGTGTGCGAGCCCCCTGTGGTGACTCACCGCTCGCCACCGCTGGCAGTGCCTGCAGGTCGGCCAGCTGCCCTGCGCTGCCGGGCAGTGGGGGACCCTGAGCCCCATGTGCGTTGGGTGTCACCACAGGGCCGGCTGGTGGGCAATTCGAGCCGTGCTCGTGCCTTCCCTAATGGGACATTGGAGCTGCTGGTCACTGAGCCGGGCGATGGTGGCATTTTCACTTGCATTGCGGCCAATGCAGCTGGTGAGGCCACCGCTGCTGTTGAGCTGACCGTGGGCCCCCCGCCACCCCCCCAGCTAGCCAACAGCACCAGTTGTGACCCCCCGCGGGACGGGGATCCTGATGCCCTCACCCCGCCCTCTGCCGCCTCTGCCTCTGCCTCCGCCTCCGCCAAGGCAGCTGACACTGCGCCCCCTACGGACCGTGGTGTCCAGGTGACTGAGCATGGGGCCACAGCTGCTCTTGTCCAGTGGCCAGATCAGCGGCCTATCCCGGGGATCCGCATGTACCAGATCCAGTACAACAGCTCAGCCGATGACATCCTCGTCTACAGGTGCAGGGTCCAGGCAGTGGGTAGCTTGGGTGGCAGACTGAGGTGGGGGGAGGGTTGGAAATACATCCATTGACACCCCAGGTTGCTGCACAGCTGAGAAATGAGGCTGAAGGTAAAAGAAAGCTGGCAGCAGTGATAAAAAGAAATAAGGCAGCAAAAGTAAATAGTAACAGATGTAAAAAAGAAATCAGGCAGCAAGAGTAAAAACTAATCAGGCCAGAAGAGTCCAAAGTTAACGGGGGGAGCCAGGTAGAGGGGTACAGACAAATCAAATATAAAGATAAAGAAAAACTAGTTGTTTCCAGATGACAGGGCTAGATGCAAACCATGCTGTGAGAAGAAAAGGAGATCAAACAGGAAGGTACAGAGTTCACGGGGAAAATGAAATGAGGGGGCCCTGCTGCAAAGGAACTCAGACCAGATTGAAAGGAAAAATGGCGGAGGAGGCTAAATAGGCTTTGGGTTTGTGCAGTGTGAACTCCACATGTTTAGAGTTCTAATGTGACATCTCAATTTTTGATTTTCTAAATCAAATCAAACCTAGTTCAAGCTCCACCTACTAGATGAACAGGAACATTCGCTTTGCCACCGTTGGGGATTCCTGTCTCTATTCAGTTGTTGCAAACAGTAGAAGAAAACCTGGGGCTTATAAGCCCCGAGAAGTGGATCAGTACATCTTCTGCCCCCGAGCCGAGAGCATTTGGAACATCTGCTGTGGCCACATGTGGCCAGTAGTGGTGGCTCTGACACAGATGCTGCTGACACTTCTCACCCAAGTCTAACTTGCATGGATGGCTATGGACGGTTCCCTCTTCCCGCTGCCAGGCTAGGCCAAGGGTGCAGTCCCTGAGGCCTGGCTGTAGAGGATCGGGCTTCCCAGGGCCTGGGGTGTGCACCTTATAAACCCAGTTCCTGGGTCCACTTTCCTTCCCCAGGGGCCCACATCTCAAGAGATCGTCAACTGATTTCCCTTTCAGTCCTGGAAATCTAGTGAGCTATTCTGTTCCTTTTCTCAGACAGCAGCACTCCATGTAGGGAGAGTGGGCTCCATGGAGGGCCCCACACCTGATAATCACACAAATCCTGTCCACCTTGCCTGGCGAGGATGAGACAAGTGCTCTTCTAGATAGCCACCCTCTCAGAGACAATCACAGAGTTCCCTGTAACTCCCTCATTAAAGCAGATGAGGAATAAAGCAGGTTATACAACAAGTTAAATCTCCCACAAGGTGCTCTGCTGCAAAAGGAAATAAGTAGAGTTGGGTGCTAAGGATAAAAGGAAATGGGAAAGGTAAGGATAAATAAGAACCAGGCAACAGAGATAAGAAGGGAATCAAGAGACAGAGCTGGAAGAAGAAATAAGGCAACAGGGAGAAAAAGAAATCAGCTGTGATGACTGAGGCACATCAGTTTCATGAAAACGGAGTCAGCTGACAGGGCTCACTGGAAAGCAGGCCCTAGATACAACAATAATAATAATAAGGCAATGGGGCTAGGGGGACATTCATTGGCAGGTTAGAAGGAAATCAGGCATCAGCAGCATGGGGGAATCGGGTGGTTAGATGAGAGAATTCTAGCTGTACGCTGGAGGAAAGTCAGGCAGTTGGAAAAGGGAAATCAGGCCCAGACTGGAGGAGAGGCAGATGGGAAAGATGGGAAGTTGAGCGAGGGTGTAGAGAGAGACTGGGGGGTGGGACTGGAGGGAAGTTGGGCAGTGAGGCTCCAGTGAAACTGAGCAGCAGAGCAGAGAAGCAGTGGGCAGCAGCCTGGGAGGGAATCTGGGCACTGGGGCTGGAGGGAGATTAAACTGGGGGATTTGAGCAGCAGGCGCCAGGAGCATAAGATGACCCAGAGGTTATCAGTCAGGCAGCTGAAGGGTATCAGATCAAAGGGAATTTGAGCAGTGGTGAGAGGGAACTCGGGGTAGCAGCAGACTGGTGGGAGGGGCGGGGGGAATCCGCCAGAATGCAGGGTTGGGGTAGAGTGCAGGGTGGGTGCCGGGCAGCCAGAGACCTGACCCCTGCCTACCTGTCCCTCCAGGATGATTCCCGCCGACAGCCGCTCCTTCCTGTTGTCGGACCTGGCATCTGGCCGCACCTATGACCTGTGCGTGCTAGCGGTGTACGAGGACGGCGCCACCGGGCTGACGGCCACACGGCCAGTGGGCTGCTCCCGCTTCTCCACTGAGCCGGCGCTGCGGCCCTGTGGGGCCCCGCACGCACCCTTCCTGGGCGGCACCATGATCATCGCCCTTGGTGGAGTCATCGTGGCCTCGGTACTGGTCTTCATCTTCGTGCTGCTCATGCGCTACAAGGTGCACGGCGGCCAGCCCCCCGGCAAGGCCAAGGCACCTGCACCCGTCAGCAGCGTTTGTTCGCAGACCAACGGCGCCCTGGGCCCCACGCCGGCCCCGCCTGCCCCTGAGCCTGCTGTGCCCAGGGCCCACACCGTGGTCCAGCTGGACTGTGAGCCCTGGAGGCCCAGCCACGAACCCACGGGACCCTAGCCTCGCACCCACCTCTACGGCCCTTCTGGCCCCAGGGGTGGGAGGACCCAGGCACCCTGTGGGTCCTGGCCTCAGACTCACCAAATGGCTCACGGTTTTTAAAACTCTGATGGGGAGGGTGTCGGGGGCACCGGGGCACAACAAGAAAGTCCTATTTTTCTAAGCTTGGGCCTAGGCCCTTGCCCTTGTCTCTGTCTGTGGGGTTTGGGGGGGGGGGGATTGTGCAGGGGTCTGGAGTTGGGAATGCCTCCTCTGGGGAGAGACCCCTGCTCCATTCTGTCTGAGGTTCCTGGATGAGGCTAAGGATGGTCATCCATTCAGTCAACAGAATTCCCTGAGCGTGCTCCCTGGGCATGCCCTGTGCTGGATGATGCTGCCATGACCCAGACAGCCTCAAGCCCTTCTCAGACAGTGACAGTTTGGAGCGATCCAAGATGTGGTGATGAGGGAAGCCTAGGAGATTACGGGAGCCCAGGAAAGGTGCCAGACTCAGCCTAGGGTGTGGTCAGGGAAGCTTCCTGGAGGAAAGATGAGATCTGAGCATGACCTCCGAAGGAGATAATTAGGCCAAGAAGAAAGGGAAAGCTGTTCCCAGCACAGGGCCCAACACAAGCAAGGACTTAGTAAATGCCAGGCAGTGGAGGTACTGTGGTAGAAACAAGGCAGGAGAGGTGAGCAGAGTCCAGAACCTCCAGGCTGAAGATATCAGACTGGCCTGATAGTATTGGTGATCCATGGAGGATCTATGCAGAGGAGGGACAAGGGCGGGACTGGGCTTTAGGAAGATCTTTCCAGCTGTCATGAGGAGGGTGGACCAGAGGGGAAGACTGAGGCTGGGAGCCTGGGGGAAGCCAAGGCAGGCACCCAGGTGGGTAAGGACAAGGCTGGAGTGGGACAGGGCTGGGGGAAAAGAGTAGGGGGTAGGTGAGAGAGGAAGCTGAATGGATGGGTTATGGAGCTGAAGGGCTTGTGGGGGAGGGAAGTGTCCAGGGTGAGGCCCAGGGCTCTGGCCAGGGGAGGGGACAGTGGAGCCACCTGATACAGAACCAGGAAGGAGGTGCAGGTTTGGGGAAGATGCTGAAGCCAGGGGGGGACTTGGTGAATGCGGGGGGTGGGGACAGAGGACGTCCAGGGGGTGGTGGCCAGGAGACCTCGGGACCCTGGTCTGAGGCTGGAGCTGGGAACAGAAAAGAGGCTCTATCATCCGAGATGGGGAATGGGGAATGGAGACCATCAGGGTCATGAGACAGCCTATGGGACTTCCCATATTTAAGGGACAGGGAGAAAAACCTGACAGAGACTAAGCAGGAGCAGCAGATGGAGGGACAGAGTGAAGCAAACCAGGCAAGTCAGACCCAAGTGACAATTGTGTTTAATGATACCAAGGCCACAGTGACCTCAGTGAGAGCAGTGTTAGGGGACTGGTTGGGCAGGTGCCAGATTCAGCTGATTTGAGAGTAGGAAGTAAGAAAGTGTAATTAGGGAGTGTAGACCCTGTGATTCTGTGGGCCTAAGGCCTGGTCCAGATTGATCTGGACCTTTCAGCCCTATGTCTCTGCAAGGCTGGTCCTCACTCTGTCTTGGGCTGCCCTAGGTCCCTCTCAGGCACCAGACCTGGAGGTTTGGAAGCCCAAACCCTGGGCCTTGGTAACACCAGGCCTCATTGGAGATCCAGGAATGAGATGGGCAGTAAAAGGAATAGTGTTCTCTGGCCCCAGTCCACCTGTGGTGGTGGGTCCAAAGGCAGAGATGGGGGTGGGGGAGAAGGACTTAAGTCGTCTGAGTGTTCTCTGGAGTGATGCTAGTGTGAGGGGCATGGTGAAGAGGGCCCAAGACTGGGCTGGCGATCCGCATGACCTGGTGCACATGACCTCGTCCTCATGGGACAGAACCCTAGATTCTTTAAGTTTTCTTGGTGGGTGTAGGCTTTGAAAATGATCTTCCATTGGCCATGGGAACAACCTGAGTCCCAGGGACCTGATCTGACTCCCGAGCAGCTCCTCCAGCAGCATAATGAGGTCCTTGTTTGTTACCCTCGGTGGCTGAGGTCAGGTGAAGCCAGCAGGGAGCGTGAGGTGTCTTGGCCAAGGGGGGGCCTAGGGAGGGGGAAGATTGGAGATCTAGTGCCAGCTACAAAATACCAGTTGCTGGCATGAGGGGGAGCCAGAGCGCACCATTCCTCAACCCTTTTTTAAAATCTAAACAATTTAGTGTGTGCCTACTCGTGCAGTGTACTGGGAATTCAGTACTGAGAAAATATAGGCACAGGTCCTGACCTCACATATCTCACCATTTGGTGGGGAAACAAATGTTAAATAATCACACAAGCAAGTGTAAAGCCGCTGTGGTGACGGGGAGGGGAGCCTTCAGGAGAGATTCATGGGAACTGTGAGACCCTATAACCAGGAGACCTGACCCAAGAAGAGAGATTGAGAGAGGCTTCCTGGAGGAAGTGACTACTCAGCTGAGATCTGAAGGATGCTCAGGTTGGAGTCAACTACACAGGGGGTGGAAAGGGTACCTCGTGCACATGCTGTTCAGAAGTGTAGGGGCTGAGGGATGCGTGGTGAATAAAAGGGACTGAAGTGGGTGCTGAGGTGGGGTGAGGGAAGGATGCTGTGTTGAGGCTGGAAAGTGTGAAGGCGGAGATGATGCAGGACCCTGTAGACTGCTGGGAAGAGTCCAGATTTTCTAAGTGGCATGAGAAGCCATTGGAGGTTTTGAACAGAGTCGTGCCCCCTGATCTTCAGGAAGCTCCAGTGGTAGGTCTATTTGCACACGGGGGACAGAAGTGAAGAAGGGAGCCCAGGGAAGGGGCCACTGTGGTAGTCCAGGCGGAAGGCTGACCCAGATCAGGTTGGGGCCTGAAGTGGATGGACTGGAGAGAGACTTGAGGCTACCTCACCAGAGGCCTCTATCCCCTATACGGAGGAGGACAATGTGGACCCTATCCAATAACCTAGCTCTTAGGCAAGACTGCAGAGACTGGCAGGAAGAGCTGTAGGGCCCTGGTGTCTGATACCAAGGATCCAGCCCTTAGATGAGGAAGCGTGGGAATTAAGAACCTTTTCCAGGTTCAGGTACCAAGCAGACAGTGGACGTCGGCTCTCCAAGGCAGAGGCTGTGGCTGGTTGGAGGGAATGTGGGCACGAGGAAATGCAGGCCTGGAAGGGGCCACACACCAAGCGGTAGCTAATTACAAGTTTGGAAGACAGGAATGTGGGAAAATATACATGCGGGCAGGCTAGTTCCTCTAGCATGGATCCCTCTGCCTCCGCAAGAGGGTGCCTGGACTATCCCCCAGCACCATGCAGGAACAGTACTACTATGGACAAATGGTCACATGTATCTAGACTTTAAAGTTAAAATGTAGCTTGTCCAACACTGCCCAGCGGGGTGCACCAATTTCCTGAACGTAGGGAGGGCTACTACTCCTTCCGCGGCCCACCCCCTGTGTGGCTTTCAGAATGCCTTGCATATTTTTGAGACCAGATTCCCTGAAACCAAAGTTCCAGGCTATTGGAGCGTTTTCTTCGAAGTAACTGTAGTCCTGATACCAGGACACTCCCCCATCTGCATGCAACCTATGTGTCTGGGTGTGGCTAATCTAACTCAGGCCCCGAGTGTCTCGGTGTCTGTGATCCCTTCCTTGCCGGGCCTGAGCTAATGCCAGGCTTTCACAGCTCTGTCCATGGGCACATATACGGGAGAGTCAGATAAAGGGATCCTCCGAAAAGGGATGTTTCTCTTCCGGGGTTGAACATGAGCATGGCCTCTGCCTTTGATTCCTCCCTAGTGTCTGTCATGCTTCACAAAAGCAAGGATGGGTGGTCAGTGCTTGGTGTTGCCCAGACCTGTACAGGGTGATGCCGGGAACACGGTGGTGACCAACACAGCCCCACACCCCACCTTCACATAGTTCCAGTCCAGTGGAGGAAATACATCCTCACCAGGCAATGGCATCCCAGGGTGGGGGAGTGCCGGGATGGGGGAAGCACAGGCAAGATTGATTAGGACCTGTCTAAACCCAAAGGACTTTGGGAGCCCAGAACGGGCTCCTTACTGGGCCTGGCATAGGAGGTGGGGAGAGTCTATGATTTCCCGAATGCAGGGCCAGCTTCATAGCAGTATGACCTGTGCAGTCCCATAGCACCTCACATTTAGAAGGGCCCTGTGCTTGGCTGAATGCCCTGCTGTCGCCATCACAAAATTCTTAACAATTTTTGAACAAAGGACTCCACATTTTCATTTTGCACTGGGCCCTGCGTACGTGAGGAATATACAAAAAGAGCCAGGAGAAGAGAGGGTCTCCCAAGGAGAGAGAACATCGTGTGCAAAACACAAGAAAGGGAGAGAGGGTTGTACTCTTGGAGAGCTGGCCGAAGTTCTGTGTAGCTGGAGCACAGGGTAGAAGAAGGGGGGGTAGTGATGAGTGAGCCCGAGGAGTGGGTGGATGCCAGCCACCATGCTGAGGAGCTGTGACTCCTTTCCAGAGGCACTAGAGAGCCACCGGGGAGGAACTGGGTCAGGTTTGGACTTTAGAAAGATCTAGCTGTCTGTGATGGGAAGGGTGGCTAGGGACACGTGGCAAAGAACAGGCAAGCCAGGGTGGGAGGCTTGGCTGCCTCTGGAAGGGGTCACTGTGGGCAGGCTATGAAGGGCCTTGAATACTTGGGTGACAGACATCCCAGTGCACCAGGAGACTGGCCAGGGGGCTCAGTGCCACAGACTGAATCTAGAGCTCCATTTTCACTTGAAGATTTTCACTGTTGGGGGTTGCACAAGGGTAGGTTAATGGGTGTCACCGGTAAGTACGTGAAAATCTTTATATGAGAACTCACATGGATAGGCTGATGAAAGTGAATGCAAAATTGGCAAGAATGGAGAGTATAAAATGTGAGACTTCAAAGGACTTTATTCTGGGTATATTCTGGCTTCAACTCTGTGGAACCCCTGGAGTGCACTTCAACCCTCCCCAGTCCTCTGGTTAAAACGTCAGATCTTTGGGAACTTCCTCTTCATCCTAAATGCTGTGGCCCCCAGGGCTGGGAACTGATCCCCTTCCTGCTTCCGCGGTCACCTCCTTCTGGGGCGTCACCTCTCCACGTGGCCCCAAGCTTCCATTTTCCTTCTCTGCTGATGACCCCCACATCTCTGTCCCCAGCGCTGGCCCCTCTCCTAAACCTGGCTTCCCTCGGCTTCCTGGACAGCCCCCAGGCCTCTCACATCCACTGGATGCCTCATTGGCCTTAACCTCTTCCCAAACCTGCCCCTCTTCCCAGGTCCTCTCAGGGCAACCTCCACTCAGCCTCCTGAGCAGCCTTCCCACTTATTCTTCCTCCTTTTTCAACCCACCCCATTCTAGCTCTGGCCTCAACCACCTGGGTCCCTGTGTCTCCCCCTCCTGGGCCCCTGGCTTCAGTCTCCCACTCTGGTTCATAGAAACTTGGTAGAGCCAAACCTTACCCTTCTCCACACAGAACCCTCTATGGCTCTCCTGGGTTCCTGGGACAAGAGTTCCAGCTCAGCCTGGCGGTTTAGGCCTTCCCCCCCTGCCCCACTCCCCCAGCAACCAGCTCCCGGCTGCATCTCCGGCACATATGTTTCCCACCTCAGGCTGGAAGGAAATAAACACTCCCTGAAAGTTCCACCCTTTTACACACCAACGCTGTTCCCTGTGCCCTTGGTGGAGCCTTCCCTCACCTCCTCCGCTGGTATTGAAGAGCAGGGGAAGGATCTCAAGCAGGTGAGAAATGAAGCTATTGAGATAATTCCTTCCTGAATTCTCCCCCTACACTCCCTACCAAAGGCAAGGATTCTGGGGGGAGAAGGGAGCTAGGGCTGCAGTCTCCCAGAACCTGGGGGAGAAGGGGCTGGAAACTGTACCCAAGGTCCCTTGCCTTTCCTTGTCTGGAGTTCTAGCCTTGTCCGTCCTCCCGGATCCTCCATGGAGGGTGCAACTGCATTGTCCTCCAGCTCAGGACGTTCTGGAAGGAGGGGAGTCACGTGGAAGCCATTGTCTTCCCTTGGGGAGCTCCACCCCATATCCTCCAGACCTCTATATCCAGCACATGGTGTCCTCTCTTGCCTCTGTCACTTTCTCTGCCACTTCTGCCACCTAGGAGTTCAGGTCCCCGGTCCCCTCCTCCCTCAGACACAGAAGTCCGGTGTCTATTCCCCTTCTTCCTCAGAATCTAGGAGTCCAGGCTCCTGCCCCCTCCTTCCCAGGACCCCAAAAGTTCAAGCCTGAAGCCTCTCTGTCCTTGGCAGGCTCAGGAGTCCTGTCCCTCTTTTCTTGGAAGCCATGGTAGTCTTGCTCTGCCCACTTTGATTTCCTAATTCACCTCCCCATATCTGTCCCTCCCCTTTTTTCTCTGTCCCTCCCCCTCTATTCCTCCATCTGCCCCTTCTCCCCGCTCCCACCCGCATAATTAGACCTCATTACAATCGATGGCACCAAGTCAGAACGGAGCCAGTACTGATGGGGACATCCGGGTGTTGACCCAGGGAGGATGCTGAGGGCCAGGCCCAGGCATCTGGGACTATAAATGTCCCCACACTGTGGCCTCAGTCCAGCTCCTGCAGGTGAGACCTCCAGCCTTGCCTTTTTTTTTTTCCTGGGCTCTGAAGCCTGAGCCCTTCTCTGGGATTCCCCTTGTACCCTCTTCTGCTGCTGCAGTGCAAGGGTTTGGAGGCAGACTGGCAGGAGAGACAACCGACTGACCCATATCTGTCCATCCCCCCGCCCGGCCATGGATGCCCTCACACCTGCCCTTCTGTGCCTTGGTGCCCTGGGTTTCCTGTGGGGTAAGTGATCCATGAGGGATGCAGAAAACTGGTGAGCTGGTCTGGATCTGCAGCAGGGGACTGGCTGTGCTGGCTGGGGTTTGGGGCTGCCTGACGTGGTTCTGTTAACAGAAAATTGACCACGGTGGAGCTTCGTGGGCCCTGGCCAGCTGAAACCAGGGACTATTTTGGTAGACTCTGTGGCAGGGAATTGGCCGAACCAGTTGTGGGAAGGGGGCTGAGCAGGCCTTTCTGCGACAGATGGTTCAAAGGAAGCAACATTACTTTAAGTTAATATTTACCGGATATTGTTCCATGGCCTTTACATATATTATCTCATCTAATATTTTCATAGCTCTGCCAAGACCTCCTTTTACAAATGAAGAAACTAAGGCCCAAAGAGGTTAGGTACTTTGCCCAAGTTGACATGGCTAGTGAGTGGCAGTCAGGATTAGAACCTGATGTATTTGGTGGCCAAATCCAACAGATTGTGCTGACTCCCTCCTTTACTCTCAGGCCCAACGGCTGCAGTTGTGGATTTCCAGGGCCGTTACTTCATCACGGCTTTCTTGGAGAATGGGGGCGCCGACAAGCCCAACTTCCGGCTGTACGTGTCGCCACCCCCGAAGGGGCCCCCGACGGCTGTGCAAGTGAGGGCGTACCCGGTGGGGGGACCGCCCTTTCGGCGCGCGCTGAGCCTGCTGCCAGGCATCACTGCATTGGTGCGGCTGCCCGGCGCCGTGGAACTGCAGGGCTCGCGGCGGGAAGCGGGCGGAGCGGTGCGCTTAGCAGCGTCGCGGCCGGTGGGAGTGACAGTGGTGAACGCACGTGGACGCGCCTCCCTAGACACGGCACTAGCGCTTCCGCGCCGCCTGCTGGGTACTCGCTACGTGGTGGTGACGCCGTCGCTGCAGCCCCACGACCGGCACAAGGAGTTTGCGGTGGTAGCCGGCGCTAGGCCCACGCGCCTGCGCCTCACGCCTCCCGTGCCCATCCTGCTGGATGGCGTCGAGCATGCTGCCAGCCGGCCCCTCCTTGTACATCTTGAGCCCTTCCAGGCGCTGCAGGTGCAGAGCGCAGGTGACCTGTCAGGCACCCGCGTCGTGGCCACTCATCCCGTCGCGCTGCTGGCTGGCCACAGTTGCCTGCAAGCGAGAGATAAGGCCTGTGGCCACGTGTCCGAACAACTGCTGCCCCAGGATTACTGGGGCCGCGTCTACGCCGTGCCCCCGTTCGCGCCCGCGGCTCCTGGACCCAGAGATCATGTGTACGTGGCTGCTGACAGTTTGGGCAGCCTGAACTTCTGGGGGGGCGGTGCCAAAGGGGCGCGGGCTCTGGGCCTTGGAGCCGTGCTGCACTTCGCGGTGGACCCAGTGCGCCCCCTGGTGCTGCGCTCCTCCGCCCGCCTGCAGGTGCTTTTCCTGGCTGCGGCTGCGGCCCGCGGGGGCGTCGCATACAATCCCTTTTTCGCTCTCTTGCCCCCGGTGGACGCGTTCAGCCGCAGCTTCGCGCTCACAGCGCAGCCGGGCTTTTCCAACGTGGCGGTGCTCGTGGCGCGTGAGCCCACCCTGGTGCTCCTAGATCGGCAGCCGCTGCCCAACCTGCACTGGCGCCTCATCCCCGGCGGCCCCGAGCCGCATCACGGGCAGCATTCTGGTCAAAGCCAGGCCCCCACTCAGGGTTTCGCCTGGACTGAGGTGGCATATGGGCCTGGGCAAGGAGTAGTGCACTTCCTGGAGACTCGCGGGACGCCCGTGGGCGTGCTTAGCTTCGGCACCGCCCCGGGCGCTGGCTTCGGGACCCAAGCTGCGCGGCAGCCAAGCGTGAGTGAGCAGCGCTCGCGCCCAAGACAATCGGAAGGTGAGCAGGCGATGGGATTCCAGGATATCAGGGGCGGAGAAAATCATAACACTACCTTCGATTGCTGACATAGCAGCCAGAGAGGCAGGTTTTAAATGCAAATCACTCCCTCCTCTACTCAGAATCTTTCCACGCAATTATTATTATACCCAGCAAAAGCAAAGTCCTTACAGTGTTTTATGTGGTCCCATACAATCTGCTTTCATTACCTTTCTGATCTTATCTCTTCTCACTCTTGCCCTTCCCTCACTCCATTCCAGCCATACTAGCCACCTTACTTTCTTCTCCCTCCTCCAGGGCCTCTACACTGACTGTCCCCATGATGTCTTTATGATAGCTCCCTCACCTCCTTCAGGTCTTTGCTCAAATGCCACCTTCTTATTGAGCTCAGATTGCTCAACTTAAAATCGTAATTTCTCATCCCTTACAAACTCTGGCCGTTCCCTGATTTCTTTCACAAGTCATATCACTTTCCATATACTTACTTATTCTTTTCCTCTGCCACCCATTAGTTCCTTGAGTTCAATGCTTTTTTATTTTAAGTAGGTTCTAAGATACACAATTAATTGTACAATTTTAAGTATACAGTCTGATGAATTTTTGCTCCCTGGAATTAGGGAGCTCCCCCCCCCTCAATCTCTCCCAGTCTGGAAAAACAGTGGGGGACCAGGGAGGTGAGAGAAAAGAGAGAGGATAGTCAGAGAGAGACTGGAGTTTCTTAGAAATGAAAATGTGGACTTCAAATCACTTATTAAAATTGACTCAGAGTTGGATTTTGGAGCCAAAAGGTCTGGATTCAAATCCTACTACAAGCTGTGTGATCTTGGGCAAGTCAGGTCACCTCTCTGAACCTCAACTTTCTCCTCTATTAACTGTGGATAATAATACCAACACCTTCATAAGGTTGTTGTGGCATTAAAAAAAATGAGTTAATTGGGGCGCCTGGGTGGCTCAGTCAGTTGAGTGATCTACTTTGGCTCAGGTGATCTCACGGCTCAGATCATGATCTCGCAGTTCCAGCCCCACGATGGGCTCTGTGCTGACAGCTCAGAGCCTGGGGCCTGTTTCGGATTCTGTGTCTCCCTCTCTCTCTGCCCCTCCCTGCTCATGCTCTGTCCCTGTCAAAAATGAGTAAGTGTTAAAAAAAAATATTTTTTTAATGAGTCAATAGAAGAGTGCCTGGCATGCATAAATGTTTGCTATTATTAATTTTCCACATTTTTTTTTAGATTTACTTTAGGCTAGACCTGTTCTAGGCGCTGGAGATGCAACAATGTACAACGTAGAAATATTCCTACCCTAGGGAGCTGTTACTTTAGTTCATATTCTAATCCATTCCAAAACTCTGTATTCCATTTGAATGGGAAATATGCAAACCCCTCAGAACAAAGTTATTTCTTAAAAGTTCACTTTGTATATATCTAGCTTCAGGCATCAATAGCTATGAAAAAATAACTCCTCTTCCTGGGAAATATGGTGATGGAGTGACTATCCTCACAGAGCACACATGCGCACGCACACACACACACACACACACACACACAATTCTTTTGTTGTTGTTGTTGTTGTTGTTGTTGTTGAAATGAATAGGTTTTTTTTATTTTTTATTTAATTTATTTTTTAAATTTACATCCAAGTTAGTTAGCATATACTGCAACAATGATTTCAGGAGTAAATTCCTTAATGCCCCTTACCCATTTAGCCCATTCCCCCCTCCCACAACCCCTCCAGTAACCCTGTTTGTTCTCTGTATTTAAGAGTTTCTTATGTCTTGTTCCCCTCCCTGTTTTTGTATTATTTTTGCTTCCCTTCCCTTACGTTCATCTGTTTTGTATCTTGAAGTCTTCATATGAGTGAAGTCATATGATATTTGTCTTTCTCTGACTGACTAACTTCGCTTAGCATAATACTCTCTAGTTCCATCCACATGGTTGCAAATGGCAAGATTTCATTCTTTTTGATTGCCGAGCAATACTCCATTGTGTATATATACACCACATCTTCTTTATCCATTCATCCATCAATGGACATTTGGGCTCTTTCCATGCTTTGGCTATTGTTGGTAGTGCTGCTATAAACATTGGGGTGCATGTGCCTCTTTGAAACAGCATACCTGTATCCCTTGGATAAATACCTGGTAGTACAATTGCTGGGTTGTGGGGTTAGTTCTATTTTTAATTTTTTAATGACTTATTTTTTTAATGTTTATATTTGAGAGAGAGACAGAGCATAAGCAAGGGAGGGGTAGAGAGAGAGGGGGACACAGAAACCAAAGCAGGCTCCAGGCTCTGAGCTGTCAGCACAGAGCCTGATGTGGGGCTCGAACCCATGAACCGTGAGATCATGACCTGAGCTGAAGTCAGATGCTTAACCAACTGAGACACCCAGGCACCCCTCTATTTTTAATTTTTTGAGAAACTTCCATACTGTTTTCCAGAGTGGCTCTACCAGTTTGTATTCCCACCGGCAGTGCAAAAGAGATCCTCTTTTCTCCGCATCCTCCCCAACATCTGTTGTTGCCTGAGTTGTTAATGTGAGCCATTCTGACAGGTGTGAGGTGATATCTCATTGTGATTTTGATTTGTATTTTCCTGATAACGAGTGATGTTGAGCATTTTTTCATGTGTCGGTTGGCCATCTGGATGTCTTCCTTGGAGAAGTGTCTATTCATGTCTTTTGCCCATTTCTTCACTGGGTTATTTGTGTTTTGGGTGTTCAGTTTGATAAGTTCTTTATAGATTCTGGATACTAACCCTTTATCTGATGTGTCATTTGCAAATATCTTCTCCCATTCTGTCGGTTGCCTTTTAGTTTTGCTGATTGTTTCCTTCGCTGTACACACACACAATTCTTAAGGCTGCTAGACGTGGCAGGCTGGAAGCCCTCACTGGCCAAAATCGACCCACAGATATGTTTAGATTTACTGGCACATAGACTTTTAAATAATTAATGCGGTGTCTTTAGAGGGAGTGTGTGCTCTCCAGCTCATCACAGCTCTGTTCTGTACCCACGTTGTGTTGGCCATTTCTGTATTGTCCTTCTGCCCCACCCTTCTCTTTCTGCCGATATAGGCCCACTTCATTTTAGATTTGGAACCCTGATAGCTTATGAATGTTGAGTCTCCAATTCCAGGAACCCTGGAGGCCTAGAGCATAGAGGCAGGAAGGGGATGAGGCTAAATGCCAGGATCCAGTTCTGTTGCATCATTTCATATCATCTCATCCCCAGATATTCTGAGTGAAGAAGATCTGAACCCTCCCACAGAATCCTATCCCCTCATAGAGTCTTCCCTGATGATGCCACTCCGGTTCCCAGGATCCTGTAAGGACCACGCATGCTCCGATGGGACCACATGTCATCTTGTAAAGCACAAACCTGAGTGTGTGGCCAGCACGAAGACCACATTTGAGTCTGACATCGTGTTCAGTTCCAAGACAATATCTCTGAAGGACCTCGAAACAGCGTCCATCTCCGGCTCTAAAACCATGGCAGTGGCCAAACCAGGATCAGAAAGCACACCTGAACCAGAACCAGGACTTGTAGCAGTGACCATGGCTTATCCAGGGTTTGCACAAGGGGCTTTGAATGAACCTCAGCCTGAATCTATAGCTTTGGTTGAACCAGAACCTGGACTTCTGTCTGTAAAAGAACCAATTCCCGAAACCCTGACTGTGGCTTTATCGGCACCTGTACCTTTCCCCCTGCCAATGCCCATAGCTGAACCAGAGTCCAAACCCAAGACAGTGTCTGGGTCTAGGTCAGAAACGGTCTCAGTGGCCAAGTTGGGGCTCAAGGTGGTGGCAGGGACTGAACCAGGCTTAGAGGCTGTGACTATGGCAAAACAAGAACTTGAAACTGTGTCTGGGTCCAAAATGGCGTCTCAGGCCAAATCAGAGACAGTGGGTGTCTCTAGTAAGAGGCAGGGGGGCATCCCAGGGGGTACCTGCTGGGCTTCCGGGCTACCATACATCTACACTTTTGATGGCTACTCTTTCCCTGTGCCTGGGGGATGTACCTACATCCTGAGCCATTGCCCTCAGGCCCTACCCAGTGGCCTCCCTGCCTTCCAGCTGTGGATCGCCTGCTCTGGAGGGAGGCAGCCCGTGCGCTTTGTCACAATGCGCGCTTTTGGAATCACCATCACTGCTGTCAAACATGAGTTCGGCTTTGTCCGGGTAAGAATAATTATGTGTGGGATCCTGGGAAACTGTATCCTTCTCTGTCCCTCATTTTTGTCAACTCTACGGTGGAGGCAATTATATAGGTCCACAGTCCCTTATCCAAAAGGCTTGGGGCCAGGTGCATTTCAGATTTTGAAATTTCAAATGGTCATACCGTGCAAATGCCATATGTTACATGATAATCCCAATGGATGTCACATAATTACAAACATTAATATCTCTGCAGTGAAATAGCCGAATATTCACACTAACTGGGATAAATTAAGACCATAAGCGGCCACGTCATGAGTTCAGGTGAACTTTTGGTGCCAATTACATTTTCACATCAAACGCACGAAACATCTTTCAGTCTTCAGGCCACTTTTGCATTTGGGGATTGTGGATAAGGGCTAATGGATCTCTAGCCCTACCTTACCAGGTTCCTATGAAGCAGGAACAAGTTAACATATGAAAGGCACTTGGAACAGAGTCTACCTCATGGTAAGTGTCATGTGAGGTGGGTTTGCTGTGTTTCTTGTCTCCTGACACTGACAACTGGAACCTCTAAATCCCCTGGGCTTTGGACATATCCTAGGACCACATGCAGGTATGGACACTGGCATGTCCACAGTTTCTCCTCGGGAAAGGTTTGAAGGCATTGCTCTGATTGGAAGGTTGTGGAGACTAGACTACATTTAATCAGGATTGCTAGAGAGAGCAAACCCATGAGGTTATGGACATACTGAGTCACTCCGCAGTACCATGTTAGAAAGAATGTGATCTAGAAACCTGATGGCCTGAGTTCAAATCCCAGGTTGACCACCTGTTATCTGTATGACCTTAGGCAAGTCATTTAACCTCTCTGAGCCTTAGTTTCTTCATCTGTGAAATCAGGATGATACAAAGACCTAAGTCATCAGACTGTGGTATGGATCAAATAGGCTAATGTGGGGCGCCTGGGTGGCTCAGTCGGTTGGTTTGTCGAGTGTCTGACTTTGGCTCAGGTCATGATCTCACAGTTTGTGGGCTCGAGCCCCACATCAGGCTCTGTACTGATAGTGTGGAGCCTGTTTGGGAGGCTCTCTCCCTCTCTCTCTCTGTCCCTCCTCCACTCATGCTTTCTCTCTCTCTCTTTCAAAAATAAATAAATAAATAAATAAATAAATAAATAAATAAATAAATCTTTTTTAAAAACGTTAAAAAAATAGGTATGGAAAGCTTAGAAGCATATGATGCTATGACCTGATGCATGAGCCATGATGCTCCATACTCCCCTCCATATGCCACTTGGGAGCCCACCCTGTCACTCAGGAGTCAGGAGTTCCCCAAGTGCTCTTATGGCTCTCCAGAATCCAGCACCCCAACCCAGGTATCCAGTACCTTCAAATTCTCAGGACCTCAGATTTACACTGTCATCAAATAAGCCCCCATCTCCCAAGTACCTGACACTCCTGAGTTTCTTCATCAACCAAGGAATTTTTTAATGTTTATTTATTTATTTTGAGAGGGACAGAGAGAGAGAGAGAGAGAGAGAGAGATCACATGCAGGGGAGGGGCAGAGAGAGAGAATCTTAAGCAGTCTCTGTGTTGTCAGCGCAGAGCCCAACACAGGGCTCATCATGAAACATGAGATCACAACCTGAGCCAAAATCAAGAATTAGACACTTAATGGACTGAGTCACCCTGGCACCCTGGAATGTTTTATTATTATGTACCAGACCTTGTTTAAGGCACTGAGGACATATCAGTGACCAAGACAGACAAAAATCCTTGTTCTCATGGTACTTATATTCTAGCAGAGAGATATCAGCAATAAATATAAGTTAATTATGTAGTATTTTAGCAGGTGGTACATGCTAAGGAGGAAAACATGGAGCAGAAAAGTGGCATCAGGATGTCTGAGAGTATAGTCTTAAGTAGGAGGGCCTCCCTGAGAAGATGAAACTTGAGCCAAGTCTTAAAAGAGGTGAGGGAGAGAGCCATGTGTATATCTGAGAGAATTCTAGGCAGAGGGAACAGCAAATGCCTAAGGTGAGAATCTGACAGGCACGTTAGAGGAACAGCAAGAAGTCCAGGCTGAAGCAGAGGGAGGGATTGTGGTACAGAGGAGAGCGAGAGACCATGGGGGGCAGATTGCAACAACTTTGTCTTTTATTCTGTGTAAGGTGGAAGCCAAGGGAAGGTTGTGTGCAGAGGAGGGATGAAATACCACTTGGGTGTTAACAGGATCCCTGTGGCTTCCCTGTGGAGACCAGACTATGGGGCTTGTTCAGGATGCACTGAGACCAGTGAGGAGGTTGCTGAAATTGTCCAGGTAGGAGATGATGGTTGGACCAGGGTGGAGGCAGTGAATGAGAGTAAAAGGTGAGTTGGTAACCTTCTTGGTGAACTGACACAAAAAATGGAAGTCCAATCCACATGACCTGGAAGCTCTCGGTGAAGGCTCTTGGTAATTGGGGGAAAGACACTGGGGTCCTGGATGAAGGCTCTCCTATTAACTGAAGTGGAATTACTTATCAAGATTCCTGAAAGGAAGACTTCTGAGTTTTGCACGAGGTCACATCTGGGTATTGGAAACAAGGCTCCTGGTTAGTGCATCGAGTGACATTCCAGCCAGAACAAAGCCTAAGAACAACGCCTCCAAATGTTCCCTGAGGAGAAATTGCAGACATGCCAGTGGCTGCATGTGGTCCCAGGATATGTCCAAAGCTCACAGAATTTGGAGGTTCCAGATGCCAGGATTAGGGGACATCAAACATAGCAAATCCTCCTCTATGACACTTAACCATGAGGTGGACTCTGTTCCAAGTTCTTTTCATACGTTAACTCATTTCCTCCTTACAGCTCCCAGACCCCCACTCCCTCGGTATCCCAACATCCAACCCCCTCAGCTTTCATCCCTCACCCCACCTTAAATGCTTAGGAATGTACCCTTTCTCTGGTGATTCCTGCTCTTGGGTCACCCCTGCAGGTGAACCAGCAGCGGCTTAGGCTGCCAGTGACGCTGCTCCACGGGAGGCTGCGGTTGTATTTCCGTAGCTCAGAACTATGGGCAGAGGCAGGTCTGGAGCAAGAGCCACCCGCACTGCGCCTAGTGTACGACTGGCAGCACGCCCTGTCTCTGCAAGTAACCGACGGCTACCGTGCACACGTGGTGGGCTTGTGCGGCAACTTCAACAGTGACCCAATCGATGATGTGGGCGGTCCAGACCTGCGCGCCTTCTTGCGCACTTGGACCCTGCAGCCGCCTGATGACCCGTGCCACTCCCTCTGGGCTGCTCCCTGCACCAAGCCGTCGTCCCCACCGAAGACCCCGGGGCCCTGTGCCATCCTGACAGCTCTGAACGGGCCCTTTAGCCATTGCCACCATGTGCTGAGGCCTGCACCCTTCGAGATCAGCTGCAGTGCTTGGATCTGCCCCTTCTCCAACAACCGACCTCCTCTTTGCTTGATGCTCCAGGTCTATGCACATGCGTGTCAGCGCCTAGGTGTCAGCATCAACTCCTGGAGATCCCAGACTGGCTGCCGTGAGTGACCCTTAGATGCAAAAGGCTATGGGCTACTAGGGAAGGGGATTCTGGGACTTAGGGGTGGCACTCCCTGCTGCTGGCTGGAGTTGATTCCTAGGACAAGGCTGCAGGGTCCCTGGGATGGGACTGCAGGGGCTCAGGAGGCAGGGTTCCTTGGGTCTGGGGATGGAGACTCCTCCACCCAGTGGTGGGATTTCTTGTTTCTGGGGGCTGGAACCCCTAGGTCTTGGGGTCAGGATTCTTTGGGTCCTGAGGGTGAAGGCTTCCAGGCCCTGGGATCCAGAATTAGTTAATTCTAAAAGGCAAGATTCCTGGATTTGGTGTATGGAAAGGTCCTCTAGGTAAGGAGGACTCCAGGGTCTGGGGTGAGAGCTCTGTGTCCCAGGGCCAGACTTTTAAGGTTCTGAAAGAGGACTTCTGGTTTCTGATGATAGAAACTTCTTTACTCTGTGAGATGGAGATTGCTGGAAAGCCTCCATTCTAGGGGATGAGGACCCCCAGGATCCTGGGCACGACTCTTGGAAAATGAAGGCAGGAACATCTCCATTCTAGGGATGGCTAAATACTTAGGTCTCTGGAACCAGACTGGGAGGTCCTGATGTAAACACTCCTTCCCCCTCCATCTTTCTCCCCTTCTCTCCCCAGCTATCGAGTGCCCCCAAAACAGCCATTATGAGTTATGTGGCTCCTCCTGCCCAGAGACATGCTTGGGGCCCTTGGGAGCGTCCTGCCCACTGCCCTGCGGGGAGACGTGCACCTGCAATGCTGGCTATGTTCGCAGCGGCCCAGCCTGTGTCCTCCGGCGCCCAGGGCCTGGTGGCTGTGGATGCGTGCACCAGGGACGTCTGCTGGCCCCAGGCGAGGCTTTATGGGAGGGTGTGGGCTGTACTCGCCGCCACTGCCTCTGCCCAGCCTTAGGAGGGAGCGTGATCTGCACTGAGACGGGGTGCAGGCCACATGAGCGCTGCGTTCTGTCACACAACCTGCGCACGTGTGTGCCCTCGAGCATGGCCACATGCGTGGTGGCTGGCAGAGGCCACTACATCACCTTTGATGGGCGCCATTTTCGCTTCCCTGGCTCTTGCGTGTACCTGCTGAGCGGCCTCAGTTCTTCAGCGCCACAGGAGCTCGCTGACTTCCGTGTGCTCCTGGGCACCAGTCCTGATGGCGTCCCGAATAGCCTTGAAGTACACGTGTCTGGATTCCATCTGAGGCTGGACCCCAAGGAACCCGGTCGTGTCCTGGTGAGAAAATCCCAGCCCTGCCCACACATTCACCTTATGTCCTCTGACCCAGAGTCCTCATCTCAAGACTCCCAAACCTGATCCCAAGATCCCCCTAACCTCACCCTAGGGTCATACCTTGAGTTTTTGTCCTGTGACATTGGACCTTAAATACAGTATCTTGCACCTCCTCCCTCTTGCCCCATGATCTCTGACCCAGCCACCTAACTTCAACCCCCCCAAAACTAACCCCCAAATTAGAACTCAAGCCTTAACACTTTAGGAGCAAACCATCAGTCCAGAAACCCCTTTCCCAGGCCTCCATAATTTCCCCAGGAAAAGAAGTTTTGGTGCTGTTGGAAAGGCCACTCGGGAGGCACGCGCGCTAGGTGCCAATGAAATAACACATAATGCACAAGAGTCCTTTTAAGGTAGATACAATAGGCATTACCATTTTCCAGATGGAGAAACTGCCCCAGAGAGGTGAGGCCATTGGCCCAAGGTCACACAGCTTATAAATACGAGAGTTAGTATTTAAACCTTGGCATTTTGGGCTCCAGGGTCTCTTATGCTGTCTCTGTAAATCATCAAAAAAATACATGACCTCATCTACTCATTTGTGAAATGTAATTCCAAGTTCCCAATGACTCTGACACCACTTCAACATGACAAATTTTCTCATCAAGGTAGGAAAGACAAATAAAGATAGGGGCACTGGGAGAGGAGCTGTGGGGCTGTGGGGGTGAGCACCGGCCACAGAGGACAGAACCCAGGGGCTGTCAGTAACCTTCTCTCTGCAGTTTGCCTTGGCCATATTTTAAATTTCTTACTGAATTACCATTTTTAAATAGAGAAGGCTGGACTTATGGTATCTCTTGAGAAACTAGAAGCCCTGGCAACTAGTCACCTATTCTCATGGCCACGTATGTTTGGGACTTCCCTCTCTAGCGAGGGGCACATACTTTCTCTCTAGTTTGTCACAGTCCCCAGCACATCCCATCCTCTCCACTTTACTCATTTAGTTATTTGCCTGGCCCCTGAGTGAGTGAGGACCAGGTTTTACGCTTTTCTTGGGACCAGGGGCCTAGCCCTGGTTACGGCTTTATGGGTGGCCCCAAGGGACCTTAATCCCAGAACCTAAGACCTCTCTACTGCCCCAAGGAACACGGCCTACCCCAACACGTGCCAGGCACAATTACAAATCCTTACTTGATCCTTACAACAATTCTTTCCAATGCATATTATTATTTCTCTCATTTTACAGAGAAGTTAAACAAATTGCCAAGGTGAGACAGTTAAACAAACCAGGCGCCAAGATTTGAGCCCAGACGACATGGCTCCGAAGTCAAAGGACACTTAACTACCACACGTCACTGTCCTGCACATGTAGTTATTAAAATTGGACACGAAGCTGCCAATATTTGGTGTTTTTTCCTACAAATGTGGCAATTTCATATAGTTCAACCTAAGTGTTTAAGACAAATACTCCTGGCCTGGATTGTCTTGGAACAAAAACTCCTAGCCTTGACTCAAGAATTCTGGAACCTTCATTGTGAGCCCCAGTACTCCAGAGCTTTCAGTCCTGATTCTGGGATCTTGAAACTCCAGTCCTGACCCAAGAATCCCATTTATTCATTCATTCATTCACTCACTCATTCATTCAACAATCACTTACTGAATACCTACTGTGTTCCAGGCACTATTCTAAGTTACATGTGTTAACTGAACTTTAGACCCAACTCTAGCCCCAGTCCCGGGCACCCCCTAAACCCAATCCAGGAATTCCAAATCCCCAACTCCAAAAGCTTACAAACCCTCATCCCAAATTCTTATACCCCCAGCCCCAGATGCTGTGGGCAAATATGGTTAGACCATGGACAGCATCCTCAACATTTATATATGCTATGGACAGACCTCCCTTCCCTGAACCATTTGCATAGTATCCTAGAGCCCCTGCCATACCTAGAAATCCCAGCATCCCTAGGACTCTACAGCCTAACTTGACCTATGAGCCTCATTCACTCATCCCTGCATTAGCTCAACAAATATTTATTGACCAGACATGTGCCAGACACTGCACATGTGTCACTTCCAGAAGCTGTGGCTTTCAACTCCCCAAATCTGATCCAGGAATACTATAGCCCACAGTTCTCACCATCCAAGTATTTGTTGGAAAAAGTATCAGTATTGTGGACAGCACCCCAAGCTTTTATTTGTTGGGGTGGGGGTGGTCATTGTAGACAGTCCTTCAAAAAGACCTTCTGGGGGCCCTGCTCTTCTACTCTTACCTAGGGACACTGGCATCCTTGGTAATGATACGGGGTCCCTAGAGCCCCACCTTGACATATCCTCTTTGCACAGGTGAATGGTGACTGGCAGAATCTACCATTCCAGGCTCTGAGCAACAATACACTCATCTTTCGCCATGGCTGGGACACTGTGGTCAGCTGCCCCTTTGGCCTGCGTGTGACCTATGCCCCTGGGATCCGCGTAGTACTGGATCTTCCAGCAGCATATCGGGGCCATGTGGTGGGGCTGTGCGCTGACTATAATGGGGACCCCATGAATGACCTCCAGGTGCCTGGAGTCGTGCTGGGCACCAAGCTGCCTGAGGATGCAATGGCCTGGGCCTTTGGCCGTAGATATTTGGTGGGTTCCTCGACTGGGTGCCTGGATGCTGCTGACAACATGCCGCCACTGCCACCATCTTGTGTCACTCTGCCAACCACCAGCAGCCCAACCCACTTTGCCCACCCTTGTGACATCCTTTTGGACCCTCTGGGGCCCTTCCAGCTGTGCCATGAGATGCTGGCACCAAGCCCCTATGTCCAAGATTGCATGGTGGATGTATGCCTGGGCACTGGACCCTGCCCCATGCTCAGCCTCTACTGTGAAACCTGCCAGCTGCTGGGTGGCCAAGTCTTCCAATGGCGGAATTCAAGCCTGTGCAGTGAGTGCCTAGGGATTCAGTCTAGCGTCTCTCTCCATCTTTGCTCGTCTGGGGAACCTGGCCCCACTCTTGACTGAGATGTGGCTCCTTGGCTGTTGCTCATCCCAGAGTGCCAGCTCCTCCCTGCACAGTGTATCCCTGAGACCCTGTACTTCCCACTGCACCAGCCTTCAGCCATCCCTCCACTCCCCACCAGACCCTCAACCTTTGCCCATGCTAAAGTGGCAGGTGTATTCTGATTTAAGTCCAGCCCCCCAGCTCTTATCCTTCCCTCTTCTCAGCCCTGATTATGGCCCAACCCTTCAGCTCTTACCTTTCAGGGACTCAGACCTGTTCATGGTCCAGCCCCTAAGCTCTTACCCGTCCCAAGCCCTACAGATTAGCTATGCCTCATCAGAGGCATGGTTAACCACCGCATCCTTAGCTATCTGAAGGTACCTGCAGCTCTGCCCAGGTAGAGCTTTGCCCCGGCAGGGCCCCAGATACCCCATCCTAGCCCCAGAGTTAGGGAGTGAGAGTCCCAACAGCCACAGACCGCAAAGTAACCTTCCATTCCTACTGGTTCCGCAGGCCCGCCGTGCCCCGCACACTCGCACTACACGCTGTGCGCTCCGGCTTGTTCTGTCACTTGCGCGGGGCTGGAGCCACCACCCGGCTGCGATCGCGCTGGGCACTGCCGTGAGGGCTGCGTATGCGACGCGGGCTTTGTGCTGAGTGGCGCTACCTGTGTGCCCACTGCTCAGTGCGGCTGCCTGAGCGCCGGCCGCTACTTGGAACCCGGCGCCCCGCTGCCGCCCCCTCCCACCGCGACCGGTCGCTGCTGCCGCTGTCACCCTGGCGGCCGGGTGGCCTGCAAACCCTGCCGCGCAGCCCGGGGCGGCCCAGGCCTCTGCCTTGCCACAGACGGACTCTATTATCGCACCTTCGACGGCACCACCTTCCACCTCCCGGGCGCCTGCACCTATTCATTGGTAGGCACGGGCACGGGTCGACTTCGGGGTGGGAGGCCCTTCGAGGTGGTGCTGGAGACAGGTCCACGGATGCCCAAACTCCGCCGCGTGCTGCTCCGCGCGCATGGCCACCGCTTCGGCCTAGACTGCGAGGACTGGGGATACATCACGGTGAGCACCCCCCCCCCCCCCCCCCCCCCCCCCCCCCCCCCCCCGTCACCCGCCTGCCTGGCAGTCTCTGTTCTGCCCGGTGGGATCTCTGAGTATCGCCTTCCGATTTTCTCCTCTCTCCAACAACCTCATTTCCGCTATCCTCCCCCTTCTCCCTTCTCTGCTTCCTCCCTCTCTCTGCCCCTTCCCCTTTCAATCGCTCTCTCAGTAGCTGGGTCTGCACATCCCTGTTCCATGCTGCTCAGGCTGTCTCTCCATCTTCCCTCGCCTCTTTCTCTGTCTACCACCCGTACCTACACCCCACCTGTCCCTCTCTCCCACCCCACAGTCTTCATCTCTCCTCTCTGCCTTTTTTCCTCCTCCACCTGGATCTCCATGCGCCCTCTCAGGCTCCACGTCTGCCATTACCTCTTACCAACGCCCACCTAGCCTTCCCTGACCCCTGCTCCAGGCTGCCCAAACCCCCTCTCTGGTGCCCCTACCTCACCACTGCCCTTCCTCTCCAGCTTTCCCGCTCTTTTTCTCTCCAAAGTGGTCCCTCTTCCTCTCTCCTCCTCCTCCTGTCCCCACATCCCCTCCCTCTTCTTCCCCAGCTCTACTGCCCCAACCCCCACGTCCACAGATGCCCTCAGATCTCTCTTCGGTCCCTGAGTAAGGTAATTTCCCCTCTGTCCCTGCACTCCAGGCCCGCGTCACCACTCTCCCTCCCCTCACTCTCCTTCCCCTCTCCAGGTTTCCCCACACCTTCCCACTATACCCACACCCAAGCACTGCCTTGAACGCCCTGCCCCTTGACCCCTCTCCTTCACCCCATGTCCTTCTTCACACTCCAGCAGTCCCTGCCCACTCTTCCCCTGTTCTGGCGCACCCACTGTCCGCACTACTCCTCCCCACTAGTCTTCTCCCAGTTCTTCCGGACCCGGACCTCCCCCCTGACTCTAGGCTGCCCCACCCCTGCCCGCAGGTGGACGGCGTGCGGCGCTGCCTGCCCTTCGCGCTGAGTGGGGGCAGGGTGCGCGCCTTCGCGCGCGGCGCATCCGTGGTCCTCGCGGTGCGTGGAGGCCCGCGCCTGCTTTTCGGGCTCTGCTGCCACCTGAGCGTGGAGCTGCCTGCGGCCTACCGCGGCCTCACACGCGGCCTCTGCGGCAACTTCAACGGCAACGCGACGGATGACCTGCAGCTGCCAAGGCCCGGGCCCTGCGCCGCGCCGCGTCCCTGCCCGGGTTCGGGCTGCCTCCCGGCCACCGAGGACGCGGGTGCAGCGTGGCGTGGCGCTTGCGACCTCCTGCGCGAGCCCAGCGGCCCCCTGGCACCCTGCCACGCATTCCTGCCGCCGGAGCCCTTCTACCAGGCCTGCGTGGCCGACGTGGGCCGCGCCCGCGGGAACCACAAAGTGCTCTGTGCCTGCCTGCAAGCCTACGTGGCTGCCTGCCAGACGGCTGGTGCGGATATGCGGCCCTGGAGGGCTCCCAGCCTTTGCCGTATGTCCCCTGCCAGAGGGCTTTACGAGCCGCTGCTGCCGCGGGGTGGGGTCCCGAGGCGGGAGACTGGTCTGGTCTTCAGTCATAACGCAGGTGTTAGTTGAGGACCTACTATGTGTCGGCCTATTTTAAGGATACAGCACCAAACAGGACAGAGTCCCATGCACACTATGGTTGGGAAAACAGATTTGATTTTATCCCTTAGGTAACGTTTACAGGCACTCATTCAATATCAGGCACTGCGTTAAAATTGTTGTCCCTGGACCAGCAGCATCAGCTTGTTTACAGGGCTTGTTTACAATGCAAAGTCTTGCCCTGCCCCAGACTTAATCAGAAACTCTGGAGTGGGAGCCACCAACCTGTTTTAACAAGCCCTCCAGGAGACCCGGATGCAAGGCTAGATCTGAGAACCTGTATTGCGTGCTTGAAATCAGCCCACTCCATCTTCGAACTTTTCTCGGAGATGGGATAATTGTCTACCTCCTGTAGTTGAGAACACTGAGGCACAAAGAATCCCCCCAGATCTCACAGCCAGTAGGGGTCAGAACTGGCCTTTCCACCTGGCTCCAGAATCCTCTCTCTCAACCCCTATGCTATAGTGTTTCTCCAACAATAATGCAAAAATAGTTCCAGTAATAACATGAAAAGAACAGCTGACCTTACTGAATACACGTTCCGTGCTAAGCCCTCAATTCTCCCAACAGCCCCATCAGGCAAGTACCTTTTATGGATGAGGGAAACCAAGGCATAGGTGGTTAAGGAAATTGCTCAGTATCACCCCCCTAGAAAATGACTTAGCTGGCATCTGAATATTTGTTCACTTAACAGGTTCTCATCAACTTCACGTTTCTATGTCCACGTGTATCTTCCATGATCCTCATGGACTCTTGGCCCCACCTTAATTTATCATTTTGGTGTCAGTGTCTCTCTCTTTCTGCCTCCAGGTTCAAATGTTCTTGGAGGGAATGTTTGGCTTGCTCTTAAATTACAGACCAATGGCCACCCTCACCTCTGTCTGTCAGGGTCATTTATCCAGCCCTGACCCAACCAGCGAGTCATGGGTACACAATGTGGCCACTATATCCAGCAGGACTCTTAATAGCGATGTCAGAATCCTAACTCAAACTGAGGGGAGAAAGAATAAATGATTTGGAGCACATATAACTGCAAAGACTGAGGGTGTTTCTATCTTCAGTCTTAGCTAGATTAAGAATTTTCAACTGCAGATTTAAAAAGTCCATTTTTCTCCCTGTCCATCTTCTTCTTCCCTTCCATTCTCTCTCTGTTAGCTTTATTCTCAAGTAGATTCTCCTCTTGTGGTAGCTGCAAGGCTTTGGCAACTTCAAGCTGACAATTCTACCAGCTTCAATGCCTTTGCAAAAATGTAACATCCTTTTCCCAGTGACCCCAGCTAAAGTCTCAGGCTCGCCACCCAAGGCTTCGCCTGTCCAATTATTGTGAACCAGAGGAGGGAAGAATAATCTGATTAGCCAGCCCTGGGGTTCTGTACACAACCCTGGAACCTGGATGTGGAATCACCTCAGTCCACATGTTGAAAGTAAGGATGGATAGTTGCCAAAAAGCAAGCGGAGGTTATTATTGTCAGAAGGGCAGAGAGGCCAAGAAAAGACCTCCACCACTAGAATCCACTGACAGGTTCCTTATGGACCCAAACAAGCAGCATAGGAGGTGGGATCACTTGGTGGTTCAAGTAATGGTCAACCCTTTCAACAGGGGCTGGGATTGCCGGGGAAAGACCCCCTAAAAGACAAAGAGCAGGGAAGCCACATTAGTCATATCTAGGATACACTTAAGTAGCTAGCACACTGCATAGTGCGCAGACAGCGTTCAATCACTGCCGGTTGTTACTGCTGTTAGGATTAATCTAAGGGGAGGTCTTCCGGGAACGATGCAATCTGAGGGTGCCGGGGAAGCGGAGGGCAGGCCCCTGGCTTGCCTGAGTCTGACAAGCCACCTCTCCACAGCCATGCGGTGCCCCCCACACAGCCACTACAGCCTGTGTGTGAACCCCTGTCCCGCGGCCTGTGCAGGTGTTCGGGAGGTGGTACAGCTCCCCGCTCCCTGCGCTGAGGGCTGCGAGTGCGATGATGGATTCTTCCCCGCCAAGGGTGACTGCGTCCCTGTGGACCACTGTTCTTGCTTCCACAATGGCCTGTACTTCCCTGTGAGCATCCTCTTGGGCCCTTGTTAGAGGTTTATTTGGATCCTCTCATCTCAGAACCTTTGGCTACACCTTCCCTTCAATACCACCTCACCTTTCACCGCCTCTCCCTTCCTCCACAGCCTGGCCAGACTATCCTCATCGAGAATTGCTCCTCCTCCTGTACCTGCCACCTAGGGGAAGGTGTGGCCTGTGTCCCCTTCAGCTGCCCTATGGAGGAGGTCTGTGGCATCACAGATGGAGTCCTAGGCTGTCGATTGCAAGGTGCCCAGCGCTATAGTCTCAGGGGTCAGAGATTGGGGCATGACTCCTGCATCCTGGGAAGGAGGGGACTGGTGACCCAGACTCCTGGGACTCATAGGTCCTTGATCTTCTCTCTCCTCCACAGCCACCTTGGCCCCTGCCCCTAGCTCTGTGGCCCCACCGCTGGTTTCCCCGCCATTGCTCCCCAGTCCCAGTCCCCAGTGCCCAGAAAACTCCCGCTTTGCTCCCTGTGGGTCTGCATGTCCAGCCACGTGTGCCAACCCCTCAGCCCCAGAGCACTGTAGCCACCCCTGTGCTCCTACCTGCCAGTGCCTGCCTGGCTACCTGCTGCAGGACGGCCAGTGCATACCCCCTGCACACTGCTCCTGCTTCCTGCACCAAGGCCGTACTTTCTGGACAGACAACTGTACTTGGCACTGCCACTGCCCAACCCTTGGGGCCCTGGTGAGCAAACTTCCCCAGTGTTGGCCTGACAAGTGCCATGGTCACTGCAAGGCCTTCACAGGTGGTTGGTACCACTGCCTGTCAGCCCAGTCCTCACCCAGTCCCACTGTCCTGGAGAAGCCACTGGTGTGCACTGCCTCTGGAGACTTCTACTTCCACACATTTGGAGGAGCTCACTACGAATTCCCTGGCTCCTGTGTCTATCGCCTGGCGGGTCTCTGTGACACAGCCCATGCCGACCTTGAGCCCTTCAGCCTGGATTTGACCCCACTGCTGCGGCCACGTGGCTGGGCCAAGGCCCTGACCCTCTTAGCCTGTGGCCTGAGGCTGGACCTGAGTCCAGAAGATCTCAACCACATCCGGGTGAGTTTTCAAAGGCTCCATACGTACCTACCGTCCCTCACCATGCCCATTACCCACAGGTAACCTGTAGACCGCTCTTTTCCTGCTGATACCCCCTTTATCAACTCTCTCACTGGTTCTCAGAGATGTCTACTCCAATTTCCTAGTGGCCCATTCATTGACTTGCCTGTTGATCCCTTCCCACAAACTTTCTATTTGAGACTTCTACCCTTGAGTCTCCTATTATTCTCCCATTAACCTTCCACTGAGTCCTCAGTTGACTCCCCTTTAACCCATAGACTCAGCCTTGACTTCCCCATTGGCCCTCTTTCTTTCTTTCTTTTCTTTCTTTCTTTCTTTCTTTTTTCTTTTAATGTTTATTTATTTTTGAGAGAGTGCAAGCTGGCAAGGGGCAGAGAGAGAGGGGGAGACACAGAATCCAAAGCAAGCTCTGGGCTCTGAGCTGTCTGCACAGAGCCCGAGGTAGGGCTCAAACTCACAAACCATGAGATCATGATCTGAGCCAAAGCTGAAGTCCGACGCTTAACTGACTGAGCCACCCAGGCGCCCTCCATTTCATTTCTCTCCCACTGAAAATCCCACGAACCCATTCATTGCCCCTCCCCCACTGGTCCTACTACAGTTATATTGATTTGCCCAATTAACCCTATTTACTGTCCTCTTGACCTCACCCCACACCCCATAGATCTGTACTGAGCTATTTGTTGACCTTCCTAGTGATTCACCGACTGGCCTATTAATGCCATTTACATCTCTGTGGATTTTTCCATTGGGTTCCCAAGCCATTCCAATTCTCCCATTGAGCTTCCTATTGATATGGATTCCTACACTGAATTCTCAGGGCTTTCTAATATCCCAATTGAGCCTGTCTTTGACTGAGTCTCACTCTTTAAGCCTTCCTGAGACTGTAGCATTAATTCATTGACTCACCTTCTGACTCCACCCCCTCATTAACTCTAATCATCTAATCTCTACCACTGACACACTCACCCATCCGTGGGATCCTTTAACTCACCCTTCATTTAGCCTCTACTGATGTTCCATTGAATCTCCTTGCGATTCCTAATGACTACCCTGGTTAACCGATGTTCCCCTTGATCCTTCTCTGATCCTTCATTGGCATTTCCAAGAACTTCTGCGACAGCCACTACATCCTTCCCCTGCTGATACCTGCATGCCCTCCCTTGTAGGTGGATGGAATTCTGGAATCGCTGCCCTTCTTTCACGGCCACTGCCTCCGTGCCTACTACCAAGGCCGCCAGCTCTGTGTAGACACGGACTTCGGCCTCTCACTCACCTACGATTGGGACAGCCTGGCACGTGTAACGCTGCCGAGGCCCTACGGACCCTACCTGTGTGGACTCTGTGCCCAAAGAGGCCCGAGCAGCCCCACGGTGCCGTTGCCCGACATCTGGAAGGTGGCAGAAGTGCCAGGCTGTGGCCCGGTCTGCGGGCCCCTCTGCCACAACCAGTGTCCAGTGTCCACGCGCACTCGATTCGCTGGAGACGCGTACTGCGGGCTGCTGGCGGGGGCCGAGGGTCCCTTGGGGCCATGCTACGCCGCGCTGGACCCGCTCCCATTCCTGGACAACTGCCTGGACGACGTGTGCCGCCACCACGGAGCCCGTCCCATCGTCTGCCGAGCCCTGGCCGCCTTCACTGTCGCCTGTCAGGCTCTGGATGTGCACCTGCGGCCGTGGAGGACGCCTGACTTCTGTCGTGAGTGTGTGGGGCTTGGCATACATAGTGGGTGAAGCTCCTAAGAGCTGGGATTTGGGACACCGAGGGACGGACGCGGGAGGACCAATGAAGAAGTTCAGGCCTGGGTGGGTGGAGCCAGGTGAAGAAGGGTGGGACTTGAAGAAGAGTTAGACCTGGATGGGGCAGCAGTTTCATTAACGAGATCTTCCTGTCTTTCGTGTCCGTCTCTTTTTCTGTCTGTCTCTCCCGTGCCTCTGTGTCTCTCTGTGTCTCCCTTTCTGCGCCTCACTATCTCTACCTGGTGTTCCCACTTTCCGTTCCTCGTCCTCTCTCCCCTCCATGTTGCTCTTCCACTCACCCCCACCCTCTATCCTCCCTCCGTCTCTGTCTTCCCCTCCGTTTCTCTCTCCCGGCCTACCCCTTTCTCTGTCCCCCGCTATTTCTTTCCCGCGTCTCTCCATCTCTTTCATTTCGCTCTGGCCCTCGCACCCCCGCGGGTCTCCCCAGCGTTACGGTGCCCGCCGCACTCGCACTATGAGCTGTGCGGCCCGTGCTGCCCGGCCACGTGCGCGGGCAGCGAGAGCCGCTCTGGCCGCGGCGCCTGCGGGAGCCGCTGCTGTGAGGGCTGCGTGTGCGACACGGGCTTCTTGCTAAGCGGCGCCGCCTGCGTGCCTGCGGCCCAGTGCGGCTGCTTTCGCGCGGGCCGCTACCTAGCTCTAGGCGCCGTCTGGTACCCGGGGCCAGGCTGCGCACGCCGCTGCCGCTGCCGCCCGGGCGGCGTGGTGACGTGCGCGCCGCGGCCGTGCGGGCGCGGGCGAGTGTGCGGCCTGCGCGGGGGCGTGCGCCGCTGCCTGCCCGACGGCCGAGGCAGCTGCGCCCTCGCCGGGACCGCGCACGTGCTCGCCTTCGACGGCCGCACGCACACGCTGCCCCCGCCCGCGCCTTTCTCTCCTGAGAGCTGCCTGCAAGTGCTCGCCCGCGCCCCACGCCGGGGTCCCTGTTCCTTCAGCCTGGACGTGGCCCGCGATGGAGCCGGGCTACTCAGTCTGCACCTCAACCTCTCCGGGCACCACCTGCAGCTAGACCGCGCAGTTGTCGGCTTCATCACGGTAGGGGTTCACTGGACCACGCCCACACCCCACCCTCTTCCTCCTGGAGGTTCCTCTGTTTCCCCCACCATATGTAACGTGGGCGTGGCTGTCCCTTAAGACTTAAGAGACGGTGCAAATTTGTGACAAGGTGGAAGCATTGCGTGAGACACAGTAATGGCTCACTAAAGGGTAGCTGTTAGATATGCATTATCACCTACTACCCAGGATTGAATAAAATTAGTCATTCAGGATTATTTCAGTAAATTGTTTGGAGAGTCTCTCGGTGGTCCAGGAAAGGCCAGAGGATTTGATGATGACTAAGTCCTGGGAGAGCTCACATTCCTCCAGGGAAACAGATGATAAGTATATAAATAAGTAAAATAGGTGGTACATCCGATGATGAGTTTAGAACTGTAATGAAAAATAGGGGCACCTGGATGGGTCAGTGGGTTAAGCGTCCAACTCTGGTTTCAGCTCAGGTCATGATCTCATAGTTGGTTGGTATGAGCCCCGCATTGGGCTCCACTACTGGCAGTGCCAGAGCCTGCTTGGGATTCTTACTCTCTCCCTCCTTCTCTGCCCCACCCCCCCGGCCCCACCTCATGCTGTCTCTGACTCTCTGTCTCTCAAAAAAAAAAAAAAAAAAAAAAAAAAAAAAAAAAAAGAGAGAAAGAAAACTATAAAGAAAAATAAAACAAGGAAGAGAGAGTACAGAAACAGTGTAAAGAGGTTTAGGATTTTGAATAAGGTGATGAGGAAGACTCTACTGACAAAGTAACATTTGAGTCACTGATCTGAAGGAGGTAAGGGAGGGGTCCATGTGAACATCTGGGAAGGAGCAAACCAGGCAGAGGGAACACAAAGTGCGAAGGTCAGGGAACTGGGATGGTGCCTGGTGCGTTGGAGGAATAGGAGGAAGTCAGTGTAGCTTGTGAGTGAGGAAGTAAGTGAGTAAGGGGTTGAGGAAGAGATAATGAGGTTGGAGAAGTGATGGGGCCAGATCACTAGGGCCTTCTAGGATGGGTGGGGATGAAAACTGAGGCAAAACAGTAGCAGAGAAAGCAGGAGTGTGGTGAGATTCGGCAGCCAGAAGTAGAGAGAGCTTCAAAAAGAAGTGTGGTGAGAACTCATGAGGAAGAGAAGGCCAGAGAAAGGGCCCTGGGACCTATTTAGTGCTAATTATGTGCTAGGCACTGTTCTGAGCACTACTTGTACCATCTCATTTAATCTTCATAGCAACTGTATTAGTCAGCTAATGCTGCATAACAAGCTCAAAAAAAATTTCTCAGTGACTTACTCAGCCAGCTTTCTCACACATCTGTGAGTTGACTGGCATTTGGGTGATCTTGGCCTAGGTCATTAAGCACTTCCCACATGCTGAGCATTTTTCTAAGTACTTTTTGTTGATTTATTTAATTCTCCTAACAGCCCTAGGAAGTAGGTACTTTGATCCTCCCATTTTACAAATAAAGAAACTAAAGTTCAGAGAGGCTAACTTTTCTACCCAACTCTCACAGTTCATTTGTAGCACAGCTGGGAGGGATGTCCAGGATACTGGGAGGCGTGGGAGCAGGCTCAACCTTCTCAGCCTCAGTCTTGACCCCTTTCTTCCTCCCCAGGTGGATGGTGAACACTGCCGGCTGCCCTGGGTACTGCCGGGGGACAGGGCCTGGGCCACATTGGAGGGCCGCCACGTGGTGGTGCACACTGCCTGTGGGCTGCATATCATGTATGACTGGGGCAGCCAGGTGCGCCTAACTGTGCCTTCCACCTTCCACGGCCAGCTGGTGGGGCTCTGTGGGGCCTTTGGTGGCCAAGTTGGCCCCCTTGATGTGCCTCTAGACACAAGATCCTGGTCCAGGGGCCTGGTCACTAACCCCTGCCCACTGCCCCAGCCCAGTCTTGGCTTTAGCATCAGCTGCCCCACGCAACTTGCCCAGATCTTCAATGCTCCCAAACTGTGTAGACTCCTACAGGCACCAGATGGTCCCTTTGGCCGCTGCCTGGGCCATATCAGCCCCAAGGCTTTCCTCAGGATATGCCTGCAAGACGTATGTCATACCCATAGTCAGGACCTTGGTCTCTGTGATGCCCTCACAGCATATACTGCCGCCTGTCAGGAAGCTGGCATCCCTGTGAAGCTTTGGAGGGGACCCAAGCTTTGCCGTGAGTGCTCTGGCTGGGTGTGGGTTGCCTCTGGGGCAGGTTGAAGGCAGCAGGAAGAGCCCCTTCTCCTGATGGGGATCAGAGCAGTCCTGATGGTAGATGGAATTGGCTAAGCAGTGTTGGGGGGAAGGGCATCTAAGGGAGAGAGAACTGGAATTTCAAAGGTGTGGAAGTTGAAAAATATCAGTGGGGGGCACCTGGGCGGCTCAGTCGGTTAGGCGTCTGACTTCAGCTCAGGTCATGATCTCATGGTTTGTGAGTTTGAGCCCCACATCGGGTTCTGTGCTGACAGCTCAGAGCCTGGAGCCTGCTTCGGATTCTGTGTTTCCCTCGCTTTCTGCCCCTCCCCCACTCACACTCTGTCTTTCTGTCTTTCAAAACTAAATCAATGTCTTAAAAAAATTTTTTTTTAAAGCAGTGGGAAGCTAGCCTGACTGGGGCAAGAGGCAATAGGATTGGAGAGGGAAACTTGAGTCCTAAGCACCAGCCTTTGCCATCCACCTGCAGCTCTGACGTGTCCGCCTCGGAGCCACTACAGCATCTGCGCACGGACCTGTGATGGGGGCTGTGTCCAGCCTACCAGCCCTGCTCACTGTTCTACCCAGTGCTATGAGGGCTGTGAGTGTGACCCTGGATTCATTTTTGACGGCACAGACTGTGTGTCTCAGGACCACTGCGGCTGCTTTCACAGTGGACGCTACATCCCTGTAAGAGAGGTCCACAGGCATGGGTGGGTGGGTGCAAAGTTTCCCATATCTTGTCATAAAATGTTCCCCAGGGGCACCTGGGTGGTTCAATTGGCTAACCATCTGACTCTTCATCTCAGCCCAAGTCTTGATCTCGGGATCGTGATTTGAGCCACACATTGGGCTCTGTGCTGGGCATGAAGCCTACTTAAGAAAAAAAAAAAAAAAGTTCCCTGGACCACACTATATCAGTCAGCATTTGCCATTGTAAATGAAGAAAATGATGCCAAGTATCTTAAATACAACAAGGAACATACCTACCTTTAATTGTTTAAATCTGAGGCTTTCACGCATGGCTGGATCCAGGGACTCAAATGATGTCACTAGAACTCAAGTTTCTTTCTGTCTTTCATCCCTGTCTTTTCCTTTTTCTATGATAGCTTCTATATCAAGTAGGCTCTAGGTCCAAATGCTATAACAGTCTCAAAATTACAGTGGTTTAAATTTGATAGAAGCTTATTTCTCTCTCATGAACAGTCCAAGAATAACCAGCTTGACTCATCCAAGTCAGGGACACAGGTTTCTTCTATCATGTGGTTCTACCTCCCCTGTAGTATTGTGATCATCTATTCCCCACCACATCTTCATTCAAGCAAGTTGGCCAGGAAAAAGAAGGGACAGGGAGGTCAGGCCCCGCTCTTTAAGGGCATAACCCAAAAGTAGCACATATCACTTCTGTTCACATCCCATTGGCCACAACTTCACGAAGGGACCCCATCTGGCTGCAGAGGAGGCTGGAAGATGTATCTTTAGCTGGGTATCCCTGAATGCAGCCAAAAATTCTAATTCTGGGGAAGAAATGGAGAATGGATATTTGAAGACATGCATAGCCTCATTTTCAAATCACTTCTGCATGTTGGGCAGTGGTGGTCCCCTTCTTCTCCAAGTTTATGATGTACAGTTTAGCCATCTCAGTGGAAGGACAGACCCCTCTCTCAATAGTTCCAGCAGAAGTCCCAGTGCTGACTCCTATTGTCCCACTTGCCCATCCCTAAACCAGAGAGGCCAGGAGATATGGGGTACTCAATCAGTCTCTGACTAGCCAGACCTGGGGCATGCGCCCAGAGCTGAAGCCAGAGGGTAGGTATATCACTTAAGAAACTCCACAGACAGAAAAGTGGGGCTAATTCCCCAAAGAAACTGGAAGGCTGTTACCAGAAGACCACAGATGGATGGACCCTCGGCAGGCAAAGCTTCCTCTTCAAGGCTTTGCAGCTCCTTGAATCCATTCAGAGGTAAAGAAAAGCCCCCCAGGGGATGACTGACATAGTTGTCTTGGAGATTCGAGGCCACCAGATACGAAAAAATGATTGGTTAAACCCTAGTGGTGCCTGGGTGGCTCAGTCAGTGAAGCTTCTGACTTTGGCTCAGGTTATGACCTCACGGTTCGTGAGTTCAGGCCCCACATCAGGCTCTGAACTGGTGGTGTGGAGCCTGCGGAGCCTGCTTGGGATTCTCCTTCTCTCTCTCTCTGTCTCTCTCTCTGTCTCTGTCTCTCTCTCTCTTTCTCTCTCTCTCTCTCTCTCTCTCTCTGCCCCTTTCCCACTTGCACTCTCACTCTCAAAATAAATACATAAACTTTAAACCCCAAACCAACCCCAGGAATGAATACATGCCCACACTGGGAGGAACAGGGCATAAGAGCTGCTACAGCTGCCATCACATGTCCCCTCCATGCTAGTACTGACACTGGCCACACATCAGAACTTGCAGAGAGCTCTTAAGGTTTTTCACACACCAGTGAAAAAAGCAGAGGGATTGTCCCAGATTGAAACAGACTTTAAAACCACAATAGTCAAATGCAGTACACAAAGCTTGATTATATACTAGTTGAAAAAGAACAGTTAATAGATATTTGGGGGACAATTGGAGAAATTCATCAAACATTTTTTATTTTTGCCCATCTCAGAGAAAAACAGCTCAATGGATTTTTAATTTGTATTTGTCTTGTTAGGAGGTTGAGCATCTTTTCAAATGCCTAAGAAACATATTTTTCTATTAACTTTCTGAATAGCTTTGTTCATGTTTTTATATTGACTTATTGGTCTTTTTCTTTTTTATTTCTAGGAACTCTTTATATATTAAGGAACTTAGTCCTTCATGATATGTTTTATACATGTGCTTAGCTGTTTGTTGATACGGTTTTTTGAATTTGATTTTGAGTCTCTCCCTCTCTGCAGGTTGGGGAGGCACTGGTCCTGCCTGGCTGCCAGGAACGCTGTATATGCTTGCATGGTCAAGGCCTCCAGTGCCAGCCCTTTTCCTGCCCACAGGGCACAGACTGCATCCTGGATGGGGGTGTGCGGTGGTGTGAGCCCAGGGAGGGTGCTACATGTCGCCTAGTGCCCGGGGGCCTCTTCACCACCTTTGATGGCTTCAGTGGGCTCACACCCATTCCTGTTATGTCCTGTGCCTATGAGCTAGCCACATTGGTGGGTTCCAGGCCCCAGGATCCTGACTGGTTCCACGTCATTGCTGACTTCCTGCCCTGTCCTAGCTGCACTGCTCTCAAACCACGAGTGATCATCGGCTTCAGGGATGGCTGTGCAGCTGTGGGAACCAATCAGGAAATATGGGTAAGGGACTTCCTCAGTAAGAGCCAAGACTTTTTTATAATCTGGCACTGATCTCTGGGGCCTTTTGATCCCTCACTGGCATTCCATACCCTTTTAACATAGAACTCTCCCATCACTGTGCTCTCACATTGACCTCCGTTGGCTAAATGTCCTTGTCATGCTCTCCCATGACCCTCTCTAGACCCTATATAAACTTCACCTTGGACTTCTCAGGACCCACTGATCCCCCACATTGACTCAAGTGCTGCTCAACTCCTGGGAACTACTGACTGAGTAGTCATCTACTACTACTACTACTACTACTACTACTACTACTACTACTCAGAGCTCTAATAGGGGAAGCCCAGGTAGCCCAGGTAGAGTGATCAGGGCTGGAATGGGAGAAGCACAGGTAGACTGTGGAAGCCCAGAGGAGATACTCTCAGTTCAGGAGACCAGTGAGGGCTTTCTGGAGAAGGTGACAAATGAGCTGAGACCTGATTTTAAGCTTGGGAAGAGAACAGAACAAGGCCAGGAAAACAGAGGGAGCATATTTGGGGAATAGTGGTGAAAATGAACTGTTGAGTTTAAAATAGCCCACTAAATGTCTTTGGGCTTAGGGCCAGGGAGGTTGTTAGTGATTTAAGAAATCACAGCAGGGGGACAGCTCCTGGACTGCAGGTTTGAGGAATGGAGACAGCAGGAATAGACAGCTCTCTTGACAAGTTGTACATACAAACTGCCCTTGTCAAACAGGTGAGAGTAGAGATAAGCCAGGAAGAGGCAGAGGCCTTTTAAAACTGGTTTACCATTACGATTTTGTGATGGGAAAAACCCTGGGATGTTTAAGTGCTGATGGGAAGAAGCCAGACAAGGAGAGGTTGGAGATCCAGTGGGGAGAGAGGCCAGAGTGGAGAGCACCTGGCTCCCCCAAGACACGTGGAAACCAGAGAGCAGCAGAACTGGAATCTGGCAGGCAAAATGGATACTGTTTATAAGTAAGAGGGAAACAAACCTGAAACCCCATGTTGAGAAATAAAAGGAGGCTACTGGTAAGAGTGGGAGGATGGTCCAGCAAGAGAGCAGCTAGGATTCTGCCACAACCCAGCTCAACCACAAAAAGTGGTGATTAGAATAGTGCCACATAGGGTAGCTGTGAAGATTCATGCAGAGTGTGTGGCATATATGAAGTGCTCAATAAATAGAAGCTCTTGGGGCGCCTGGCTGACTCCGTTGGAAGAGCTTAAGACTTGACCTTGGGGTTGTGAGTTGAGCCCCATGTTGAGTGTACAGAGTACTTAAAAGTAAATAAACTTAAGGGGCGCCTGGGTGGCTCAGTTGGTTAAGCATCTGACTTTTGATTTCGGCTCACGTCATGATCTCACAGTTTGTGGAACTGAGCCCCAAGTAGGGCTCTGCGCCGACATCATGGAGCCTGCTTGGGTTTCTCTCCCTCCCTCTCTGCCCCTCCCCAGTTCTCTCTCTCTCTCTCTCTCTCAAATATAAACATTAAAAAAGTAAATAAACAAGAATTTTTTAAACTGTGATTGCAGGTGCCTGGGTGGCTCAGTCAGTTAAACATCCTACTTTGGTTCAGGTCATGATTTCACAGTTCATGAGTTCGAGCCCTGTGTCAGGCTCTGTGTGTACAGGTCAGAGCCTGGGGACTGCTTCGGATTCTGTGTCTCCCTCTCTCTGCTCCTCCCCTGCTCATGCTGTCTCTGTCTCTCAAAAATAAGTAAACGTTAAAAAAAAAAAAAAAAAAGCTGTGATTGCTCTTGTGGTCACTTTTATATTATTAATGGAGAGGCAATATATATAACAGAATGGTCAAGAACACAGGTCATGAAATCACACCCCTTTGGTTCAAAATTGGCTTTGCCACTTACCAGCTATGTGAACCTGGGCAAGCTATATTACTTCTCTGGGCCTCAGTTTCCTAATCAGTAAAAGGCAAGAGGCACCTAGGCATACAGGACTGATCTACCCTGTCAGAGTGTTGGTGAGGATTTAGTATCATTTATAAATTTAATATCATTAATTACATAATTAATTTAGGTGACAGTATATTAAAATATCAATTACATTATATAATGCAATATACTGTCATACATTATCTTATAAAATAAATAACCAAATATTAAAGCACTCGGAATAGTGCCTGGCACAGAGTATGTGTAAACGGTTATTAGATTATGAAGACACAGGTGAGAGAAATGCAACTGGTTCTAGAGACTTTGTTCTCTAAAGCTCCCTTTTAGGAAAGAGTTTATTATGGAAAAATTCAAGCATCACAAAAGAAGAGAGAATGGTGTGTCATGAAACTCTGTTACAGTTACAAATGTTTTGCCATTTTTGCTTTCATCTTTTCCTCCCACTCTTTGCTTTGTTCGCGCTGGAGGATTTGAAAGCAAATACCAGACCTTTTTCCTCTAGCAAAGACCTGGGTATGCCATTTTGATAGAGACACCCGACAGGATTCACAGTAGTTTCAGAGCCCCGCCTCCGGACTCGGGCCCTAATCCCCGCCCTTCACTCGCCTCCTCTCTGCAGGTGAATGGACAACCCGCCAGCCTCCCGGCGCAAGTGTGCAGGGGCGTGGTCGCACGCTGGGCTGAGGGCTCCCGAGTTGTCATCGAGCGGTCCCCCATGCTGCGGGTGCTGGTGGGGCCCGAGGGGGCTGTGTCCCTACGGGCCTCCCCCGCGCTACGAGGACGCCTCCGGGCAGCCTGCGGGAACTACAACGGAATTGCAGCCGACGACCTGATACTCCCAGGAGGACTCCGGGATGCCAGCCTAGTCGACGTGTTCCAGTCGTGCCGGGTTCGGGGCTTCAACAACTGGTGAGAACTTTACCTTCTCCTGCCCGGGGACCTGACTTCTCTCGGCAGAGGGCGCGACCAGCGCAACTCCCTGCGCCACAGGCTGCCTTTGGGGACTTGGAGCCCATACCCTCTCTCTGATGGTCTTCCCACAGCACGGAGAAGCTTGTTATTCCACCGTCTCTCTGATGGTCTTCCCACAGCACGGAGAAGCTTGTTATTCCAGCCGTGACCCAACACTTCACCGCCTGACGCCGCACCTCAGCGTGTGCCCAGGGCTGGGACTCGTCCACCCCCCCACCCCACCCCCCTCGACGCACACCTGCCCTGGGGATGGGAACCCACGGACCTTCCTGAGACTGTTTTAATAAATAATTTATGACCAAAACCTGCTTGTGCCTATATCTTCTACTTCCCAGTGCCCCCGCGCCCTGGGGGACACAAAGGGTCTCAACCTATAGTTCTCGTTTCCCAAGACTCAGGAGTTAGGTCGGGACACTGTCCCCTTCCGACCCAAAACCTGAGTCCGAGCACCTAGCTCCCTCCTCCTTCGGGTCCCCAGAACTGCATTCCCCTCAAGGACACAGATTCCCTCTGGGGCAGGCGGGGGAACCTGCAGCTCCGCCCCTGACCCACAATATTGTGACGTAACTGCATCGACAGCCAACCCGGCTCGACGGCGCCAGCTAGCCAAGGCAGGAAGCGGAAGTTTTGAAGCGCGCGGGCCGGAAGTGCCTGTTGCCTTGCACGGCCGTGTCTCGCAAAGGTGGTGCTGCGCCACTGTTCTTCGGGCATTACCTGTGTGCGCCCTGGGCCCAGCTGCGGCCATGAGCCGGCCCAGCCGGCTGCAGAGGCAAATTCTGAGCTTGTACCGCGAGCTTCTGCGCGCCGGGCGCGGGAAGCCTGGCGCCGAGGCGCGGGTGCGGGCCGAGTTCCGGCAGCATGCTTGCCTGCCACGCTCCGACGTGCTGCGTATCGAGTACCTGTACCGCCGCGGGCGGCGCCAGCTGCAGCTGCTACGGTCGGGCCACGCCACTGCCATGGGTGCGTTCGTGCGTCAGCGGAGTCCAACCCAGGAGTCCAGCGGCGCGGGGGCGCCAGGGACCCAGCCTGACAATGGCGATGGTCCGAGGAATCCCCTTGACGGAATGAGGTCACCGGAGACACCCCCCGATGGACGGTGACAGGACGAGGAGCTTACCCGATAGCGCAGGGGAACCGGGGGCCCGCCTGACTGTGTGGGAGGACTAGGGAACCTGCCTGATGAAACGTGAAAGGTCTTAAGACCAGCTCAATGGATTGGGGAATCGGAGAGCCCTCCTAGCGACGTGGGGTGCCAGCGACCCCCGTGATAGATGGTGAGAGATGACCGACCTTGCACGATCCATGATAACGGGTCGAACTCTCATGAGGGTTTGGAGTGGCTTGGTTGCCGGCTGGCTGAACTGTGTCAAGCTGAGAGCTCCTTACCCTAAAGCATGGGGAACCAAGACGCCTGCCGTCGGACGGAAAGAAGAGACACCTTTCTATTTACCTCTGGCTCCCCTCTCCTGTATTTAACTCTGAGAAGAGCAGACTTTTTGCTGAGAATTTTGGGAAGATACCCTGATGGATGGTGAGAAGCCCCGAATCCCCTTTGGAAAACTTTCTTCCCGTTAATTGTGGCAGACTAGGACCTGTGGGGAAGGGGCTGGGGTATCTTACCCCATCTGATCAACTGAAGACCCGTCAAGACCTATACTTGATGGTTCTGAGGGGAAACCCTGACTCCTGGGCCCTTCTCCTCCCAGGACTGTTGAACAAAAGGAATAAAATTGGAGATGTGATTACTTCCCTCTTGGTGGTCTTAAAGAGTTCATGTATTTGGGGATTTTTTTTAAAGGCCCTCACAAACCAAGAAGTGACCCTCTGGGGAGGGGGAGGTATGGGGAGCTATCTGTTCTTCTCCGGAGCCCTCTGGACTAGCAGATTGGTTGAAGCAGCCTAGTTCATGCCCCTGGGCAGATCCATTGACCCACCGTGGTTTGACCCCAAAGAAACCCCAGTTGACTCCTTAACAGAAGGTAGGGAGGTAAGAGAGAAAATGGTGGAGCTCAGGAGGCCTGCCTGGAAACCCCTGAGGCAGTACTGGGGACCTCAAACCTGGCTGAAGAGTCCAGCCTCAGCTACAGGCTAGGACTTTTGTCAGCAAGGACCAGGTGTTGGGGAGGAGAGGTAGACCCATAGGCCCCAGGCGTACCTCCTCCCATATCTCTGTCCATTACATCTCTCCCGCATCACTCACCTCTCCCTCTTGCTCACTCCTGGATCCAAGATCTTGAGCCCTAAGGAGCTCCAGGATGGGAGCTTCTGGCAGGGCTGCAGGCAGTGAGCAAGTTCCCACTGGGGCCGGGTGACCTGGGTCAGGAGAGATGTTCTACCCAGGTACTACAGATGAACAGAGTCTGTGTGGTAGGGGGAGTGAAGGAAGGGAGTGCCTGATGTGAGGGAGGCAGTTGTAGGTCAGTGGTGATTGAGAGCATGGACTCTGGAACTGGAATGCTTTCATTTGGATCCCAGCTCCAACACGTACTACTAATTATACGATCATGGACCTGTGATTTAACCTCTTCGTGCCTCAGTACCCTTATCTGTGAAATGGGCATCATAATAGGGCCGTCCTCATGTGGCAGTTATAATAGAGTGAATTAAATACATGGTGTGGCACCAGATGATGTCCCAATTCTGTGACCCTCTCGCCTACTTGAGTCCACGTGGAGCTAAAGAAGAGGAGGCTTCCTGCTGTGAGCTCCTGTGTCTGCTCCTTTGCATGAGGGCTTTCTGGGAGTTACAGAATGTGGGTTAATGCGCTCGGGAGCAATCCTTAGCCTGGGGGGACAGCAGTCACTGGATGAGTGCTCCAGCCTGCCTGTTGTCTGATGAGACGAGTGCAGGTCTATTCCCCAAGGTTCCTCAGAGGCCCCCTGTGGGACTGAGCCCCGGTCGCCCACAGCAGTTACCATTTCATGAGCACCTTTTCTGGCATATCCCCTGGCCTGTCTCACTCTCCCCACTCCCTAACTCCTGTCTCCTGGGATCATATCCCAAATAAACCTCCCCCAAGCCTTTGACTCAAAGTGTGCCAATGTTTACATATGGTTGATACTCTCTGTATTTGTGCTGTGTCTTTTTTTACTCTGCTAAGGCCCAGGGTCAATGCTTCTCAATCCCTTAGCCCTGTCAAACAGGAACCTCCTGGTCTAAGAAAATTGCGATAAAGGACTTATGGGGCTTGGAGTAATTTGGAGTATGTATTGTGGATTAATAACAGAATTGAATGGAGTGGCTAAATTTCCTGATTCTGATAACTACACTAGTGTAAGAGAATGCTCTTGTTCCTAAGAACTACACACCAGGGGTGCCTGGGTGAGTTGGTTGAGTGTCCAACTCTGGACTTCAGCTCAGGTCAGATCCAGGGTCATGCGATCAAGCCCTAAGTTGGGGGCCCATGTTGATCATGGAGCCTGCTTAAGATTCTCTCTCTCCCTCTGCCCCTCTCCTCAGCTGTGCTCTCTCTCAAATAAAAAAAAAAAAAAAAATTAAAAAGAACTATACACCAAAGTATTTAGGAGTAAAGAGTATCAATCATGTCTACAGTGTGCTTTCAAAATGGTCCAAAATATATGCACATACATAAATATACTAGCAAGACTGTAAATGGTGAAGCACATGGGGTAAAATGTTAGCCCGTGAATCTGGGTGAAGGGTATATGGGAGTTTGATGTGCTAGTCTTAAAACTTTTCAGTAATTTGAAACAAAAAGTTACATGAACACAAAGGCCAATGATCATTTACATTTGGGCACCAGAGATCTTTACACACAGGGCACATTTTTACAGCAGATTTGAAAACAGTAAAGCCTGTTATTTTGAGACTTTATAAATCTCTTATGCATCGTTTAAAGGCGTAGCTTCACAGATCTAGCAATCAATTACAATTAAATTTCTGGATTTTTTACCTTTTAAAAAAAATTTTTAATTGTTTATTTTTGAGAGAGAGAGAGACAGAATCTGAAGCAGACTCCAGGCTCTGAGCTATCAGCACAGAGCCTGATGCAGGGCTCTAACTCACAAGCCATGAGATCGTGACCTGAGCCAAAGTCAGATGCTTAACCGACTGAGCCACACAGGTGGCTTTTGTGAAATAATATCTGGTTTCCCTTACAGATTCTGATCTCCGTTCTATTGGGAACGACAGTTCACTAGAATATGTTCTTGTCTTGGGTCCCACACTCAGCTGTCCCAAGGGGCCGAGCCAGTGACCAGGCACGTGAAGTGACCTAGTGTGGCCTTAGGGAAGTGTGGGAAACTCACAGTACCTGATGACGAGCCACTAGCCACACCAGCAAGTTACCGCCATAATTATTTTTTTTTTAAGACTTTATTTTTGAGTAGTCTCTACACTCAATGTGGGGCTCGAGTTCATAACCCCTCAAGAGTCGCACGCTCTACCAACTGAGCCAGCCAGGCATCTTGTGTTACCACCACTCTTGCTCAGCTTCCTCCCTCATACAGCACTGGACAATTCTGGATATGAATTATGTGGAAGAATGACTAGGGTTTTCTTTACAGCAGTAAAAGTATTGTGATTTGATTTTAAAACAATCCTGATCTGGCAGTACTCCATGAATTGCTCATGAGTAAAAGGATATGATGTCTAGAATTGGCTTCAAAGTAATCTAGAGAGAGGGGAGTGGGTGCCTGGGAGGATTGGCCCTGAGTTGATAATAACTGGAGCTGGTGATGAGCCCATGAGGACTTGTAATGCTGTCCCTTCTCTTTTTGTACAAGTTCAAAAAGTATCAGAATTGAAGTTGGGAAAACAAACTCCAGTGGTCCCCAGCCTAACTCACATCAGAAGTCCTCTCTGTGATCCACAGGGTCTCACCTGATCTGGCCCTGTCACTTCTCTCACCTCACCTTCTCCCACGCTCCCCCTCCACCACTCATGTTCCAGACACACTGGCCTTCCCACATGCCAGACACACTTCCATCTCTGGGCCTTTGCACTTTCCCCCTCTACCTATTATGATAACTGGGAGCAACCTGGGGCTTGAGCATTTGAAATGTGATTAGAGACTAGGGAATTTTTAAATTTTTAAATAAATTTTGGGGCACCTGTGTGGCTCAGTTGGTTGAGCATCTGACTTTGGCTCAGGTCATGATCTCACAGTTTGTGAGTTCGAGCCCCACGTTGGGATCTGTGCTGACAGCTCAGAGCCTGGAGACTGCTTTGGATTCTGTGTCTCCCGCTCTCTCTGCCCTTCCCCTGCTTGTGCTCTGTCTCTCTCAAAAATAAATAAACATAAAAAAAAAATTTAAATAGTAATAAGGATAAAAATTTTATAAATTTTAAGTAACTGAAATGTAAAAACGAGCAGTGTAAAATGTTTTTTCCATTAAACACAATTTTATTGTTTTGGTAGCATTACCAGATTTCAAAGGCTTTGTAAGAAAAAAGAATTATAAAATATTACATTATTTCTATATTGTTACATATTATAATGATAGTATTTTGGGTCTATAAGGTTAAATAGTAAAAACTCAATTATTAAAATTTTACCTGTTTCTACTGTTGACTATTAGAAAGTTTAAAATTAAAGCAGCTACTGAGGATGAGACTTCTGCCCAAATGCCAAAGATTTATCATTGTCGATATGTCAGGAGGGAATGTTGAGGCCACTTTTTAGGCAACAGGCTTGAGCAGTGGAAACTTGAGTGAAGCGAAAAGGCCCACAGTGACCACCAAACTGAATGCAGTCTCATTAAGTGACCTGCCTAGAAATAATCATAGGCCCTAACTGACCAATGGGCTTCCCTCAACCAGGCACAGTTACCAAAAAAAGGAAAATTCCTTATGTCGCCATACTTCATCACTCTGCCCTGTAACTATAGTCCCTCACCACCGCCTCATGGCAGACAGTCTCTCCTTTGCTGTCCTGGCCGCTGCTCCCTTGCAGTGTATTCAATAAACATATCTCCTGTAAAAAATAATAATAATAAAATAAAATTGTATTTGTGCCTCATGTTACATCTGTCTTGGACAGCATTACTCTAGGAGTCCTGTGGCTTGTTTCCTCACTACAATTTGCTCTAATCACTTAATTACAACATAATGACATAATTATCTCCCTGATGCCTTCCTTAACCACCCTAATTAAATTGTACCCCCTTTCCCTTTGGCCGCTTTAGTTTTCTCCTTAGCACTTAATCACCAACTGACCTAGTACAGATTTTACCTAGTTTTTAAAATTAATTTATTATTATTATTTAGTATTATTATTTATTACAGATTTTATTTACTGTTGATCTCCCCTATAGAATGTTGGCCCCATGGGGACAAGAATTTTCACCTGTTTTGTTCACTGCCCTGGTCCTGCTCTTTGACCAGGAACTGACTCAAAGCAGACACTCAGTTTTGAATGAATGAGTGAGTGGTACAGATTTGTCCCATTACTTGGTCAGTTGGGTCAGAATTGCCAAGACTCTGCTGGCCCTATTTATGGTGACGCCAGGGAGACCATGCCTTTTCTTGGTTGGGGACAGAGTCTTGGTGTGGACAATATGCACTTGATGTGAAAACAGGTCAGGTTTGTGTTCTGGTTTTTCCAGAATCTGCTGCTTCCTGCCCCTCTCCCTCAGTGTCCATTCCCCCTTCTGGACAGCTCCTTGGTTTTCTTTGGAGACTCACTTCTCCCCCATTTTCAGCGCATATGATTCAGGGAGGGCTGACAGCAGGTGACACGGGCCAGGGGAGCCAGCTTTGGGCTATAAGGGAAGAGTGATTGTCCTGTTGGCTGCTGAATTGGTGGGATGTATGCTTAGAGGTTTTGAGGGGCACTCTGGCTACTGCTAGGTAAGAGTGAAGCCAAACCAGAGGAAAGAACTGGGAGAGATATCATTTGTGCCCCCGGATCCAGCTGTCCTTGCAGCCTGAACTTTTCAGTTACCCCCCCAAATCAGTTCCCATTCCACTTAAATCAGTGGGAATTGGGCTTCAGCCTCTTGTTCCCTGTGTGGCCTCAGGCCAGGGCTTCCCCTTTATAGCCTCAGCTTCCAGGTGTGTTAAGTGGGGACACACCATTGGGTGGTTGTGAGCATTAAGGAAGGGATGTGTGTTTAGTGTACATCCAGGAGCCTAGCAAGGGTTCTGCCTCTGTTCTTGAGTCTAGTCTTGTTCTACCTCTTGTCCTGATAGCATAAACTCTGAGGAGAGGATGAGCTTAGACACCTGAGGCTGGGGACTAGACTACAGGACTGAGCCCTGACAATTCAGCTTGGTGTCATCAGGACCCTGGGGAAGGGGGGTTTCATAATCCCACACCAGGGATGGCCCAGCCTGGGAGCCCGCCATGTACAATGTTTGAATGGAGAACCTGTACGGATGCACCTGTGCCTCTTTGCCTGAGGAGCCTTGACAGGCAGAAGAGACTGGAAGTGGTGGGGAGTTAACATCTCTAGGAACAATCCTTAACCAATGAGAGATGGAAGCTGGTACATAAATGGCACAACTTCTTCACCCTTTTGGTGGACCAACTTTGAGTGTGTCCCACACAGTCTCGCAGAGGTCCCTAGTGGGATGGTGCCCCAGATGCCCAGAGCAGCAACCAACTCATTAACTGCCTTCCCTGGCTCACTTTCCCACTCCCCTATCAGTCTGCCTAGGGGTCACCTCCCTAATAAACTACTTGTGCTTGAATCTTTGCCTCAGGGCCTGGGGGACCCCAATCCAAGATGGGCTGATTCAGTTCTGTGCTGTACACTCAAAGCAAAGAGATCTGTGGAGGGGGCTGCCCAGACACCAGGACTGCATCCCAAATTCTGAGTTTTCAAACACCCAGTATCCTCTGAATGTTTGTGCCTCCCTCAAGATTCATATGTTGAAGTCCTAACACCCCAGTGTGATAGTATTAGGAGGTGAGGCCTTTGGGAAATAATTATGTTGTGACAGTGAATTCCTCATAAAAGGAATTTGGAATCCTTATAAAAGAGAGCTCCCTGCCCCTTCTGTCATGTGAAGACATAGTGAGAAGGTGACCATCTATGAAGCAGAAAGCAGGCCCTCATCAGATAGCCACTCTGCTGGCACCTTGATCTTGGACTTCCCAGCCTCCAGAACTGTGAGAAATAAACTTCATTGTTTATAAGCTACCCAGTCTGTTATTTTGTTATAGCAGACCAAATGGACTAAGACACATCCTTGGACATTGACCATTTATTACATATGTCTGGGCCATGTTCTCAGACTGGGGGGGGACCATTGACATAGCTGAGCACCAGATGAGGTGTCCTGGCCAGTCGGGCAGGAGAGCAGCAGGACCCCCCTGACGGTGGCAGGAGCAATGTGGCACCCACGAGGAGAAGGAAGAGGAGGAGAATGAGGAAGGTCAGGGACCACCTGGATGCAGGAGGAGGGGCTCTGTGAAGAGAAATGCAATGTTGAAACTATGGTGCGCTGCCACTATGAGCCCTGTACCCCCCACCCCCAGACCCATCTCCCGAGCATCTCACCCAGGGTCTACCTCCAACATCACATCCTGCAGGTTGGGAGATGCCTGCTTCTTGTCCTAAGGGGAGACAGCAGCCAGCAGCAGAATGGATGGAAGGGACACTTACTCTGGACTCTTCCTTCCTACCATAGACCTATGGGGCTGAGTTTATTTTTCCTCCTTTCCTGGAACCCTCCCAACCCTCTCCAGTGTAGTGGATATCTGTGCCTGCCCTCCATCCAGTCTTCCTTCTCCTGGTAACAGTGGCTCAATTTGTACAGTGGGTGGAGGGTATCATGCCGCCCCCCTCTCAGCCCTTCAGGTTCTTATGTGGCTGACCCCACACGTCTCTACTTCCGTGACTGGGCATGTGAGCCAGATCTGGCCAATGAGAGCACTCCATCAGTTTGGCCACTGTGATTGGTTCAGGGTGCAGGCCATGACCCAAGCTGGGCAAGTGGGAGGCAGCCCTGGGACATTGCTGCCAGCAGGTCGGTGGCACTCTGCTTCTCCTTGGGTGGGCATACCAGTGGGAAATGAGTATTCAGTATTGGGCGAGTATTGGGGTGGCCATTTGCTGAGAAAGAATCCACCTTAGAGAAGTAGAGCCTGAAAGAGGAAAGGACTGAGCCCTGAAGCATTTGAGATCTCTTCAGCAGCACCCAGCCTTGTCAGTTACATGAAAAAAATTACATCCTCTTTTTTGTGTAATTCCATTTGGGTTAGGTTTCTGTCACTTGCCATCAAAATTCCAGAGTGATACAGCTGGCTGAGGACCATCTCACCTGAGGCTTCCGGACCAGGGAGCGTCTTCGCTGACCTGCTAAGTGTTTCCGGTGGCTGAAGCCCGACATGAGCATGTCCTGTGGGGAAATAAAGGTGTGGGAGTTCTCAGAGAACTAGTGACAGACACAAAGTTGGGCAAAGGCCAAGACGGGGTTGTCACAGAGGTGAGATTCTGGGGGAAGAAAAATATCTCAGGGAGAGACAAGAGAGGGACAGAGCCGAAGAAACCGAGAAGAGACATTACTTATTCATTCACTCAACAAATATTTAATGAGGGTCCATTACATGCCGGCACTGTTCTAGAATCTGAGGATGTGGTGGGCATGCAAATAGGAAAAGTCCTGGCATCCACAGAGCTTATATTCTAGCAAAGAGAGACTGTACATTAATAAATAAATGTACGATGTCAAGATGTGGTAAGTGCTGTTAGAAAATAAAGAGGTTAAGGAGTGATAATGTTTGGAGATCAGGACAGGCCTCTCTGAAGAGGTGAGATTTGGGGAGAGACTGGAATGAAGTGAGGAAGTGAGCTGGGCATGTGTCTGGGGGCTTTGAAATAGGAGTGAATTTGGAATGTTTGAAAAACCAGGAGGCTGAGATAGAGGAAGACACAGAGACCGAGAGAGGCAGGGGGAGGGAGGGAGGACAGCATTGAGACAGCAAGAAAGAGACACTGAGAGAGATAGAGGGAGACACAGAGCCACCGAGACCCCCTTGAAAGGGAAGTACCCTCCTAGGAGGCACACAGAGGTATCCCAAGGGTGCCTGTGGAGGAAGGGTGTCCCCTACCTGCTCTCACCTCAAGGCCTTGTCCCCTGCCCTCGGGGACCCTGTGGCCACATAGCTCACAGGGAGCTCCTGGTGTCCAGGCTGTCTTTCGCCCCAAGGGCCTAAGGCCTCCAACATCCCCTGCCGGGTCCCACTCCAACTCTGCAGGAGTAGGGAGGCTACTGGGTGCCCAGGGCCCCCAGGCCCCACCAGGTCCTGGCCCGTCCAAGTCCCCCTCAACTTCCAAGTCCTGGTCCAGTGTACTGGCCTCCTCGAACACCTGGTCAGAGGACAGAGTCATGGGGGTTGTGGAATTGGTACCTTGGGTGGGGACTGCCAGGGTGGGCCATACCAGGCTGTAGCTGACCAGCTGGGCCTGCAGCCACCACAGTCGCCGAAAGATGCCGTCTCGGTGGGCTCTGAGGGCCCTCAGGACCTGCTCCAGGGATGCCCGGGCCTGAGGCTCACTCCGCTGTGCCAGCCCCTCACCGAATGCCAGCAGTGCATCTACACGCTCAGCTGCTCCACATAGGTCTGCCTGTAGCGCCTGGGGACAGAAGGTTGGACACCACTCCCACCCCCCACCCACACACCAGGAGCACCAGAGATCAGCTACCTGGAGTTATATCCCTTCCCCCTTCTCTTACCCAGACACCTAGAACATGGAGTAAACGCATTTCCCATCCCAGGAAGCTGGTACCCATTCCTGAGGCCCCGCCCACCCTCCCATACCGTTGCCTCCCACTGCCCACCTGCAGCTGGACCATCCCGCTCTGGGCTGATGCCCAGGGCCCCAAGCCTTGCTCTAGGTCCTGCAGCCGGAGGCCCAGCCCCAACAGGCAAAGGGATAGGCTGTCCTGCTCAGCCTCCAATACTTCCTGGCCAGAGATGAGGTGCTGGGGAACACAGGGGACTGAGTCAGGGTCGGTGGGCCAACCCAGACCTTGCCCCCACTTCCATTGCCACCCCTCTTCTGCAGGCTCCTTCTGTAGCAGAGTCCATCTCTGGTCTGCACCAGGGCTGCTCCCACCTGGAGTCCTTCCCAGTGGAGCCGGGCCTGGACAGAATCTCCAGGTTTTCAAGGCTCCTAGAAGTGTGGACATAAGGGGCCTGGGGGTCTGAACAGAGAGTGGGTGATGGGACTGGATATCCCCACAAGGAATGGGACTGCACCAGGGTCAATGACGAGCTAATTCTCTCCCAGTTGGCAAAATAATAAAGATTTTCTATAGTGATTGGTAAAGAATCATTTTCTGGAGTGTCCCTCCCCCCACAGATGCCCAACACTTTTCCAGAATCATCACCTCATGCCCAGTTTGGAGGCCAGATTCTGGGGGAGAGGAGGTGGGGCTTGCACAAGGGGGCCTGGATCACCTCAGCTCACCTCACGGTGTCTGCCCCCAGCTGGGTCCTCACTGGAAGAGGGTGCTGGCAATCTCAGGGGACCAGCAGCAGGCTCAGTGCCCCTCAGCCCACCTTGGAAGTGTTCGGGAGGGTCCAAGGAGTCTTGCCCCAGTTTCTGGGCCTGTTCTGGTCTGGGAGGTAGGAGGCATTGACAGGCCTCTGGCTGAGCCTAGGTGTCCATTATCCACCCTACCCTACCCCTGTCCTTAGGTGCCCCTCCCATGTCCCTAGGTGATCATAGCCATAGTACCTCCCCCCCTCAAAATGCCCCTGCTACTGCCTCCACCCTTTTGGGACCTAAGTTCCAAAGCCCAGCCCCTACCTGATTCTCTTCTCTCCAGATGCAGGGCAGATGGTGCATCTAGCAATGTCCAGTTCCCTAGGGGCTCCAGCGGGGTAGTTGAGGGGCTCTGAGGGGAATCTAGGGCCCAGAGGTGGGGGGAGGGCCATAGCTGGGAGCCTGGAGACAGAGAGTCAGTGAGGATCCCCAGTGAGAGCTCTTTTCCTGGCCAGGGGCATCCCCCCAGACCTCCTCAGCAGGACTCACACAGGCCTGAGGCAGCCAGAGGCCTGGGGGCAGGCTCAGCTCCACCTCCTCACTAGCAGAACTGGACTCAGGTCATTTGATGCCCGGCTCAGGTGGCAGCAGCACCACTTAACTCCTTCTTCCCTAACCTGCCAGTTAGCGGAACCTCCCAGGTTCACCCCACTCATCCCACCTAAGGGGTTTCCCGATACAACCCTGACCCCTCATGAGCCATGGATTCTGCCCCACTCAGGGACCTGTACATCTGACCCCAGGACCCACACCATCCAAGGTCCCAGACACCGTACCCCTCAGGAACCGGCATCTGCCCCCGCCCCCCCCCCCCCACTCCATCCAAAACCAAAGAAAGATTTTTGTTGGTTTATTTGAAATGGGGCCTCTTCCTGTAGTTCCCACAAAGTTACTGGGAAAATAAATAACCCGGGGGGGGGGGGAGGGGGGGAGCCATCTCTGCCCCAGGGTTCCAAGGTCACAGGGTCACAGCTGTCAGGAGGTGGAGAGCCCGGGAATGTGAGCAGGGCGGGCGCCTGGCATCACTTGCTGAGCAGGAGGCTGGTGCGCAGTACGCGGGGCACGCGGCGGATGGTCAGCGAAACGCGCGTGCCACGGACCAGGCTGGCTCCCGGCCGCGCAGACGGGCACGCGGCGGCGTTGGGTGGCAGGGAGGTGGCGTCCAGCGCATCTACTCGGGCAGCTGCGATGCCGTGAAGGAGGCGCGTGTAGGCGGTGCCACGGAGCACCAGGAGGCTGCGCGGTTCCAGCAACAGCGAGGTGGTCGGCCGGGGCGGGGACCGGGGCTGCGGGACGGGATGAAGGTCAGCGGGCCCCTCAGAAGTCAAGGGGGGGGTAGTGGTCAGCAGAGTTTAATGGTCAGGGGGGCAAGGGTCAGCGAGTTCCCAGGGGCAAAGGCTGAGGGGCAAGTGTGCGCTCCCATGGAGCTTTGCAGGGGAAATCCTATGGGTCTCAGTTAGTGGGGGGGGGGGGGGGGGGGGGAGGGAATGGGGGCGGGGAGCGAGGGCAAGCAGTCTCTTGGGAGGGGGCAGGAACGTGGTTGCAGATGGGGGTGTCTAAGGGAATTGCAGCTGGGATCCCCAAGGGGTTGGGACTTAGACCCAGGGATCTGCAGTCCTAGGAAACGGTGGAACTGGACTGAGGGCTTGGCTGAAGCTAGGAAGGGCGGGGGGAGGGTAGTAACAGTGAGGTGGTGAGGAGCCAGTATGGTCTGGGCCTGTCTACAGACATCGGGATGCTTGAGGACACCCACACACTGGAAGGGGATGTCAGCCTACCCAAGAGCATGTAGGGCTAAAGGGAGCAGCTGGGTGTTCAGGGGAGTTTCTGTGAACCATGAGGTATCAGAAATGCATCACTGAGAGAAAGGTCAGGGAAGCCACTGTCACGAGCAACCCCCACAGAAGGGAGTCAGTATATCTGGGGGGTCCTTGAGAAATGAGTCATGGGTTGAGGCCCCAAGAAGAATCTGATGGTGTCCTTCAAGGCAGATCTACACTATTGGAGTGGCAGAGAGGTCTGTGTTGGGGAGCCTTGTGCAGCGGGCAAAGACAGGATGTCTAAGAGGATGTCAGGAACAAGCATGAGTAAATGGTGTTGGGGTATCCAAGGATATGGGTGTCTGTTGGGAGTATTGGGGAGTCTTACACAGGTTATATGGACCTTGGGCCATTGGAGCACTCTGAACATGTGGGGCCAGGGGATCTGTGGGGCATCGGGGCATTTATTTAGCAGGTGAGTCTACTGGGGTGTCTATAGATATCATTTCTAGGGCACCCTGCAAATGGATGGGTCTGGAGTCTGGGAGGATATGGGTGTACTCCTTGAGGGGACCGGGGAAGGTGTCTGGGAGAGTATCAGGGGTACCCTGGAAGCAGGAGGGACTGGGGCTTCTTGGAGGATGTGGGATGTCAGAATGCCCACGAGTGGCTGGGGCAGTGTCTCAGGGCCCACCTGCTCTGCGGGGTCATCGTCCTTTGGCTGCCGCGGCTCGTAGAGGTCCAGCATGGTGTGGGAGCCCAGGCTGATGGTGCTGACGGTCGGGTAGTAGAGTGGCCCGTCCTCGTGGGGCTGGGGAGTGGGCACCAGGGCTGGGCAGGGCAGGAGTCCACACACACCCCCACCCTCTGGGGCTCAAGGAGGGCACCCCAGCTTGGGATGAGGTGGTGAATGCCTGGTTGGGGTATGTGGCTGCTTAATGAGTAGAGGTGGGTCAACATAAGGCCCTGCCCCATGGTGGATCGGAAGTCTGGGGGTCGGGGTGAAGGTGTGTGGTTACCATGATGCCCTCCCCAGGCAGATACTGGTTCACAAGGACGTGGTTGGCTGGGAGACCTCCAAAAAGGCTGAGGTCAGATACTTTGTCCACGTAGCGCTGGAGCCACAGAGGCAGCCGCTCAGGAACCATCCCCCGGGGATGGGGGAGCCCACCTGGGAGAGGGGAATGGGGTCCTGAGGACACCCAACCAAGGAGCCCTGGCACCTGGAACCCCCATTAGGGATATTCTAGTGGTTGGCAGTACTCTGACCCTTGGGAACCTGTGACTCTGGAGATCACTACCCCACGCCTCCAAGCCTTCCTGACTTCTCCAAACCCCCGGACACTTTGAGATATCCCAACTTATCAGGAAATCCCTAACCTCTCAGAACCTCTCACCCCTCAGAATCCTCCTGGCCCTGGGAACCCCTTGAGCCCTCATGGACCCACCCAGTGTCTTGACTATCCAATCTGAGTCACCTGCCCCAGCCTATATCCCCAAATCACCCATGCCCCCAAGGCAGGGACACTTACCCCAATTCTGTAACTTCCTCCCAGAGAGCTGGGTCCACTTTGGCTTTGGGGCATTGAAGACCTAGGAGGTGGGGAGGGGATCAGTCCTTTTTCAGGACCACCCTCACTGATCCTACCACCCAGTTCAACATAGGGCCCTCTACTTGGGGTGGAAATGGGTCATCTCAGAATCTCTGGGATTATTCTCTGAGATAGAATGTTCCCAGGATTGTGTTGTTTGACCTCTACCCTGTGTCTACCAGGGTCAAGGAAAGGAACCAGAGCTACACAATCGTGGTCTGACACTACTCAGAGCTCTGGGCTGGACTGGACTTTTTTAACCCAGCAAAGTGTGCAGTCTGTAATTTCCTGAATCCTGGGCTATCTCAGCACAGCCCGACTTCTGGAACCTCTTTGCTCCTATCACCTGAGGGAGAAAATGTGCTAAGCTGGGCTGTCTCAGCATAGCAGAGAGTATTTTGAAAATGCTCCACTGCCGGGTGTCTGGGTAACTCAGTTGGTTAAGTGTCTTAGCTCTTGATCTTGGCTCACATCATGATCTCACAGCTCTTGGGATTGAGCCTCGCTTCAGGCTCAGTGCTGAAGAGTGGAGCCTGTTTGGGATTCTCTCACTCCTTATCTCTCTGCCCCTCCCCCACTCACACCTCTCTCTCTCTCTCTCTCTCTATATATATATATATATATCTCAAAATAAGAAAGAAGGGCGCCTTAGTGGCTCAGTCGGTTAAGTGTCTGACTTCGGTTCAGGTCATGATCTAGCAGTTTGTGAGTTAGAGCCCCGCATTGGGCTCTGTGCTGACAGCTCAGAACCTGGAGCCTGCTTTGGATTCTGTGTCTCCCCCTCGCTCTGCCCCTCCCCTGCTCACAATCCATCTCTCTGTCTCTCAGAAATGAATAAATGTTTAAAAAAAGGAAGGATGGAAGGGAAAGAAAGAAAGAAAACTCTCCACAGCCAAGATCCCAAAGGTCTAGAACAGGCAATCTCCAAGAAATATGTACTCTATTCGATAATCTCATTCCTTTCACAGTTATGGGGCTGGAAGGGGCTATCTCAGCACAAGAGTCTGTGTTCTGTAGCTAACTTATTCCTGGGACTCAAACTAGACAACACTAGTTGAGATAGCACAGGGAAGATCTGTGCTCTACGACTAACGGTCTGAGACTCCAAAGGAGCTGAGCTTTTTAAATTCTTCTCTCCCTAAACCTTAAGAATAGAATACAGAATACTGGGCTATCTCAGCACAGGTGATCTGAGCATAGTAACCTTATTCCCAAGACTCAGAGTGTATGCTGAGCCATCTCAGCAGAGGGAAGAGTTTACTCTGTAGCATTCTGATGCCTGAGTTATGTCAGCACAGAAATCTGAAACTGCAAATTCCTAATTCCCCAAACCTCAAGGGCCTCAACCGGGCTATCTCAGCCTATGTTTATAACCTCCTTTTCTCTATGATAGCAGGACTGGGCTATCTCAGCACAGAGGGTATAAGACTTGTAACCGTGTTTCTAGCATAACGAATCTGATCTCAGTAACATCTGTTTTGAAGGCTGCACTGGGCTATCCCCGCACCGGGAGTCTGAGCTGCATAAGAACTACCTTCCTAAGAATCAGTTTGGTTTCTTCTAAGCTTCCTGGGAAAAGCTCTGACACACCCCAGCAGGTCCTGAGAGAGGAAAAGGGAAGATGAGGGATGGGTGCTGGATGTCACTCTCCTTCCTGCCAGGATCTTTACTGTAGCCTTAGGGACTCTCACACAGAACCTGGAGATTGGGGAGGGATCTGGGAAGGAGGGAAAAACAAACCGGAAAGGTGTTGGGGTTACCTGTCGAAGCAAATACTCCTCCTCTTCCTTGGAGATGAAGTCAGGGACATAGTAGATTACAGGTGGTGCCTAGGATAGAGATCCCCGTGAAGGTGTGGCCCTTCAACCTACACCGGGGCTCTAGTATCACTGAGCAGACCCTCCCTCTGAAGGGTCTCCAGATGTTCCCAAACAGGCTAGGGCCTGAAGTCAAAGGACTAATGCCCGTTTTGGGGGTGGGAAGTGGGGGTGAGGGTGGGGCTGTACCCTGAGGGTAAGAATGAATTTGGAGGGAAGGAGCAGTCCAAGCCCACAAACTCAGGAGTCGGCCTGCCTATCCCCACTCTATCCCCCACCCTCTAGTCCCCACCTTCACCCTCTGCACCCCCATTCTGACAACCTGTTCCACCCTGAATGGTTCCAGGGCTGGGACCCTGGCATCCTGATCCTCCATGGACACCAACTCCATGCACCCAGTCCTGTGGGGGAGGGGAGGATACTCTGAAGTCACCAAGCCTCCCACCCTCAGGCTATGATCCCATTTTCTGCTTTATCAAGGGCCAGGGCCTCACCTTGGCCCTACAGTGAAACTCACTTGGTTTCTAAAACCTGAGTCCTCAGCATCTCAAAAGCCACCCGGACACAGTGAGTACCCAGAACACTGCCCCAAACTTCATCCACAATGGCCCACGAAACTACACATTTCTGCCCCTTAAGCCTCTCACAGAGAATATCCTCTGACCTCACTGGGAGCCTTTCCCAAGAGCTCCACGCATAGCCTCCAGGGCTGCACCCCAAAGCCCCTTCAAACAGTTTGAGATGCCATCCTAACAACTTCAAACCTGCGACCATCAGTCTGGGTCTCTAACAACATTCAAACTCCCCATGCACCCTCCTGCCGCCTCAAGCCCTTTCAGATGTCCCATTCTGAACACCCGCGTGCCCCCAATCTGAGTCTCCTCAGACAGGTCCATTCTCAGTCTCCTCGGATCCCCCCACTCCGGACCCCTTCACACTTCACCTCCCGAGCGCCCCTTCCCTGTAGCAACCTTGGGCCTTTAGTCCGGAGCTTGACTCCTCTCAAACCTTCTTCCCTACCTGAACCCCTTAGACTCTCCACCCCGAGTTTTCTAGAATTCCACACTCTGAGTTTCCCTGGACTCCCATCTGAGCTTCCCTAGATCCCCATTCTCAGCCCTCTTGGACACCCATCTCCGCCCCCAGCCACCCCCAAATCTGACCGTCCACCAGAGTACCCCTCCAATACCCGAATTAAACTACCCCATTCCCTTCCCAGTCACTTCCGCTCCACGTTTCTGACGCACGTTTTCTCAAACCAACGGGAACTCTCAAAGGTCCTAAGGGTCCGCCTTCCACCCAATCGGCGCTCTCACCCGCTACTGCCCCGCCCCTTCACTCTCGTCTATGATAGGCTGCACCTCCTGGCCTCTGAGCCACTGGGGATCCTTCGGAGACGGGCCTTCATCTGGTACTGACCAATCAGAATTCCAGAACCCAACCCGCCCACACAGTGGAGTGGGCCCAGATGGGAGGGGTACCCTTGGAATGGGGCCAGATGGGAGGGGAACCCGCTGGAAGACTAGACTATCGCGACTTCCCGCAGGCTGAATCATTCCATACCCCAGCTGCAGGGAGGATGGTTTGAAGGAAGGACTTCCTCCCTCGTACTTCCCCAGCAATACGGAGGGAGGCCCAACAACTTTCCAAATACTGACCGTACACAGAGAAACCATAGAAACATCTTTATTGAAGGGGACAGGGGTCATGCTGAATTCAGGGACATGCAGTGAAGGGGCAGTCGTGAGCTGTCCTTGGTGGTCAGGGCCCCGGGTCCACCCTGGACCCCCTGGGCCTTCAGGTTCTCCCTCAGACCGTTGGTCTGGCTCGAGTGCTGTGAGGTCCTTTGGGGCCAGTGACTCAGATTTGGTGTTTTGGACCTGTGACCAGAACATAGATTGAAATAGGGGTTCCAGGATTTGGGATCCCCTCAAGGCCTTGGGGCCCTTCATGTATTAGAGATGGAGGCTTTAGGATGTGGGGTTCCCTTGGGGCTGGGGCTCTTTGCATTTGGGTGTCTTGAGATCCAACGACTCAGGGCATTGAAGTGCTCGTTTCCAGGGATGAGAATTCCTGTTTGGGGTCTCCTGGTGCCTATGAAGTGGGCTTGAGGTGCCCTGGGAGCCCGGGATGCATATCCTCACTGCAGTCTCCTCCATCCCAGGCACAAGGACCTCCGTGATTGGGGTTTCCTGGGGGCTTGGGATTGAATTTTTTAATTTGGGATTCCCTGGGGATTTGGGGATTCCATGATTTGAGGATCCCTGTAGTTAGGGCCTTGGGATCCTCTAGGGGCTGTAGGACTTGGGGACACAGGGGAGTATGGGACTTGTACTCTGGGGTTTGGGATCCCGAGAGTCACAGAATGGGGCCTCTAAATTTTGGGGTCCCCCAAAGGGGGAAGTCGTTACTTAAAAAATAGAGAATTTTCTGGGAGCCTGACCAGCACAGGGGCTGTGGGCCATGTGGGGTGGGCTTCATACAAGGCACTGGGGGTTTCTTGAGGGCGCAGAGGGTAGGAAGACTTAGGGGTCCTGTAATTAGCACTTCCAGGACTGTTTTGGTGTCTGTAAATTGGGGGTGACAGTGGACTGGTTAATGTGTGTCTCTTTTGTAAGAACAGGGGTCTTTGTTAATGTAGGGAGTCTCTGATTGCAGTGTAAGCTTTTGGGGTGACTATGGGGGGTCACAACATCTTGAGGGGACTGATGTTAAATGTAGGTCTGTTACTCTGTTGCTCTGGAGGCATGACCTATGTTTATTTCAAGGGGACTTGACAGAGGAGGAGTCTTTGTTAATGGGGGAGGGTTCTGATCCAGTAATGAATGATTCAGGAATGTTCTGCTCTGGAGCATTATGTAGAAGTCACCATCATTTGAGGTGATGTGGAAATATGTTATTGGGGGTCTGCTCTGAGGGGTTGGGGATAGGGACTAGCCTGAAGGTGCTACACTCAAGGAATCTCTTTCTGGGTACCTTGGGGTCTGTATTTGGGGGTTATCATGAGGGAATCTGTTAATAATGGGGCCTCAGTGATCCAGGGCTGGCTAATGGGGTCTCTATTCTGGATGTGTTACTGGGAATCTCTATCTCAGGGTGATTCAGGGGCTCCTTGTGTCAGGAGATGCTAGAGGGGACTCTGTGACTCTGTCAGGTATCCAGGCCTCTAAGACTGCATCTCTGCCCTCAGCATCCAGGGAAACCAGCAGCAGAAGAGCAACCTGGAAAGGAGAATCATATCCATCACGCCTTGATGCAGGGAACATCTGGATTTGGCCTTTCTGGATTCTGTCTCTACTTGTCTGGCTATGCCCTCTCAGACTCCTGTGCCGTGGAAGGTGTTCTGCCTCCTCTACCTGCCCCATACGGGTGAAAGTCCCCAGAATTCAGTGTGGGAGCTCACTCCCTAAAAACTGTTTCTGGGTAGGCTGATTAGCCACTAGTTTTCCTAACCTCTATTTCCAGCCCCAACCAGAAGTCCAGATCCCTGTGTCCACCAGCCTTGTGCAACCTCTCCCTGAACATCCTACAGGAGGTGGGCCAAGGGTTGGCTACACACCTGGAGATGGAGTTCTCTGATGCGATGTCCTTTGGGGTCCGGACTGTCGTGAAAGTGCGTTTGGGCTGTGTCACTGAAGGAGAGGGCAAGGTCTCAGGTGACAGGATGACAGACCCTCAATACCGAACCAGACTCTTTGTCATTAATACTTGTCCATGTCCCCAGTACCCACCTCGACCTCACATTCCAATACCCATCTGGACCTCTTATCAATAATATTCTGTGTCCCTCAATACCTACTCATGTCCCCAGTGCCTGCCCAGAGCCTTGTTGTTAACATCCCCATACCCCATAGCACCTATCCTCTTTGGGATCCTGTCTCATCATTTTCCTGGACCCCATGTCCCCTGTGAAATACTGGAGATTTTGCCACCAGCATATACCTGAAAACCCATGACCCTCCTATCCCCAAACCTTCACTCCTCCTCTACCTCTTACACTCCAGCCCCAACTCACTTGTCACTTGATGCACTTTTTTGGCTCCCACATTGTCCCCAGGGGGGTCAGTGGATCCACCAATCCTGGGGAGACATAAGAGGAGTAGGAGAAGTCAGAGACACAAGAGGAGCTGAACCCATGGGGCCTATGCAGAAAGAGCTATGGTGTGGAGGTGGGTATCCACACTGTCCTGCTGGTACAAGAGGAAGAGACATCTAACAGGGGAATCAGGGTTCTGGGAAGTGCCCTGGGTTTGGGTTAGAGTTTGGGCTCACCTCTGAATTCGGGATGCCGGTGCAAAGACTCCATGCCGCGGGGGACAGGTAAAGTACCGGACACCGAAGACAGAGCCATCATGCTTTCCAGTGGGCTGGTCTAGCTCAATGCCATACCAGTAACCTGCAGCAGTAAGGTGTCAGGATGCCTCAAGGTCCTGCCTGCCTGCCCCCACCCTACCCCCCAGATCACTGTCCTTACCTGGGGCAAAGTCTGTCTTCCCATAGAAGCGCACAATCCCTTGCTTCTGGCCAGCAACAAGGACTTGGTCTCCAACCTCAGCCTTGGCTCCCTCTCGCTGCTGCAGGCTCCCCAGAGATGGGGATGACGGGGGCTTCTTCTTGCCTGGGGTAAAGGGTACATGGGGAGGGAGTGGGGCCCCCAGATGCCAGCCCTGGGGACCCCATGCCACCCAAAAAGACCCAAGGTAGAAACTCTGTCCTGGCTCCTGTCAGGAACTCTAGAGCCTTCCCAAGAACTGGGGGGCTTTAGGCTTGAAAGGAAACAATCTCAACTGTAAGAAAACTGGGGGTGGGGGTTAGGCATGAGGGTCAAGAACCTGGAGAACCCCCAAATCCTTTCTCAAAGCTGAAGTTATTTGGGTCAAAAGAAAAACTGAGTCACAAAAGTAAGGAGCCCAGAAATTATCCTTTTAAGGTGAAGGAAGTAGGGGCACCTTGGTGGTTCAGTCGGTTAAGCGTCTGACTCTTGATTTTGGCTCAGGTCATGATCACAGGGTCATGAGATCAAGCTCTGCATCGGGCTCTTCATGGAGCCTGCTTAGGATTCTTTCTCCCCTGCTTCTCTCTGCCCCTCACCTGCATGTACATGTGCACGGTCTCTCTCTCTCTCTCTCTCTCAAAATAAATAAACATTTAAAAATAAATAAATAAAATGAAGGAAAGGGTTGGGTGTGAAGATAAATCAAGTCACTAAATCCAGGAACCCCACAGATTCTTCCCTAAAACTGGGGGAAAACCCTTGGGCCTGAGGGGAAACTAAGTCATAGAAAGCAGAGAACCCCCAGATCTTTTCAGGAACTGGGGGTGGGTGGGCAGTACCAAGTCAAAGGAGAAACAGAGTCATAGAAGTGAAGAACTCAAGAGATTGTCTTCTAAAACAGGAGTTTGGGCCTGAGGATAAACTGAGTCACTGAAGCTGGGCTACCCATAGAATATCCTCAAATTGGCTCTCCTCCTACCCAGAAGGCTCCCCTCTGACCTTTATGTTCCCTGCGGCCTTTCCCAGTGACACGGGAAAAGTCCATCCGAGGAGTCCGAGGTGTGGAGGTGACTGATGAGGGGGGCGCATCCACTACTTTGGAGATCTTGGACACAGAGGCAAAGAGACCTGCGGGGACAGAACGTGGGCTGGGAGCTGTCCAAGCCTCTGCCCTCTGCCCAGTCATCATCTCCCTACCCCCATTACCCAGTCAGCAGCATCAGAACTACTGAGTGGACCCCACCACCACCCCGTTTGAGCCCCAGGTGGGACTGACCCTGCTTGGGAGGGCAGATGAAGTACCGGACACCCCCAACACTGCCATCATTCTTGCCCTCGGGTTCATCCAGCTCCACGCCCACCCACTGGCCACTGGCGAACTCCGTGGTCCCGCAGAACCGAAGTGTGCCCGTCTGAGGAAACAAGGGAGGATATGGTTTGGCGGGGGTGGTCCTTGGGGGGCCATGAGAGATCCCTGGCACATCCCTGGTGAGTGGATGAGGGAGCCCTAAGCTCAAATCTGTTTGGACATTACCATTTATTGGCTATATGACTTAACATCACTGTGCCTCAGTGTCCTCATCTATGACATGGGAACAGAAATCACACCTACCTTATAGAATGGTTATAGAGCTTCCCTGTCCAATGCAATAAACAGCCATTAGCCACATACAACAATTTAAATTAACTGAAATTAAAATTAAATTTAGTTTTCCTGGTTGCACTAGCCACATTTCAAGGGCTAGTAGCCACATGTGGCTTATGGCTACTTTACTAGACAATACAGACACAATATTTCCATCATCACAGAAAGGTCTACTGGACAGGGCTGTTATAGCCTCAGAACAGGGCCTGGTGCTGAGTGAGGGATCAGCGAGTGTTGACTATTACTGTCTTGTAACTTTGGTCAAATGACCTCCTAGGCCTTAGTTTCGTCTGCAAAATGGAGAGAATAATGCACCTTAGAGCCTGGCTGTCTGGTTGAAACATCTGTAATGTATGTAGATTTGTTTAGTTGTGGTGAGCCCTCATGGCTATTAGCATCGTGTGAGGCTGCTTCACTCTCAAAGTTCTGGTTCCTTGCCTATAAAATGGGTGGATTAATAGTGCCTATTTTGGAGGATTGGTGTGGGGGTCAGAATAGTGCCTGGCACACAGACAGCACTTGGAATGCACCAAGGCTTCTTCTAAGGGCTTTACAGATTTTAATTAGTTTAATCCTCATACAACCCGAGGTGGGTACTGTTACCAGCTCCATTTTACACATGAAGAAACTGATACCCAGAGAGGTGGGATCAGTGGCCGCAGGTCCCCCAGCTGGAAAGCAGGAAAGCTGAGGTTTGCCTGAACTTCTAACCACTGTACTATACTGCTTCTCTCAGAGGCAGATTGTCATTATTGTTCTTATCTTCAAACCAAAGGTTTCACCTCTCTGAGCCTCCTACAGTCTTCTGGGTTCTATAATGGGAAGAGTCAACCCATTCTGCTTTCAGAATTGTCACATAAATTTGACAAGATCATGCACAGAAAGCTCTACAGGCAGGGCTGATGCATGCCAAACTCTTGATTAGGAAACGCAATGTGACTTTTACAGTTTCTCACTGTGTAAGAAACTAGATTCAAATTCCTTCCGGTGGCCTACATGTCTGGTATGATCCAGCCCCCTACTGACCTCTCCCCTTCGTCCTCTGGTTATATTACCCCTTCCCTCCTCTTGGCCTCTGAACCTGCCGTCTCCTCTGTCTCCATATTGTTGTGTGTGAGCTCCCTCCTCTCTCAGCTCAGATATCAGCTCCTGAGAGAAGCCTTTGGAACACCCCAGCAGCTAAAACTGCATTCGCCTTCAGCCAGGGGAAATTTACTAAATCCAAACATTTTTAAGTTAAAAAAAATTTTTTTAAGTAATCACAGAGTCCAATGTGGCGCTCAAACTCATGACCCCAAGATCAAGAGTCATATGCTCTACTGACTGAGCCAGCCAGGCTCCCCTAAATCCAAGCATTTAATGGTTTTCAAAGCCTCTGTTGCTACCAGAAATTATCTTAACTGTGGATTTATTTTATTGGCTGTCTCTCATTAGAAAAGAAGCTCCATAAGAGTGGGTGTGGGCTCACACACAGCCCTTTATTCCCAAGGAGAGGCTGGGTCCGCATAGAGACTGAGGGACACCAGATAAATAAATAAGTCAAAGTTGGAATACCTGGATAAGTGAAGATTCTCTCTGCCCTTTGGGCCTTTATACCTGCTCCCTCTATGCGGGATCCCTTCTCCTTTTCTTCTCCTGGCTCATTCCTCCTTATCTTGAAGCGGGTGCCTCCATCCCACAATACCCCTGATTGTTCTGACCTGTCCTTTTTTCCCAAAGTGCTGACACCTCTGGGAGCAGAGGTGGGCCTTGACTGGGGATCACAAGGCCCAGGGTAACTCACAGGTGCAGAGCTGCACTGATCACTCTGTTTGTGCTACCTCATGACCGCCACGACTATTCTGGGCTGTCACTGTCAACTGATAGATCTGTCTTCCCTCCCTGGACTGACAGCTCAGCCTTGGGGCAAAAGGAAGCACTCACAGAATGACTGTTAGATGAAATAAATACTGTAGGAATGATGGGGGTGGAGGGGGTGGAGGGGTGGACAAAGGGGAGGGTCTACACTCTGTCCAAAGACCCATCTCTGAGGCACGAGGGCTGACTCCTGCTCTCCACACCTTTCCCCAGGCCCTGACCTTCTGGCCATCCAGCAGCACGCGGTCTCCCAGACGCAGGCCCAATGCACTGAGCATGAGATTGCCTGGGACGTTGTCATAGTTGGGTAGTGTGACCTTGGGGAGGGCACAGGAGAGTGGCACAGCCTCCTCCAGCAGTGTTCGCAGCTCCTTGGCCACCAGTGCTGCCTCTGCCTTGTCCAGGGACATGTCCATGGGGTCTGGGACCACCTCTGCTGGCACCTGTCCCTTTCGGTTCTGGGGGCCAATGGGAAAAAAGGAAGTGAGAATTCAGTGGCATAGGCTGTACCTCCACCGAGCCCAAGCTCCCAGAGACCCCTAGTCCATGTAAAGCAAAGGCAGATCCAGGCCATCCCTTAGGCCATCATGGGAATAAGAAGGGGTGAGGCATTAAGTTGTAGACCACGTCCCCAGGGAAGTCCACCCTCAACCTCAGGCTCGGGATTTCAAGTAATTGAGGGTGGAACTAGGGGTGGAGCCAACAGGGAATGAAGGTCACACTTCAGTCTGTAGGTCATGCTCTCAGGGAGGCCATGTTCCCAAAGATCCCAAGCCGGGAATGAGACCACGTGAGGGATGAAAATGGTCTCCTGTGGTACTGGGTCAGGTGTCCAACTGGGCCAATGGGGAATGAGGAGAGGCAGGGCTTCAGGAACACAGGCCATGTTTCCCCAGGATATCTGAGCCTGGAATAATGCAGAGTAACTGGTGTTGGAAATGGATGCTTTGGAGATCAAAGATCATACTGAGGGCTTATGGGGGGACCCAACCTTCTCATTCACAGAGAGTCTCAACTTTTTTCACAATCCTGAAATATTATCTACATATAGCCCCAGGGTCAGCCAAGATTGAAAGAAGATATTCTTTGCTGGGTAACCCTGGATAAATCACTTACTCTCTCAGCTTCAGTTTCTCTCATAGGGCTCATAATAGAGTTCACCTGACATATCATGAACACTAAGTAAACACCAGCTATCATTTCATTTGTTGAATGTATAGTAGATGATTTTTGTAATGAACTTCTAGAAACGCAAGCAGTTCTGGCCTCCCTCTCCTCCGCTGGCTGGGAAAGGGGGTGGGGAAGGAAGGAGAAGGAAGAGAATGGGGGCTGGGACAGGGATGTAGTACCCGCAGCGCCGGGTTGGCACCATGCTCCAGCAAACATTTGGCTGCGCCCAGGCACAGGTTGGAGGCAGCGATGTGCAGGGCTGAGCCGTGGTTGAAGTCACTGCACGTGGAGTTCACCACTGGGGTGTGGGAGAGAGGAGGGTTCCGGGTGAGTGGACTTGGCACCCCGCCCCCCGTAGGCCACCTTGCCACCTTAGAGTCCCCCAGCTCAAGTCCATCTCTTAACCCCGCAGACCCGAGTGCCTCCCACAGACTCGTGTTGCAGAGCCCAGCCCCTCCAGAAGGGTCCTGTCCAGCCCCGGGGATGGATGGGTCATGGATATCTGGACCCTGTCTCTCACACCTCCTACCTCCACCCTACCACCATCGTCTCGGATCCCGGTCCCTTCTCCCTTCCCAGGCCAGACCTCAGTTCTGCCCCATCACTCAGCTGCCCTGCCTTCTTTACTTCATGTCTCCCCATCTCCCAGCACATCTTCTCCCGGCCCCCAGCACACAACAGAGGCACCCTCCTCCTGCTTCCAGCCCCCATCTTATCCTGCGTCCCATTCCCTCCAAGCCCCGACCCTCCCGCTCACCTCTCGGCCGGGCGCCCTTCAGCAGCACGCGCACAAGGTCGGGAACGTCGAAGTAGGCAGCGTAGTGAAGCGCGTTCATGTTGGTCCAGCGGCTGCGCAGTGTTACGTCCGCACCCAGCGCCAGCAGCTGCTGTGAAAGGCGCACAGCCGCCGCAGGGTCCCCTGCACGACAGCCCAGGTCAGCTTGCGTCCCCTCCTCCAAAGCCTGGGCCCAGGGCATGGGGAAGGCCCTAGGCCTCAGGGACTGTGCTTTGGGATCTTAGGCTGCGGGTTCACGGTGGGGGGTCTGAGGGCCAGGATTCTGGGTGGTTCTGAGGGTGTCATGTCTGGGCGCCTAGGTTTGGGGGCTGGTGGCTTGGGGGTGTGGACCTTACCGACTCCGTGGGCTCCAGCCTTGCACGCATAGTGGAGCAGTGTCATGTCGGTCAGCCCATCACGGTCATTCACATGGCAGCCTCGACGCAGAATCTGGGACGGAATCAAGGAGGTTTACCCAAATACATGAGGGACCCCATCCTCTCCCTCCCTGGCTTCCCAAGTATCTTACCTCATTACCGATGACATCAATCTTGTGCTGGACTTGGGGCACCCACTGGCGCACGATGGCGAACAGCTCAGGGATGGTGGTCTGCGGGTCAAAAAGAATCTCCTGGCACGCCGGGTCATTGGGGTCGAAGAACGTGAAGGCTAGGGCAGTGAGAAGTTCAAAGTCATCCCAGGCAAGCTGATCCCCTCTTTCCATCCTGAGGCAGGGGAACTCTAGGCCTTTGCCTTTAATACCCTCTAATGCATGGTCTCAAACCACACGGTGCATGGGCTACAGGCATTTTCTGTTGGCCAGCATAAGGTTTCAAAATCAGGAGGTTTCACAGAAAACTCTGCATGCCCCATGTGTCTTGAAAAGTTGGAAGATCTGGCAATCCCACAGAGCAGCAAACTGCACCCCTGGAAATGAGTGTGGAGGGAGTGCAGTACCTCGAGTCTGCATGCCCCTGGGAGGAGGGAGGCTGCCACTGCTCTAGCCCACCGTTGCCCTGGCCGAGTATGGGCACAGTTTGGCTAAATCTCAAGTAAAAACAAAAAGCCAGAAAAGCTGGCTTTTCAGAAAAATCTCCCCAATTTTTCAAATACTGTGTAGAACACATAAAACGTACCCATGGGCAGGATCCAACCTGTGGCCAGCCAGGGTGGTGCCCAGAGGAACTTCCATCTCCCCCTATTAGGCCGTGATGTCTGTTGTTTTCTGTGGTATTGCCAACACCCAGCACAGGGCCTGGCGCAGGGCAGGAACTCAGTGCATACTGAGTGAGTAAATGAATACCCAAACGATTCATAGCTCTGGATGTGTATCCAGATGATACACACCCACAGAGACAGCATCTCCAGGAATCAGCCTTTGTGTTCCTCTTTAAACCAGTCCCGGCACGCACAGCCCCCCTTGGCTCAGACCCTGCCCGGGCTCCCACCACACTCAAAGCACCGACCACTATCCTCTCCACAGCCCACGGGCCCTGCACAAACCGGAGGCCAGTGTGTTCTCTGCCCTCTCGCCCTCACTCATTCCACCCAGCCACACTGGCTCCTTCTGTCCTTCCAACACGCCAGGCAAATTCCTCTCAGGCACTTTGCGCTCGGCATTTTCCTTGCCCGGGACAGTCTTCCCTCAAGCCTTCTCAAGGTGTTGCAGGTTTTACTCAGATGTCACTTCTTCAGGGAGGCCTCCCCAGACCACTCTGTGTACATCAGCACCTCTGCCCTTCTCCATCTCCTGACCTTTTTTATTGCTGTAATCACGGCACCTACCACTGCTTAACATTAACTTGTTTACTCCTTTTTCCTTCCCTTTCTCCTTCCCTCTTTTCAGGTCTCACTTGTCTCCCTTGCTAGGATGTAAGCACTGTGTTTCTGTGCTGCCTTGTTCACTCCCTTCTCCCAAGGCCCGGCACAGCAGCTGGCATGCAGTAGGTGATCAATCAATCTCTGCGGAATTAATTGTACAATTTTGATACACAAATAGACAAGTTCTTCTCAGAGCCCATCATAGCCCCCTCTCTGTCCTATTTCCAGATTCATTTCCAGATTCCTTCATGTTCGGTGGCCAAACCCTCCTCGTTCTAGAAGCAAGATTCTGAGGGAGGTGAGGGTCAGGCAGGGAGCAGCCTACACTCTCTGACTTCCACCAGGGTACAGGCCCCAGCCACGTCTAGACACATTTCCAAAGGAGATTTTCCAGTTCCCTGGGGTGGATTCGTCACCTGGGACACCCAGATAATGTTCTTATTTTTCTATCAGACTGAAGTCAACTTGTAGCCTCTCTGACCCACCTCTAGTGGGTGACGTGACCACAGATGCCATCCCTTCTACCCTATCCTAGTGATGCCCACTCTTTGAACATGGTGCCTAGTTTTTGAACTTACAGCTGCTGGGGATTCCCAGACAACATCTTCCAAAAGCCTCCTCCACCCTCTCTACCCAGCAGCCAGAGGGAGCTTTTAAAAATATAAATCAGATCTGCCACTCCTCTGCTTTTAAATACCTCCCTACCAACTGCTCTCTCCTCATCACACTTATCCAAAGTCCTCGCAGTGGACGCTAAGGCCCCCCCAGATCTAGTCATTGCCAAACCCTCACCTTGACTCCCATCACTCCCTTGCTACAGCTCCAAGATTGCCTTTCGTTCCTGGCCCAGGGCTTTTGCACTTGCAAAAGATAGCCCGGAACTATCTTTCTCCAGCTCTCCTATGGCTGATTCCTTCTCATCCTCTGGGTCTCAGCCTAAATGCTACCTTGTCAGAAAGACCCACTCTGACCACTCCGTCTCAAGGTGCTGCCCCCTGCCCCCCCTTTTATATGTCCAACTTTTATTTCTTTCATAGCACTCACTCCATCTGAATGTATCTGATTGATCTATTATTTGTTCCCTTCTGAGAGCAGGGATGATGCCTGGGTCACTCACCATTAATAGAAGATGACAGAGATCACCCAACATAAATCTTATCACAGACTAGTAGCAATGGATAAATATGCTTGGTGAATGATTAGACACTTTCAGTTTCTCCAAGAAAATACCCTCTCAGCTCCACACCTTCCTACCTTGGAGCCTTTACTCCTGCAGTTATCTCTCTGAGTACTCCCTTCCCTTGCCCCTTTCCCTTGTTAAACCCCAACTCATCCTTGGGTCTCCCTCAAATGTTACCCCTCATAGAAACCATGTCTTAAAAAGCTCTTGCAGCATCCCATTCTTGGCAAACACAATTCTCATCATGTCTTATAATTATATATTTATATTACTTTATACTTATCTGTGTGGTTGCCATTGAGGCCTGTAAATTCTCTCAGGGCAACAACTGGGTCTGTCTGGCTCCATGCTTTGCCCCAGCTCCTAGCATAGAGCCAGGTCCACCACAGGCTTTCAGTAAATGTTTGTTGAATGACTAAATGATTGAATGATGTGTCATGAATCAAAGATTAGGATTATTCCAATTTCGTTCTCCAACGGGTGAATGAATAAATTAACCAAAGGGGGATGCAATGGCCACCACTCACCCAGACCACTTTCAAATCACCCAGAATCTCCCCACCATCACCACCAGCAGAGCTCAGCCCAACCTCTCTGGCCACCCATGGCTCCAAACAAGATTGCAGGGTGGGGAGGATGGTTACCGTAGTCCTTGGGGAGGGGGGCAGGTGCCGAGGGGTGCACAACAGGCTTCTGCCGGCGCTCCTGGGTGGGGCTGGGGGCCTCAGGGACCAGCTCATCCTCTTCCTCCTCTTCTTCTTCCTCCCCGCGTGGTGGGGGGGCCATGGGAGCGGGATCTGTCTTAGTCATGGTCTTCAGTGGCCCTCCGGGGGGCGGGTGCAGATTTGGGGGCGGTTTTCAGGCCAATCCTGGAGACAGAGGCCAGTCACAGAGAGCCCCCAACAGGGTCTAGGGTCTGAGCCCCCAGAAGCTCCAAGGCCCCCAAGTGACTCCCACACCCCCAGCTCTGGATTTTGGGCAATCATAGCGACGACCATCAGCCGTCAGAGGACCCTGGTATGCGGGCCCAGCGCCTACCACTTCCCCCCTCTTCCCCAGGTTCAGCCCCCCATTCTTCTCCTCCCGCGTCAGGCCCCTCAGTCTAGGCCGCCCCCTCCCCGGGTTTGTTTATCTCGGGATGCAGGATGCTTCGCCCCTCCCCTTCTCCGCGGGCCTCCCTCTACCCATCTTACCTCGGACTGATGGGGCTGGGGACCAAAGCTGAGACTGGGGAGACTGGAGTAATGGGGTGTCAGTGTTGGGGGAAGTGATGGGGGAGGAGAGGGAGACAGAAGGGGACGAGGCCCAGACGCCGACAGGGGATGGGGGTGGAGAAGGAGGGGCGCTGATGCGCATGCGCAGTGATACCCCCAACCAGGCGCGGGGGCGGAGATACTGGGAGGCTCCAGGCTTTGATGAAAGGGCTTGAAGCAGCGTCGTCGTGAAGAGGATAGACACGGAGGATGGAGAGAGAAAAGAAGAGATGGCCACGAAAAAGGATGTGAGACATCAAAACAGAAAGAGATGAAGCAGAGACAAGGGCAAGAAGGAGAGGGATGGGAAAGCGGGCACAGTTTTTTGTCCGTCCCCCTGGGACAGAGCCTTCCTTCCCGCAGGCCCACAAACCAGGCCAGTTAGGGCAGGGGTCTCAGTGTGGTGGTGGTTATGAGTGTTTTCCTCTCTCTGAGATCTCAGACCTGACCCTTCTCCATGGTCACCGCATACAAGGGGTGTGTCAGAGGGATGATTTTGTAGACTCCTTTCATCATCGAGGGTCATTAGTTACCGTGGTTATCATCACTGAGTGCTCAGAGACCACTTACCAGGTTTAGAGAGGTTAAGCTACTTGCCCAAGGGCACACAGCAAGCAGATGCTGGAGCTAAGAAACCAGACAGCCTGCTGGAAACCAGACGGCCTGGCTGGAGAGTCCGGGCTCTTCATCACCATGCTACATATGGCTGTAGCAGTGTGTAGGGGCCAGATCTGCCAATGAACCCCTCCAACCCTCTCGGAACCTGTATCTCCCCTTGGGGGAAGACCTCCTGGAGCCAGCTCAGAGTCCAAGCCTTCCTGGCTCCATCACCCTGGTTTGGCTGTCACTCTTGCCTGGTGACCAGAGCTGGCACTGCCTACCACTCCAGCCCAAAGAGGACTGGGCTACTTTGCCTCCCACCCTTCATCCTTCTAATGGGCAGCGGTAGTTTCATCCCTCACCCCCCACCCCGGCCCTCATCCTGGTCTGTCCTTCATCCTCTCCCACCTGGACTGTGTTCTCCCTGCTCCTCCCTTACCCCACAACTTGCTCCCTATAATGCAGCCACAGGGACCTAACATATCACATCAGGGCCCTCCTCCATTCAGAGACATCTGCTTGCTGCACCTCGCTCTAGATAAAAGCTAGTGTTCTCAACCACAGCTCACAAGGCCCTAGGTGGACTTTCCACTATCATCTCTCCACCCTCTCCTCCTCTCACTCTCCCCCACATTCACCGCCCACCACGCTGACTTCCTTGCTCCTTCTCAGCCCAGGACCTTTGCACTGGCCGTTCCTTCTGCCCAGAATGCTCCTCCCCCAGATGCTTGGTTTCCTCTCTCCCCTAGTTTAGGATTTTACTTCTTGGCGCCTTTTCAGTGAGGCCTTCTCCGCTCTATCTAAAATTGCATCCCCCACACATACTCCCTTCCCTGCTTCAGTTTTTACCATAGCAACACTGCCCTCCTCCAGCTGACACCCTTGATGTTGGGCACTTGCAGGGGGTGTGCTGCTCCCTGGAACATCCAGTCCGTATGCCTTCCAGGCCAGGTCCTTCTCACCCAGGTCTCTGCTCGAACATTGTCTCCTTAGAGTCCTCTTCTCCACCCATCTGCCAGTGCCACCCCCACTCCATTACATTTTCGTTTAGTCTTTACAGCGCTTATTATAATCTGAAATTATCTTGTTTATTAGTTGACTGGTTTATATTCTACTCAAGCAGAATAGAAACACCATGAGGGCAGGACTTTGTCAGCTGTGTTCACTGCTGTACACCCAGCTCAGCACCAGACTTCGCAAAGGGTATGAGAACCAGGTATAATTCTCCCCAAATAAACAACTCTTGTTCTGTTCTGAGACTGTTTTACTGACTGTAAAGGTTCAAACTAGGAATGGCAGGAACCTGGCACCAAGGGGAACAGGGACTGATGAGGCTTGGGCCTTGGTCAGCCCCAAGGTTCAAGGGGTCCCTTAGGAGGGGGTACTTGGAACCAGACCCTTGAGGGAGCTGCAATGGCCCAGGCATGGGTGGTGGGGCTAGGCAGACCCATGTATGATGAGTGGCTCTTCCTCTGTCTTCTGTCATCTGTCCCGCAACATCTGGTCCTTATGCACTGGGGGTCTGAGTGTCCAGGAGCTCGGGCTTGGCATCCAGTGTGAGAAGTGCAGGACTTTGGGCAAGGACCGCAGCTATGTCAGACCCTCCACAGATAATGGGACTCCTCACGTCCAGGGAGCTGGGCATTCCCAGACAAAGAGGGATAGAGATGGAGAACACAGGGGAATGAGGGGAGGGAAGGAGAGAGGGAAGGAAGGAAAAGGGGGGAAGAAATGGTGAGGAACATGGAGGGTGATGTGGGAGGCGGGTGTCAAGGAACACAGAGAGATGTGGGCAGAGATTTGTGGGGAGACAGGTAAACAAATGTGAGGCCAGAGAGACATTCATGGGGGAATAAAGAGGTATGGAGAAACAGGGAAATGGCGGGGGGAGGGGTGTCAAGAGACAGATATGGGAATAGGCAAACACAGGAGAAGACAGAGAGAGACATAGACGGGGGACACAGAAATATGCAGGTGAAGAGAGACATGGGGAAATGGAGAGACAGGAGGGAAGAGAGATGGGGCAGCAGAAACATAAAGATGAATGTGGGAGGAGAGAGGAGGAGATTGAAACACATGGATTGAACGGGGGCAGGGGAGGCAGAGAGACACTGTCAGCCCAGGGACCATGGCAGGCTGAAGAATCCCAGACCTGAGTCTGAGGTCTATCCCTACACTCTGTATGTCCCTCTTGTGCCCCAGCATGGTTAGGCCACAGTCTCAAACACAAAGCCTCCAGGGGCAGCCACACTGCAGTTCTAGCTAACTGTTCCTAGCTGACTGCTGCTAAATCTGCTGAGCCTTCAGGAAAGACCAAAAATTATTTTAAAGCACCACTGAGGCCAGAAAAATCGTATCTGTTAGCTGTGTACAACCTACTGGCCAGCAGGCAGAGACACCTTAGCCACAGAGCTACTTTGGGGGCTCCTTTTTGAAACCCCTTCCTATCTCTTGTCCAGGCAGGGCTGAGAGCCCTAGGACCTCAAAGTTGGCCCTAAGGTTTGAAGCAGGGAAAAGGCCTGGTCAAACTTTTAAAGACACAATGCCCTCCTCCAATATTCAGAAGTAAACTATAGGAGCAAAAGCGCCTTTAGATAGGGCTCGGGAGACTCTACTAGATGGGCTGCAAACTCACACTCCATAGGGGCCAGGCAGGAGCTCTCTAACCGTTTGAATCGAGGTTCTGCAACTTACTGGCTGCTTGACTTTGGGCGAGATTTGTGCCTGACTTTTCATCTGAAAAATGGGGACGACCGCAGTACCAAGGTCACAGTGAGTCTTCAGTAAGTTATTAACTCTGTCTGGCAGAGAGTAAAGGCCCCTTAAATATTATTAATATATGGAACAGCCATTACCCTGCTCTGACCAATAGCGGGTAGGCATTGCCAAACTGACTTTTTTTTTTCAAGAAAAGCCAGAAATGTGGAAACATGAATGAAATGTTCTGACTTTTAAAGGAAAATACATATGCCACGGGGGCCAGGTGGCCACATTCACCAGGCAGAGCAGGTCCTGGTGCGCCCAGCCGGCAGGCTCTCCTTGCACAGCTGCTGCGCCAGCTGTTCTAGAGCCCGCAGCTGCACCTGGTGCTGCTCCTGGCGCCGCTGCAGCCTCCGCACGCGACGTTGCAGTGCTCCCAGGATAGTGCCCAGCCCGGCCAGAGGGTGCTGGGCCTGGACTCCAGGCCGTGGCCTGGCAGGAGCAGGAGGAAGGATCAGGGGGGCCAGGAACACGGTGGCTGAGGCCTCGGGGCCTCTGGGTGCTGGCCCTAGTACCACAAGGTGCACAGAGCCAGGGGCCGAGAGAGCTGGGCCAGGGGTCGGGGGCGTGACGCCTGGTGGGGAGGGAGACACGACTGGCTTCTCGGTGCTTCGGGTACTCTGCTGCTTCTGGAAGACAAAGCATGGGGTGGGGGGCATCAGGGCCAGACTCCAAGGGGTACTGCCATCAGGTAAGGCCAGACCTCAAGGAGGAACTTCCCTCAGGAGAGAAGGGCATAGGGTCAGACTGGAGGAGGGACTTCCCTCAGGAGAGGAGGGCTGGGGATCAGACTCCATGGATTATTTCCAGGTGGGGAAGACTGGGGGTCAGACGCCAGTGGTGGGACCTCCCTTTGCTCACCTCAGTAGGCGGCGCTGGGGAGAAAATGGAGGGCACTGCATCAGGCCGCAGGTAGCGCACACCCCAGCGCCACTGGAAGCAGGAAGGTGTGAAGTGCTCACTGCACAGGTGCTGGTGGCAGCTGGGCACCCAGTCCTCATGGCCCATGTGCCGCAGCCAGGCCCGCAGCCGGGGGCCATCCTTCAGTGGGAACCTGCCAGGGGCAGTGGGGTTACGGGGTCAGTGGGGTTATGGGGTCAGCAATATCAGGTCCGGTCACACCCCTCCCTGAGGACACACACATCGGGAGGTCCCTGGGCTCCAGACCTCTGTCTCTCCAGGCTAGAAGCTGGCCCTGCCTCCTGCCCAGGCCCTACCACCAACCCACATCCCATTCTTCCACCTTTTAAACACCCAGCATCAGCCACCTCTCCTACCTCTGCTGCCCCTTCCATTCAGCCTCCATCCTCTCCTGCCTGGGCTTTTGCAACAGCCTCCTTCCTGATCTCCCTTACCCACAGAGACTCTGCCCTCCCCCAACAATCTGCTCCTCTACATGAAGCTGAGAGAGTAGTTTATGAAACTGGACAAATCTACAAAGTAGGAGATTCTACATTCATGGGGGTAGGGTGGGGTTATAGGTTAAAAGAGATTTAAGGAACATCCAATTGCAGGTTGTAGACCTCGTCTGCAACAAATCATTCCATAAAAAGACATTTTAAAACAATTGGGGAAAATTGAGCATGAACTGGGCACTGGATAGTTGTAAGAAATTAATTTTGCTAGGTATGATAATTGTCCTGGTTTATGTTTTTAAAATAGTCATCTGTTGGAAAAACATTCTGAAATATTTATGGGCAAAAGAACTAATATCTGGAATTTACTCTAAAATACTGCATTAAAGGGGTGCCTGGGTGGCTCAGTCAGTTGGGCGGCCAACTACAGCTCAGGTCATGATCTCACGGTCTGTGAGTTCGAACCCCGCATGGGGCTCTGTGCTGACAGCTCAGAGCCTGGAGCCTGCTTCCAATTCTGTGTATCCCTCTCTCTCTGCCCCTTCCCTGCTTGCTCTCTGTCTCTCTCTCTCAAAAATAATAAACATTAAAAAAAATTTAAAAAAAATAAATAAAATACTGCATTAAAGGGGTGCCTGGGTGGCTTAGTCGGTTGAGCATCCCACTCCTGGTTTTGGCTCAGGTCATGCTCTCACAGCTTCATGGGTTCAAGTCCCACATCGGGCTCTGCGTTGGTAACACAGAACCTGCTTGGGATTCTCTCTCTCCCCCTCTCTCTCTGACCCTCTCCCACTCATGCTGTCTCTCAAAATAATAAGCTTTAAAAATAAATAAATACTGTATTAAAGGTGTAAGTAGGTGGAGGGTAGATGAAAAAGATTGGCAAAATGTTGACAACTGGTAAATCTGAGTGATAGATATATGCAAATCCATTTATATAACTCTATTTTTTGGTGTATGCTTGAAAACACCTGATAAAGGTGGGGTTTTTTTTAATATTTACTTTTGAAAGAGAGAGTGCAAGTGGAGGAGGTGCACAGAGAGAGGGGACAGAGGATCAGAAGCGGGCTCTGCACTGACAGCAGAGAGCCTGATGCAGGCCTCGAACTCACAAACCATAAGAGCATGGCCTGAGCCGAAGCTGGACGCTTAACTGACTGAGCCACCCAGGCACCCCTGTTAAAAGGTTTTTAAACAACTCAACAACAACAAAAATAACCCCATTAAAAATGGGCAAAAGACTTGGGGCACCTGGGTGGCTCAGTTGGTTAAGTGTCTGACTCTGGATTTTGGCTTAGGTCATGATATCCTGGTTTGTGGGACAGAGTCCCAAGTCAGGCTCTGTGCTGACAGTGTGGAGCCTCTTTGGGATTCTCTCTCTCCCTCTCTCTGCCCCCCTCTCTCTCAGAATAAACAAACTTAAAAAAAAAGTTTTAAATAAAAAAGAAACAAACAGCAGTGCCTGGGTAGCTCTCAATCAGTTACTTGTCTGAGTCTTAATTTTGGCTCAGGTCATGATCTCACTGTTCATGGGTTTGAGCCCTGCGTCAGGCTGTGCTGACAGCCTGCTTCAGATTCTGTGTCTCCCTCTCTCTCTCAAAAATAAACATTAAAAAAAATTTTAAATGGTTGATATGGTAGATTTTATATTACATGTATTTTACGATTAAAGGTAAAAATTAAAAATTAAAGTTTAAAAAAATGGATGAAATAAAAGCTTTCCCTGTGGGAGTGGGTGGGGATTATCTGAGACTCCAGACTGTCCACAATGGAGACCTCATTTTCCAGCTTCATTTGCAGTCAGGGGCGGCCACATAATTGAGTTCTGGACCATTTGTCCTGTGGCAGCTGTCAGAAACTGGGAGACATTAAAGGTTTATTTTAAGCCGTTAAATTTTGAGATAGTTTGTTATGTAGCATTAGGTAACTAGTATGGTCAGTCATCCACATTCTACCTGCACAGTATCTTCTATATCTGCCACATGATTTACTTAATATTTTTCTTAAAACTGACCAACTTTAAGTATTTAACAAAGATACCTCAAAGAGAAAACTTTACACCACAATTTAAGATGGAAAAACCAGTATTGGGGCACCTGGGAGACTCAGCTGATTGATCTCTCAGGTCATGATCCCAGAGTTGTGGAATGGAGCCCTGTGTTGGGTTCTGTGCTGAGTGTGGAGCCTGCTTGATTCTCTCTCTCCCTCTGCCACTATCCCTGGCTCTCTCTCTCTCTCTCTCTCTCTCAAATTAAAAAAAAAAAAAAAAAAAAAAAAAGAAGTCATACAGTTCTGTTAAAAAAAAAAAAAGAAGAAAAGTAAAGAAAACCGTATCAATTCCATGAACAGGAGTTGACCAAAAAAAAAACAGCTAGATACCTTCATCTGCTGAGGGCTTTGAGGCCTGCTCTTTGTTAAAAGGGCAGAGTAAGGGTGTTAGAGACTGTGGGACAACACCATCCCTAGGACACAAGGTAACAAACTCGGGCACAAAAGGAACACTATGGAACCCTAAAACAGAACGTGGAGGCACTCTATGAACTGACATGCTATTGTCAGGCATACACGTTATCTGAAAAAAGCAAAGTTCCAAACAGAGCAGATCAGCTTTTAGTAATTGTGGCAGGCTCAGTAATGGCCTCCAAAAGATATCCATGTTCTAATCCCTGGAACCTGTGAATACTACGTTGCATGACAAAAGGTGTGATTAAGTTAATGGTCCTGAGATGGGAAGTCATCCTGGATCTTTCATCTGGGCCCTAAATGCAATTACAGGTATCCCTGTAAGAGGGAGGCTGAGAAGATGTTACCTCAGATGAAAGCGGAGAAGGTGATGTGAGCACAAAGGCAGAGATTGGAATGATGCGGTCACCAGAAACTAACTGGAAGAGGCAAGAAATGGATTCTCTTACAGCCTCACAGGGAGTGCAACCCTGCCAAGGCCTTGATTCTGGCCCAGTAAAACCGACTTGCACTTCTGGTCTCCAGAATTGTGAGAGAATAATTTCTGCTGTATTAAGCCATCAAGTTTGTTTCAGTATCCACAGGAAATTAATACAGTAATAAAGGGTGAAATTAGAACATATATTCAGATTTGCTTGTATATGCATAAAGAAACTGGGAAGGCAGGGGCGCCTGGGTGGCTCAGTCAGTTAAGTGCCTGACTCTTGATCTGGGCTCAGGTCATACTCTCAGTGTTCATTGGATCGAGCCCTGCGTTGGGCTCTGTGCTGCTAATGTGAAGCCTGCTTGGGATTCTCTTTCTCCCTCTCTCTCTGCCCCTCCACCACTCATGTATAAGTGCTGTCTCTCAAAATAAAGAAATAAACATTATTTCAAAATTAAGAAAAAAAGAAAAACAAACTAGGAAGGACACATAAAAAAGGAGTTGGGTAGGATGGACAGAGATGGGGGTGGGAGCAAGACTTCTCAGCCAAAAGGCAGACAGACAGGGCGGGGGGGGGGGGGGCGGGGGGGGGGCACAGCTAGTGCAAGAGGACAGAGGGGCTGACTCAGAAGAGCTGTGGCACCCAAAGAGCAGAACCCCAGGGCACACAGCCAGGAACTCTGGCTGCTGCAGTCCCTTTCGTCTCTGTTTGGGATCCAAATCCTCTCATCAACCCCATTCTGCCTGGACACACACAAGAAATCTCTTGCAGCAGCCCCCTTCTTGGCAAACCCTGCCCCTTCTTGGCAAACACTGACAAGTGACTACTCCACTTGCCCTTTTCTTCTTCCTTACTAGCGAAATTCCAACTTTAGTTGAGGTCATAAAGTGCCATGCTAAAAGACTATGTTTCCCAAGTTCCTTTGTGTAGGTGGGGCCATGTAACTAGGTTCTGGACAATGAATACTTTTGTGTTGTGTAAGAAAATCTGGAATGGTACCTGAAAGGCGAGGGGGTTCTCACATGGATCAGAGCAGCTCAAGGGGCAAAGGAGGAAAGTACAAAATCTCTTCCTAACTTGGTCTTTTTCTTATTCTTCTTTATTCCTCTGAATGGCAACATTTATAATGGACTCTAAAAATCTACCATAAGTGGGCAGTGTCCTCCTTTTCTATAGAACGGTTTAGTCTTGTTGGTCATCCTTCTAGATCATGAAGTGGTATATGCTGTTAGAAGTTCTTTTCAAAAGAAAAAAAAAGAAGTTCTTTTCTTCCTTACTAACAATCAATCCTAATGGTCTTCAGGGTGGTTAAATGCCCAGCTAAAAGACTACATTTCCTAGTTTCCTCTGTAGTTGGAGGGTGACCAATGATGGAGAACTCACCATTGGGTGGGGTTTCTGGGAAGGCTTTCTAAAGGGGGCTAATTCAGTTTGCAGTTGGAGCCCCTTTCGCTCTTCTTCCCTTTCTTCCCAGAAATGATACATGGCACTTGGCAGCCATCTTGGATGGAAGCAACATACTAAGGATGACAGGACAGAAAGAGAGGAACCTCAACCCTAACGATTGTGGACATGCCACACTGGTGCTGGTCTGTCAACCTCTGTATTTGTTTTATATGAGAGAAAAATAAACTCTTGGTAGATTATGTTATTGTTCAAAATATTCGCTGCCCTTCCTCACTTGAAGATTATATATCTCTACTCCAAAGACTTGAGGCTTGCCATAGACTTGCTTTGGCCAAATGACTGAAAGTGACATGGGCCACTTCTTTTTTTTTAATGTTTATTTATTTGAGAGAGAGAGAAAGAAAGAGAGAGAGAAAGAGAGAGAGAGTGAGCAGAGGAAGGGCAGAGAGAGGAAGAGAGAGAATCCAAAGCAGTCTCCATGCTGTAAGCTCAGAGCCCAATGTGGGGCTCGATCTCATAAATTGTGAGATCATGACCTGAGCCGAAATCAAGTCAGACACTTAACTTACTGAGCCACCCAGGTGCCCTTGGGCCATTTCTAAATATAAAATTTGTTGGGAGCCAATGGGTGATTCTCCCTACTTTCTCTTTTCCCCCTCCTATAAGACCAGCAATATTCCATGTAGGAGAGGCTCCTTCAGCCTGAGACCCGAGTTAAGATATTGTAGAGTAGGTCCACAAATGGTCTGCAGAGGACATAGTGTGAGTGAGAAATAAACCTTTGCTGTAGTAAGCCATTGAGATTTTGCATTTGTTATGGCAGCATAATTTAAACACACTCTATCCTATAATCTCCATAATCTTTTTTAGCCAGTAATATTTCGTGACTTTCTTACTGCCAACCAAATGCAATTCCTGATAGGTCCCCCATGAGAGAGGACTCTCATACGTGCCTGAAAGGGCCTAAAATAGAACTAATGAATGTTTCCTTTGGCTGCCTGGCAGGCTCTTGTTATTCCCTGGCAGCCACATCCCTCTTTGTTTCTCCTTCTCCTTTTGCCTTCTCCTGAATCTCCTTTGGAAATAGTCCCTCGCCAAACTCTTAACTAACTATGTGGCTTCTGCAAAACTGACTCGGGGTGAGTCTAGAGATGGAAATGGGTTAGCCTGTGTGAGGGACAGCCTGATTGCCATTGGTGGGATTTATTTTATTTAATTTTTTAAATTATTTATTTATTTTGAGAGAGTGTGGGTGCACACCCCTGTGCACATGTGGCAGAGGGGCAGAGAGAATCCCAAGCAGGCTGCTGCTGTCAGCGCGGAACCCAACAGAGGACTCGATCCCACAAACCATGAGTTCATGACCTGAGCAGAAATCAAGAGTCAGACATTTAACTGACTGAGCCCCTGGGCGTCCCTGACGGGATTTAAACAACACAGATATAAACTGATCTTTATGAAGCCATCTGGCTGCTCTGCACAGTCATTATTCTCATTATTATATGTGAAGCATTTAGAACAGTTCCTGGCATATAGTAAGTGCTCTTTAAGTTCTTGTTCTTGTAAGGGCCACAAGAGTGGAAGCAGGGAGGTCAGGAAGCAGCTCTCACAATGTCTCAGTAATAGATGATGACAATCTGAATAGCAGAGGTAATGAGAAATGGTCAGACTGGAAATGTAGGGTTTTTTTTGTTATTTTCTAATAGTTTAGTTAGGAGTTTCCCATTTGCATTTATAACTGTATTGCCAAGGTGTTAGGGGTTTTATTTTGATTGGGTGGAGATGTGTTTGGGAGGTAAAGTCAAAGGATGGGTTAATGGACCTGACTGGGGCAGTGGTGCTGAAGAAAGGATCAGGAGTGACTCCCACGTTGTGTGTTCGGTTCTTCAATGTTTGACCCTTCACTTATCCATGAGTTGTCAGGACAGGAACAGGATCTCTCAGGGTCCTTTGTGTCCAGCAGGGATTTCCTTTCTCCTGGAGATACTGAATTCATAAACAATGCCAGAGCAATATATTTTATAAAGCAAATCTGGACACACTGATTTAGGTTCGAAGACTCCTCTGCATTATTCCTATTTTGTACCAGGGCCCCTCAACTGACATGGGCTGCTAGGTTTCCTTAGGAAAGCCATCTGAAATGCATTAATCGAATTCATCCAACCAATATTTACTGAGCACCCACTATGCGCCAGGCACTGTTCTAGGGCTGGAGAAATAACAGAGAGCAAGGCAGAGAAAAATCTCTGCCTTCATAGAGTGATATTCTAGTAGGGAAGACCATAAATGAATACATCAAATATGTGACATGCCAAATAGTGGTAAGCATTAAAGGGAAAAATAAAACAGGAGGTGGATAGGGAGAATACATATGTTATCTGGGAAAGGGTTATCATTTTACATAAAGTGGTGGTCATAAAGGCAAGAACTTTCCATGCAGAAGGAAAAGCACACAATCAGCAAAACTAAAAGGCAACCGACAGAATGGGAGAAGATATTTGCAAACGACATATCAGATACAGGGTTAGTATCCAAAATCTATAAAGAACTTATCAAATTCAACACCCAAAAAATAAATAATCCAGTGAAGAAATGGGCAAAAGACGTGAATAGACACTTCTCCAAAGAAGACATCCAGATGGCCAACCGACATATGAAAAATGCTCAACATCACTCATTATCAGGAAAATACAAATCAAAACCACAATGAGATACCACCTCACACCTGTCAAAATGGCTAACATTAACAACTCAGGCAACAACAGATGTTGGCGAGGATGTGGAGAAAGAGGATCTCTTTTGCATTGTTGGCGGGAATGCAAACTGGTGCAGCCACTCTGGAAAACAGTATGGAGGCTCCTCAAAAAACTAAAAATAGAACTACCCTACAACCCAGGAATTGCACTACTAGGCATTTATCCATGGGATATAGGTGTGCTGTTTCGAAGGGACACATGCATCCCCATGTTTACAGCAGCACTATCAACAATAGCTAAAGTATGGAAAGAGCCCAAATGTCCATCGATGGATAAATGGATAAAGAAAATGTGGTGTGTGTGTGTATATATATACGTATACGTATATATATGTATACGTATATATACGTGTATATATATATACGTATATATATATATATATATATACATACACATACATACACAATGGAGTATTACTCGGCAATCAAAAAGAATGAAATCTTGCCTTTTGCAACTACGTGGATGGAACTGGAAGGTATTATGCTAAGTGAAATTAGTCAGAGAAAGACAAAAATCATATGACTTCACTCGTATGAGGAATTTAAGAGACAAAACAGATGAACATAAGGGAAGGGAAACAAAAATAATATAAAAACAGGGAGGGGGACAAAACAGAAGAGACTCATAAATATGGAGAACAAACTGAGGGTTGCTGGAGGGGTTGTGGGGGGGGATGGGCTAAATGGGTAAGGGGCACTAGGGAATCTCCTCCTCCTGAAATCATTGTTGCACTATATGCTAACTAATCTGGATTTAAATTTTAAAAAATAAAAAATAAAATTTAAAAAAAAAAAGAAGGAAAAGCACAAAGCCCCTGTGGCAACAATGTGCCTGGCATGCTAGAGGAATGATGCTGGAGAACAGTGGTAAGGGGGAAGAAGGAGGAGGGAGATGAGTCATACAGAGACTAGGGATCGAGCTCCTGTAGAGCTTTGTAGGCCTGTCTGCTCCAGCCTCACCTTGTCTTTTATGAGTGACGTGGGAGCCAGGGGAGGGATCTGAACAGAGGAGGACTCTGATCTGACTCAGGTGTACACAAGTTCCCTGTGACTGTGTGTGGAGATCAGAATGTGGGAGTGGGTTGATCAATGAAGAGGCTACTAAAATGGTGCAGTCAGGAGGTGGTAATGGCCAGAACCAGAATGGAGGCAGAGAAGGGGGTTAGAAGTGGTCAATTCTGGATAGATTTTTAAAGGGAGAGCCCACAGGATCTGCTGACAGACTGGATGAGGAATGTGTCCTGGCTGATTCAGACTAAGGCCCCCAGGGACACACCTGTAGTCAAAGAAAGTCAGGTTTATGTACCACAGCAATGAGGGAAACTGCACACCAGAGGTACTATAAGGAGTCTCACCAAACAAAGGAAAAGACAGGGTTATTATTTGGATTTGGGGGAAGGGGTGAAATGTAAATGAAATTGTTTAGCTAGGCTTAAAGCAAAGCAGAATTGTGTGTGAAGGGATAAATACTAGGTCTGCATTGCAAAGTGAGTCCAGAGTCCTGTCTCCTTGGAAGCAATACAGTTTAGGTCAATGTGGAAAACTGTGTCCACAAATGCCTTACCTGAAGCTCTGCCCCTGGACTGTAAACTGAGGCTGCTTCTCATTGTAAAAATGACTTAACTCCCCCAGGTGTTCAGTGAGATGTTTCATTTTTACCGATGTGATCTCAAACAGCAAAGTTTATCATCATCCATGTTTTTACAATGTTTTAAAAGTAGACTCCATGCCCAACATAGGGCTTGAGCTCACGACCCTGAGATCAAGTGTCTCTATCTACTGAGCCAGCCAGGCACCCCAATAGTCTAGGATTTTAGAGAACAAAGTTTCCTAGTAAAAAGCTCAAAGAAGGGGAATTTTTTCACTTTACATCTGCTGCATGTCCCTGTGAAAAATATAGAAATATTTTTTTCCTATTAACTCTTCAGCCGGCCTTTCCCATGTCTTTTATTCCAGCCGGGGAATAATAAAGAGGAAGACAGATTTTTTAAAATTATCTTTGTTTTTTTACAGTTCAAGCTAATTTTTACTTTAAGTGTGAGGAAAGAAAAGAGGTAGGGAGATGACTCTAAGGTTTCTGGCCTAAACAACAGGTAAGATGAAGTAAGTTATTAACCGAGATAGGAAAGGTTGTGGAAGGTTTGGGAGGGAGACAAGATCAGGAGCTCAGTTTCCGATGTTTTGCGTTTGAGATACCTCAACTTCGTGGACATGACAAGCGGGCAGTTGTAGGCCCCTCCCTACGGTCCCACTTCTTCCGCTCGCCCCTTTCACTACCTGTAGTTAATCGTCTACACCTGCGTTTTAACACATCTGCGCCTTTGCGTGTTCTGTGTTTACTGCTGAGAATACCGTCTCTTCACTTTGCTAACCCTGTTTTTAGATACCTGCGGGCTGGACCAGGTGCCGGGCAAAGGGGCAGTTATCCTCGGGCCCCGCCCCCGCAAGCCCCGCCCCGCAAGCCCCGCCCCGCACTTGCGCTCACTTGTAGAAGCTCACAGGGCGGTTGTCAGCGCCCAGTCGGCCCGCAGTGTTGGAGCAGTTCGGAGCACGGCAATACTTGGGCATGGCTCTTCAAGCCCGTTGAATCCTGCCCAGTCTGCAGCCGCACTTTGCTCCTCGCGAGGCTCCACAGAACCCGGCCCCACCCGCGCGCTCTCTGCCCGCCTCACGTGATGGCCCTTGAAGCCTCATCACGTGCGGGGAAGGGGAGAGGGCGGCTGCGCACTACGCGCCCAGTCGCGCTACCACAACTACGCCCTGGTCACGTGGCAAATGGGGAAAAGCGAGTAGGACGGCACAAAGCCAGTTCTTAGCCACTCTGACCTTATCTTGTGCTGGGAGACAGGTGACGTCACGGCTTTTCTGAGCCTGCGCCAAGTGGTCGGTCTCTTTCGGCCCCACCCTACGCTTATATCCGGGTGACTATCCACTGCGTGGGCGGGGGGAAGTGCTGCAAAAAGCGAACTGGGGGCTTTGGAGGCTTTGACCTTAGCTACGTAAAAGTTAAAACCTAAACGTTTGTTAATGATGAAAACACAGGCCGCAATAAAAATGCCATTTTGTTTAATCAGGCATCAAGTAAACTAGCTATGGATCCACCCTGCCAGACACTTCGCTCCGCCTCTCAGCCCTCATTGGTCAAAACCTCGGCTCGGTAGCCCTGACATTGGCCAGGCCCGGGGCCTACCGCGTCCAATGGGCGGCGGCGCCGGCTTTCCCGCGGGCCGTTTGCTCTTTGAGCGGGTCGTGGAGGCGTCGGCGGCAGTTGGGAAGTGCAACGGTTGTCCTGCTCCGGCGCGACGATGGCGGCCTTGGGGCCCGGAGGCTACGCACGGAACGATGCAGTCGAGAAGCTGCCATCCGTCACGGTGGGAGTTCCGGCGCGGAGGAACCAGTGCTCTCCGCCTCCCGCTCCCCAACTGTGTCTCCGGCGGCGGACACGACTCTCGGCGGCGCCGGAGGACACGGTAAACAACCGGGTGAGGAGCTGTTTGCCTTGCCCACTCCAGTTCCAGGCTCCCTCCCAAGCTCCCCTGGACCCGCCCTTAGATCGTTGGCCCCGCCTATCAACCCTCGGCTAGTCTTCTCTAGCCCGTTTCGTCTCCTACGTCCCGCCCCGTTAGCCAAGGCTCCTCCCACTCTCCCTTCTCTCTCAGGTACCCATCATTTCTAGCCCACCTGTCAACCCCGGCTCTCTTAGCCCTTGGACCATTTTCGGGGTTCTCTCTGGACCCTTACCTCAGTGTATTTTAGTTCTGCTGATCACCTCCTAGTCCCGCCTTCCTACGTATCCCTTCAGTCACCTTTGGATGTCTCTCTGGGCCCTTCCATTTTTGTGACCTCGCCCCACGCTGGATCTTTAGGGTCCCTACCAGTGTTCAGTATCGAACCCTACCTATCTAAACTGTCCCTCAGCGCTACTCCGCCTTCCCTCCTCACCTGCCTTCTCTTTACTTCTCCCTTACCAACGTGGGATTCTTATTCCATATTGCCACCCTAAATTATGGAGAACATGTGAATAATTGTAAAATCTCAGCAACGCTTCCTGCGGGAGGGAGTACAGAACAGTTCCCTAAGTCTTTAGACACAGGAACAAAGATTTTGGAGTAGATAGAAGGATTTCCATTAGCACAGCAGCAATTAAAAAAAAAAATTGTTCTCCAACTCTCTGAGCTACGAAGTCTGTTTTTATAAAACAGAAGTATTAATAACCATACCATGGGGTTGCAGGGAGCAGAAATGAAATGGTGACTATGACCTGCTTGGCAGAGTCCAGTTAGAGAGTAGAAACATGGTAGCTGCTGGTGGATCTTCTTCCTGCCACATGGCTTCCTGCTGCGCTCTGATTATATCACCCCTTCCTGGCTGCAGTTCCTGGTGGCCCCTGCCCACCTCTCTGGCTATACCTCCATGGTCCTCTCTCTCAAATGTTCAGTCACACAAGCCTGCTTTCTGTTTTCCTGAGGCTCCAAGCTCTTTACCACCTCCTAAGTGTTTGCTGAGTCCTCTGGGGTTTTTGCTGCAGTCCATCCGACTGGCTCCTCATCCCTCAAGTCTCAGCCTGCATATCCCTACCCTGAGAGGCCTTCCCCCAGCCTAAAACAGACACTTACTTTAATCTCTCACCTAGCACCGTGTACTTCACAGCCCTTACCTTGTAGGTTCCTGGAAGTACCTTGTGAGCACTAAACTATGTATAAAATAGAGGAATGACAATAGCGATTTCAGAGAGGCAGTAAGTAATGGGCACTCTTAACGAGTGCAACCTCTGGACCCAGAATGCCTGGGCTTAAACCTTAATTCTGTTGTTGTTGTTCTTTGTCTCCCCCTCCTCTTCCTCTTCCGCCTCCCCCCCTCCCCCCCCCCTTCTCTCTCCATGCCCAGCATGGAGCCCAATGCAGGGCCTGAACTCATGACCCTGAGATCAAGACCTGAGCTGAGATCAAGAGTTGGACTCTTAACTGACTGAGCCACTTAGGCACCCCAGTTCTGTTCTTCTTGTTACGAACTTTTCTGTGCCTCAGTGTCCTTATCTGTAAGATGAAGATAATAATATAAATATTCCCTTGTAAGGTGTTTGTGAGGATTAAGTGAGCTCACATATGTTAAGCATTAGAACAATACCTGACGCATTGTAGATTCTCTATTAGTGGTAGCTACTACTGTTTTGATTGGGTATTTTTGGGTAATTGATGTCATTTATTTTTCTTGTTTGGTGGCACAGAGTCCATCTGGCTTACAAAAGATCTACTCTAAAAATGACCATTATATTATATTAATGCCCAGTAATGCTGATTGACAGATATAAAAACGATGTGAGTGCCATTGCCTAATTGCTTGGGTTAGAGTCCTGGTATGGCTCCTTCCTGGATGGGTTACCTCTCTGAGCCTCTTTATATCCTCGTCTGTAATATGGAGATGATGACAATAATGACCATATCACAGGGTTATTGTGAGTATTAGATGAGTCGGTACAGTTACAGGTATTTAAACAGTGCCTACCTCCTGGTAAATGCTCAGTAAGTGTTAGCTATCATTATGCTATGCCTCTCATTTCTGATACCAAGGACTTGCTTGAGAATGTTTTACTTTAATAATTAGAAACTAGTCTATTCCAGGGGTGCCTGGGTGGCTCAGTTGATTGAGCATCTGACTTCGGCTTGGGTTATGATCTCACGGTTCATGGGTTCAAGCCCCACATTGGGTTCTGTGTTGACAGCTCAGAGCCTGGAGCCTGCTTCAGATTCTGTGTCTCCCTCTCTCTCTGCCCTTTGCCCACTCGTGCCCTGTCTCTCTGTCTCTCAAAAATGAATAAACATTAAGAAAAAAAAGAAACTAGTCTTTCGTTTTGAAAGAAAGTATGAAAGTATCACAATTCTATTAGTCTATACTCTAAATTGTTTTAATCAACCGCAATAGAGATTTGCTCATTTAAATTACTTTGCTTAGAGAATTTTAAAATTTTCAATGTGATTGTTCACTTGTTTCTTTACTTGTTGAACCTCTAGACTGTAAATTTGTTGAGGGAATAGATGTTGTCCACTCTTGCTCACGCCTGTGTCTCCCCTGCAGGGCCCAACTTATGGACTGGCTTTGGAGCCAGAGACTAGCTGGGTTTGTATCCCAACTTTGTCACTCCACAGGCGTGGGATCTTGGGCCTCAATGTCCCCATCTGTAAAATGGGGTGATAATAGTGCCTTCTTTCCTTGGGTTGTGAGGCTTCGAATTTTTCATCCTTGTAAAATATTTAGAAACTTATTCAGAGGTCACCTTCTCAATGAGGCCTTCTCTCTTCCCTATACTCCCAATCTCCTTCCCTGCTTTATTTTTCTCTTCTGCTCCTATCAGCACCTGGCATCTGTTTTACATGTTTGTTCTGTTTATTTTTTATGTCCTCCATCCCATCATGATTAGGACGTGAGCTCCAGGAGGGCAGGGGTTTTTGTCTGTCTTCCTCATCGTTCTGTGTCCTTCAAAGGAATGTTGAGAAGAACAAATGTTAGCTGTTGGTCACATGACTGTAGAAGTTCAGTTAGTATTAGATGTAACAGGGACTGAATGGGTGGCTGAGGCAGTGGTGCCACGGAGAGCCTACTGGGACATGTCCTTCTGACTTGGACATTTCCCCCACAGGTGTCGCTCGAGAAGGTGCTTGGCATCACAGCCCAGAACAGCAGTGGCCTGACCTGTGACCCCAGCACAGGCCATGTGGCCTACCTGGCAGGGTGAGTGAGTGGGCGGGCCTTGGCTTTTCTGGCTGTAGGATGCAGGTAAGCTGCCTACCCCTGAGGACTGTGGAGAGGCCCATCTGGGTCTAGAACAGCACCCGGCATGTGGTGAGCACCATGAAAGCCTTACTGTGACTGCAGATGGGAGGTGGTGGCGATTCTGGGAAATACCCAAGCCATGGTGTCAGACAGCCTGGATTCGTGTCCCAGCTCCACCGTGTGCTCTTCCGTGAACCCCTGCTGCTTCGTCCATAAAACACAACTAGGAATATCCTCCTTTTGGGTAGTTGAGAGGACTGAAAGATCTCCTCCTGTTTATTCCATAAATACTGATCTAGCCTGGCACTGTTCTAGGCGCCAAAGACCCCTCCACTCCTGGAGGGCAGGGGCAGATCTGTAATCCTTACTAATGAATAATATCTGTCTGTCATTGAGTCTTTACAATGCAGTCCAGGATAGAGGACAAGGGTGGGCTCTTGAATCTGTTATGGATTCATATCCCCACTCTGTTCCTGACCTGCTGGGTGGTCCTGGGCAAAGGATTTTCCCTCTCTGGGCTTCAAGTTTCCTCATCTACAACAGGGGGCTAAGATTTCCGACTTTACCTGTCATTTGTGAGGATTTAAAGAGATTGTGCACATAAGGTCTTTATTAGCCCAGTGCCTGACAGAAGAAGTGTTGGTTTCTATTTAAGAATATATTATCTAATAACTTGAAGTGTCCTAAAATTCTCAGCATTAGACACCTGGAGAAGGAGGAGAGAATCTTCTGTTCAGAGCCTTATTTATGTGTGGGCTCTTCTGTTGGGAATAGAATCATCCCTGGACCCCAATACTCCCCTCAGTTTGGGCACATTTCCCTCTTTCTCCCCAGCTGTGTGGTGGTGATTTTGAACCCCAAGGAGAACAAGCAGCAGCACATTTTTAACACTGCCAGGTAGGCTGGGGCCTGGACATTGGGTAGGGGTGGGGTGAGGGTCCCGGCACACAGCCCCTTCCCCACATGGCTTGGGAGTTCGTAGGTGGGTGACTAACTCATTCACTCACCCGTCGGTTCAGCGACGTTGTTGCTTTGTGCTAGGTAGTGTTCCGGTGCTGGGGACAGTGAACAAAAGACATGAGAATCTCTGCTCTTGTAGAGCTGACAGTCCAGCAGGGAAGACAGACTAAACCAGTTGACAAATTACTAGCCAACTCTGACCATCGCTATGGGGGAAATAACGAGGATGCGTTAGGGCACGTTTGCAGGCAGAAAATGAAGGAAAACCATATCAGAGGTCTCGGGGAGGGCCTCTTGGAGGCTGAGACCTGAAAGAAGTAAGGGAGTGACCCCCGCAAAAGTGTAGGGGGCGTCTTCCAGATAGAAGGAACAGCAAGGGCAAAAGGCCCTGCAGTGAGTAAGAATCTTGGTTTTTTGAGGAGCAGCCGGAGATTCTTTTGCCTGGAATTGGAGGAGGGGGCAAAGGGGAGAGGAGGCTGAAACAGAAGCTGCTTCTGGGTCTTAACAATTGTTTAACTTTTCACATTGAAACCATTTTAGATTTTAAAGAACAATACAAAGAATGCCTGTCTACTTTTCATTCATTTTCCCCAGATGTTGACCTTTTACCATATTTGCTTTATCATTCTCAGTCTATATACATAGTAATTTTTTTTTTGAACCATTTGAGAGTAAATTGGGGACATGATACCCCTGTGCCTCTAAATATTTCAGTGTGGATTTCCTGGGCATGGGGTGGGCATTATCCTTCAAAACCACAGTACATTCAACAAAGTCAGAAAATTAAAACTGGTACATCACTACCAACTAAGCCTCTTTCAAGTTTTACCATTTACCCCAAGAATATTCTTTAGAGCAAAAGAATTCTGTCCAGAATCACACGTTGCTCAGTTGTCTCTGGTCTTCTTCAGTCTAAAGCAGTTCCTTTGTCTTTTCTTGACTTTTATGACCTTGACACTCGAGGATGACAGGCCAGGTATTTTGTAGAATGCTCCACCCTTTGGGTTTGTCTGATGTTTCCTCATAGATAGACTGAGGTTCTGCATCTTTGGCAGGAACACCTCAGAAGGAATGCCGCATCCTCCTCAGTGCGTTCTGTCAGGCGGTGCATGATATTGACCTCTCTTACGACCAGTGGTGTTCCCTTGGGCCCTTGGTTAAGGTGGTGTCTGCCAGGCTTTTCCACTGTGAAGCTTCTCTTCCCCCGGTGACTAGTGAGTATGTTGTGGGGAGCATCTCTGAAACTGCATGTATCACCCTGTTCCTCACCACACTTTCGTTCATGCTTCTTAGCATGGCTTTGACATTTTTCAAAGCCTCTGCAGGGAATTCTGATGGCCAGGGCTTTGCCCTGTCAGGTAACTTGGGCAGGACTTCCCTGTGTTGAGGTCTCCTTGTCTCAAAACTGGCTGAGAGACATGAGTTCATGGAGCATGCCTGAGGAATAAGTGCAGCAATGCCCATAGAGCATTTTGTGGAGGGCCAGGCGCAGGGTCAGGGCACACGACAGGCTAGGAGTGGCTGCAGTCAACAGAAACCCATGAGCATGGCTTCAAACACAAGGGCATGCTCTTTGTGCTCGAAAGAAGTCTGGAGGTGAGGACCCAGGGGCTGGTGTCTCTGCAAGCCTCAGGAATCCCAGTCTGCCTGTCTTCTTGTTCCACCGTGCCTGTTGTGAGGCCTCTGTACTTGAGGTTGTCTCCTGGTCCAAGATGGAGTTCTGGCTGTCATGTCCGTCATTCAGAAGGGGAACGATTGGGGATCAGGACAAAGAGTTGCCTTTGAGAAGCTTTTCTGGAAATCCCACATGCGTTTCAGTTTACTTCTCACCGGCCAGACTAAATCACGTAGCTGTACCTGTGTAGAGAGGCGAGGAAATATACTCCAGCTGGAGACACTGCCATTCTAATTAAAATTTGGCTTCTGTCGGCGAGGAAGGACGGGCAGGTGGCGATCGGGTAGGCAGCTTGCCTTGTCTGCTGCCCTAGGAGTGGTGGGAAGACACCAGAGAGTTAGGTGATGATGATAAGTGTTCTATAAGATTGTCAGAGACTCAGAGGCATTCGCTTAGTTACCTGCACACCAACTAACTCACATGAGGGAGACCATTACTAGACCATTAAGGAACACAGGTAAAATAGGATTAAAAGAGAGAGTGGAGGGGCACCTGATGGGCTCAGTTGGTTGGGCGACTGATTTCTGCTCAGGCCATGATCCTAGAGTTGTGGAGCCCAGTCCCACGTTGGGCTCCGAGCTGAGCGTGGAGCCTGCTTGAGAGTCTTTCTCTCGCCTCCTCTCCCCAGCTTGTGTGTGCGTGCTCTCTCTCTCTCTCTCTCTCAAATAAAAAAAGAGAGAGGGGAGAGGAAAAAAACAACGTAGTCTGGGAACCATGAAACTTGCTGCCAGAGAGAACATGCAAACTACTCTGGTCATTCAGTCCTTGTGCAGGCTAGAGAGAAACATGTTGGGTGTTCATGGGTTTTCCAGAACACTTTGAGTGTTTAGCAGTGGAGCACATGCTGTCTCAGTGTGATGTCTGCCAGCACCCCCCCCCCCGCCCCCCCACAGTTAGGACAGATCGGTACCATTTCCTGCACCTGAATTCTCAGGGTTACAGGGTGGGTGGGGCCTTAGGGAGCCCACCCCTGCTGAGCAAGAGGAAAGGAAGGTCCTTGTACAGCGACCACCCTATCTATGTTTGGGGACTTTGCTTTTACGCCTGGTTTCCTGTGCCACTGACCCTCTTCTGTCAGTGGGGAATGCAGGGAACGCGCTGTATGCTGTGCTGGGCACACGCGCAACATTGGCTCTGTGGGAGCTGCTGGCACTCACCTCTCCTGGCCTCTTTCAAGGCTTGGGAGCAAGGAGTGGGCAGAGTTCTGTGAGCACAGCCAGGCTGGGACCTGGCTGCCTACCCTCCTTGGAACCAATGACCGGCGCCTTTCCCTTCCCTCAGGAAGTCGCTGAGTGCTCTGGCCTTCTCCCCTGATGGGAAGTACATAGTGACGGGGGAGGTGAGTTGTGTTTGTGAGTGGGTGGGGAGGGATCTTGGGGCCATTCCTTCTACCCCACAGTAGGCGTGGGAAGCCCCTAGAATAGCTTCTTCCTGGGCCAGAAAGCCCCATGGCAGATGGGGGAGGTGGCTTTGGGGCATACTGGGGCAATGCCAATTTTAGCCCCAGTAGCCCTTCCAGCCCCTCCTGGTGCAGATCCCAGCAGCAGTAATGGCCCAACCTTCCCCAGAACGGGCACAGGCCTGCTGTGCGCATCTGGGATGTGGATGAGAAGAATCAGGTGGCAGAGATGCTGGGCCACAAGTACGGCGTGGCCTGTGTGGCCTTCTCCCCCAATATGAAGCACATCGTGTCTATGGGCTACCAGCACGACATGGTACTCAACGTCTGGGACTGGAAGGTGAGAAGACTGGTGGGGGTACCCTGCAGCTCAGGCATTGAGCGAACTTAAATGAGATAATTTGGTAAAGTGTTCATTTATCCGGAAAATATTTATTGAGCACCTAGTGCATGCTGATCCCAGTTTTAGACACTCACTGTGAGGCATACGACAAGCTCTAACTAGTAGAATTACGTAATTATTCTCATACTGACCAGCTGTGACCTTGAGCAAGTGACTTTACTTATCTGTGGGTCCGTTTCCTCATCTGTAAAAAGGATATGTTAGCATCTCCCTTGTTGAGTTGTGAGAATTCAGTGAGTTAATATGCACTGAAAGGCTGGATTTGGGAACAGCTAGGGGAGGACTTGGAGGTGGCAGAAGTGGGTGGCAAATCCTGGCTCTGTTCACAACGTGCTGTGTGATCTTGAGCACATGACACCACCTCTCTGAGCCTGGCAGAGGTGGGGAGAAGCACCTACCATATAGGACAATGGAGAGGATTTCATCCTGCAAAGGCTCTGCCACGTGTGAGCTGTAGAGCTGGGACTCTTGGGGAGAGCTCTGGAACTTACACACGCATGGAAACCTTTCCAAACCTCAGTCTCCTCTGATTAGTAAAGATAAGAGTGCCACACGTAGGTTTCCACAAGGGCCCAGAGGGCCCCAGGAAAACTGACCTGGAGCAGGGGATGGCTGAGTGATACAGGGCTCAGGCACAGGCACAAATGATCCAATGGCTGGGTGCTAGTGTGAACTTCTGTGCGTTGATTCTTCCAGAAAGACATTGTGGTGGCTTCCAACAAGGTATCATGCAGGGTCATCGCCCTCTCTTTCTCAGAGGACAGCAGCTATTTTGTCACCGTAGGGAATCGGCATGTGAGGTTCTGGTTCTTGGAAGTCTCCACTGAAGCAAAGGTAGGTTTCTGCCCCTGTCCCCTTAGCCAGGCCTGGCGGTTAACCATTAGGGGCAGTGTGGACTCCTGTTTCTACCTGAGATTTGGAGCCAGTTATCTCAGAGGTTGTCTGGCCTCTGGGTCAGCTTCTGCTTCTGGGCCTGCTCAGACAGCTCAGGTGCTGTCAGGCCCTGCTGGGAAATCTCCCGACACACGGACCCTGGGGCCAGACCTCTTTTCTGGACTGCCACCTTCCAGCCACTCTGCCTAGAAGTGTCTGTTCTGCTTTTTTCTTCCTTTCTCCTCCATTTGGAGGAATTCCTCCGAGCCCTTCTGTTTAGCTATGTGTCATATCGTCTGGTCATGAGAGTCCCATTGTGACCTTGCTGGGGTCGAGGCCATGCGGACAGTGTCTTACTATGCCCTGCTGTGCCTCCAGGTGACGGGCACGGTGCCCCTCGTAGGGCGTTCAGGCATCCTGGGAGAGCTGCACAACAACATCTTCTGTGGCGTGGCTTGTGGCCGGGGCCAGATGGCAGGCAATACCTTCTGTGTGTCCTACTCGGGCCTCCTCTGCCAGTTCAATGAGAAGAGGGTGCTGGAGAAGTGGATCAACCTGAAGGTACCCCACCCTCCCTGTCTGCCATCAGTGGGGAAAACACTCTTCCCAGGACATGTGACTCTAGGGACATTCAGTAATGTCCCTGCCGGGTAGTTGATTCCACTAACTCTGGGTTTAACCTCTCAAAAGTTTTGCTTGTGAGACTTTTGGTGAGAAACTTTCCCTCAGTGAGCCTCAGTTTCCTCATCTGTAAAATGGAAATCCTGATGCCTACCTCACAGAGTTAATAAGGGAGTCCCATGAGATAATATATAGAAGGTGCTCAGCACAGTGCCTGGTACCCTGTAATGGGGTCAAGGTTACAATCGCTCTCCTGTCACTGTTTGATCCAGTTCCCATTTTTCTTCTTCACTGAGCACTCTTAACTGGTGGGAGGACTGCATTTTTTTTTTTTTAATCTAAGGTATGATTGACTTCATTTTTCATTCAAAAAAGACTATGTTAAAAATACATAACTTTTTTTTAAGTTTATTTATTTTGAGAGAGAGAGTGAGAGTGTGAGCAGGGGAGGGGCATAGAGAGAGAGGGAGAGAGAGAACCCAATCAGGCTCCACACTATCAGCACAGAGCCCATTGCAGGGCTCAATCTTGCAAACCATGAGATCACGACCTGAGCCGAAACTAAGAGTGGGGTGCTTACCTGACTGGGCCACTGAGGTGCTCTTAAAACATTTTATTTATTTATTTTTTTAAATTTTTTGAATGTTTATTTTTGAAGGAGAGAGAGAGAGAGAGAGAGAGAGAGCGTGAGCAGTGGAGGAGCAGAGAGAAAGGGAGACACAGAATCCAAAGTGAGCTCCAGGCTCTGAGCTGTCAGCACAGAACCTGACATGGGGATGGAACTCACAAACCATGAGATCATGACCTGAGCCGAAGTCAGACGCTTATCCGACTGAGCCACCCAGGCGCCCCCTCTTATAACATTTTAAACCAAAGGATGGGGGCTTCTGGGTCTCTCAGTTGGTTAAGCATCCAACTCCTGATCTCAGCTCAGGTCATGATCTCACAGTACGTGGGATTGAGCCCCGAGTTGGGCTCTAGGCTGACGGTGTGAGTCTGCTTAGGATTCTTCTCTGCCCCTTCCCACTCTCATTCTCTCTCTCTCAAAATAAATAAATAAAAATTTATAAATAAATAAATAAACAAACAAAATAAAGGATGTTACATCTATAAATTGCAGAACTACTTTTCTTCAGGATCTGAGGGTTTGAATCCAAACTGTCTTCCTGTTCTGAGACTGGATGCCCATTGGCTATCAGCAGGAGCATAATGGTTTTCCCTCCTTTTCCTACTCCTGATTTTTTTTTTTTTGAGAGAAAAGAGCATGCGAGTCGGGAAGGGGCAGAGAGAGAATCCCAAGCAGTGCATAGCTTGATGTGGGGCTCCATCTCCCCTGTGAGATTGACCTGAGCTGAGATCAGGAGTTGGACACTTAACCGACTGAGCCACCCAGGCACCCCATCCTACTCCTGCTCTTGTGGCTCCCCTCCAGAACTCACCTTTAGGGTTAAAGGAATGGTGTCAGGCCTGTGGAAGAATTCAGAGTTTCATCTGTTTTTCCTAGTTGGTTAAACAGCATTTGTTTTTTTCTCGTTTGAATCCTCTTTCTAGAACTTTGGCAGCTTAAGCAAGTCCAAAGCTTTTGACAGATGGATGGTTAGCCCCTGAGCAGTTGTCATAAATGACAACTTATAAATTAAGTTCCTCTAGACTTGGACAAACTCCTGTAATCTGTATCCAGAGGTCTGGCACTTCCTGCCCTGTCCATCTGTGTGTTCTGGCAGGATAGATGGCCCAATTGTCTTTCCTGTATACGGTAACATTTTTCTGTGTTGCTCTGAAGTATAATCTCTGAAGTTGTTTTCAAACAATAGGGAGTAAAACGTAAGCTTCAAATTCAACCCTGTTACTGCAAATTACCTATCTGAAGTCACAATCTGCTGAACAGATTATTTTCCACACACAGCTGAGTTCCTCTGTAGACAATAACAATTCTGTCATAATTTGTGCCTCTGTCTGCCTGCTGGCATGTTTCTTTCAATGGTGACTGCTACATCCTGATTTCAAAAGTCTTAAAATTTGCTAAAATAGACTTCTCAGACCCAAAGAACTATAAGGCTTCTCTGGAGGCTGTTCTGTTAGTCCCTGTGTCCCTGAACTGGGCCACATGGAACACCAAGTACACTTGTGTTCCCTTTGCCCCCACAGGTCTCTCTGTCTTCCTGCCTGTGTGTCAGCCAGGAGCTCATCTTTTGCGGCTGCACAGATGGGATAGTCCGCATCTTCCAGGCCCACAGCCTGCAGTACCTCGCGAACCTGCCCAAACCGCACTACCTTGGGGTGGACGTGGCCCAGGGCTTGGAGCCCAGGTACTCCAGCAGGGGGAAGGAGAGGAGCCCACTCAGTCTGTCCACTGACATTCACTCATGCTTCCGGCCCCATCTACCTATCTGGCCAGCCCTGGGCTGGAAGGAGACAGCTCTAACGAGGCAGCAAAATCTCTGCCACCATGAAGTCTGCAGTCTAGTGAGGGAGCTTGATGATAAGCAAGTACACAAACGAGACCATTTCAGATAGTCATAAATGCTGTGGTGAAATAAAGCAGGGACTCAGGAAGGAAAGTGCCCGGGGATGGGGCTGTGTTGATTGGCAGCCAGGGGAAGTGTCTTTGGTGAGAGGGAGCCAGCTGTGTGGAGAGCTGGGTCCCAAGAGCAAGCGTAAAGACCTGAAGGGAAAAACACCCTGGGCTTGGTGTGTTGCAGGAACAACTAGGGACTGTGTGATCAGAGCCTAGTGTACCAGGGGAAGATGTTGGGAGACAGGTCTGAACATTTATGGAGACTGTTAGGGGAAGCTTCCTTCCAATAAAGGAAGTCTTTTCTGATGTCAGTGGGCAGCCTGATTTCAGGCATTGGCATTGGTTATATGGTCAGGCCTTGAGCATTAGATCCCTCTGGCTGCCATGTTGAGAGGGGGTGGAAGGGGTGAGCTGTGCTGTATCTTCCCCTTTGTTGTAAGGCTGTTTGGTGTCTGTAAAACGTAGGACCTACCTCTCATGGAGACTGGGAATTCAGTGTCGCTAAAGCTCTCAGATCGGCGTGTCATAGATGCTCAGTAAACTGTAGTCTTTGTAGGGAGGCCCCAGGTCAGGGGACAGCTCCCCAGCCCCTTGCATAGGGATTTTTGATCACATGTTGGTGGGGCCAATGAGAGAGAACTGAGAACTGATGGTATGTGCCCATCATCCTTCCATGCTCAGAGAGAGGATGGAGCTTGGGTTGGATTAGATGAAGGGAGAGAGATGTCAACAGGAGTCAAAAATTCAAATGTTCTCGGGGGCCAGCCAGAAGCTTCCAGTTTACAACCTTTGGACTAGAAGCAAAAGCAAAGGAACTGGGAGGGAGGAAGGAGAAGTGGAGTCGGAGTGGGAGATGGACCATCCCAAATATAAGGAATGGCATTGCCAAGCAAGAGGCAGCTAGCTCAGGTGTCACCAGGAGCAGCTGTCACTACTCACAGTGACATTGATGGTGACTGATGGCACATGTGGCCTTGTTAGCTTCCTCTTCCACAGAAAGGCAGAAGCAGTCTACCCGGATACGGTGGCACTGACCTTCGACCCCATCCATCAGTGGCTGTCCTGCGTGTATAAGGACCACAGCATCTACATCTGGGATGTCAAAGACATCAACAAAGTAGGCAAGATGTGGTCGGAGCTCTTCCACAGCTCCTACGTCTGGAACGTGGAGGTGAGTCCCTGTTTTCTTCCCTCTGCCCCTGCTCGGCTCCCATCTGGGGCTCATCTGGGGAAAGCTTCCGCAGTTTAGGGAACCCATTCAGCTCTTCCTTCACAAGATCCCAACTTTGTGCCAGATGCTGTTCTATCTAGGTGCTGGAGACACAGCTGGGAAGGAAACTGATGAAAGTCCTGCATTCGGTGGGGAGAGTAAACCCACACGTCATCAACACTAACCAAGCAGCACTACCTCTCCAAAGAAAAATAAAACAGCGTAGGGCAAAAGGGATCAAGGGTGCTATTCTAGAGAGGGGAATGATCAGGGAAGTCCTCTCTGAGGACATGACATTCAAGCAGAGACCTGCAGGAAGCGAGGCATGTGGCCACTGGGGAGAACAGTGTCAAGAGCATGTGTACCTTGGAGAGCTTGCTGCGGAGGCGATTTGTGTAGTTTAGTGCTTTTCTAAGTGTTGAAGTTTTCTGAGAATGAGTCTTTGGGATGTTTTCATTCTCTAAAGCTGTTCTAATTCCTTGCACATAAGACAACCAGTGGGGAAATAGTTATATTCTACCTTTTTTTTCTTTTTTTGTCCCTCAAATTTCTTACTGATAGAGCACTTGTCCTAGAGAAATTATGTTTTTGGTGGCCCAGTTCACAACTGGGAGAAATAACTTGATCCGTTTGAATAAGCATTATTTAGCCCTTTGACTGCTTGAATCCATCTGCCTTCGTAGATCTGAGTTTTCTGCTGATAGCACTTTTCTCTTAACAAGCATGTTGTTTAAAGAACTTTAAATTTTTGTATATAAATATATTCTCTTTGAAAAACAGGTGAAATATTTCAAAGCTAAAGACTGTTTTGATCACTTCCCTATCCCCCAATCCTGCTCTCTCTCACCTTCACCTTTGTTGTTGGTTTAGTATATGCTCTTTCAGTTCATTTTCTTTGCATCCACCTGTTATTTATATATCTGTCTCTTCAACAAAAATATCTGTGGGTGCATCTTTTTATCAGTTCTGGAAAGAACAGCCAGTACAGACTTAATAATTGCCTCTACCCTGTTCTTTCTCTTCATCTGTAACTCCAATGTCCTGTCTCTATCCCTCATACTTTTTATAAATAGAACAGATCTAGAAAACCACACAAAAGAAATGTACAGTTTATTAATAATTGTTAGCAGCTATTGGTGCTCAATGCATAGATCCATTTATTCCTTGGGGGTTGCAATATGGTGATATTCTAATTCTATCATTTCTTTTTATTAGTTGGACTACTTATATGAAGAAACAATTCCCCTCATCTACCATTTGGTCACCCAGTGGTACACTTCATATAGGAAAGGCAGGATAAATGCTTGATTCTTTCCCTTTATTTACCAGTTTTCAAGATAATGAATTGGTTCCCTGTCCTCTAAAGGTAACTAGTTGTTTTTATTTAATATCATTCTAAACTCATATATGTAAATATATTGGATATATTTTATATATTGCAATTATTATTGCAATTATTAACATTATTAAAGCTCAAATTGTCCCATCTTTGACCAGTGGGAGCATCTTTAAGTTGGCTCCTGAGTCCTTTGGACATGACCCTAGTAATCTTTCTTTGGTAGCTTCCTTGCTATTGGAGATGACGAGATGTTCCAGTTGCGTCTTGTACATTTCCTGTCCCAGACCTGGAATCAACCATTTCTTGAAGAAGCCCTGAGTTTTTGTTTTGTTTTCAGTGTGAACTGTATTTCAAATCCACTGTCTGAGTGCTGGGGATGCTCATAGGTATTGGATTGATCCTTCCAGAATCCTAAAGACACGGGGGATGATGGAATTAGGATATCTCCCCAGTTAATCATTTATTTATTCCCACATTATATGTACAACAGTCTGAGAATGACGATTACTCAATTTTGAAAAGAGTTTAAAACTATTTTTTTGCCTATGTTCTCTCCATTCGCCCCCATTTTTAAAAATAGTTATACTATTTCTGTGTGATTTGATCATTATATACCATTATATACCACATTCTCTTCCTTATGACCCCATTTATTTGGGGGAGGGTAATAAGTGTACACATATATTGTGGTAAAATACACATAGCATAAAATTCACCATTTAAATAATTTTAAAATGTACAATTCAGTGGCATTCAATACATTCGCAATGTTATACAACCATCCCTACTATCCAGCACTGGAACATTTTCATCACCTCAAAAGGAAACTCTGTACCCAAGCAACCAATCCCTTTTCCCACTTCCCCAACCCTAATCTGCTTTCTGTCGCTATGAATTTGCCTGTTCTGAATATTTCATACAAATGGAAAAATAAAATATGTAGACTCTGTGTCTGGATTCTTTCACTTAATGTTTTCAAGGTTTATCCATGTGGTTACATGTTTCGGTACTTCATTCCTTTTTTAGGGTTGAATAATATTCCATTGTATGGATATACCATGTTTTGTTTATCTGTTCATCAATTGATGGATATTTGTGTTGTTTCCATCCTCTGGCTTTATGAATAGTGCTGCTATGAACGTTCATGTACAAGCTTTGTTTGAACATCTGTTTTCAGTTCTTTTGGGTGGTATACCTGGTGGGCAGAATTGCTGGGTCACATGGTAATTCTGTGTTTAACTTTTTGAGGAACCCCCAAACTTTTCCCAGCAGCTGCATCATTTTACATTCCCACTAGCCGTACTCCACATCCTTACCAACACTGGTTTTTTTTGATTTTTGAAGTATAGCCATCTTAGTGTTTGTGAAATGGTAGTATATTGTGGTTTTGACTTGCATTTCCCTAATGGTTAATGATACTGAATTTCTTTTTATGTGCTAGTTGGTAATTTGTATATCTTTGAAGAAATATCTATTCAAATATTTTGTCCAGTTTTTACTTGGGTTGTCTTTTTGCTTTTGAATTGTAAGAGTTCTTTACATATTCTGGATATCCTTATTAGATATATGATTTACAAATATTTTCTTCCATTTTTATGTTATTCACTTTCTTGTATCCTTTGATGTACAAAGATTTTTAATTTTGATAAAGTTCAATTTATTTTTTTCTTTTATTGCTTGTATCTTTGGTGTCATAACTAAAAAACCATTGCCAAATCCACAACCATGAAGATTTACTTTTCTTCTAAGGGTTTTATTATTTTAGCTCTTCCATTTAGGTCTTTGGTCTCTTTTGAGTTAATTTTTGTTAACTTTTATACTTGAAGCAAGGGTCCAGCTTCATTATTTTGCATGTGGGTATATAATTCCAGCACTGTTTATTGAACAGACTATTCTTTCCCCTTGGATAATCTTGGCACACTTGTTGAAAATCAATTGACCATAGATGTATGGATTTAATTTTGTACTCTCAGTTATATTCCATTGATGTATGTCTATCTCTATGCCAATGGCACAGAATTTTGATTACTGTAGCTTTGTAGTAAGTTTTGAAATTAGGAAGTGTGTTTCCTACAACTTTGTTCTTCTTTATCAATATTGGCACTATTTGGGATCAGCTTTTCTGTTTCTGAAAAAAAAAAAAAACAAACAACAATTTTATCTCCATTGTAATTTTTATCTTCTTCTTGCCAGCCCTTGGTTTAGTTTGCTCTTCTTTTCTAGTTCCTTAAGGTGAGACATTATTGATTTGAGACTTTCTTGATGGAGGCATTTACAGCTATAAATTTCCCTCTGAGTATTGCTTTTGCTGCATTCCATAAGTTTTGGTATATTGTGTTTTCATTTTCACTTGTGTCAGAGTATTTTCTAATTTCCCTTTGATTTCTTCACTGATCCATTGGTTGTGTAACACTGCGTGATTTAATATTCACATATTTGTTAATTCTCCAAATTTCCTTCTGTTATTTGTAATTTCATTCTGACTGTCGTTAGATTGTATGATTACAGTCTTTTAAAATGTATTGACTTCTCTTGTTACCTTATAGGTGGTCTATTCTGGAGAATGCTCCATGTTTACTTGAGAAGAATGTGGGTTATGCCGTTATTGGGTGGAGTATTCTTTACATATCTGTTAGTCTGTTTGGTTTATAGTGTTTTTCTAGTCCTCTGTTTCCTTATTGATAATTTCTTATAACTATCTTTTATTGAAAATGGAATGTTGAAGTCTTCAACTGTTATTATAATGCTGTTTCCAATTCTGTCAGTTTTTGCTTCGTGTATTTTGGTTCTCTGCTCTTATGTGTGTATGTTTGTATTATATCTTCTTGATGGTTGACCTCTTTATCAATATATAATGCCCTTCTTTGTCACTTGTAACAGTTTTTAAAAAAATTTTTTGTAAATATTTATTTATTTTTGAAAGAGAGAGACAGAGTGTGAGTGTGGGGATGAGGGGGCGGGGGGCAGAGAGAGAGGGAGACACAGAATCTGAAGCAGGCTCCAGGCCCTGAGTTGTCAGCACAGAGCCCAACAGGGGCTTGAACCCATGAGCAGTGAGCTCATGACCTGATCCAAAGAGGGATGCTCAACTGACTGAACCACCCAGGCACCCCCACTTGTAACAGTTTTTGACTTAAACTCTATTTTGTCTGATACTACTATATACATGCAAATTTCTTTTCTGGTTACTATTTGTATGGAGTATCTTTTTTTTTTTTTTTTTTTTTTAATATATGAAATTTATTGTCAAATTGGTTTCCATACAACACCCAGTGCTCATCCCAAAAGATGCCCTCTTCAATGCCCATCACCTACACTTCCCTCCTTCCCAGCCCCCCATCAACCCTCAGTTTGTTCTCAGTTTTTAAGAATCTCTTATGCTTTGGCTCTCTCCCACTCTAATCTCATTTTTTTTTTTTTTTCCGTTCCCCTCCCCCATGGGTTTCTGTTAAGTTTCTCAGGATCCACATAAGAGTGAAAACATATGGTATCTGTCTTTCTCTATGGCTTGTTTCACTTAGCATAACACTCTCCAGTTCCATCCACGTTGCTACAAAGGGCCATATTTCATTCTTTCTCATTGCCACGTAGTACTCCTGTATGGAGTATCTTTTTACATACCTTTACTTTCACCCTGTATGTGTCTGGATATAAAGTAGCCTCTTATGGACAACAGAGAGTTGGATCTTTTTTTAATGAAGTCTGCCAATAATTTCCTTTTTATTACAGACTTTAATCCCTTTACATTTAAGGTAATTACTCCTAAGATGGGATTTATTTTTATTTTCTTTTCTTGCCTATCTCATAATTTTTTTTTGTTGAAACCTAGATATTTTGATTTTTATAATGTGATGACTCTGGAAATCAAATTCTTCTCCTCCACGCTGGGGTTTGTTGTGTGGGTTGTAGTTGTTTAGTGGTTTTTCTGAACTGTTTTTGTAAAGATTGTGTTCTTTTTCATGTGTAGTCACTGAAGTCTTTCCATTATCTGAGATGTCGGCTGTCGTGATTTGACAGCAGTTTCCTTAAATGTCAAAATGCCGCAGCTTCTTTCTTTTTTAAGCTCTCCCTGGTTATTGTAAGTTAGATTCCAGAGTTCTGAAAAAGTTGATTCTGACAGTTTTTTGGAGCTTAAGTTTGTTTTGGTGGAGGGATAGCTTTTTGGAGTTCTCCCCACTGTGCCGTTTTCAGTGATGTCACTTAACCCTCATTTATTCTTTGTTCTACGAGTAACTATATATTTAATCTATGTTGATGTCTCTAGTTGTTTTTGTTGTCTGGAGCTCCTTCTTTTTTTTTTTTTTTTTTGAGAGAGAGCACGGGGGAGGGGCAGAGAGAGGGGGACAGAGGATCTGAAACAGGCTCTGCACTGACAGCACAGAGCCCAATGTGGACCTCGAACTCACGAGCCATGAGATCATGATCTGAGCCAAAGTCAGACGCTTAACCGACTGAGCCAACCAGGTGCCCCTGGAGCTCATTCTTTAGAAGATTTGTCAGGGGGCGCCTGGGTGGCTCAGTCGGTTGGGCGGCCGACTTCGGCTCAGGTCATGATCTCGCGGTCCGTGAGTTCGAGCCCCGCGTCGGGCTCTGTGCTGACAGCTCGGAGCCTGGAGCTTGTTTCAGATTCTGTGTCTCCCTCTCTCTGACCCTCCCCCGTTCATGCTCTGTCTCTCCCTGTCTCAAAAATAAATAAAACGTTAAAAAAATTAAAAAAAAAAAGAAGATTTGTCAGGAACAGTTCATGGGGACAGTATCTCCCAATATGAGTTTTTGCATATTGGTAAGTTTATATTTGCCCTTTATACTTGAAAGTCACTCCTGCTGGATAGAAAATGTTTGGCTCATGTTTTCTTTCCTTGTCTCTCTTAAATACATTATTTCATTTTCTTATGGTTATTGAAATGTCTGATTGTTTTCCCTTTTAAGTCACTTTCTGTGCTTGCCTAGAAGCCCAAAGGATTTCTTTCTTTTACTTTTAGGCCTAGTAATGTTACTCTAGAGTATATCTTGGTATTAGTTTTTATAGGTAGACATATTCCTGCTGTATACATTTTAGTATTTCTCTTCCCTTGATTTGGTTTTCTTCAGGGATTTCTATTATCTATATGTTGGATTCTCATTGCCTAGCTCCAGTAGTGTCACTTTTTCTCAAATCCTTTTAGTTCTTTCATCATTTGTTTTATTTTTAATAATTTCCCCCTTTTAGGGGCGCCTGGGTGGCTCAGTTGGTTAAGTGTCCGACTCTTGGTTTCAGTTACGTCATGTGATCTCATGGTTTGTGGGTTTAAGCCCCGCATTCTGCCTCATGCTGACAGTGTGGAGCCTGCTTGGGATTCTCTCTCTCTGCCCCTCCCCCTCTGGCCCCCTCTGTCTCTCTCTCAAAATAAATAAATAAACTTAAAAGATAAAAAAAAAAAGCCCCCTTTTTACCTATTTCTTCATGCCTTACCTTTTTGTGTTTATTCGCTTTTGGATTCCTTCTTTTTTTTTTTTTTTTTTTAAATTTTTTTTTTTTTCAACGTTTTTTATTTATTTTTGGGACAGAGAGAGACAGAGCATGAACGGGGGAGGGTCAGAGAGAGAGGGAGACACAGAATCGGAAACAGGCTCCAGGCTCCGAGCCATCAGCCCAGAGCCTGACGCGGGGCTCGAACTCACGGACCGCGAGATCGTGACCTGGCTGAAGTCGGACGCTTAACCGACTGCGCCACCCAGGCGCCCCTGCTTTTGGATTCCTTCTAATTTGGTTTTTATTCCTGAAATGATCTCTTCATTTATTTCTAACTCTGAATTCTGTCATCTTATTTCTGAATTTCCTAATTGAGAAATTGTTTTGTTTTGTGGAAATATGTTTCTGGTGTGCTTTCTTTCTCTTCCTTTTATTTTAAAGGGTAACTTTGTTTGGGACTGGAGTTTGGTCCTTTCTTGTTTTCATTTTTAGAAATGGTATAGTTCATGGGGCACCTGGCTGGCTCAGTCCGTAGAGCCATGATCTGAGGGTCATGAGTTTGAACCCCACCTTGGGTGTAGAGATTACTTAAATAAAAATAAAAACAAAAGTTGGTGTGGTTGAGGGCAGATTTTCTAGCTTCCCAAGAAAGGATTCCATCTTCTATGATTTTTATACTATTTAAAAAAAATATGGCAGCTTGCTTTCTGATATTTCCTTATTATGTTCCTATTTATGTGTTGTGCCCCTACCTTTTTCTAAGCCTCCTCTTTACTCTGGCTCTCCAGTGTCTATCCTGATCAGTCTTGTTTTCCCTCTGGGTGGGCCTTTGGCCATGGGTGAGAGCCATGGCAGGTCAGTGTTAAGAGTTCACAGGATCTTCACAGCTCCAGCCCCTTCCGACCTAATTGCCAAAGCACACACTCAACCACTATTGGAGTGGATAAAACCCTCCCGGTTTGAACTGCTGTTCAATTTGAACTGTTGTACTTTCCCTGTGAATACCCGTTGGCTACTTTGGGGTTATCCTTTGTTGGGTAACCACAGAGTTACTCAAAGAACAACAAAGTTGCTTCCTTCTGTGTTCTCTCATATACATGTTGACAAACTACTGGAGGTATTTAGTCCCTACCTGCTTGTATTTTGGGAGTTATGAGAATATCGCATCACCTAATTTTGCTGTAAGTGTTGTCTGTGGGGTTTTGGTTTTGATATCTGGTTGCTCATTTTGATGTGGCGATTTTAGATTAAAAATCTGTGCTACTGCTGTTATCATTTCCTCAGAACCCGGTTTTCCAGATTTGAAATCTCTCTATATGTCATCTTTTTGACTGTCTGACCTGCATTTTGCTTCTAGAAATAGTTCTATTTTGTTGTTTTTCAACCCTGCTTGGTTAGTCTTTATAGTTTATGGTCGGCTTGTCATACTTTTACTCTTGTCAAAGCTCTTCTATTTCTTTAAGCATGTTACACATAGTTATTTTATGTTCTGTGTGATAATTCCAGTATTTGAAGCTGGATGGCTATTTCTGCTGCTTCTTGCTCATGGTACCTTGTTTCCTTTTGTGCTTAGTGACTTTTGATGGAGCTGCCCATTTGCCTTGGAAATTTACGTGTGGGGATGTTTCATGGCCTGGGCTGAAGATGGGGCATGGACAATATATAGTAGCATTCGGTGTCCTTGTTTTCTTGTTCATTTTTAACATAGAAGGCATTATGCCATGCCTATTTATCTGCCACATACTTTTTGTCACCAAAATGCACTAGTATATCATAATGCTGCCACTGACATGGTTGTAATGAATCGCCCTTTGCCTTGTTCTCTGGGGACTGTAGGTGTATCCGGAGTTTGAAGATCAGAGAGCTTGTCTACCATCAGGATCTTTTCTTACTTGCTCCTCAGACAACACCATCCGCTTTTGGAACATGGATAGCAGCCCTGACTCTCACTGGCAGAAAAATATCTTCAGTAATGTGAGTGGCTCAATTATGAACCATATTTTAGGAGGAACTGAGACATACTTTAAGTAGGATATAGGGACAAGAGGGGGTCTTATGGACCTTGGTGTTAAGTTTCACTGAGGGCAAGAAGCAGGAAGCAAGACCGGTCACACTCTGTCGCCCTCTCTCTTGTCTCTCACTCTCTCCCTCTTTTTCTTTCTGAGGTAGTGTGGTCTGTCCTCTTTGCTTCTCTCTGCCCATCAGCTCCTGCTTTCTAGGTGTGTCAACACAGCTACTCCAGGCAACCTGACATATTCAGTAGAAATGAAATTGTTCCCCAGGTCTTGAGTCGGAACTCTCTGGAAGAACACCTGACAGACCAAATCAGGGAGGGGCTTCCCCTGTCTAGCTAACTGCCACACAGTGAAGCCTTGGGTGAGGGTGCTGGCAGCGTCCCAAAGAGAGCCATGATGTTGGGAGGGCTGAAGAAATGGTTGATATTGCTAGGTCAGTGAGGGAGCTTCTCTTAAGAGCTGAGATCTGATTCATGAATTCATTTATTCTGCAGATGCTTAGTAAGATCTATGCTAGGTGCTATGCTGCATGCTGGGGACACATCATTGACTAAGACCCTCCTTCTGCCCTTGTGGCTCCCACAGTCTAGAAGGGAGAGGCACCAATAACTGCACAAATTATGGTATAATCATAAGCATGATAAGCGTGGAAATAAATTGTGAAGTGTTAGTAGGATATGTAACAGTGTCATCTGATTTTATCTGTAGTGTGAGGGGCAGTTTCCTGGAGGAGGAGACAACTGAGCTGAGATGTGGAGAATAGGGATGAGCAAAGAGGGGAGGGGAGAGCGTCCTATACCAAGGGAATAGCCTGTGCAAAGGCCCTGAGGTGAGAAAGAGTTTGGGGAGTTGGAAAACCTGAGCAGTCACTGTGGCTGGAACAAAACAGGCCCTTAATGCAGGGTGTGTGTAGCAGGTGCCCTTTTACTCCCCTCACCGCCCCCCCCCCCCACCCAGTACTACCACCTTCTCTTCTGCACCTGTGTGATATACATGTTATATTTGTCTGCATACAATAGAAAAACCCAAAGCCAAGAGGAAAAGTTTGGTTTTCTGACTCATAAAAATAGTCTGGAGGTCACCAGTCCAGGCTGTTTTGGCAGCTGCAGGAAGCCCTTAGAAACCCGAGAGCCTTTAGCTGTCCACACTGCCATTTTGGAGTCATCCTTGTCCTTGTCATCCAGTATGGCTGCGGGAGCTCCAGGCAGCAGGACGGAGGAAAAGGAAGCAGAGTGTTCTCACTTGTTTTATATCTCATTGACCAGAATGTATCCACAGAGCCTCACCCAGCTGCCAGGGGGACTAGGAAACAGTCACTCTGAGTATCGAAGGTCAGATTTGGAGTTCTGGAGCTAATGAAGGACGGGAGGCCAGCTGTGGGGAGACAGGACTGCAGAGGTGCTTTGGCGCTTCCAGAGCACTGACCTCAGCCCTCTCCCTCCGCAGACCCTGCTGAAGGTAGTGTACGTAGAGAATGACATCCAGCACCTGCAGGACACGTCGCACTTCCCAGACCGGGGGGGTGAGAACGGGACGCCTGTGGACGTGAAAGCTGGGGTGCGGGTCATGCAGGTCAGTCCTGATGGCCAGCACTTGGCTTCAGGCGACCGAAGTGGAAATCTGAGGCAAGTGAGCCCTGGAGGGTGATTAGCAGACACTTCCCAGCTCAGGCTTGGATGCTCGGTGGGGTGAAGGAGCCCTGGCCTCGGCACCCCCGCCGGCCCACTGGGAATGAGGGACTGTGACTAGCAAGCTGGAAAGCAGCTGTCCCTGACGACTTTAAGAAGCATCTTCCGGAGGGCTGATATAGGGCAGCCACGGGGACCTCCGCAGCTGGGGCTTGTGAACTGTGCCCGTGTTGTAGACAGGCACACATGTGTGACCTTAGGGTAGGGGGACAGTTCCAGACAGAGAGGATGCCAGCTGGAGCGTGGGGGGTCCTGGTGGCATGGAGGGGGGGGGGCAGGAGGATGGGACATATGAGGGCTCAGGCTGTTTTCCCACACTGTAGAGGTTTTTTAAGATGTCACCGGCCCAATAGGCGCTGACAGAATATGAACCCCATCACGAGGTTTAAGTTGACAAATGTCAGCTGTGACCACTTGGGTGCTGAGACTGGAGGAGTGAAAGGGATAGGGAGCCGGAGAGCAGGTGCTCCATGAAGGGGCAGCCACCGTGTGGCAGCAGGAGTGCAGGCTGCATTGTCACATGTTCCCATCGTCCAAGTAGAGCAAAGGGCTGAGTTTTCTCTGTGAAATTCTTTGATTTTTAAATGCTGGCAACTGTTTGGACACCAATCACCGTGTGAGGCAAACCGAATGTGTCCGTGGGCCATTCACACTGACTGCGCTCTGCTGTGAATGGTGAAAACAGCAGCGAGCCAACGTGGATGTAGCACTCTTCCCTGGCTGGCCACTGGCTTGACACTTACTCCTTTCACCCACCCTCTGGTGGAAATGCTGCTCTTAGCAGCTGGTTTCTAGATGGGTTAACTGAGGCAGGAGAGGCCAGTGGCTAAGCTAAGATGACAGGTAGAGTGAAGGACCTGGAGTGACTGTCTCTTATGTCATCCTAGAGCGCGTGTTGTTTGGTTTCATTTGGAGAGAATGAGGAAAGTTTAGATTTGAGAGTCTTGAAGAATGAGAGATAGGAATCAAATGTCCCATACCTATAGGTCCTATCCTTGAGCATGACCTCTGACCCCTGGCCCCAGCCCCACCCCCAGGAATCACCTCTGATATAGCCCTGTCCTAACCCCTGTTCTCCCAGAGGACTGTCCTAGTCCTGGCCCATGGAACCATAAGGGGCTGGGTGCTGCTTAGGTGGTCTAGGCTTGGCACTGCTACCTTTAAGATAGCTGGTTTCTAGAGGAGAAGAATGATTGGGCATCTAGATTAGCTGGCTGGGGCGGGAATTTCCCACATTGCCCGGCGGGTTGCTCTGACCTTTTCTAGCAGTTGCAGAACACCTAGCGCTGAGGGGTGGGGGCTCCGGGCAGGGTACAGCGGACAGCGTATGTCTCCCAGGATCCACGAGCTACATTTCATGGACGAGCTGGTCAAGGTGGAGGCCCATGATGCTGAGGTGCTGTGCCTGGAGTACTCCAAGCCTGAGACAGGTAAACCTGTGTGGGGTGAGGGGCAGGTAGGGGGAAAGCAGGAGAGCATTCCCCCCCTGGCCGAGCCACAGAAATGAGTGGTTGATGTCTCGTGGGGCTGTGAGTGACAGCTGGAAGTCCTGTGTGTAGTAAGCCCTGTCACTGGGTCCTGAGACCAGGGTAGCCAGGACTCTAGAATGCAAGACTCGGGCAGGCAAGACTGGGCTTGACTTGCTTACCCTGATCCCCAGTGCTCTGAATAGCTCTGAAAGAGGTGAGTGTTGAATGAAAGTATAAATCAGCTCATCCTCTGCTGGAAAAAAGAGAGCAACAGTTATATATCACAGATCAACCATATTATTTTGAAAAAGTTCAATGCCTACAGAAAAATTGCAAGAGTATTAGAATGAATACCCATATTCTTTTCACCCAGATTCTTCAGGGTTTTTTCTTTTAAATTCTATCTGACCCTATGACTGTATATATATGACTTTACCTGTTTCCCCATCTCCACTTCTATCTCTGTGTTTGTGCACGTGTGTGTACCTATGCACACGGACATAAAATATTCTCACATACATTTCTTTGGCTAACCTGTTTGAGACTAAGTTGAAGGCATGATCTTTCACTCTTCGATGTGTCTGTGAGCATTTCTTAGGAATGAGGATATCCATTTACAGGACCATGTGCACTTATCAAATATGGAGGTTTCAAGGCACCTGGGTGACTCAGTCGATTAGGCATCTGACTCTTGATTTAGGCTTAGGTCATGATCTCACAGTTCATGAGTTCAAGCCCCACATCAGGCCCTATGCTGACAGCATGGAGCTTGCTTGGGATTTTCTGTCTCTTGCTCGCTGTCTGCCCCTTCCCTGTTCGTGTTCTCTCACTCTCTCAAAATAAATAAATAAACTTTAAAAAAAAAAAAAGGGAGGTTTCACTTTATATGGTTCTGTTATCTCCTCCGTGGTCCTTACTCCCAGTTTGCTGGCTGTCCCAATATTGTCCTTCGTAGCACCTTTGTTTTTCCAGTCCAGGTTCACAATTTAGTTTTCATAGCTCTTTTGTCACCTTTTTTTCTGGAACATTTCCACAGCCTTACTTTGTCTTTGTGATTTGACTTTCTGCAGAGTATAGGCCATTTTACAGAATTTCCTTCAGTTTGGGTTTGTCTGTTTTCCTCACGATTTGATTCTGCTGATACATTTTTGGCAGGAATAGATATGTTAGCAATCTTTCCCATACTCTTTTCTCCTTATTTGTTTCTCTGCACCCTCTGTCCCTGCACCCTGCCCCACCAGTTTTTCTTTTCTTCTCTTTTTTTAAGTTTATTTATTTTGAGAGAGAGAGAGAAAGAGAGAGAGAGAGCAAGCAAGCAGGGCAGGGGCAGAGAGAGAGAACCCCAAGCAGGCTCTGCACTGTTAGTGCAGAGCCTGACACGGGACTCGAAGTCAGGAACCATGAGATCATGACCTGAGCCGAAGTCGGATGCTTTACTGTCTGAGTCACCCAGGCACCACCCACCAGTTTTTCTTCAAATCTCTTTTCATTCAGTACATCCTTCATGAACTCCCCTCCACCTCAAGTCACGTGTTAGCCCTCAGACATGCGAGGCGACCAGGGTTGGCACTGTCAGAGGGGGCCAGCAGGGAAGACCCACTGGCAGAAGGAAGCGTGGCAGCGGGTTGTCAGTAGGGCCTGGACGAGACCCAGGTAGCCGAAGTTCAGAGAGTGAAGGAGCAGTGTTCCGGGGAGGCTGAGAAGTTGGCTGGGCTTCACATGGCAGCCAAAGAGTTGGCCTTGGCAGGAAGGAGTGCTGGGCTCTGCTGGGATGTCTGCTATGGGCACAGGTGGCAGAGCGTCCATGTACATCAAGATTCATCCCCCCGAACTGGGCATGAGATGTGAAGTGCCAAGGTTTGAGGGGCTCTGGGGAGAGACTGCAGAGCTGGGGGAATGGCCCCTTGCGGGCTTTGAGGCCAGGTGGCTGCAGTCACAGCACCAAAGACCCCTTTTTCGAGGCCTGGAAAGCTCAGTCACATTGTTCTCTGGGAGGCCAAGGCATCAGGCAGCCTCCTGAGAACCCAGTGCCACCCTGTCCACTCACAGGACTGACCTTGCTGGCCTCAGCCAGTCGGGACCGACTGATCCACGTGCTGAATGTGGAGAAGAACTACAACCTGGAGCAGACCCTGGACGACCACTCCTCCTCCATCACGGCCATCAAGTTTGCTGGTGAGTCCTTTCCTTCCTGCTTCGCCTGCCTTGGTTGGTGCACCCCTTTGGCTACACGTAATAACAAGACTCCCTTTAGTTTGAACAAAAAAGGGAAAAGCAAGCTCTGGATTCAGGCCCAGCTGGATCCAAAGGTTGATTTATTCTATTATTATTATTTTTTAAAATCATCAAGACTCCCTCTGTCAGCTACACCTTTCTGTGGTGGGCAGCATCTGGGTGTCACTGTGCCACTCGAAGGAGATTTCCCCTCTTCCTATCAATTTTGGCAGAAACTGGGAGCTGAATTCCCTTGTGCAGGCTTGAGGCACCTGCCCTTTTCAGAACAGTTATCGGTGCCGGGGCTTTGGGGTGTTTTCTTGGGCCAGGTCTGACTCACGTGCCCCCACCCCACACCTGCCTCCACCCCTGATCCAGAAGGACTGGCATTAGGTGGATGCCATTCCCCACAAAGAAATCGGGGTGCCAATCCTGTGAGAGGACAGCGGGATGGGCACTGGTGACTTTGGCAGAAAAATAGGTGACTGCAAAGGTTGCCGGGAGCTAATTCTGTGCTGGGGAGGATCCTTGCACTGCAGTTAGTCCATTCCTTACCTCATTTACAGCGAGAGTCACACAGCAGTAGGTGCAGGCTTAGGATCTTGCCTTGGGCTGCCCTCCAAAGTGCATACTCAGCCAGGAAATCAAAGGGATTCCCTTTAGACTCAAAAGATTCAGTATGAAGGTTTGGCCCTAAGGAATTCCAAGGGGAGAGGAGGCAGGTCCTATGAGATTTAATTGATCAGAACCCAAGAGCATATTCAAAACTATATTCCAGAAGAATCTACTCATGAAGAGAATACATCTATGTACTCATTCCAAGTTCTTGACTACGAAGAGTTTTTATTTTTACATATAATCTTGTGACTGAGAATGTATTAATGTCCCTTGATCCTCTCTGCTTTCTGCCCTACCTCTCCGTAGCCAAAACAAGTTAACAATGGACAAAAACAAGTTAACAATGTTTGACGTGTCTTGATGAAGACAACCAAAGCTGATCAGCTAAAACTTTCAGACATCTTTAAAAACCTGTTCATTCCATGGGATAGAGTTAGTTAGAATAAATCAGCAAGTCTAGCAGTTTGGCCAGCAGTGACATCAACTTTCACGAATGGTCTAGATCCAAGAGAGGTGATGACTGGCCAAGGGGTGGCCCAGGAGTTGGTCCTTAAGGCCATCTCCTGAAAGGTGTGGGCTTTCATTAGAACCCCCAGCCAGTCTGAGAGGATGTAACTCCTAACCCCAGTTCCTGAGTGCCCTGCTGTGGCTGAGCTATGCTCAAAACGCTGATAATTTTAGTATAAACTGGGCTCCAGCCAGTCGAAACCTGACTGAAACTGCCCTGCTAAGGTAAGATTCAGTCTTTAACAGTTTTATCTGAAAAATATCCAAACAAATGAATACAATACAGATAGTTTACAGAACAGTACAATGAACTTCCACATCAAGGTACTTAATCAGTACATATGAACTAGAACAGACACACCCATTGTTTATAACCAGTGACTTGTGTCCTAACAGTGCTAGGTCCTTGGACTCCCCACCCCAGGTTAAGAAGCAGAACATTACCAGTAACTTACAGGCCTCTTTGGGTCCCTCCCAGGTTACACTTCCTCCCCAACACAGGGTCACTGCCTTCTGTGAGCCAGTGACTCCTGCTTGAGTAACATCTTAACTTGTGCATCAGGCCTGAGCCCTTTCAAATGTCCTGCAGTGAAGCAAGGACACTGTGCTTAGATCTGTGCTTAGCAAGGCTCTAAGTGTTTTGTATCTGTTCTGTCTTTATATTCTCACCAGAACTCTAAGGTATTTGCTGTTATTATTCTAATTCTATAAAGAAAGAAGAAAAGCAAGGATATTTATAGTGCTTACTGGGTGGCAGCCACTGTTCCACAGGCTTCACACAACTTCGTGGGGGCAAGGGCTGTCATAGTCCTGTTGTACAGACAGGAAACTGAGGCATGGAAAGGAAGCCTGGGTTTGGAGCACAGTGTTTGGCCAGAGAATGCCTGGGTCTAATACTGGCCCTGTCCGGACTCTCTGTGCTCTAGAACAAGGCCTGTGTGACTCTAAGCCCCTGGGTTCACATTTGTACAGTGGGGTGGCTAGTGAGCCATCAGAAGGGGATGCGCGATGCACATGTGGCAATGGGGCCTGGCCTGACGTACATGTGGGTGTTCTGATTGTTCATGATGGCATGAGCCTCCCAACCCTCTGCGTGTCTCCACTTGCTCCCCGCTTTGGTCCCGCCTCCACACTGCTGCCCTAATCACCTTTCCAAATCCCAAATCAGACGTGGTGCCCCTTCCGTGTCTCTGACATGTTTCCCTGTCTGCCCTTGCTCTGCAGAGACCTGCCAGGCCACTGCTCCACCTGTACCCCCCTCATACACACAGCTTACATCTTGGAGTCCTACCTGCACCCAGCACCCACTCTCCTCCTCCGGGAATCCGGAGTTCCCTTGCAGTGAGTTCCCTGGCTAGGATCCCCTGGCCCCAGTCAGACTCAGCAGGGGCCCAGCCTTGCCTAATGCACTACCTCCTTCTCCTCCAGGCAATAGAGACATCCAGATGATCAGCTGTGGGGCTGACAAGAGCATCTACTTTCGCAGTGCCCAGCAGGTAGAGTGGGTTGGCCTCCTTGAGGGCTGGGGTGGAAAACTTGTCAGGGGTGTCCTCTGAAGGCCCTGCTGCCCTGCCAGGCCTCAGATGGACTACACTTTGTCCGTACCCACCACGTGGCAGAGAAGACCACCTTGTATGACATGGACATCGACATCACCCAAAAGTATGTGGCCGTGGCCTGCCAGGACCGCAATGTGAGGTGAGGAGCTGGGCTCTTAGCCCAGCCTGGTTTCTGAGTAGGACCTGTGTAAGACCTAGTCGGGTCTGTCTGCTCATGATCTCCCTGCCCTCTTCCCCCTCCTCATCTGGACCCTAAAGAGCTGGGTTGGGTAGAGGGACCCAGCAAGTGTTTCTTAGGAACTGGGCTCACCCAGGCCCAGCCTCCGGGTCAGCAGAGGGTTCCTGCTGGCTCTCCAGAAGCCCATGTGGGGTGACTAGGAGGCGCTGATGTGGTTCATAAATTCATTCATTCACCTACATTCCCTGAGCACCTGTCTGGGAGGGTAGTGCAGGAGACACAGCAGTGAGCAGGGCAGCCCCAGGTCCTGCCTTCATGGAGCTCACAGTCCAAGGGAGGAGAGGTGGACACCTCACTAGACAGTGACACCAGGGAGCGGTCAGGGCTAGGGGAGCCCAGTGGATCTGGGGGACCCTGGGGAAACCCCTAATCCTACCTGGGGATCAAACAGGGCTTGATGGAAAGAACATCTGAACTGAGACTGGGAAGGATGTGGAGGAGTGAGCCGGGGGAGGGGAGAGACGGATTGTGCAGAGGGGAGAGCATGTGCAAAAAGGTTCTCCACCCTTGCACTTGCTCATTCAGATTGAGTGCCAGCACTCCGCTTGCTCTGTAGTGGGGAAGACAGATGTTAACAGACATTAACTCAACGGATACCTCAATACATAACTTCCCTGACCTCAGCCTGAGAGGACATCTCATTTTTTGAGATGGTATTTCAGTCCAGGCATCAGATGGGAGATGAGAGGTGGCAAGGGGCCTCCAGGAGAGAGGAAGATGGTAGGTAAGGCTAGGACCAGAATGCAAGAGGGGGCAGGTGGGCAGGGCCACCACTGGCCATATTATGCCCCCACCTCCCCAGAGTCTACAGCACCGTGAATGGGAAGCAGAAGAAGTGCTACAAGGGCTCCCAGGGTGACGAAGGGTCCCTGCTAAAGGTGAGTAGCTGGGGCCCCTGGCGTGAAGACCACACACATCCCCCCTGTCTGTCAGCTGCCCTCATGGGCCACCCGAGACATGTGTCATCCTGGGTACCTGATCAAAGGATCACAGGCTGGCACCCACTCCGGCCTAGCTGACCAGGGTTGCCTGGGAACTGGGGGTATCACAGACTGTTTTACCTCTATTTACTGAGCCCTTTTCCCAAGTGGGGACATTTAAGTGGCTTCTGTTTTCAGTGGCCACGGTGTGGTGGGAACAACCAAAGACCTGGGCTCCCTTATCAGACTTGCTCCCTGCTGTGTTATCAGGACAAGATTGGGGGACCTTCTCAGAGCCTCTGAAGTAAGGGGGGTTGTGTTGAGTTCAGACTTTAAGGTGAGACTCGCAGCTCTGCCTCAGGCTATGACCTGGGCACGTGTCATCTCCTCTGGAGCCTGTCTCATCGCCTGTAAAATGCAGCTAGAAAGAGCCCCTATCATAGGGTTGTTCTCTGGAAGAAATCAGTTTGCACACGCAGAGTGTTTAGCGCAGAGCCTGGGTGGTAACTTTTTCACCCATGAAATGGAGGCAGGAGTTCTTATCCTAAGCAGGGTGTATGTCCTGAGGGCACCTGGGACGAGTCAGCGTGCCAGGCATCCCGCATGAGAGGGTCCTCCGTCAGCAGAGGCTGTGACATTTGACCCAGGCCTCGCCATAGTGAAGAAGCAGGCAGCCTAACTGTCATGTGGGTCCTCTTCTCGGCAGGTCCACGTGGACCCCTCAGGCACCTTCTTGGCCACTAGCTGCTCTGACAAAAGCATCTCGGTGATTGACTTTTACTCGGGCGAGTGCATTGCCAAGATGTTTGGCCATTCAGGTGGGTGTGCCTCCCTACGTGGGACACCTCCCCATGCGTCCCCACACGGCCTTGTGACTCAGAAGGCCTGCGTGGCTTCTTTGCTCTGCTTTCAGAAATTGTAACTGGCATGAAGTTCACCTATGACTGTCGTCACTTGATCACAGTATCTGGAGACAGGTGGGAAAGGCCTGGAGACTGCCCTTGGCTGGCCTCCCCCTGGGTGTGGGCAGGACCTGTACTGCGGGGAGTGCAGGGGCTCAGACAGTGGGAGCACCGTGCTCCTGGCCTGCCTGTGCAGAGTTCCGCCGAGGGTTCCAGCTTACTGCTCTCTCCTTTGACAGCATGTACCTTGGTGTCACACCCAGCCCTGAGTTCAAACCCCAGATCTGCCACTTAATTTACTTGTGACCTTGAGAACCTTGAGCAGGTCATTTCCCATCTGTTGTTTTTTTTTTCTCTCTCTTTTTAATGTTTATTTTTTGAGAGAGAGAGAGAGACAGAGTGTAAGTAGGAGAGGAGCAGAGAGAGAGGGAGACACAGAATCTGAAACAGGCTCCAGGCTTCAAGCTGTCAGCATAGAGCCTGACGTGGGGCTCGAACTCAGGACCAGCGGGATCATGACCTAGGCCGAAGTCGGACGCCCAAACGACTGAGCCACCCAGGTGCCCCAGGTCATTTCCCATCTTAAGCCTCAGTTTGCTCCACCAACTACCTCAAAAAATTGTACAGTGAGAATCAAATGGGGATATAAACTCCTTAGCTCATGGTTGGTGGCCAAGGAAGTCCCTTTTGTCTCTCCCTTCAGTTTATTTCAGTCCTTCTCCAGCCCCCTTCCTTGAGTCTTGAGGTCTTCAGAACAGGTCATGGTTTTGTGGAATGGTCTGGACCTACTCAGGGAGTAGACCTGACATGGCCTGGAACCCCTGCACTAAGGTGGTGGGGTGTGTTTTCTGGGAGGGGCCAGGGAATTGGAGTCTTGGCTATGGTAACGTAGGTGGCTTCCAGGGTCACATGGCTTCCGTGTTCACCGTTCCCCCTCCTTCCACATCTCTCTTCGGCCTCTGCAGCTGTGTGTTCATCTGGCACCTGGGCCCAGAGATCACTAACTGCATGAAGCAGCACTTGCTGGAGATCGACCACCGGGAGCAGCAGCAGCAGAACATGAGGGACGGGAAGTGGAGGAGCCAGCCCAGGTCCTGGCAGTGATCCGGCCGTCCCCCACTTGCCTGTCTGCTAGAGGAATGTCTTCCTGTCCTGGGCCCCGTGAGGAGTGAGGCTGAAGACATAGCCATGGCCAGCACAGCCGTAGGCCCTGCCCTTTGTGCACCTGTGGCCGAACTGGGGAGACAGACTTTGAATAGAAAGTTATGGTAGTACATGTGAGAAGGGGCTTGAAGTGGAAGAGCGAAGTGCCTGGAGAGCCTGTGAGCACTGCGATGGAGGGAAGCTCGGGGGACTTTGGGGACCAGAGGAGGCAGAGGAGGCCCCTGACCCAGTGTGCAGTGGGGAGGGACGTAGTCGGGGAAGGCTCCAGTGGAACTGAAGTGTCTTTTTGTTCTTTAAAGCCTTCATGCTGCAAGACCAGTTTTATTTGGAGTGAATTCATGTTCTAACTTTTGGTTGGGGGCTAAGTTTGGAGGTCTCAGCTGAGTGGGAGATTTGAGGGTTTATCCTCTCTTCTGCCTCTAGCGCTGTCCTTGTCTTTCTCTGTCTGGAGGCTTTGCCATTGCCTCCCAAAGGGACCAGGCCTTAACATGAGCTTCCTGTCCTACAGTGGTATTGGAGGTATTGCAGACCTAGGTACCAAGCGAATGAGCAGCTCCCTTTGGCTCCAGGTTTTGAGGCTTACACCCTGTCCTGGGTGCCCTCCGGTGCCTGCCTCGTGTCATGTGTGTTTTAGGCTCCTGTGCTCCAAAGGAGATGAAACCTCATTGCTACTCCTACACACACTTCCCAGAAGAGAACCCAGCAGCTTAGTACTCAAGCCCCACTATCTGCTGTGCTTTCTGTCCCATCGCTGTGACTCTGAGAGAGTTTATCTTATTTTTTGAGCCCAGCCTTGTTATATTTCATTCATTGTGGTGATGTTTCCAGCAGAGCGGTGTGGCAGGTGAGACCTCCCAGCATCGTCTTGACAAGGAGTCAGTAATGAGTTCATGTGGAAGCTAGCACAGGGCCCAGCCTGAGGCAGATCCCTGTCCCTCCCACCACCACCCCATTTACCTATTTCTCTCCTTGTTGTCCTCATTTCTGGCTTCAGGCAGGAGACCTATGCATCGGTGCCCAGCGAGATTTGCTCCTTAAGCCCTGGAGAGCAGACGGAGGATGAGCTGGAGGAAGAGTGCGAACCGGAAGAGTTGCTGAAGACGCCATCCAAAGAGAGCTTGGACCCAGGTTGGGAAAGGGGCCCATCCAGAGGGGCCCTATTTTGAACTTGCAGCGTAGGGATCACTGCTGGGTTTCACCCACTACTTGGTTTCCAGGGCCTGGAGGCGAAGTTCAATGATCCTATTAGTCAGTACTCTCACAGTGTAATAGCAACTGGACTCTCATTGGCTTCAGCTGGGAAGATAATTTATTGGGTCATGGACCTGAAAATTGGAGTATTGGCTTGGGGCAGTAGCTGGATTCCAGTCACCAGGTGATGTTAAAGAAACAGATTTTTCTCCGTCTTTTGGCTCTGCTTTTCTCCTATGTTGGCTTTGCTCTCAGGCAGACTCTACCTCTCCTGGGGGCAAAGATTCCCCCAGCAGTGCTAGGTGATAAAACTCTATATAGAGAAGAGAGCACCTCTTTCCCAGTAGCTGAAGCGAAATCCTGAGGTCGTGAGTCGTGTTTCTGGTGTGAGTCCTGGTGTGCTTCTGAGTCAGTTGCCGTGATTGGCCAGGCCGGAGTCATGTGGTCATCCCTGAGGGCAGAGGTTTGACTCAGCTCCACTTGAGCCACCTGTCCAAAAAGGGTGGGTGGGGGTGTAAGGGCTGTCCCAGGGGAAAAACAGGGTGCTGTTGACCAAAAGACATCAGATTCTGTTGTTCAGGTGAAAGGAGAATAGTAGCTCGATGACTTCAAAGCAGGCCAGACTTCCTCTAAATTTCTGCCCTTCCGCATATCACCTTGGCTTAGGCCCTCATGGTTGCAAGATGGCTGCTTAAGTTGCAGGCATCACAGGCCTCATAGCACACGGCAGTCCCTCCTACAGTCTCCTCTAGAGAGGAAACTTGCCCAGAAGCCCCTGGCAGGCTTCTCTCGGGTCCCATTGGCCATGGTTGCTCCAGCTAAGAGAGGCCGGGTGCTGTCAGTGTGGGGCAGGGGCCTCTACCAGCAGGGGAGAGCAGGCAGTGGCTGACTAGACAGCTGACTGATAGGCAACAGTAATGTAAGAATTCAGCCTTGGAAAAAAGGGTAAGCAAATCTTCTTTGTTGCCACCCTCACAACCCAATCCCATGTCCTCTGCAGGGTGGCTGTTTTATCAGTTTGGTATGAATCCTTATAGGCCTCTTTCTGAACATTAATGTACGTATGTACACAGCCATCAGAACACACCGTATTTATGTACATAAGTTGTATTCTACTGTAGACACCATTCTGTATCTTTTCCCTCTCAAAATTATCAGCCTGTATGTTGGTGGACACAAAACAGAGGCCTCCCTCTTTTAACCAGCAGGATAATAGGATATTTTTAAAATGATATTCGCCTCTGGATGGACATTTAGGGTTTAGACTATACACCATTGCAAGTGATGCCATGCTGACCACTCCAAGGCCTACTCCTTGGGCATGTGTGAGTGTTTCTCCAGGACAGAGGCAAGGGCTGGCACTGCTGGGCCCTGGGGTTAGCACGTTTTTTATTTTAAGAGAACCCCAAAGGCCCTCCAAATCCAGCAGTCAGTGTTAAGCCATTCATTCTCCCACACTTTTGCCAATACTTGATACTATGAAGCTTTTTAGTTTGAGCTAGTCATGGGTAAAACATTGTGTGAATTTGCATTTTCCTGACAATTAGTTAAGTTTGAGCATCTTTTGGTATGTCTGTGTTTCTTATAATGTGTCTTTGGAGAATTGCCTGTTTTTATATATGTTGCCTGTTTATCTATTGGGTTATTTATTCTCTTTTCATGGATTCCACGTGTCTCTCCAGACCCTCGGTGTCTGCTGACCAATGGCAAGCTGCCACTCTGGGCAAAGCGGCTGGTGAGTCTGCCCGGAGACCGGGACACCCAGGGCTGACAAAGCAGGGGTGCTCTCCTTCATGCTCTTCATTCTTCTGGGAGCCCATTTCCCTTTCTGGGTCTGTCCTTTCCATGTAGAACCCCATCATCCTTCCAGTCTCAGCTTAGGCAGCCCTTCATTCCTGTAACATACATAGTGAACACCTACCCTGTGCCAGGCTTATTCTGACCATTAGATACAGCAGTGAGCAAGGCAGACAAAATGTCGGTCTTCATGGGCTCATTTTCTAGTGTGGAAGATGGACAGTATCCACATTAAACAGGTAAGTTATATAGTATTTGGGAAGCCGACAAGGTCTGTGGAGGAAGAAAAGAGAGAATCTCAGGAAAATAACAAGTGTTGGGGGAAAAGCGCAATAATTTTAGCATAAACAGAAAAGGCCTCACTGAGAAGATGCTATTTGAATAGAGTTGAAGCAAGGGAGAAATGCAGATCCTGGGGAAGAACGTTCCAGGCAGAGAGAATAGTATGCAGGACAAAGGCCATGTGGCAGGATTGTGCTTCACATGTTCAAGGAAGTACAGGGAGGCCCAGCTGCCAGGGTTGAGGGTGAATGAGGGGCAGAGAGTGGGGAGAGGGGCTCAGAGAGGTAATGGGGGCCAGATGGTATGACACTGTGTGGGCTGCGGTGCGTTCCCTAAACATTCCTTATTGTCCTCCCCACTTATTTCTCCCCTCCCTGGCACTGAGTGAGATGGAGACAAAGGAGGGCTCTGAGTTGAGGAAGGCCATGACCTAGTGCAAGTGTGAACATGAGGGGCAAGTGGGGGACCGGGAGGGGACTGTTGGGATAATCCAGACAGAGGAGGTTGGAGGCTGGAACAGGGGGAAGAAACGGTTGGATTCTGGATGGATGTTGAAGGTGGAACCAAATGACTGGGTGTGAGAGAAAGAAAGGGACCAAGATGATTGAATGGTCGATTGTTTACTTGGGGGAGGGGCAGGCTAGGAGCTGGTGGGTTAGAAGCAGGCAGTAGAATCCTACAGCCTAGGTTGGATGATTCATTTCAGGAATAATGCCAGCCCTCAGATTAAAACCTATTAGCTCCTCAGGGAAGTCCTCCCTGCCTTCCCCTCCCCTGCAGACCAGGTCTGTCAAGACCCCAGGCTTCCCCTTAATCATTGAATACTACAAGTAGGGTTACATTCAACAAATATTCATAGCACACTTATTCTGCACAGGCTCTAAGTCTTTTATATGTATTATCTATTTAGTCCCCTTTGGAGTGTAGGAGCTCTTCATACCACTATTTCACAGATGGAGAAACCGAGGCCCAAAGAGGTTAAGTAACTTATCCAGGGTTACACAGATGGGAAGTACAAAACGTGGGCAGGCTGGCTCCAGAGCCTGTGTTCTCAAACACCCACCCTCCGCTGTCTCTCTCAAGCTATAATCTTATTTGGAGGCAGTGCTGGGCAGGACCAGTGGGGAGAAATGGCCACATCGGGGATGTGTTCGGACGGCAGAGCTGACAGAATTTGCTGAAGAAATACAATGTGGAGGGGAACCTGGGTGGCTCAGTCGGTTAAGCGTCCAACTCTTGATTTCAGCTCAGGTCATGATCTCAAGTTTCATGAGTTCGAGCTCCGTGTTAAGCTCTGTGCTGACAGCTTGGAGCCTGCTTGGAATTCTTTCTCCCTCTCTCTCTGCCCTTCCCTCGCTTGCTCTCTCGCAAAATAAATAAACATTAAAAAACAATACAATGTGGAGTATGAGGGACAATATAAGAATGAAAGATGAGCTCAAGGTTTGGGGCCTGAGCAGCAGAATAACTGAGACAGGAAAGGCTTCAGGAGGAGCCGATCTGGGGGGAAGATCAGGAGTTGTTTTCAACATGTTCACTTTGAAATATCACTAGGAATCCATACAGATGTAGAGCAGTTGCCTATGCATTTCTGAAATTTAACAGAGAGATTCAGGCTGGAGATGTGTATCTGGAAGTTGTTGCTGAGTGGTGTTTAAAGCCTAGAGACTGAGGGGCACCTGGGTGGCTCAGTTGGTTGAGCGTCTGACTTCGGCTCAGGTCATGATTTCACAGCTCGTGAGTTCGAGCCCGTCAGGCTCTGTGCTGACATCTCAGAGCCTGAAGCCTGCTTTGAATTCTGTGTCTCCTCTCTCTCTCTCTCTCTCTCTCTCTCTCTCTCTCTCTCTCTCTCTCTCTCTGCCCCTCCCTGCTCACACTCTGTGTCTCTCTCTCAAAAATAAAACATTAAAAAAAAAAAAAGCTGGATGGAGTCCATGCGGTGTCCCTGGTCCCCCATCGGAGTTGGTGAGCTCTTGGCTAGCTGCCTGACCATCCCCTGTCACCCTCAGCTAGGAGACGATGATGTGGCAGATGGCTCAGCCTTCCATGCCAAGCGCAGCTACAAACCACATGGCCGCTGGGCGGAGCGGGCTGACCAGGAGCCCCTCAAGACCATCCTGGATGCCCGGAACCTGGATTGCTACTTTACCCCCATGAAGCCCGAGAGCCTGGAGGACTCTATTCTGGATACAGTGGAGCCCCAGAGCCTGGTGGGACTGCTGAGTGAGGTACAGACCACCCCTGCCCAGCCAGCAGACCCTGCACCATGACTGCCCACCCAGGGCTTGGGGCCTCAGCATGCTTATTTTGAAAATGAGGCTGAGTATCCCTCTCTAGGGGTGCGAGGTGATTACATGACATGGTGGAAGGCAAGAGGGTGAGGCCCTGGGGCTGGTGCAAGTGAGACTTTCCAGGGCAGACCAGGAGTCTGGGAGGTGGGTCACTTGGGGGTTAAAAGCTTGGGCCCGAGAGCAAGCCTGTGCCTGGCTGGGGAGTATTTGAGCAGGTAGAGGCCTGGCCCTACCCCTTCCTAGCTGTGTGATGACTTACCTCAAGGCTTGCTTCTCTGGGCTTCTGCTTTCAAGCGCCTGGCTGACTCAGTCAGTGGAGCATGCACTCTTAATCTTGGGGTTGTGCGTTCGAGCTCCACGTTGGGCATAGAGATTACTTAAAAATAAAATCTTAAAAACAAAACAAAACAAGAAAAAAAGACTTCTCAAAAATGGTCATAAGAAGAACGTTCTCAGAAGGCTTTGATAGGAATCCAGTGCTAAGAAGAGGGCCTGGGCCCTCAGAAGTGCTTGAAGCAACTTCAACTCTTGTTCTCTTATCTTCCAAACAAAATTACTTTTTATTCTATTGTATAAACTTTCTTTTCTATTGTGGCATAATACACATACAGTTGTGTGTACAAACCCTATGCTGTTTGAGGAGAAGAGCTTGACAAATTGTTATCTATGTATGCACTTAGGTATCCACCACCCAAGCCAAAATAGAGTATTTTCTACCTCCTGGAAGACACCCCCTCTTGTGCCCCTCCTAATCAGTACCCCCTCCCTGCAGAGGCAACCAGCCTTCTGACCTCCCACCAAAGATTAGTTTGCCTGTTCTTGAACTCCATACAGACAGAATCTTAGAGAGTTGGATCTATATCGATTCCTTATCTGTAAAGGGGCTGGTGATCGTGCGGGAGGAGCATAGAATGAACTCAAGATGAGCACATAACTTGGCCCAGGCCCTGGCTCAAAATGAGTGTCCGGCAGTGGGGGCTGCCATCATGACCGACATCTTCACTGTTCTCACTGGTGTTGGCGGAACACCTGGTGGCTTGCAAAGGGCCCTGGTTGCCGTAGCTGCTTGAAATGGCTGTGCTCTCTTCATCCCACAGTTGGAGAGTCCCCAGGAGGATGGCTCTGGGCATCCCTCCTTCCTGCCCCTACAGAGGGAGTCCCCTGAGGACAGGGAGCTCATCGTCTACTCCCTGGAGGCAGAAGTGACGGTCACAGAGACAGACAGGTGGGACTCCTTTGCACCAAGGGAAGCCTTAGAAGAAGCCTGGGTTACAGGCATGCCCTGGAAGAACTGCTCCCCGCTCTCCCAGTGGGCCTGTGGGGCAGGGTTGCAAGGTCTGAGGGGCACAGGAGCCTGGCCCTGCAGCCTCAGCCACAGCCTTAGCTTCCCTGGTTCCAGGCAGAAGGTGCAGGGAGCCTTTGCAGAGGAGAGGCGAGACAGTGCTCCCAGTGGGAACAGGGTGCAGATGTGTAGGGGTTCGGGTGGGGGCCACTGTATACTAACATGAGTGTGTTCGCTCATTTGCCCCACCTCCACTGGCGCTGCAGCAAGTATTGCACGAAGACGACCGAGGCGGGGCCCGGAGAGCAGCAGGGAGACGCCTCCCTCAGGGTCTCCTCCATCAGCTCCAAGGATCAGAGCCCACCTGAGGGTGAGTGGGGGCCAGTAGAGACCCTGCAGTAGTTTGTCCGTCCAGCCAGGCCCTCACCTGAGGATTCTGGAGCCCAACTGCCCACTGGCAGGAGCCCAGCTCTACCCTTTCCTTGAAGTGTAAACTTGCTGGTCCTTACAAATGGAGGGCGGGTATTATCACCCCCATCATCCAGATGGGAAAACTGAAGCCCTGGGATCCTGAGCCACTTACCTGACTCACCCATTACGGGCCTAGCTTTGGGCTCCTGACTCCTGCTCTGCTCCTCCAGACTCGGGGGAGTCAGAGGCCGACTTGGAGTGCAGCTTCGCCACCATCCATTCCTCCCCTCCACGGCCAGAGCCAGACCCTCAGTTTGACATGATGCTGCCCCCCACACCGGGTAAGCAAGGGCCAGAGGTGGGGCGGGCAGCGCGTGGGGATGGTCATGATGTACAACCACTCTCCCCATGTCGGCCCTGCACTCAGTGCCCACTAAGTGTCAGTGTCCTCAACCAGGAGACAGAGCCATTAGCCTCTCGGCCTAGTGGCAGCAGGGTGTGTGACGGGCGAGTCCAGCTTTCTCCATTGTTAAGTGTCTGGCATGTTTGGGCGTCTGCCGTGACTCATGGTGTTGACAGTTCTCTTCTGCCCGCCTTCTCGCCTCCCCTTCGCCTCTCCCCAGGATGCCCAGGGACCGCAGAAGAGCTGTCCCAGCCCGAGGTGCCAGGCATATCCAACAGCTCCCTGCCCCAGACCCCTGAGCAGGAGAAGTTCCTCCGCCAGCACTTCGAGACGCTCACTGATGCTCACTCGGAGGGTAGGACGGTGCCTGGGCGGCCGTCCAGCACTGGGCACAGCGCGGGTGTCACAGGGTGGAGCCTCCACGGCTGGCAAGGGGGCAGAAGGGCTCACATTTTATCTTCAGGACAGAGCCGCACAGGCTCTTCTCCCAGCTGCGTTTGCTCCCAAGGCATGTGTGTGGTCGACTGAAGGCATTTCTAAGGGTCCACCTGCTGGTCTGCGGGTCTTTCTGGGTCCAGGGCTGGGTGGCTGGAGGGATTCTGAGGGCTCCCCTGGCATCTTCCCCTAGAGCTCTTCCATGGATCCCTGAGAGACTTGGAGGCCTCTGAGACTGAGGACTTCTTCAATCCCCGGTTGAGCATCTCAGCCCAGTTCCTCTCACGCCTCCAGAAGACATCCAGGTAGGAGCTGGTGAACCCCCACCCCACCTTCCAACTCTGTCCCCCAGGGCGGGGCCACGTCCCCTCAACAACCCCCAGGACAGCCACAACCACCTGGTCTCCTTCCCACAGGTTCACCCACACCTTCCCTCCCCGGCTGCCCCGGCACCTTGTGAAGTCCCCAGAGGTCAAACTCACGGACCCTGGGGGCAGTCAGCCCAGAGCAGAGCCCCCGAGAGCAGGCGCTGGCCACACCTCCCCAGGCAGAACCAACGTGAGTACTGGGGCCGCTCCCCCAGGACGTGGGGCTGGGAGTCCAGAGGCCTCGTCCTAACCTCATGGCTGTGCTTGCAGGTCCCCCCTGAGAAAAAGCCTGAGGAGCCCGTTGAGACCCTAGAGACCTGGTGCCCACTGAGTGAGTGCTCCCATCCACAGATAAACAACCCCAGATGCCCATCTGAGCCACGGGGCAGTGGGGATGGACAGGGTCTACTCAGACCCTGAAGCCACCTGGGGTGGGCCCCTATCTGTCAGCCCTACAGTGGGACGTGAGAGTGAAGCAGCTGCTTCCTTTACAGCCCCCTGCCTCACAGGTCCGGCACCCTGTGCCCCCTCCTCCTCAGTGCTGCCCACCGACAGGAAGCCTTCCACACCCACAGCCCTGCCCACTCCAGGCCTGGCTCAGGGTGTCCACAGCCCCTCCATCCACTCCTACATGGAAGCCACTGCCAGCTCCCGTGCCAAGATGTCACGCAGCATCTCCCTCGAGGACAGTGAGGGCCCTGTGCTGGCTGAGCTGGCCAGGCCCCTCCGCAGGCCCTCATCAGTCGGGGAGCTGGCATCCTTGGGCCAGGAGCTCCAGGCCAGCCCCACCACGGCAGCATTCAATTCTAACAGTGAGGGCCGAGAACGTGTCCTGCCCTCCTGGGGCAACCATGAGGCCCGGGCGAGTCTGAAGCTGACCCTGTCAAGCATCTATGACAGGCACTTGCTACCCCCTTCCCCAGTGGAACCTGTGGCCACCCAGCCCAGTGTCACCATCGCAACAGCCACCTTCTCGGCCTCCAGCCCCGTGGATGCAAGCACCCTGGGGCTCCACAAATCCACCTTTCTCCCAAGGCTCCTGGCCCCTGAGCCCCTCAATACCCCTGCCCACCCCAACAGCACCCCACTTCCAGAGGCCAGGCCTGGGGTCCCTGGCAGCATCACCTCCGTCCTGGAGACAACCCCTGGTGAGTTGACCATTCTTGGGACATGGGATTGTCCCCCAAGTTCAGCCCATGTACCAGGTGGCTTGGCTCCAAAGGTGGGGGTGCTTGACCCAGCCACAGGGGCTGTGCCATTCATTCATTCATTTACTTAAATATTTAGCGAGCACTTCGTATATGTTGGGCTTTGTTCTAGACCCTAGACACATGGGGCCTGGTGGTCAACAAGACTGCAAAGAATTGACACCTTAACTGGGACCAGACTAAATGTAAAGGAAAACGTTAAATGTTTCACAAAGTGGTGTGTGCTAAGGACAGAAATAAGAGAAACAGTTTAGGGGTTGGGGGCTGGGGGGGACAGGCAATGGTTACAGTTTTAAGCAGGATAATGAGAAAAGCTTCAGGGAGAAGGGGGCATTTGAGCAGAGTCCTGCAGGAGGGGAGGGAAGGGAGCCTGAGGGACTGAGGGAAGTGTTCCAGGCAGAGGGATAAGAATTGGGATCAGCCCAGCCACCCCAGCCTCTCTTAGACCAGCTAGAAAGAGGAGGTGCCTTTCTCACCCTGTCCCCTCTACCCTACCCCCAGATGCACTCAGTCTGGCCCAGGGCAACCTTGGACACTGGGAGGAGCCTAGGGTGCCAGCCAGGGTCCCACCCTCAGCTCGCCTAGACCTGAGCACTGTGAGTACCATCGTGCACAGACTGCAGACTGCCTTCCAGGAAGCCCTGGACCTTTACAACGTGGTGAGCCAAGCCCCAGGGTCAGGGGAGAGGGCTGGGGGGTGAGGGGGCCGGACTGCCTGGACTGAGGAACCGCTGACAAGGTTGGTACCCCCTTGCAGATGGTCTCCCGTGACGAGGTGAGCAGTGAGCAGCAGCAGGCACGGACTGAACTGGCCTCCACCTTTCTTTGGATCCATAGCCAGTTAGAAGCCAGTGACTGGCTGGTTGGAACTGACGTGGCCCAGGCCCAGCCCAGCCCAAGGTCCTCCTCCCCACCTACACTGTGCCCCCTGGCCAGCCCAGATTTGCATGCCCTGCTGGAACACTACTCGGAGCTGCTGGTGCAGGCTGTGCGGAGGAAGGCACGGGGGGACTGAGGGCCAGGAGCCTGCCCTCCACTACAGCCCTGCTGCTTCTGAAGAAATAGACATTTTAAGCAAATAAACTGACAGCTTAGAGGAATGGTTCCTGGTGCCTGTCTGGTTACATCCACAAAGCCCCCTTGAGGTGGATGCGGGGAAGGAGGGTAGGGAGGAGACCAGCCCAGGGAACATGAGCGGATAAACTTTGGAAGGGATGAAATTTGTATGCAGCAGGTGTTGGCCTAGCATTGTAGCCTCACCTGCCCTTCCTCTTCCTGTCTCGCCTGGGGGACATCAGCCCCAGTGCCCTCCCTGCCTTGTTTCAGGACTCCATCGATGGGACCAACATTCCCAAGAAATTTGGGAACCACAATAATGATCCCAGCACCTGGATCCATATCGCCTACGTAGCCCTCTGAGCTGCTGTGGGGTCCGTTGTCCTTGCGCAGTGAGGCCCAGCTATTCCCCAAGGAGCCACCAGCACTTCCTCTCTGCCCCCTACTGGTACCCAAGAACCCACTGGAGCCACTGCCATCACCGTGTGCCAGACCATGGTTCCCGGTACACACACTGCCACGCCACTGGTTCGTGGTCCCTAGGCCAAGCCCAGCTGGATCCTGTGAGGTCCAGGCTTTTGTCCCTAACTATAGCAGGGGAAATGGACCAGCAGGCTCTCTCACTGGACACTGGGGCAGCATGGCCAGTCCATCTAGCAGCTGGAACAAGTAGCTTCCCCAGCAGGAGGACTACAACTAGACTCGTCCCATGAGCTCCCAGCTCTGGTACCAGCTTCCCTAGGCAGCAGGCATCTGGCCGTGTGGCGCGTCTGCCAAGAAGGCCACTCTTGTGACCACAAAAGTCCCTGCTGTCCCAACTCTCTCTAAAAAGGAAGCCAGCAAGGGCAGGGTCCTCGCCGAAAGCACAGCCCCGCCATGTGGCTTGCTGTGGCCTGAACCACCACTTGCCTGAGTTCCTCTCTGCTCTGTTTGGTGGTCATGGCCCACTAGAAACAAGCTTAGACCCACTCTTGTCCAGGGTACCACAGAGCTCAGACTCAAACCTAGGCTTGCCTGGTGGCAGAGCCAGACACTTCAGCATAAAGACATGGCCCTGCACTGTCTCCATAAACAATTACACACATCAGAATCAACTGTGCAGTTCAAAAAAATCCTGCCGGGTACCTGTGTCGGTTCTGTGTGTGAGGGGTAGGGTGAGGAGCAAGACAAGATAAGCAAAGCATCTGCCCTCGCGGCATTAGCCTTCTAGAGAACAAAACCGGAATTAAGATGTCACTGTGCTGGCTTGGCTGATGGGTCAGGGAAGGCCTTTCTGAGGTGACATTTGAGCTGAGGCTTGAGAGAAGGCACGGGTCATGTGGACATCTTGGGGAAGTATCCAGGCAGACAACAGTGGATGCAAATGCCCCATCGGGGGGATGAAATACATATGTAAGGAATGCAATGAGCCAGGAGAGGAGATGGGAGGAAGAACAGGGCTCCAGGGGGCAGGGCCTTGTTTCACAACATTTAAATCCAAGAAATACAACACAATTTTCCCCCCAAATAAGATGCCTGGGCTTGGTATTTGAGATGTCAGGTGTTATTTCTCAAAGCTCCCTCACCCTGCCCCAAGGAGCCCAGGAGGTCCAGGACTCAGGTGGGCTGGACCTCTGACGGGAGGTTCCCTGACCTGCCCAGCCCCACAGGTTACAGACCACTGGGGCCCACTGTCCTTGCCTCTGCCTAGCTTGGCCATGGTCACCTAAGATCCCTGATGCGAAGCTTGGCATCCAGGCCCCCGGACACCCAGAGGACCGTCTTGAGTCGTGCCCCTCCTGGAATGTACCCCTCCCACCCTGTATCATAATCAAGCCTTCAGCTCCCTAGTAGCAAATCACTGGCTTATGGGGTTCCAAGCTGTAGGGACATTTGCTACTCTTGACTATGTTCCTGCTCCATTAACCCCTGAGTCTTGAGTTCTGCCCTCCAGCTTAGTAGGCTCTCTCATAGCTGCAACATGGCTGCCGTACCAGCCCTCAGCAGTACACCTACCCAGCCAGGAACAAAGGCATGAAGGAAGGCAGCCACCAGCATAGTGAGAACAGTGCTAAGCCTCCCTAGACACTTCCCCTTTCAGAGCGATTGCAGGCAAGAGGAATGGAGATTGCTTTCATTTTCTTGGACCAGCCGTCTCTCCTGTCCTGGGCATGTGGCTGCTCAAACAAAATTGGGTTCTCTCAGCACAATAGGAGGGTGGGCTGGTAGGGAGGACCCAGGGTGCCTGCCACTCTCCACTTCCCAATGCCAAGCTCTTCAGCCCTAGAAGGACCAGACTTTCTCGCCTCAACAAAACAGCTGGTTAAGAAACCACTGCTGATGGGGGCGCCTGGGTGGCGCAGTCGGTTAAGCGTCCGACTTCAGCCAGGTCACAATCTCGCGGTCTGTGAGTTCGAGCCCCGCGTCAGGCTCTGGGCTGATGGCTCGGAGCCTGGAGCCTGTTTCCGATTCTGTGTCTCCCTCTCTCTCTGCCCCTCCCCCGTTCATGCTCTGTCTCTCTCTGTCCCAAAAATAAATAAAAAACGTTGGAAAAAAAAAATTTATAAAAAAAAGAAACCACTGCTGATGAATGTGTGTGAGTGTGGTTTGTGGACTGACAGGGTCCCAGGAGGAAGAGGACAGCATGCTCACATGGGATATTTCAGAGAGTTTAGTAAAGGGATCATTTGCAAAGAAGTGGGCAGGGAACAGGGAAATCATAGGGCTGGTACAGTACCCTGAGCTGGCACCAGAGGTGAGCTGTTCCTCCCACCCTGGCCTTGAGGTGCAAGGGAGCCAAGTGGAAACCAGAAGAGCCAATACTGGAGAGAGGGCTGTCCTAGGGAAGCTGTGTCCCTGGCAACTCCATAGGGGGAGAGTTGGAGGAATCCTTTCCCCCATCTTCTGTGGGGCTCCCCACTGTCAAAATCCTGGGAGCCAGGGGGCCCAGGAACCCAGATGATGCGGTCCACCCAGGTCGGTCTCCCAGGACACAGAGCAGGGAGGAAGGGGACAGAAAGGGCCTTAGGGAAAATAAAGACACCCAGCCCCGGATTTCTTCCCTAACGTGTTTTCAATGACACAGGAACCAGTTGCCCTGAAACATGCTGTTGGGCACGGAGAACTGGGCACCTGAAAGAGACAAAATGGCTCCACCTAACCATTTGCCAGCTCATTCTTCAGTGCAACTTGCACCCTGTACTCCACGCTGGACAGATCCCAGATACTGGGCTGCCAGACCTGTGCCGGACACACCAGTCATGGCTGCACGAAATCCAACAATTGTGAGATGGAGACACTGAAAATTCCGTTTTACAGATGGGCTGACTGAAACTCCGATGCTTGCCTAACCACCTCTCAAGACTTCCTAACAACCACCCTGTTTATATGCTGCATGCTAAGCATTCTCCCCACATGATCTACATAGGCCTCTGACACAAACCAGCCAAGGGAGACACATTAGTTCTATCTTCCAGATGAAGAAACCGAGGCTCAGCAAGAAGTGACTTGTCTGAGTCTTGCTGAGGTAAAGTGGAAAAACTCTGCCTCCCTTGCTGCCCCAAATGAATGAGCAGGACTGACTCTCAGGGAATGTGAAGAAATGAAATAATGCTCCTCTCACCACCAAGCCTTTATATAGACTGTTCCCTCTGCCTGGAACACCCTCCCTTTTACCTGAAACCTTATCTTCCTTCAGGGCTCACACCCAGACAGTCATCTCTGAACCTTTAAGCTGGATCGGGAGCCTCTTCTGGGCTCCCATGAGCTCCCTGAGTTTTCTCTATTACAGTTTGGATCACTTTGCCTGTGCATTCCCCATCATAGCCTTGGTCATTCTGGGTTGTCACTGGTGGGTCTGTCTCCTTCACGGACTAAGTTATGTGCTCATTTTTAACATTGAGCTAGACCTGGCCTATAACTGGAGTTCAGGAAATTGCTGAGTGGATAAATGAGAGAAAGTAACTGCACAGAGAATATTCAAAATCCTTAACCAGTGGTTAAGGGGTCAGACGATGATCAGTCTAGAACACAGACAAGACAGAGTGTTAGGGTGGGGTTCTGGGAGCCCCTGGCTGTGTCACGTGACCCCCTTTGGTTCCTGGACTGTGGGAGAGTGGGGGAGTGGTGTCCCAGGCAATCACTAGGAGCTGGACTATTAACACACCAATATTTTAATTTTTTTTTTTTAACATTTATTTATACTCGAGACAGAGAGAGACAGAGCATGAACAGGGGAGGGGCAGAGAGAGAGGGAGACACAGAATCGGAAGCAGGCTCCAGGCTCTGAGCCATCAGCCCAGAGCCTGACTCGAGGCTCGAACTCACGGACCGCGAGATCGTGACCTGAGCCGAAGTCGGACGCTCAACCAACTGAGCCACCCAGGCGCCCCAACACACCAATATTTTAAAATCTGCTACATCTGAACAGTGTTTCTGGCTGAACGTCAGTTCTTGGCATCTAATAATCAGAGGTGGAGCTTCCTGCTGGAAGATACACAGCCGGTGTCCTCACTTTGTCCTTCCCTACTGGACCCTGCTGTTCCTCCACCCTCTGGAGCAAGCAATCACAGCCACCACCCCCCTCTCCTGCTTCTCAGACAGCTGCTGTGATTTGAATAACCAAGCAGGTTGTTGGATGTCCGGTGGTGACTGATTTGCCTGGCAAACAGACCCCTCAGGTCCTTGGCCCAGCTGCTACTTTGAGAAGACAGCCTTCCTGGAGTCTCTTTTTCTTTTCCCCACATGCAGCAGCTAGCTAGGCTCTAATCTTGCCCTTGCTTGACCTTCTGGGGGGGGTCCCAGCACTTGGCTGCCCCTGGTGGCTGGAGAGTGCCCTCAGGAACCTGGTGTAGGAGAAGGGGGAGGAATGGTAGGTCCCATCTGAGGCAGAGGTAACTGGAGCCAGCTAAGTCCCTGGGCTTGTCACAAAATTTGCATGGAGAGAATGCAGGTCCTCTGTGGCTCCCCCTTCCCTTCCCTCTTCCCTCCTAGTCATCCTGGGGCTGAGGTGTGACCACAGGTGGAGGAGGCAGTAGTGCGTGGAGTGCCATCTCACCACTCCGGGAGGTGATGCCCCGTGTCTTCCTGGTCAGGAGTCGGCGTCCACAGCCATCCAACTGGGACCACTTGCCTGACCAGCTCCGGGGAGATGCCTATGTCCCAGGTGGGCCCCTCACTGGGCCTGGAGGCGAGGGGCAGGTAAGACACAAAGCATCACCGTGTCTGGCTTCTCTCCTCAGACTGCAGCAACCAGCGGGGCCCATCAGCACACCAGTCTTCTGGCCTTGGGGACTCTTGGGCAGCGGTGAGTCTGCAGCTGGACCACAAGACCCTGCTTCGTTTCATCCCTACCCACTCTCAGCCTGACTGCCTCTCACTCCCTTGAGCCCATTTGCTCATGCCCCCTCCACCCCCCCAGCCTCAGGACCTTTCCACCTGTTGTTCTCACTGCTGGAAATGCCTTTGCTTTCTTGGTAGAGATGTTAGGCTTCATCCCAGGCACCCTTTCCCTAAGCTGGGCAGTCACATTTCCTATCCCCAGAGATCTCTCTGTCCAGTGGGAGCAGAACAAGATTCAAGCCAAGTGGATGGTGATTTCCTTTATGTCAGGATCAGACAAGGTGACAGGAGCAAGGATGGGGGAAGACTAGGGACTCTCAGAAGGGATATTCAGCTGTGCATGCCCTGGAAGTAGGAAAACACTAGCCAGAAGATAAAGGTGACAGATTATTTCAGTATTTATTGAAAGCCAGGAACTGTTTTAGGCAATTGCTATTTAGCAAGAATAAGACAAAAATTCCTTCCTGGAGCTTATAATCTGTTGGGGGCTTGACAAGAAAACTAGAAAAAGGTCACGTTGGGAGATGTATAAATGGAGAAATAAAGCAAGGTAAAGGCAATGGGGGTCAGGGAAGGCCTCGGAGACAGGGTGGCATTTGCACACACGAATAGCAGGCAGTCTCTGGCCTTCCCAGACCTCCTTGGTTCCTGGTTCTAGTTTTTCCATTTGCTCCAGCCAGGGGGTCTAACTCCCATGTCCCTCCCACAGCCTATGCAGGGCAGTCTGGCCTCCACTCCCAGAGGCCCTGGGACACTTGGCTGCCCACTCTGCCCCAAGGCCTTCCCTTTGCAGCGCATGCTGACACGGCACCTCAAGTGCCACAGCCCTGCACGCCGCCACGTGTGCCGCTGCTGTGGCAAGGGCTTTCACGATGCCTTCGACCTCAAGCGCCACATGAGGACTCACACTGGTGAGGAGTGGCAGGGACAGAGAAGGGCAGCTGGGTCCCGGGAGGGTCTGGGATGAAATGAAGAGAGGTGCCCAGGATATGGAGTTTCCAGTGTTTGTATATATGGGGTGGAGACTCAGCCATCAGGAGACTGATCCCAGTCGGGTGGGTGTACGGTGACACGAGGGTAGAGGCGTGAACGACGAGGACAGTAGTGGATACATGGATCTAGATTGAAGGTGCAAGGTAAAGCCTCCTCCTTCGCCCCTGGGGAAGGAATATCCTGATGAGGAGGATGGGAACACAGGTATCTGGTCCTGTTTGTAGCAGGTGGAGGTAGAAGATGGTGGGACAGACCGAGGAGTCCAGACAACTTGGAGTAGGAATGGGGGAATGCTCATGGAGGTTAAGGTGGGGAGACTTTAGCTTGGAGGCCATTGTCCTGTCTGTCCTCTCCCCCTCTGCCCACCTGTGCAGGGATCCGGCCATTCCGCTGTGGAGCTTGCGGGAAAGCATTTACTCAGCGCTGCTCACTTGAAGCTCATCTTGCTAAGGTGCACGGGCAGCCAGCCAGCTACGCTTATCGTGAGCGCCGGGAGAAGCTGCATGTGTGTGAAGACTGTGGCTTCACATGCTCGCGGCCTGACACCTATGTGCAGCATCGTGCCCTGCACTGTGTTGAGACTGTGCACCCACACAACACATGAGAGGCAAATAAATGCAGGAAATGCACGCACAGAACACAGTATTTATTACACGTGGGAAAGGATGATTCACTCGGTCCAGCGGTGGCCACAGTGTGGGGCCGTGCACACATAGTACAAGCGCATGGCGTCCTGGCAGAAAGGTTGCCCGGTTAGGAAGGGTACAACATGGAACCACCATCCAGCAGAGCCTCACCCCAAGATAACAGGCAAAGGGGCTTTCCCCATTGGTAATGGTCCAGCTCAGTATGCCAGGAAGGGCAGGGTCCCCCCAAATGTTGGTATCCCCACCCCCGGTAAGGACCAAGCCTGGGATACCCAGAAAGCCTTTCTCCTGCCACTCACCTCGGCACGGGCACTATGTGACTGGAAGAACACCGCCTCCTTGTGGCCACACCTGAGAGGGCAGTCAGCCACTCAGCCTACCATCCCCTTCCCTCCTCCCTTCACCCAGGGAGGACGAGCCACGCTCCATCCCCAATATGAACGGCGCGCTCACTTTTGGCACGGGTGGTCCTCGGTCCGCGGCAACGTGGGGTCCTGGGACACGTCAGCGATGATCTGGGTCAGTTCGCTGAGGGAACAGAGAGCGAATAATTATGCCCAGACCAGGTCTCTCAAGCCAACAACCCCTTCCCCAGGCTGAGTCCTGCCACTCACTCCACTTCGTGCGTGATTTTGTTGACGTAGATGCAGCTGTTGTCGGCTTCCTGCTGGTAATCACAATTCCGGCACTACGAAAGGGCAAGGGTTGCGGGAAAGGGGTTGCGGGAAAGGGCTTACGGGGAGGTCTCGGAAGGGATTGGAAGGGAAGGCTGGGTCTTCCCCAGAGGGAATAACTATAGCATGGAGTTTCGAAGCTGGAATAATGGGGTATACCGAGAATCACCTCGGGGATGGACAAGACAGTGGGGGTTAACTCGTGGGACAGTCAGGAGGCAAGACCAAAACACGTAAGGGGCGTAAAAAGAAGTAAGGGTCATGTGGAGTAAGATGGGGCCACGCTGGGAACAGGTGGATCCCTCTGGAAAGACCCCGGCGCTCCGTGGGCTCGTGCTCACCGCGTAGAGCAGAATGCGGTTCTCCTTGTCCTCCTTGGGGTAAAGCATGTTGTTACTGTGGGGAGGGAGGAGACAGAGGTCAGTCCTGGGGCCACTACTTGCCCTCCTTACACACTCGCAGCCCCGGCCTCACCATTCCTGGCAGAATCGAATACCCACGAAACCCGGCTCATAGGTCCCGTCCGGTTCCATAGCTACGCACCGCCCGCCAAGCCTTCCGCGCTTGCTCCACCGCGCGACCGGTCGCGGGAAGGATCAAGCCTAGTTGCTTCGCCAAGAGAGGGGCGGAGCTGCGCACATGCTCTGGTTTCCAGCTGCTTTGTGCTTGTCTCTGTGCTCCGAGGTTCGATTAATAACTTGCTTCAGTTTTTTGATATTCTGCAGTAACTGCTTCCAATTTCTGGGCCTTACTTCCCCAGTTTGTAGAACAGTATGGTACGAGAGCCAGGAATACGATGCTTCACGTAATTTGCAAAGCGCCGACCATAAATGAAGCCACGGCTCTTTGCAGGCTGAAGGCCAGTGCACATGCGCGGATGGGGTACCTCCTGCCAGTCCTTCCCCTGGGCTTCACCCTTCTCCCGCCTGGGCCGTTTCCCGGGCTGCTATTGGAAGAACTGCGCACATGGAAGACCTCTCAGGATTGGCTGGGGCTACCCAAGAACACGGGAGATCCCTCTTCCTGGCGTGGAAAAGAGACGGCGGCGATTGGCGGACCCTGCTTGGGGGAGAGCATGGATTGGCTAGGTCGTGAGCAGGGGGAGGGGCTGATATCCCAGAAGCGGCGGCGGCGGCTGCGGAGCCGGTGTGAGGCGACTAACCTGGCTGCGGACCCCGGCAGGAAGCGGCGAGATGGAGGTGACGGGCTTGTCGGCGCCCACAGTGACCGTTTTCATCAGCAGCTCTCTCAACAGCTTCCGTTCTGAGAAGCGGTACAGTCGCAGCCTCACCATAGCTGAGTTCAAGGTGTGGCCGTGGGGGCGGGGCCCGGGGGCGGGGCAAGGAAGAAATGGAGGGGCTTTCCGAACGCGGGGAGGGGCCAGAGATAAACAGAGGTTGGACAGATTGGGGACGGGACCCGGCTGGGTGGGCCCAGAGGGAGTCTGAGTATTCAGAAATTGGGGACGATGCCAGGAAAATCAGAGGTTGCATAGGGCATGACCAAAGATAACCAGGTGTGTCCTAAATTGTGTCTTAGAGGAGCAAGGATGGGGTAGTGGTTATTGTTACAAGGGGTGGAGCCTCGGGGCTCCTGACTGGTTCAGTTGGTAGAGCCCGCGACTCTTGATCTCGGGTTCGTGAGTTCGAGCCCCGTGTTAGGCTTAGCGTTTACTTAAAAAAAATTTTAATTTGCAAGTACGTACCTTAAAAAGGGGGGGGGGGGGTGGAGCCCCAGGGCAGAGGGTGGGGTCGCTGACAGCCTTTCACCGACTGCTCTCTGCGCAGTGTAAACTAGAGCTGGTGGTGGGCAGTCCTGCTTCTTGCATGGAACTGGAGCTGTATGGAGCTGATGACAAGTTCTACAGCAAGCTGGATCAGGAGGATGCACTGCTGGGCTCATACCCCGTAGACGACGGCTGCCGCATCCACGTGAGGCCTCCCCGCCATTTATTTATTTGTTGAACAAATACTTGCTGTACGTTGCCCTGTGTGATAACCAAGATAGGCCCTACTTTCATTGAGCCCCCAGTCCTGCATGGAGAGAGAGCCATCACGGGACAGTGACAGCCAGAGTGGTGTGGGCAAAGCCCAGGGGACTGGGGATGCCCAGCGAGGTGCCTGACTCCTAGAAGTATGAGAAGGGGCTTCTTGAAGGAAGGGACGCCTGAGCTGAGACCTGAAGGATGAGGAAAGGTGACTTAGGGTAAGGGGTGGGAGGGGTATGCCAGGTGGGGGGAACAGTGTACAGAGGTATAGAGTGTGAGGTGGGTCAGGGTGAGTGATGAGACTGGACATGTTGGGAGAAGTTGAGGACCTCTGCATTCATCAACTCACATCATCCTCTCTCCTCCCCTTGTTCCTCAGACATCCCAGCATCCCAGGTGGGTTCCACCTCTGGGCCTTTGCAAGTGGTTCTTTTTTTTATGGCTTCACATGGCTCACTCCTCCCTTCCAGTCTTTACTTAAATGTCACCCTCCAAGTGTGAGGCCTTCATTGACCTCAGTATAAAATTTAAATCTCTTCTCTTTTCCATTTTATTTGATTTTTGTCTTTAGCTCCTAGCACCCTGTGACATACTGTGCATTTCCTCCAGCACCTGGAATAATGCCTAGTACTGAGAAGATGCCCAGTGAATCATTGTTGAATACTGAGCTGAGTCCATAAAATAAGACTTGGAAGATGGTGTAATTAACCCCATTTTGCAGAAGACAAAACAGCTTCAGGATGGAATTTACTTTCCTAAGGATGAACTGTAGTTAGAATTTTCACCTCAGTCTGCATGACTCTGCAAGTCAGTGTGCTCAGAGAACTGGTCCATAACTCTGTGTTATGCCAGGGGTATAGCTGTGAGCCAAGTCTGAAGAGGCCTCTGTTTTAGTTCTGTACAGTGTGTGAGGTAGATGTTAGCTAAATATTCATAGGAACAAATATGAAATGTCAGAGACATGAAGGCCATATAGGAAGAGATCACAGAGCTGGGAGAGCCGGTACTGGGAGGACTTCCTGGAGAGGGTGATGCCTGAGCAGAGTCCTGAAGAATAGGAAGAATTAACTGAAAAAGGGAAAAGAGCACTCCAGCAAAAGAGCACACCATGTGCAAACACTGAGGTGGAAGGGAGCACAGTTAGGTACAGGCACTGAGGAGTGGCCTCTCCTTTGGCAGGAGGAAGTGAGAGCCAGGGGAGGGCTTTGAGCCAGGAGGGTCCTGGTCTGACCCAGGTGCTCACAGGCTCCCTTTGACTGTGTGTGGGAAGACAGGAAGAGTAGGGAGACCAGGGAGGAGGCTTCTTCCATAGTCCAGGTGGTGTGGTAGGTACTGGATCATAGTGGGAACTGGTCAGGGTAGTGCTGGGCCCACAGGACTGAGACTTTGGGCTGACGCAGGCAGCCTCAGCCTCCAGATGCTAGTGGGTCAGGCATAGGATGGCATAGGGCTATCCTCAAACAGGAGGTTTTCACACATGGGTTCAGGTGTAGACAGGCCTCTAACTTCTGAGGTCATTTAAGAAAGGTTTCCCAGGGGCGCCTGGGTGGCTCAGCTGGTTGAGCGTCCGACTTCGGCTCAGGTCATGATCTTGCAGTTTGTGAGTTCGGGCCCCGCGTTGGGCTCTGTGCTGACAGCTCGGAGCCTGCAGCCTGCTTAGAATTCTGTGTCTCCCTCTCTCTCTGTGCCCCTCCCCTGCTCATACTCTGCCTCTCTCTGTCTCTCAAAAATAAGTAAATGTTTAAAAAAAATTTTTTTTTAAAAGAAAGGTTTCCCAGAAGTGGAGCCTCTAGAGAATTTATTTTACACTATTTTCCTCTTTATGAATATTACCTGTATTTGAAATGCCTGGCTGGCTCGGTCGGTAGAGCATATGATTCTTGATTTCAGGGTTGTAAGTTCAAGCCCCACATTGGGCATAAAGTTTACTTAGAAAAAAATTATATGTTTAACATATATGTGTTGTTTAAAATAATAGTAACCTGAAACTTACAAAATCCTTAATACACAAAGTAGAAATTCATAGTGATCCTGACCAGAGATAAGGGCCATTTCTATTTTGCTATGTTAGGCCAATGGCTCAGGCCAAACTACCTTAGAGTCTTTGCTGACCCCTCTGTTTACCTCACACCCACATCCCATCCAACAGCAAATCCTATGGACTCCACCTACAAAATCTGTCTAGAGTCTACACTCGTCTCCCCCACAACCCCTGCCCTGACCCAGCCTCCATCCTCCCTCTCCTGGACACCACAGCAGCCTGTCCCTGGCCCCGCTCAGTCTGCTACCCACCTGCAGCCAGAGGGAGCCTGTGATGCCCTGAATCAGGTCAGGCCCTCCTGGCCCAGAGCCTCCCCTGGGTAAAATGCCCCATGGCTTTTTCTCATTACTCAAAGCCAGATGCCCCTGGCTTTTACTTATTCTGGGTAAAAGCCAAAGTCTGTAGTGATCTGTTGTGTCTCCACTGTTCCCTGTCTGTCTCCGCTTCAGCCGTGATGGCTTCTATGAAGCCATCCTTCCTGAAAAGGGTTAAGGACATTTCTGCACCCGAGACTTGGTGCCATATGTTCCTTCTTAGCCTTTAGGCCTTGGCTCAGACATCCCCTCCTTTCAGAAGCCTTCTCTGACCACCCTCTCATGCTCCTTAAACCTCTTTGTGGTATTTATCTACATAGGACCTTGTCGTCATCTGGTGTAATGCATGCACGTGTTTGTTTATGGTTGGTGTCCCAGCAGAATGAGCACTCCTTGAGGGCAAGTGTTTATCTGTTTTTGCACTGTGTCCCTAGCACCCAGCACAGAGCCCAGCTGGGTGCTGTGGAAGAGCTTAGCAAGCAATGAGTGAATGAATATTGGGGGTGGTACAGGAAGAGATGCTTCAGAGTCTGGAGGTTGGGGCCAGCTTAGGAGGGTCCCAGAGGCCCAGAGAGGACAGATGTGTGAGGAAGTCTTGTGAGGAAAGTCTTGTGAGGAAGTCTTGTGAGGAAGACCTGAGCTCTGCCCTTCAGTTCCAGTGACTTAGAGATCATCACTGATGGTGGTGGCACCATGTGGGGATTGTCTGGGGGAAGATCCAGCCTCTAAGGAGGGGTGGGGGTGAAGAACGGGAGATGGCCAGTGTGGACACTTGTTCTCATCCCTTCTGCTAGGCTCAGGAGAGGGGAGAAGGTCTGGGTAAAGGTGAGGGTAAAGGAGTAAAGGAATGTGGTTTTTCCAAGACAGAGAGACTTAAATCTAGGGAATACTCCAATGTACAGCCCCCTGCCCCCAGCATCCCAAGCCTCCCAGTCCAGACCTTATCCCCACTGACCTCCCTCCCCTCACTATAGGTCATTGACCACAGTGGTGCCCGCCTTGGGGAGTATGAGGATGTGTCCAAGGTGGAGAAATACCAGATCTCACAAGAAGCCTATGACCAGAGGCAAGGTACAGGCACATAACGATGGATGAGGGCATATGGGGGTCAGAGGGAGTGTGTGTGGGTGGGCAGAGGTTGGGGGGCAGACAGGGACACTGGGAGATGGTCGGTGGTGTGATCAGTGCAGGCACACAGACCTGGGCGAGTAGAGGGCATGGATAAGGTTGGTGTGTGGACAGATGGGGTTTGGGGAACAGCTGTAGGGACACAAGTGTGGGGTATGAATAGGTGCTGGGAGATGTGAGGGAATGTAGGCAGGCAGACGGCCTGAGAGGGAAGTCTGGGAGGGAGGGTTAATGTGGGGGGAGGTAGTGAGTTATCACATGGGGGCATGAGCTGAACAGATCAGAATGTGTAGACACTGGTAAGAATGGTAAGACAAGGAGAGGCTGGGCGGAGGGAATGTAATACTGAAGGGACATGGGAAGAAGGGGTGATACCATGACTGGAAGCAGGCATCTTCCTTTTAGGTTCTGGATTATGGGGAGGCCCCAGGGGTTCTGGGGAGAAGCCAGGGCTATAGTGGGAGATTTGGGGGCTTGGGCAGTAGCCCTCCAACACTCAGAGCAGAAGAGTTTCTCTCTGAATGTTGGTTCTGTGTGGGTGGAAGGTTATCTCATCAGGCCAGGGGCCACACCAGGAAAACCATGTCTAACCCTGTCCCCCACCCCACTCTCAGACTCCGTCCGCTCCTTCCTGAAGCGCAGCAAGCTAGGCCGATACAATGAAGAGGAGCGGGCACAGCAAGAGGCGGAGGCCACCCAGCGCCTGAATGAGGAGAAGACCCAGGCCAGTGCCATCTCTGTGGGCAGCCGCTGTGAAGTGCGGGCGCCTGGGCAGCCCCCTCGCCGGGGCACCGTCATGTATGTAGGTACGTGGCCCACTGAGGCCTTCTGCCCTGGCCTGGGATGGACAGTGCTGGGGACCCAGCCCTCGAGGAGATCCCAGTGCAGTGGGGGAGACTGACCCAGCAATGACAGTGACAGCCCAGAGTGTTCATGGCAGGGAAGTGGGAAGCAGAGGCAGAACAATGTGGGTTGTGATGGCGGAAGCAGAGGCCAGAGGGATTAGTTCTGTGGTGAAAGCACGGGGCACAGTGTCAGGGCTGAGATGGGGAAGGCACGGGCCGAAGTGATGAGGGCAGGGATGTGGGAAGCTTGGGGGGGCTGTGTGAGCTGAGAGGCAGTACCAGAACCTTCCTCGAGAGTGATCCAGCAGACTTCCTAGGGGAAGGATTGTCTGAAGGAAAGGGTGAAAGGGGGAAGAGTGTTCCAGCCAGAGGGCATGGTGAGTGCAAAGGGCATGAGCAAGAATAGGCTGGGTCTGTCTGAGGCAGCATGGCTAGTGGGGAGGAAATGAGGTGAGACGTAATAAGTGAGATCTGGACATGGGCAAGGCCGGACCATGCAGGGCCTTGAAGACAGTGGAGAGCAGTGTGGGTTTTTTTTTTTTTAGAACAGCTTTATTGAGATATAATTCATATACCGTAAAACTTATCCCCTTAAAGTACACAATTCATTGGTTTTAAGTGTGTTCACAGACTTGTTCAGCCATCATCCCAGAAAGAAACTCCATAACCATTATTAGCCACTCCCCATTTCTGAAACTCCGATGCCCCCCCCCCCCCCCCGCCCAGTCCTAGGCAGATCTTGTCTCTATAGATCTGCCTATTTCGGATGTTTCATATAAATGGAATCATATAATATGTGTAATCCATATAAATGGAATCATGTAAACCATGTAATCCATGGTCTTTTGTGACTGGCTTGTTTCACTTGGCATAATGTTCTCAAAATTCATCTGTGTTGTAGCGTGTATCAACGCTTCACTTCTTTTTATAGTCAAATACTACCATATTGATTGGCTATACCACATCTTACATACTTGTTCTTCAGTGGATGGATGTTTGGGTCCTTTCCACTTTTTGTCTATTATGAAAAATACTGCTGTGGACTTTCTTGTATAAGTTTTTGTGTGGACACATATTTTCATGTTTCTACACAAGGAGTGGAATTGTTGGTCCCATGGTAACTCTGTTTAACCTTTTGAGGAACTACCACATTGTTTTCCACAGCAGCTACACCATGTGTATTCCCACCAGCAGTGTGTGAGGGCTCCAGTTTCTCAAATCCTCACCAACACTTACTGTTTGTCTTTTTAATTATAGCCATGTTAGTGGCTGTGACATGGGACAGCATTATGGGCTTGATTTGCATTTCTTTGATGGCTAATGATATTAACCATATTTCTTTTATTTTGAGAACTGTCCAGATCCTTTGCCCATTTTTTAATTGGGTTGTTTGTTTTTAGTTTTTTTTAATAATATTTATTTATTTTTGAGAGGGAGAGGGAGAGAGAGACAGAATGTGAGTGAGTGAGGAACAGAGAGACAGGGAGACACAGAATCCAAAGCAGGTTCCAGGCTCTGAGCTGTCAGCACAGAGCCCGACGCGGGGCTCAAACTCATGAACCCTGAGTTCATGACCTGAGCCAAAATCAGACGCTTAACCTACTGAGCCACCCAGGCGCCCCAAGGATTGTTTAGTTTTTGTTGTTAAGTTGTGTATTAGTTTTCTGGGGCTGCCATAACAAAGTAACCACACACCGGGTGGCTTAAACAACAAAAATTTATGTCTCTCATTTCTGGAGGCTGAAGTCCCAATATCAAGGCGTTGGGAGGTTTGGTTTCTTCCGAGGCCTCTCTGCTTGGCTTGCAGATGGCTGCCTTCTTGCCGTGGCTTCACATAGTCTTCCCTCTGGGTGCGGGTGTCTCTTTGTGTGTCCAAATGTTTCCTCCTCTTACAAAGACACCAATCAGATCAGATTCACTTAATCTTAATCACCTTTTTAAAGGCCCAGTTTCCAAATACAGTCACATTCTGAGGTACTGAAGGTTAGGGTGCCAACAGTGAATTTTGGCACAGTTCAGCCCATAAGTTCTAAGAGTTCTTTACGTATTCTATATACAATTCCCTTATCAGATACATGATTTGCAAATATTTTCTCGCATTCTGGGGGTCTGTTGCCTTTTTACTTTTCTTGATAGTGTCCTTTGAAGCATAACATTTTTTAATTTTTTTGAAGTCCAATTTATTTTTTCTTTTGTCGCTTATGCTTTTGGTATTGTATCTAAGAAACCAGTGCCTAATGTAAGGTCACAAAGGTTTACTCCTATATTTTCTTCTAGGAGTTTTATAGTGTTACGTTTTACATATAGGTGTTAGGCCCATTTTGAGTTAATTGTATGTAATGTGAGGAGTCCAACTTCCTTCTCTTGCGTATGGATATCTAGTTGTCCCAGAACTACTTGTTGAAAAGCCTATTCTTTCCTCATTGAATAGTCTTGGCACCCTTGTCAAAAATCATTTGTGGGGCGCCAGAGTGGTTCAGCCAGTTAAGTGTCTGACTTTTGATTTCGGCTCAGGTCATGATCTCATGATTTGTGAGTTTGATCCCCACATCTGGCTCTGTGCTGACAGTCCAGAGCCTCCTTGGGATTCTCTAACTCCCCTCTCTCTCTGTCCCTACCCCTCTTGTTGTCTAAGTTAAATAAATAACTTAAAAAAAAAAAAACTTAAAAAAATAGTTTGTTCATAAGCAGTGTGGATTTTATGCTGAGTGGGATGGGCAGCCTTTGAGGAATTTAGGGCAAGATAGCAGTGCTGTTTACTTTAGATTTTTAGAAAGACTCCTCTGACTGGGGGTATTGAGTAAATAGGGGATCCGGGCTAGGAACAGCAAGACCAGTGAAGGGGGCTACTGTATTAGTTTGGGCAGGAGATGGAGATGGTCCTGGGTGGTAGCAAGGAGTGGTTTTTGCCAGGACAGGTTTTATACTCAGTGGGTAGGCATGCATCTGGAGTGATTCAGAGGTTTTGTTGGAATTTCCTCCCTGGGCAGGACTCACAGATTTCAAGCGTGGCTACTGGATTGGCGTCCGCTATGATGAGCCACTAGGGAAAAACGATGGCAGGTAATGAGTGGTCTGGTTCAGCCATCTGTGTGTGTGTCTGTGCCCGTGTCTGTACATGCGTATGTGTGCTTCTGTGTCTAAGTGCATATGGTGAGCCTGTCCATCTTAGCATCTGGGGTGGGAGCCGTGTTGGGGCCCCTCTGACAACTGCCTCACTCCTCATGCCCTGCAGCGTGAATGGGAAACGCTACTTCGAATGCCAGGCCAAGTACGGTGCCTTCGTCAAGCCTTCGGTTGTGACAGTGGGGGACTTTCCCGAGGAAGACTACGGGTTGGATGAGATGTGACACCCAAGGAAAGGCATCCCCCTGCTCCAACTAACTCGACTTCTTATTGCCCTTCCCTGTGTGTGCCCATGGCCCTATTTCCTGAGCCCATTTTTATTTTATTCACCTTGTCATTGACTTTTGAGACTCCTGCATTAAATTTGCTGGAAACCAGGAAGTGTTGGAGGACTTGATGATAATAGGAGGGATTGGAGGTGGCTGTCTAGGTGAGGGTGAAACAGGAGGTGGGTAAAGTAGAGGTTGGGCAGGATGAAGCTTTATCCCTTAGCTAGTAGCTGGGGGCCCATGAGACTATTTTTCATCCTAATAAGTTACTATAATGTTTTGTTGCTATAACAAAGGGGCCCAAAATATAATAGTAGCTTAAACAAGGTAGTTTTGGTTTTTTTTTTTAAATAGGCTCCACACCCATTGAGGTACTTTAACTCATGACCCTGAGATTAAGACCTGAGCTGAGATCAAGAGTTGGACACTTAACCAACTGAGCCACCCAGGTACTTCTTATTCAAGGTAGTTTATTTCTCCTGTAAAGTCTCATGTAATCAACCAGCACTGGTATGGTGATCCTTCTGTGTCAGAGGCCAGTCTCCATCTATGTATCTTGTTGCTGTCCCATCTCCTCATGATTCCCACATCATCTGCTACAGGTACCAGGGAGAGGGGAAGGGGAAGGATACCTCTTGCCTTTAAGGACTACGTGTGACTCAGGGTGCCTGGGTGGCTCAGTCGGTTAAGCACCCAATTCTTCATTTCAGCTCAGGTCATGATCTTGTCATTGGTGGGATCGAGCCCCACATTAGGCTTTGTGCTGGTAGTGTAGAGCCTGTTTGGGATTCTCTCTCCCTTTGTCTCTGCCGCTCTGCCTGCTTGTGCACATGCACTTGCTCACTCTCTAAATACACATTAAAAAAAAAAAAAAGGAATATGTGCAACTCAAAACTTGTTTCTATTTCCAGGGCACTTGGGTGGTTCAATTGGTTAAGCATCTGACTCTGATTTCAGCTCAGGTCCTGATCTCACAGTTGTGAGATTGAGCCCCACATCAGGTTCCACACTGAGTGTGGAGTCTGCTTGAGAGTCTCTCTCAAAATAAATAAATAAATAAATCCAAAAAACTAAAAACAAAACAAATAACTTGTTTCTATTTCATTGGCCAGAATTTTGTCTCATGGCCACTTGTAGTTGCAAAGGTGACTGGGAAATGTAGTTTTTATTCTGGGCAGCATGTTCCTAGCCAAGTATCAGAAGTTCCTGTATTACAGAAGATGGGGAGAAGGGATGTTGGGGTCAATAAGTAGTTCTACCACAGTTTCTGTGGGTGGGAGATCCTAATTATTCACTTAATAATACTTTTATTGTACACGCAGAAGCCCCTTGTTAGCTCCTTGAAGTAATTCCTGGTGGGGTGCCTATCTGGGGGATTCTACTTAATTGTTGCAATTACTTAATTATAACTTCTAGAGAAAGAGTTGGCAGCAGCAGGCACAACCACAGTGAGAAGAATGAGGTTGAACTGTTTAAGAGTTGAGGGGATCCTCAGGGAAAACTGCTGACATCCACAAACAGCTTGTTATATACATACTTTGATGCCCACCATAATGGACACAGACACTTACATACACAGAACACACACACCTGGACTCACAAACACTGGAGACCTACTCAAAACACAGAGACTCACACTCAAACATGAGAGGTTATAGTGCACACAGATTCTCTCACACATGGGGAAGCCACACAGGAAACATTGAGACTCACATCAGACACCCACCAGTTATAGATCTGCACCTATACATACACACACATCACTGAAATTGTCAATGTACAAAAAAAAGAACCAAAAAAACATTAGTTTAGAAAAAGATCCCAAGGCTTAGGCCCCTGTGGTGTCACGGAATTGTCAGAGTGAGGAGCCTTAGAGGGGGTGTCCCCCAACTTCCCAACCAGTACCTACCAGCTTGAGTTCAGCCAGAGTCCGTGAACCTTGGTTTCATAAGACCTCAGTTCATTGCAAATGAAAGACAGTATATATCCAATATTCTACATTTTTTGAGCCTCCACTGTATGTCAGGCCTGATATGGAGAACATATTCATTAATTGGACACAGTCCTTGCTTGGGAGTTAAAGACAGACAAATAGATAATTACAAAGCATTGTCTCTTTTTTTAAACTGTGATACTTAACAATGAATAAGGTTGAAAAAAATAATAATGAATAAGGTTGCTGGCAGTGGGGGAAGGAGAACAAAATCACTAAATCCCCCAGGTGGTCCTGGTATGAGAGAAAGAATGGGGTAGGGACATTTGAATAGAAATCACCTGAACAAAAAGGGATTGGGCTTTGTAGGCCTGATATAACCCCTTTGGTGATTCATGCCCATCAGGAACCTGATCACTGTGCTCAACACAAACTTAGGCTGAATGCAACCTTTGTCCTGGAGCTGAGCTACATCAGTAACTGAACATGCTTAATGGCCTGCGGGAGTTGATTCATGTACCAGTTACAAATTTGGATTATTCAGTAGGTTAAGAGAGGTGGTATAACCTTACTGAGGAAGAGCACAGGCTCTGAAGCCAGGAAGCCTGGATTCAAACCCCAGCTCTTTCACGCAGCCACTGGGTGACTGAACAGGTATTCCTCTGTGGGTTTGAGCTTCATTCCTATAAAGTGGGTCTGAATACATTACTTCCCCGAAACGATTGGTTGTGAGCATTAAATGAGCTAATATATATTAAGCGCTTAAATCAACTCCAGCCATATAGGTAAATGCTTAGTATTAGCTGTAGATATAATAACTACATGCATCCAACATTAGTAATGCTGACTTTATTTAATCCTCAAAGCGGGACCTGCCACTAATTTCTTCACCTTAATTTCCTACCTCACCCCATCTTTCCACGTCTGGCGTCATCCTCTCTGGAAGGGATTCCCAGAGGTTCCCAGACCCACAGTAGCTTCCCAAGTCCCTGCAACCTCAGGCGTCCCTAGCTTCGGCACCATCCCAGACACGGGCAATAACCACTCAGCCGCCACGTGGGGGCAGCAGTGCACCGCTCAGCGAACTTCATTTCCCAGAAAACCATGCGACAACCTTAGCCTCATTTTGCTCCTGTCTGGAAGCGCAAATCTTGCTCCCTCCCAGCTGCGCGAGGAATTGAGGGGCGAAGGGATTTGGGCTTTTCCGTGGAGGACGATGTTGCGCAGGCGTGGAGGGCTGCAGAGCCCGTCTGAGTTTAATCGCAGAATGGGAACCGATGTCCCGGTGGGGGCGCCAGAGCTGACTTTCTGGCTTCTTGGAAGAACCGAGAACAGTTCACTTTGTGGCTGGGAGTTGGCTGGGCCATCTTCCCTCCTTCCTGCTTTCCTGCATCTCGACCGGTTGGTCATTCACTCTCCAGGCTTGTGGTCGGCAATCAAGCCAGGTGAAGGCGCTCATATCTTAAATGAAACAATATCCCCTTTACCTTCTTTTCTCTCTCCCAAACAGTTAAATCTTTTTCCCCAACATATTAAGGGATTTTAAATTAGAATAGTTAAGGATTTCTCAAGTACCCATCACCCAGCTGTATGTTTGTCAAACATATGGCCGAGTTTTATTTACTCGGCTTTCTCTTCTCCTCTCCCATTATTTTAAAGCAAATCTCACGCAATATATCATCTCATTTGGAAGTGTTTCTGTATGTATCTCTCTAAAAGATAGTTTCAATTACACCAAAATTATCTAATATAATTATTTAATATTGTGTAATATAAATAATTATTTAATATCTAATATAGGTCAGTATTCAGAAGTCCCTGGTTGTTTCATAAATCTTTTTTTTTTTAATGTTTATTTATTTTTGAGAGAGAGAGAGAGAGAGAGAGAGAGAGACAGGGCATGAGTGGGGGAGGGGCAGAGAGAGGGAGCCACAGAATCCAAAGCAGGCTCCAGGCTCTGAGCTGTCAGTACAGAGACCATCCTGGGGCTAGAACCCATGAAAGGTAAGATTGTGACCTGAGCCAAAGTCCCATGCTTAACCGGCTGAGCCACCTGGTTGCCCCATTCATAAATGTCTTTTTACTGTTGGTTTGTTCAAATCAGAATCCAGACAAGGTTCACACACAGCATTTGATTGACATCTAAGTCTCTTGTTCTATAACATTTCCTCCTCCCTCTCAATCTTCTTGTGGGATTTCTTACAGTCTGATTTGGCTGGTTGTACCTCTTGGTATCCTTCAATATGTTCTTCTATTCCGGTGTGTTCTATAAACTGCTTGGTTCGAAAACTGGGTTAGATGCAGGTTCAATTTTCCAGGTAAATACACTTTCTGGATGGTGTTTGAGTTCTTCCATCAGGAGGTACCTACGTGCCTCTTGAGTTTGCAACTCCTGTTGTGTTGGTCCTAAAATATGTTTACAGGGGTGTCTGGGTGGCTCAGATGGTTAAGCGTCCTACTCTTGATTGCAGCTCAGGTCACAACCTCATGGTTTGTGAGTTTTGGCCCGGCCTCTGGCTCTGCGCTGACATCACAGAGCCTTCTTGGGATTCGCTCTCTCCCTCTCTGTCTGCCTCTCCCCTGTTCACTCTCTCTCTCTCTCAAAATAACTAAAGTTTTTTTTAAAAGTTTTTAAAAATCTTAAAGTAAAATATGTTCATAAGTTCTTTGGCACTTCTCTTTTTTTTAATTTTTTTTTAACATTTTTATTTTTTTGTGAGAAACAGAGAGCAGGAGTGGGGTAGGGGCAAAGAGAGAGAGACACACAGAATCCAAAGCAGGTCCAGGCTCTGAGCTGTCAGCACAGGGCCCCACACGGGGCTCAAACTCACAAACAGATCATGACCTGAGCTGAAGTCGGATGCTCAAACGACTGAGCCACCCAGGCGCCCCTTGACACTTCTCTTTTTTTTTTTTTTAAATTTTTTTTTTTCAACATTTATTTATTTTTGGGACAGAGAGAGACAGAGCATGAACGGGGGAGGGGCAGAGAGAGAGGGAGACACAGAATTGGAAACAGGCTCCAGGCTCCGAGCCATCAGCCCAGAGCCTGACGCGGGGCTCGAACTCACGGACCGCGAGATCGTGACCTGGCTGAAGTCGGACGCCCAACCGACTGCGCCACCAGGCGCCCCGACACTTCTCTTTTTAAGAGCCCTCCCCTTGAGTGTGGATTGGACTTAGTGCCCCACTTCTAAGGAAGAGAGCATGGCAGAAGTAATGGTGTATGACTTTCATGTTTTTTTGGTTTTTGTTTCTTGTTTTTTGAGAGCTAGAGAACAAGCAGGGGAGGGGCAAAGAGAGAGGGAGACAGAGAATCCCAAACAGGTCCCACGCCTGTCAGCGCAGAGCCTGACACCGGGCTTAAACCCAGCAACCAGGAGATCACAACCTGAGCCAAAATCAAGAGTCAGACGCCTAACCTACTGAGCCACCCAGGCATCCCAGTGCATGACTTCTAAGACCAGGTCATAAAAGCCATTGTATCAGGATCACTTGCTTGGGGAGAAGCCAGCTGCCCATAATTGTGATGACACTCATGCAGCCCTATAGGGAAGTCCATGTGGCAAGGAACCGAGGTCTGTGAAGGGTCTGCGAGGAATTGAGGCCCCGTCTTGGAAGCTGATCCTCCACACTAGTCAAGCCAAGAGGTAACTGCAGTCCTGACCAACAACCCAACTGCATCCCATGAGATATCCCGAGCCAGAATCACCCAGTTATGCCACTCCTGAATTCGTGACCCAAAGAAAATGAGATCATAGCTTGTTTTAAGCTGTTAAACTTTCAGGGTGCCTGGATGACTCAGTTGGAAGAGCCTGCAGCTCTGGATCTCAGGGTTGTGAGTTCAAGCCCCATATTGGGTGAAGAGATTACATATATACATAAGCTTTAAGCCTTTAAATTTTGGTTTTAATTTGTTAGCAGCAATAGGTACTTAATGCACCTGTGTTCTAATTACCTATTGTTGGATTAAGTATTATCTAAACCTCAGCAACTTAAAACAGACATTATGTTTTTCCTACATTTTTGCAGATGACGAATTTAGGAAGGGGGTGCCTTGGTGGCTCAGGAGGTTAAGCATCTTGCTATTGATTTCAGCTCAGGTCATGATCTCGTGACTGGTAGGATTGACCCCCACATCAGGCCCTGCACTGATAGTGCAGAGCCTGCTTGGGATTCTCTCTCTCACTCTCTCTCTCTCTCTCTCTCTCTCTCTCTCTGCCCTTCCCCCATGCACACACGTGCATGCATGCCTGCATGCTCTCTCTCTCAAAATACATAACATCAAAAAATAAAGAATTGGGGCGCCTGGGTGGCTCAGTCGGTTAAGCGGCTGACTTCAGCTCAGGTCATGATCTCGCGGTCCGTGAGTTCGAGCCCCGCATCGGGCTCTGTGCTGACTGCTCAGAGCCTGGAGCCTGTTTCAGATTCTGTGTCTCCCTCTCTCTCTGACCCTCCCCCGTTCATGCTCTGTCTCTCTCTGTCTCAAAAATAAAATTAAAAAAACGTTAAAAAAAATTTTTTTTAAATAAAGAATTTATGAGGCACCTGGGTGGCTCAGTCGGTTAGGCATCCAACTTCGGCTTAGGTCATGATCTCACAGTTTGTGGGTTCAAGCCCCGCTTCAGGCTCTGTGCTGACAGCTCGTAGCCTGGAGCCTGTTTCAGATTCTGTGTCTCCTTCTCTCTCTGCCCCTCCCCCACTTGTGCTCTGTCTCTCTCACTCTCAAAAATAAATAAACATTAAAAATTAAAAAAAAAAGAATTTAGGAGGGGCTTGACTTAAGATCTCTCATGTGTTTGAGTCAGAAGTTGGCTGGGATTGAAGTCATCTCAAGGCTTGACTAGGCTGGATGTCCAAAGTGACTCAGCAACTTGACCGACAGTGACACTGGCTGTTGGCAGGGAGCTCAGCAGGAACTAAAAACAGAGCACCTCTATACCAAAGCACCTCTACATGGCCTTCCAGCACTGCAGTCTCAGGGTAGCTGGATTTTTACATGGTAGCTGGCTTTCTTCAGAGTGTTCTAAGAGAACCAGGCAAAGCTGCATGGTCTTTTCTGACCTTAGAAGTCACATAGTGTCACTCTGCTGCTATCTCTTGATCTAAGTGAACACAAACCCACCCAGATTCAAGAGGAAGCCACATAGTTTCCAATTCTTGATGCAAGGAATGTGAAGGCTTTGGTGGTCAAGTTTTTAAAACAGTTTCACCTTGCTATACAGAACTTTTTTTTTTTTTGGTAATGTCTATACCCAACATGGGGCTGGAACTCACAACCCTGAGATCAAGAGTCACATCCTCTTCTGACTGAGTCAGCCAGGTTCCCCTATAGAAAACATTCTTTAAGGCACTAACTTGGGTCCTTTTCTCTCCTCATTCTACACATTCTTCTCTGATCTATTCTTGTGACTTTGATTGCCATCTACATGCAATTCCCAGGTCTATCTCCAGCCTAGATACTTTCCTGATGTACATAGTGGTTGCCAACAGGACAGCTCCCTGCTCCTGCATTAGATGTTGCTTAGATACCTTAAAGACCAGGCTGTGCCAGTGTAAGTTCCTGAGCCACAGAATCATGAAAAATAACAAAAAAATTATTGTTGCTTTTTTTTTAATGTCTATTTATTTTTGAGAGAGAGAGAGAGCATGAGCAGGGGAAAGGGAGAGAGAGAGAGGGAGACACAGAATCTGAAGCAGGCTACAGGCTCTGAGCTGTCAGCACAGAGTCCGATGTGGGGCTTGAACTCACGAACTATGAGGTCATGACCTGAGCTGAATTCAGATGCTCAACTGACTGAACCATCCAGGTGCCCCTAAAATTATTGTTGCTTTAAGCTACTAATTTTGGGTAATTTGTTATGCAGCAAAGGCTAACTGATACACGATTAAGGAAATGTTTCCTGTCTACCTGTGGGTTTTGCAAAAGGGACTATATGTTTTTCACAACATAAACAATCACAATGCCAGCACAGGGCCTGGCATATTGTATTCATTCACCCATCCATCTACTCATTCAATCATGTATTCATTTATTCATTCATTCAACACATATTTATTGAGATCCTGCCATGTTGCAGGAACCTTACTAGGTACTGTTGCTACGGCAGTACCAAAACAGACAAAGTCCCTGTCCTCATGGAGTTCACATAACTTAAAGCATTTATTTGGGGGAAAATAGCAGTTTGGAATCCCATTTTACATGCTATGACAAAATAGATTCCAATTGGATTTGAGCAATATGTGTGTGGGGTAATTGCATGAAAATGTAAAGGTTTTTAACAGCAAATACTGAATGACCTCCGTATGGAGAAAGATGTTCTGAACTTCAACATAGTGGGGGAACAGACCATCAAGGAAAAGACTGATGAATTTGGCTATACAAAGAGCTGAATATTTTATATGTCCAAAAAAGGCATAGGCAAAATTAAAGTAAATATGCATTAGAGAAGTATATTTGCAACAGAAGTGATAGGCAATTGATTAACACCCTTAATGAATGGAGATATTAACAAAGTAATGTGAAATTAACATGAAAAGCCAATAAATGAAAATGGGCATAGAATATGAAAAGACAATTTGTAAAAGAAATATCAATGGCCAAAAAAATCATGAAAGCCATGTTCACCCAAAAATGTTACTTAAAAATACTGGGACACCTCTTTTTTTTAAAGATTTTATTTTTTTAAGTAATCTGTATACCCAATGTGGGGCTCAAACTTAAAACCCCAAGATCAAGAGTCACATGCTCCACTGACTGAGCTAGCCAGGTGCCCTGAAGGACACCTTCTTTTGTCTGACAAATCAGCAAAGATGCTTAAACTATGGTTCCGCAAGGCTGAAGACAATTCAGGGCAATAAGAAATTCCATCCACCAAGGTTGGGATGTGAGTGGCAACAACCTTTCTGGAGAATGACAGAGATGAATCCAAAGCCTGAAAATATGGACATCTATTGATCCACCACTGACATTCCTAGGAATTTAGCCCCTGAAAATAATGACGGAAGTGGGTAAATATTTTACTGAAAGGATTTTCATGGCACCATATATATATATATATATATATATATATATATATATATATTTTATTATAAAAAAGAAAGAGGGGCGCATGGATGGCTTAGTCAGTTGAGCATCTGACTTTGGTTTGGGTCATGATCTCACAGTTTGGTTCATGAGTTCAAGCCTCACATTGGGCTCTCTGCTGCCAGCACAGAGCCTGCTCTGGATCCTCTGTCTCCCTCTCTCTCTGCCCCTCCCCAGCTCACACGTTTTTGTTTTTTGTTTTCTCTCTCTCAAAAATAAGTAAATATAAAAGAAGGAAGGAAGGAAGGAAAGAAAGGAAGAAAGAAAGAAAGACAGAAAGAAAGAAAGAAAGAAAGAAAGAAAGAAAGAAAGAAAGAAATTCTGTTCAAGCAGAATTTAACAACGTTATAGGAAGTGTTACAAATGCTCAAATATTAAAGGGTTCCTTGATAAAAGAAATGTGGATTTTGCTGGCTTAAACAAAGATGAGCTGCTTTATTATAAGAATTTTCATTAATATGATAGATTCCATGATAATATACAAGAGGAAATATCCTAGGCATTATTTTCTGAATTTATTTGGTCATGGAGCCTGTAACAGTTAGCTACTGCTGTGTAACAAACCACACCCAAATTTCGTGGCTCAAAACAATAACCATTTATTATTCTCACAAGTCTATGCTGAGTGGTTCTGCTGATCTGGGTCTGGCATAGTTGATCTTGGCTGAGCCTTCTTGTCGACCTGTTTTCATGGAGGAGCTAGAATCCAGACAGTGAAAGAGAGGGAAAACATAGGCTTCTTGAGGCCTAGGCTGGGAAGTATTACACTGTTCTTTCACCTCACTCTGTTGGTCAATGACAAGGCCAGTGTAGCTTCAAGGCGTTGGGAAATAGACTTCAGCCCTTGACATGAGAAGCTACAGAGTCAATTTGTACAAGGTAAGGGGGGAGGGGGGGCGGTGAGGAATGGAAAATAAGGCAGTTTTTGCAGTCTACCACAGAGCCCTTTCTTCATGCACTACATTAATTAAATTCAATAAAGCTAGCTGCTGTTAACTGAAGAACCTCCAAAACTCAGTGGCTTAATAAATTAATTTTTTTTTTTTTTAATTTTTTTTTTTTTTCAACGTTTATTTATTTTTGGGACAGAGAGAGACAGAGCATGAACGGGGGAGGGACAGAGAGAGAGGGAGACACAGAATCGGAAACAGGCTCCAGGCTCTGAGCCATCAGCCCAGAGCCTGACGCGGGGCTCGAACTCACGGACCGTGAGATCGTGACCTGGCTGAAGTCGGACGCTTAACCGACTGCGCCACCCAGGCGCCCCATTTAATTCACACCATAGTCCAATGCAAGTCAGTGGGGTCACTCTGCTCCACAGAGTCTTTTAGAGACCCAGCCTCTTTCCATCTTTTGTCTTGGCCCCCCTCTAGGTTCTCAGAGTCCTTCCTGTTGAGCCAGTGGGTATTTTTGTTTGTTGTTGTTTTTTTTAATGTTTGCTTATTTTTGAGAGAAAGAGACAGAATGCCAGTGGGTTAGGAGCAGAGAGAGGGAGACACAGAAGCAGAAGCCAGCTCCAGGCTCCGAGCTGTCAGCACAGAGCCTGAAGCAGGGCTCGAACTCACGAGCTGCGAGATCATGACCTGAGCCGAAGTTGGGTGCTCAACCGACTGAGCCACCCAGGCGCCCCTGTTTGTTTGGTTTTTAAGTAGGCTCCACACCCAACATAGGGCTTGAACTCATGACCCTGAGATCAAGGGGCACCTGGGTGGCTCAGTTTGTTGGGTGTCTGACTTCAGCTCAGGTCACAATCTCACAGCTTGTGAGTTTCAGCCCTACATCAGGCTCTGTGCCAACAGCTCAGAGCCTGCATCCTGCTTGGGATTCTTTGGCTCCCTTTCTCTCTGCCCCTCCCCCGCTCACGTTTTGTCTCTCTCCTTCAAAAATAGATAAACATTAAAAAAAATTAAAAAGAAAAAAAGAAGAGTCACATGGTCTAGGTCTCAGCCAGCCGGGAACCACCCCCCACCCCCAATGTGGGAGGTTTTTAAGGTCAGGCCTGGAGATTGAACACCACACATGCCATTGGCTAGAAGTCAGTTATAGGTCCATATAAAATTGCAAGGGACAATAGGAAATATAGTTCAGCTGTGTGTGAAAAAACAAAGGGAAGCAGTTTTGGTGAGCAATTAGCTAACCTCTGCCACACGTTTTGGGACATGCTATATCTGAAAATAAAGATGGGTTATGTTTGTTTCCTTGTTCATTGTCTGTCTCCCTCTATTAGGATATGACCATTACATCCCCATCACTTATCCAGGGGTATGGGCATGGATATAGTAAGCACTCAATGAACATATGTAGAATAAATGAATGAAAAAAATTCTAGTAATTTTCAGATGACGCAATATTTTGGACACACTAAAAATGATATTTTTAGGAACATGGGAATTGCTCAGGGTATAATGGGCACTGTGGATTAGATAGAATTTAATATAAGCCCTCTAACAGAACTCAGTAGGGCAGCAGAGGCTTAAATGAAATTAAGTGTTTTTTCTTTCCCATGGTAGCCTGATGTAAGTAGTCCTGGGCTGATAACAAAACTTAGTATCAGATACCCAGACAGCTTCAATCGATGGCCCTGCCATCCCTAGGGGAGTGCCCTGGCCTGCATGGTCCAAGATGGCTCCCACCACATCCACATTCCAGGCAGTGAGAAAGAGAAAGAGGAAATGAAAACTCACTCTGATGCTTCTTCAGAGCACAACCAAGAAATGAAATCCTATTTTAGTGTTTAATTTATTCTGCCTTATGGAGTATGACAGTCATCTCCTTGGTTACTTTTCAGGGCAAAAGCTGTTAGAGCTGATGTCTAACAACGAGGTCGGGTCACGGGTGAGCAATCGAAGGGAACATAGCTGCAAGCTCCAGGTTAATACAAGTTGTTTGCAAGTTGATGAGCAGGATGCAAATTGCATATGCAAATTTTTTACATTATTAGAAATATATAAAAATAATTCCAGGACAAAAAATCAAATGAGAAATATAACTACATAGAAGTTGTCTTTGAGGGGCATCTGGGTGGCTCAGTCGTTAAGCATCTGACTTCAGCTCAGGTCATGATCTCACAGTTCTTGAGCTTGAGTCCTACATCGGGTTGAGCTTCAGCCCCCCTTTGGGTGAGCCTGCTTCTCTCTCTCTCTCTCTCTCTCCCCCCCTTTCTCCCTCTGCCCCTCCTGGGATTCTCTCTCTCTCTCTCTCTCTGCCCCTTGCTCACTTGCAGCCTCCCCTCTCTTAAATAAATAAATAAATAAATAAAACAAAAAAATGTTGTCTTTGAAAAGTGGGTGAATTTTTCCTTTTAATTTTTCTCTTGCTGTATTTTATACATTTTCTACAATGGGCAGGCATGACCAGGTATTTTAAATATTTTTAATTATGAAATATAGCACACCTACAGACAGAGAAAAAATAAGGATGCACAGTGTACAGGATCATTTTAACGTGAACACCCAAGTATCAGAGTGATCAGGCTGGATAGGGGTGGAATGCCGGAGAAAGTACCTGCTTTAGCTGGAGCAGGAGGTAGGAGGGAATTACCAAGGAAAGCTTTAGGGAGGGGAGCCATCTGAACCATGAGGAAGCCTCAAAGATGAGGAAGGTTTGTTGTGCAACCATGAAAGCACCTACTCTATTGACTGGTTTTCATTCTAATGAGGAAGTCTGAATTATATAAATAATCCCCCAAAGGATGATGATGATGATGATGAATAGCTAAGAATTATTGACCATGTGTCCCATGCCTAGCTTTGAGCTGGGTGATGCTGGGGACATAGTGGTCCCTAAGATAGCCCTGCCCTCCATCATAAGGCCTTCAATCCAGTCCAGGAAACAAACATTGATCACTACTGATTTTAATTTGTTATGATGTCTGGGGAAAGAAGTTTGGGGAATCTTAGGAGCATATAACAGGCAACCTGCTCCAGTCTGCGATAGGGGAGGTCAAGAAAGACTTCTTTGATGAAGTGCAATCACCGAAACAACTCCAAAGCAAAAAGGGTAGGAGAGCAGTCCCTGGGTGGCTCAGTTGGTTAAGCATCCAACTCTTGGTTTTGGCTCAGGTCATGATCTCACGGTTTCATGGGTTCAAGCCCTATGTCGAGCTCTGTGCTGGCATTGTGGAGCTTGCTTGGGATCCTCTCTCTCCCTCTCTCTGCCCCTCCCCCACTCACACTGTCTCTGTCTCTCTCAAATAAACAAACAAACAAACTTAAAAAAAGGGGAGGGGTGGTACGAGAAACGTTCCTGCAGGGACACAGCCTATGCAAGAGCCTGGGAGCAGGGAGTCTGGGAAGAAGAGTGGGGATAGAGTGATGGTTAATTTTTTCTGTCTGGCATACAGAGTTCCTCCATATTTGCTGTGTCTGTGAGGGTGTTTCCAAGCAAGATTATCATCTGAATCAGTAGACTGACTAAAGCAAACTGCCCTCCCCAATGCTTGGAGGCATACTCTAAATCTTTGAGGGTCTGAATCCAGAGACTGCTGAAGGAATAAGTTGAGTTCTGCCTGACTGTGGCACTGGAACATTGGTCTTCTGCATTCAGACTGGGATTTATACCATTGGCTCCCCTGGTTTGTGGACCTCCAGACTTGGACCAGGACTTAAACCACTGGCTGTCCTGGGTCTCCAGCTTGTAGACAGCAGACTGTGGGACTTCTCAGCCACCGTAATAGTGTGCCGATTCCTTATAATAAATCTCTTTCTCCTATTTGTTCTATATATTCTGTTTCTCTGGAGAATCCTAATACACCATTAAACAAAGGGCAACGGAGGGACATTAGTCTGGATTAGTCATCACATAACTATTTGGCATCAACCATGCTTGGGTTTAGACTCTGCCATCCCCTCAGGCGGGTGACACCACCTCTCTGAAGCTCCACTTCCTCCTGCTCGTTCCTTCAGCAGAGTTGTGAGCAGCCCTCCAATACCTGCCTGCACAGCAGTTACCCCAGCTGGGTCATCAAGGCCTCAGGAGGTATTAGCTGGGTTATGGCTATTGTCCGTTTATTCACTGGTGGCATTGTAACACGAACATCGTTAAGGCAGCAAATTGTGAGGATTAAAAGCATGAGCTACAGAGCCAGCCTTCCTGAGTTCAGATCTTTTTTTTTTTTTTTTTTAAATAGGCTGTACACCCAGCGAGGCTTGAACTCACAACCCCAAGATCAAGAGTCACATGCTCTACCAACTGAGCCAGACAGGCACCCTGCTGAGTTCAAATCTTGACTCTGGCACTCACTAGCTGTGTGATCTTGGGCAAGTAATCCCATCTCTCCCCTCATTGACATGATATAGTAACACTTCTACCTGCATCAGTCAGAATAGGCTGGAATATGCTGTGGTAAGAAATGAGCCCTAGACCTTAGTGGACTAACTCCTCAAACTTTATTTCTTGCACATAGAAACAGGCATGTCCAGGGGCGCCTGGGTGGCGCAGTCGGTTAAGCGTCCGACTTCAGCCAGGTCACGATCTCGCGGTCCGTGAGTTCGAGCCCCGCGTCAGGCTCTGGGCTGATGGCTCGGAGCCTGGAGCCTGTTTCCGATTCTGTGTCTCCCTCTCTCTCTGCCCCTCCCCCGTTCATGCTCTGTCTCTCTCTGTCCCAAAAAATTAAAAAAAAAAAAAAGAAACAGGCATGTCCTCCATGCCATGGCTTAGTGACCCAGTTAGCTTCCTTCATGTGGCACCTCTGTGCTTGCCTGACTCCCAGTGTTGCCTAGGCAGGAGATGAGAGCATAGAGTATCCTGTATTGGCTTTTAGATTTATTTATTTATTATATTATTATTATTATTATTATTATTATTATTATTATTATTATTATTTTACATCAGACAGGTAATGTGCCAACATTGTAACAAGGTTTAAGGGTGGCTGGCACATGTCACATAACAGCATGAACATCCAATCATCACACCTATGAACTACAAAAGGATCTAAATGCTACATTTAAAAGTGACATTCCTGGGGCAGCTGGCTGGCTTAGTCTGTAGAGCATGTGAGTCTGTGCTGTTTGATCTCTGGGCCATGAGTACGAGTCCCACACTGGGTACAGAGATTACTTAAAAAATCAAATAAGGGGTGCCTGACTGGCTTAGTGGGTGGAGCACGTGACTCTTGATCTCAGGGATGTAAATTTAAGCCCCATGTTGGGTATAGAGATTACTTAAAAATAAAATCTTTAAATATTAAATAAAGGCACCTGGGTGGCTCAGTTGGTTAAGCATCCGACTCTTGATTTCGGCTCAGGTTGTAATCTCAAGGTCATGAGATCGGACTCTGCGTTCGGCTCCATGCTAACCATGGAGCCTGCTTGGGATTCTCTCTCTTCCACTCTCTCTGCCCTTCTCCCGCTTGCATTTTTTCTCTCTCTCTAAAAAATAAATAGGCATTTAAAGAAAATAAAAATAAATAAAACAAAATTAAAAAATAAGTAAAAGTGACACTCCCAATATTTCCATTCATATTTTATTGGCCAAAACAAGTCACAAAACCATGCCTGAGGTCAAAGAAATCTGGAAGATGGTGGAAGACTTTAGTAACGCTTGCTGTACTATCTCATTGATGGTGCTGAAATTCAATGAGAAAACTCACACAAAACATTTCATTCTTCAACAAACATTTACTGAGTACCAAAGACATGCCAGGCACTGTTCTAGGAACCAGGTACACAGCAGTGAGCAAGAGACAGAAATCCTTTGAGGAGCTAATATTCTAGTGGGAGAGAAAGACAAGGAACAGGATAAATAAGTAAACTATACACTATGTTAGCAGATGATAAATGATAAAGGCAGTGGGGGGTGGGATGGGGAGTGTGTGGGGGGGTGAAATCAGAGATCTGAAAGGACCTTCCTGAGACCACTATGTGTGCAGACTTGAGGCACTGAGAGGTGAGGCACTTAAGGTGCAGCTAGAGAGGGCGTTGGTAATGGGGTAGCAGCCCTCAAGTGCACCAGGGAACAGGCTGTTTGGATATGGCTGCACTCACTTGCCGAGCCTCCCTGTCTGTGTTCAGCTGGGAACATCCAGGGTAAGCTGTCAGTAGGGCTTCTTCTCACTTTCTTAAGAGAGGTAACAGGACAGATCACTAGCATGAGGACTTTGACTTTTACCAGGAGAGAGGTACAGCCAGAGGAGGACTCAGTCAGGAGGGCCCAGTCAGGTCAGGGCCTGACTCAGGGTGTCACAGGCTCCGTCTGGCTCTGGGTGGGATGCCCACTGTGAGGGCAGGCATGGGAGCAGGGAGCCTGGGGAGGGGCTACTGTGGTGACCAGGAAGGGGAGGGTGGAGGCCTAGCCAGGGCAGGGGCAGTGCAGGGGAAAAGAGTTTAGATTCTGTTGGTGGAGTCAACAAGGTTTCCTGACAGGTTGGAGTAGGTGTGAAAGAGAGGTCAGGGATGATCTGGGGGTGTCTAGTCTCAGTCACTGGAAGGACAGGGAAGGTGGGGAGGGAGTATATTTGGGAGGAAGTCAGAAGCTTAGTTTAGGATGTGTGCAGTTTGAGACAATTATAAGATAGCACCCATCCCCCCCCCCCCCGCCGAAGGTGAGTAGCATGCAGGTTGTAGGAGCCTGATGTCTGGGTTGAAGACAGAAATTTGGATATTAATAGCCTAGAGACGGATTTAAACCATGCATGTGGGGCAGATCCTCTATGACATGAGTGGGATCCAGAGGAGCAAGGCCTGAGACTTGGAATTTGCCAGGATTAAGAGGTCAGGGAGACAGACCTAGGTGACAACAAATGGGATAAGATGGCAGTGTGTGTTACAAGGAAGTATAAGTTACAAGCAGGTGACAGCAAGCCTCACCTAGTCATGGGTGGGGGTGGAGACTGGGAGTGCTTCCTAGAAGAGGTGACTCCTGAGCCGACACCAAAGCCTGAGTACATACATCACCGGGCAAAAAAGGCAGGAGTGTTCCAAGTAGAGGTCACAGCCCATGCAAAGGCTGGCAGCAAGTGAGCCGCTGGAGAGGGCAGAGAGCGGAAGCTTTCCAGTCTGGCAGGGAAGGGTGCGGTGAGAAGGGAATCCGGATTAGTCATCATCAAGTTTTGGCATTAGCCAAGCCCAGGTTCACACCTGGTCCTGCCATCCTCTGTGACCCGAGGCAAGTGACCCGGCCTCTATGTTCTCTCCAAGTTCCTGCCTCATAGGCAAGTCTTGTATAGCAATTCTTTGGCTTGGCTGCAACTGCATTTTTGTCTGTTGTGATCTTGTTATCTGAGATATTATCCTATTAATTACATTATTTATTTTATTTTTTTTTAGTAATCTCTACACCCAGTGTGGGGCTCAAACTCATGACCCCGAGATCAAGAGTTACAGGCTCTTCCAACTCAGCCAGCTAGGCGCCCCAATATTAATTATATTACAGAAGAGTCAAATACATTAAGGTAGTGGTTAAGGTTACAGGCTAGGGAGTTTATGCTCAGTTTATTTCTTTGTAAAATGGAAATACTGAATTCACCCATTCCATAGGACTGTTATGAAGGCATATGAAGATATACATAAAGTGCTTAGGAGAGTGCTTGGCCTGTATTTTTATCAGTGTTGTCTAAAGATGAGTCAGTCAACCACCTGAGGAATCCAGGTGGGCTACAGGAGGGAACAGCATGGGTACAGACACACAAAATTACTCTTTACTAAGCGTTTAGCCACTTAATTCCGAAGGGAGCTTGGGAACACTTTTACTCATTTTAAAGATTAAAGATTTAAAATCATTAAAGATTTTAAAGATTAAAAAAATCCTTAAAAAAAATAAAATCCTTGCTCAGAGCCCAAAGGATCCGTTAGGAAATGGCAGAGTCAGGATTCAAACTCAAGCTAAGCCAGACTCCAGGGGAGATTCTAAACGCTAGACTTGGGATTAAATTCCATCTGAGTAGCCCTGAAATTTGGAGGTTGGAGCCTGAGAAAGGTCACCAAAGGAGACTTCAGTCGCTATTTTCCCGGCCAGCTTCTGCATTCCCCCCACCTCTCACTCTTAACCCGCTCTTGGGAACATCTAGTCTCAAAAGCCAAGACGTGGCCAGAGGGACTCTTCCTGTGCCCGGGCCCCTCTTTAGAGATGGGAAGAATGAGGCGACACTTGGTGACCGTGACTCGGGATAAGAGGGTGCGGGGTTGGAGGAGGCAGAGGCAGCTTTTGCAGGCGGCAAAGTCCTACCCGCACGACTGACCGCCATCCGGGCTGCTGCAGGGTCCCGGGCGAGCCTTAAGCCCCTACCCCAAATGCGGGCGCTTGTCCCCGGGCTGTGGGCCATACAAAACTCAGGGTCTCCGGATGTTTTGTCGCGACAAGGCTAGGAGCCGAGTGCTAGAGTCCCTTTTCCAGCGGACCGAAAATCGCACCCGTGGCCGCGTGGAGGCTGGCTTTGGGGCGAAAACTCACACTGCAACACTAGGGTGTGATCTCGGGCACGGTGACTGCAATCCCCCCGGATTTCTTCAACAGAGCCGGAGACTAGGGTAAGACCTCAGAGCTGTGAAGCCAGGGCGGGGACGGAACCCACCGTCCTGGAAACCAGCAGGGCGGAGCTGTGGCCGCCGCCTCTCGTTACGTGAGGCGGATCCGGATCACGCACGCGCAGCTTCAATGCCGGCGCTAGGACCGCGCGGATGCATGCTTGGCCACGCCGCAGTGCTTAACCCGGTCCAGGCCGCCTGAGTCACGAGCCCCGCCCTACGGAGCCGGACGCGGCCGGAGGCCCGGGAGCAGCACAGGCGAACGGACCCGCGGACGTGTGAGCTAGGCGGTGAGCGCCCGATTTGGATTATCCCTGTGCTCTGTAATCCCGGCCCTTGCGGCCCCAGATTCCACGAGACCCTTAAATCTCGGCCTCAGGGGTCTCCCAGACCCATGATCTCAAACTTGAAGCCCCAGTCTGTCCGATCCCTATCCCGCCCCGGGGACTTTTCCACCCTCAGTTTTAGGATCTAAAATACGAGCCCTTGGATTTGAGAGGTACCCCACAAATTCTGATCAGGGTGGGATCTCCAGAACCACGATCCTTACTTAGATCCGTGCTCCCAATTCTAATGGGAACCCTGTTATCCCGGGCCCCGGGATTCACATCCACAATTTTGACCCGAGCCCACAGAACCAGCGGTGACACTGTAATCCCTCTCCTGGGAATACCTAAACCCTCAAGCGCACATTCTGGATTTCCTAAACCCTGACCCGGAAGCCTCCGGGTCGGGAATCTCTGATCCGCGCCCCTGACCCGCCCAAGATCCCGAAGTCCAGTTCTGAGGCTCAAGTCTCAGATTCGAGTGGCCAGACACGTCAAACTTGTGGCCCTCATCTTGAGAACCCCACCAGAACCGGGACCTCTACCCTTAATGATGCCTATGCATAGACTCAGTCCAGGGTGCTTCAAGCCAGACAGAGATCCTTTAGACCCCGAGGGGATTTCAAGATCCTCCTTCCCTATCCCACTCCTCCGAGAACTACCTTCCTCCGGAAGCCCAGACCCCATCCCAAATGGACCTTCAAGTCCCAGCGGGAGGATAAGTTCCCGCCCGGAGGCCTCATATTACTACCCCAAGTGCAGCTGCCAGAAATGCCTATTTTTATGGGGAGGGAGCGGGCTCAATGGAGATGCGGCCTTTTGACCCCTTTTTTCTCCCTCAGGAATCTAAATTCGCAGCCATGTTCCTGGTTAACTCGTTCTTGAAGGGAGGCGGCGGCGGGGGAGGTGGGGGCCTGGGCGGAGGCCTGGGGAATGTGATCGGAGGCCTGATCAGCGGGGCCGGAGGAGGAGGCGGCGGCGGCGGCGGCGGAGGAGGCGGAGGCGGAGGCGGTGGCGGAACTGCCATGCGCATCCTGGGCGGGGTTATTAGTGCCATCAGGTAAGGGGGGGGCCTGAGGAGGGGAGGGGCCTGGCGGAGGAGCATGTCCCACCGGCCTAGATTGAGGTAGTCTGGGGACTGATCTGCATCCTTAATTAGGCTGGGCGGGGCCTGGGCTGGGGTTAGAGGAGGGCCCCTCCCGAGGGGGCGGGCCGTAGTGAGGCTAATGGCAGTTCAGGAGGCGGGGCTTGGCATGGGCGGAGTCTGACAGTTGAGGGGATACTGTGATGGGACGCGGCTGGGTTTTGGGCGGTGGGGCTTAGTGGGTCTGGGCGAGGCCCGCTTCCCGCTAGCCTGGAAACGAACGTTAAGAGGGTGGAGCCAATGAGGCTGGGAGTGGCTTCATGGGGGCAAGGCTTGTCTTAGGGTTGAGGCAAGGCCGTCGTAGGTGTGTCAGTGAGGAAGTAGACGCAGAAGAGGCCGAGGTCTGATGGGATAGGGGAAATGTTCTTGAAGGGGCCGGGTCCGTCTGGGAACTGGCTGGATTAAAACAGAAATACGTCCTGGTGGAGGTAGAGCAGGTTGTCGTTAGGTACCATTAGGCCCCTAACCTTGGCCACCCCTCGAAGGGGTGGGAACTCGTGGAGCTGGGGTGGGATGTTGGGAAGACACGGGGTTTTAGGAAGCCAGGGGATGGAGTAGGTTCCTAGACAGAAAGGACCTGAGGAGGTTGGCTAACCCGGGAAGCTGGGTTAGCGCTTCTATGAAGCAGCCCTCAAAGGGGCTGGGTCTATTGAGGTATCTGCTATAGGGCAGTGTGCTCTGGCAGGAGCAGGACCTACTGTGGGGGGCGGGCCTGTAGGTTTCCTGCCAGGTGCAACCAGGGTAGCAAAGATAGGGGTAGATGAAGACAAGGACAGATGAGGCAGGCAGAGGGGGCAGGTATGGAGAGTGGTGGTAGGGAGGTTGAAGGGTTGGGGCGTGGGGTCTGGCACTGTCTATGGAGGCCCCGCCCCCTGGTGCTAACTCCCTTACTCCTCTCTCCAGTGAGGCAGCTGCACAATACAACCCAGAGCCTCCGGTAAGCCACCCTCCACAATCAAAGACCTTGCTTCTCACTCCAAGGCCTTTTTCATCACCCATCCTTGTCCCCTTTGTCTTATAAAATTCTTCTCATTTAGTTTCTCCCTTGTTGTGTCCCCGAATTTAGTCATGGGTCTTAGCTATATCCACTCCCTCTTCACTGACCACCTCTCATTCCTTTGATCATCCAGTCACCCAGCCCACTCTGACTTTCCCACCTAGGGCTGTTCTGGCCAGGGCACCCCTCCCCCACTTGCTCTGAGATCTCCTCCCTCTACAGCCTCCACGCACCCATTACTCCAACATTGAGGCCAATGAGAGTGAGGAGGTCCGGCAGTTCCGGAGGCTCTTTGCCCAGCTGGCTGGAGATGTAAGTAACCCTGGGCTCCCATCCTTGTCCTAACTTCCATGCCTTCCTTTGGGCTGCCCTTGCATGCACACTCAACAACTGCAATATCCAAAGAATCCCCATTCTGCCTCATGACACTCTTCCCTTTTAACCATCCCCGGCTTCTCCCTACAGGACATGGAGGTCAGTGCTACAGAACTCATGAACATTCTCAACAAGGTCGTAACCCGACGTGAGTGATTGGGGTCAACACACAGGGCAGGTTTAAAGTCATGGGTGCTGGCTGGGGTAGCTGTGTCCTCTGGCCTCTGACTTTCAACCTGTCTCCCACAGACCCTGATCTGAAAACTGATGGTTTTGGCATTGACACATGTCGCAGCATGGTGGCCGTGATGGATGTATCCTTGGGGCAATCTAGAGGAAGTTTTGGATGAAGAAGGAGTTTTGTGGGAGCACAGTTGGGACAGTCAGGGTGTAGCTTTCATACCCACAATGTGGACATGCATATATATCAGAACACACATCCACTACCACACATCCAGACATGTGGCAATAAATAGTAACATCACCTGTCACAGCTGGCACTTCACAGCCATCCTGTTAAACAGGCAGAATTGTTATAGTCCATTTTATAGATGAAGAAACTGAGACTCAGAGAGAGGCAATCATTTGTCTGAAGTTATAAGTAAAGGGTAAGTGCCAGGATAGGAATTTGGACTCAGGTCTTTTAGGCTTGAGGACCCAAGCTTATTTCTTGCCTTCCTGCCTTCCTTCCTTTTTTCATTTTTATTTATTTTAGACAGAGAGAGAGAGAGCAGAGGAGATGGACAGAGGGAGAGAGAAAATCCCAAGCAGACTCTGCACTCAGTGCATAGCCTGGGATTGTGACCTGAGCCAAAACCAAGAGTCAGACATTCAACTGATTGAGCCACCCAGGCGCCCCTCTTTTTTTTTTTTTTTTAAAGTAAGCACTATACCCAGTGTGGGGCTTGAACTCATGACTCTGAGATCAAGAGTAGCATGCTCTACCGACTGAGCCAGCCAGGTGTCCCAAGAACCCAAGCTTATAACTGTTACAGTTGTGCCCATATATATGTACATGTATACAAGGGCATACCCGTATACATGAAGATATGTGAAGGCATGGTCACAGGAACACATGCATGTTTACACATGGGCCAGTCATTAGCTGATCTTGGATATGTGCACGCTCAGCACATAGGGAAAATGTAGACACACATATTGTCATGTGATCACATACATGTGTTGCACAGTTACATAATCTTGGCTGTGCCATTTAACAAGGTTACTGAGCCTCTCTGTGCCTCAGTCTGCTTGTCTATAAAATGAGGTAAATGATTATGGTGACACCTGATTTGGAGCGCCACCCAAAGGTTTAGCACACTGCATAGCACTTAGTACTAAATGTTCTGTACACATTAGCTGCTACTGTGATCTTCTGTAGATTTTCATCTCTGAATCTGTTTCTTTCTCTGTGACTGGGGAATAATACTGGTAGGCCAGTGTCTTAAGAATTTAGTGAGAAAAGTAATGTTCCTGAGAAGCTTAGCACTGCCTGGCATGTGTTAGGTAACTTGATAAAGTCTTGGCTGTCATTGTTATTGAGAGTTTATCAAATACTAGCCTCTGAGCTAAGGGCTTTATCTCATTCTGTTTTTATCACAAACCCAGCGGGTGTTCATTATCACCTTTCCTTAGAATTCTAAGACCCTTGTTTTTCACGTCCTGACATTTATGAAATTGAATTGCTATTACGAATTTTATAAATGAGGAGTTAGCAACTATTTTCAGGTAAGGAATTTATAGTTTAGAGAAGTTCAATATAATTCCCCATGGTTATGTTTAAATTAGAAATATAGGGGCACCTGGCTAGATCAGTTAGTGGAGCATGTGACTTTTGATCTTGGGGTTGTAAATTCGAGCCCCATGTTAGGTGTAGAGATTACTTAAAAGTAAAATCTTGAGGCACCTGGGTGGCTCAGTTGGTTAAGTGTCTGACTTGCTCAGATCATGATCTCACAATTTGTGAGTTCGAGCCCCATGTCGGGCTCTGTGCTAACAGCTCAGAGTCTGGAGCCTTCTTCAGATTCTGTGTCTCCCTCCCTCTGCCCCTCCCCCACTCACATTCTGTTTCTGTCTCTCTCTCTCTCAAAAAAAAAAAAATAAAATAAAAAATAAAATCTTAAAAATTTATGAACTAAACTACGTATGGATAAAAAGAAAAGTAAAACCATATCCAAGGTGACATGACTGGGGTGGGATGGGAGCTAGGGTTTTAGCCCAGGTCCCCCTGCTTGGTCATTATTCCATGGCATACAGTGCATGCCTCTGGGTACAACCATCACACTATTCTTAACACCCTTCTACCAGAGTGACACCACAGGCAAGCTGGGCTTCCAGGAATTCAAGTACTTGTGGAACAACATCAAAAAGTGGCAGGTGCGTGGTAACCTCACACTCCTAGCATAGAGACCCTCAAGCCATGAAGATGCCATGCCCCACAATGTTCAGTTGACTTCTTCCCTCCCTGTCCCCACAGGCCATATATAAACAGTTTGATGTTGACCGTTCAGGTACCATTGGCAGCAGTGAACTCCCAGCAGCCTTTGAGGCAGCAGGTACGGCTGGCAGGGACATGGTTGGACTGGGTGGGGGGATGGGTAAAACAGCCCCTAGTGCGCTGGTCTGAGGGTGAGTCCCAGGGGTGGGAGTGGGTTGGGCCTTGTGGGCCTCACACCTGAGAAATGAAACCATTCTCAGGGTTCCACCTGAATGAACATCTCTACAACATGATCATCCGGCGCTACTCAGATGAAGGAGGGAACATGGATTTTGACAACTTCATCAGCTGCCTGGTCAGGCTGGATGCTATGTTCCGTGAGTGATATACCCCAGCTCTCTTCCTGGGTGGGGATTTGTTCTACCTCCTATGGGCGAGGTCTTCTCTGAGTCTGGCCCTGAGGCAAGCAGCTCCAGTGAGCGAAACACCCCCAGTTCCCACCCTCACGTCACTCACAGTCCACTGGAGGAGAGGCAAATCACCAGACAGTGACAGCTCAGAATGGTTACATTTGGGGTAGGGAAGCTCAGGGCAGAGTGATCGAGCATGAGAGGAGAAGCTCAGGGCCAAGTGGGTTTAGATTTATGAATGGGGAAGCCCAGTGGACTATTTGAACCTAGGAGGTACCCGATGCAGACTAAGGGATCAAGAGAGCTTCCTGGAGAAAGACACATGTGAATTGGGGCCTGAGGAACGAGGAATAACTCTAGGGGTAGAGGGGAGACAAGTGTTGCTCTTGGAATAACTCATGCGAAGGCCAACAAGGGAAGGTGCTTTTGGTGTTTTTTGTTGAATTCCATTCTCAATGCTGGAAAGGGGGTAGGGTGCAGAGACAAAGGCTGGGAGGGGTTAGCAGGGGCTAGATTGTGAGGGCTCTTATGACCATGATTGCATTGAATCCTTAAGACTACCCTGAGAAATGGGAGTTACTGGCCCCATTTTCTGGAGGAGGAACCTGGGGTTCAAGGAGGCAAAACTGCTTGCTCACAGCCACTCAGCTAGGAAGTTGCAAAGCCAGAATTTGAACTTGGATCTGAGAGAACTGAGTGAAAGGAAGTAGAGCAGTGGGCATGGTCAGGCCACGCAGGGCTGTGAGTGTCACGTTCAGGGGGTGTTCAGACATTACTGGGGGGCATTGGAGAGCTGTAACAGGTTCTAGACAGAGGAAGGACAGGGCCAGATTTGGTTTTAGGAAGATCCTCTAGCCTCATGGGAGCCCAGGAAGGGCAAAGCAGTAAAACCTTGGGCAGAGAAAAAGGGGCAGGTATGTCAGGGACATGAAGGGGAAGGTGGGAATGGACAATGAGGGCAGATGATTCCAAAAGTCACATATGAGAAGGCTTAAGAAGTGGCTATTGGCAATAGTAACTGTAGTGAGTGCAGTGTCTGGGATACTACGTGTGTGGACACCTGAGGGTATCACTGAGTGGTGAATGAGAGAGGGAGCACGGACAGTGTAGGCTCAGGACTGCTTAGGTTTGGCTATGGGTGGGGAACACGAGTCAGGTTTCAGGGCAGGAGTGGGGACCATACCAGACTGTAAGAGCAGGAAGAGGAGGAGAGCTAGGCCCTTAGAGGTTTATGCAAGGCTGGGGCTTGGGCAGAGGTGGGGCACAGGTCATATGGAGGCCATTATTGAGGGGGCTCACCGCCTGGGTTCCAATCCTGATGTTCCTAGGGTGCATTACTTCACATCTCTGGCCCTGTTTGAAAATGACAATCTGGGCGCCTGGGTGGTTCAGTCAGTTGGGCATCTGACTTTGGCTCATCATGATCTCTGGGTTGGTGACTTTGAGCCCCACATCAGGCTCTCTGCTGTCAGCCTGTCAGTGCAGAGCCTGCTTTTGAATCCTCTGTCCTTCCTCCACTCATGCTCTTTCTCTCAAAAAATAAAACATAAAAAAAATGACACCTCACAAAATTTAATTAAATGAATTAATACATGGAAAGCACTTTATGCAGTGCTTGGCACAGAGTAAGAACTCAATAAGTGCTTGCCATTATTTTTTTCGTGTGTGTGTGTGTGTGTGTGTGTATTATTGAGTAAATGACATCCAGTGTGGGGGCTTGAACTCATGCCCCTGAAATGCTGCAGTCAAGAGTCAAATCCTCCACCAACTGAACCAGCCAGGTGCCCCAAGTGCTAGTATCATCTCATATATTAGTATATTTTTATCCTTTTTTTAAAGATTTTGTTATTTTTCTAATGTTTATTTACTTTTTGAGAGAGAGAGAGAGCAAGAGAGCATGCAAGTGGGGGAGGGGCAGAGAGAGAAGGAGACAGATAATCTGAAGTAGGCTCCGCACTTATCAGCGCAGAGCCTGACTCAGGGCTCCAGCTCACGAGCCGTGAGAGCATGACCCGAGCCAAACACAACTGACTGAGCCACCCAGCCACTCCTAAGATTTTATTTTTTACTTATTTATTTTTTTAATTTTTTTCTTAATGTTTTTATTTATTTTTGAGACAGAGAGAGACAGAGCATGAGCAGGGAAGGGGCAGAGAGAGAGGGAGACACAGAATCGGAAGCAGGCTCCAGGCTCTGAGCCATCAGCACAGAGCTCGATATGGGGCTCGAACTCACAGACTGTGAGATCATGACCTGAGCCGAAGTCGGACGCTCAACTGACTGAGCCACCCAGGCGCCCCACCTAAGATTTTATTTTTAAGTTATCTCCACACCCAACATGGGGCTCGAACTCAGAATGCCAAGATCAAGAGTCGCATGCTCTACTGACCGACCCAGGCTGTATATTTTTATCCTAAAAGCCAAATCCCCATCCCTTTCCTTCTCTAGGTGCCTTCAAATCTCTTGACAAGGATGGCACTGGACAAATTCAAGTGAACATCCAGGAGGTAAGAACCTCCATTCTGGGATGTGGGTGTCTGGCAGGGGACTCCCTCCTCTCAACCCCATGTACCAGCTCTGAGCTTGGACTCCCGCCCTCCTATTTTCCCAACAACCCCAGGGTCAAAGCAGAGAATGTGTCTGCTAGTATTCCGTTCTCTGCTCCTCACTCTGCCTTTCTCTCCCCAGTGGCTGCAGCTGACGATGTATTCCTGAATGAGAACCCCAGACCTGCCCCCTCATTGCCTTGCTATAGGAGTCCCCTTGGATTCTTCGGTCTCTCCCAGGGCTGAGCCAGTCTGCAGTGTCGCCTTCATGGGTCCTACTGGCCCACAGGTCTTTCGGTTCCCCCAGCCCTTGGCACTTGGCTTTTCAGTCAACAGCCAGGGCCCGACATGCCCCGACGTGCCATGCCCTGAGTTACCCCTGGCTCTGAGACACTCTAACACACCCTGCTCCAAGGGTTACCCCACGCCCAGCACACCCATCCCACACCCACTCCATAACCCCTCTCATGTACATGTGCCAAACCCAACAGTTATGTTGCTTCCACACCCCAAGGGCCCTTCCCTCAGTTCTGGGAGGCTCCCTCCAGTCCTTATACACTCTGGCACACCTGTTCACAGTTACTACCCCGGCCGAACTCCAGGCCATAATAGGCCCAGGCGCCCCTGTGCCTTTGTCTCTACTCTGCTCTCAGCCTGCCAGGCCCAGGAGGAAATAAAAGCACCCCAGTTGCTGCTGTCTCTGAGATCTTCCTCCTGTTTTGAGAGTTGAGTGGTGGCTCTGTCTCTATCAGGGGCAGAGGGAAGTCTAGGTCCTAGGAGGCAGGGGTGGTTTTGTCTGTCTCCCATGTCTGTCCCCAGGCCTGGATCTGCATGTTTCCTAGTCCTTTTCTTATCTATGTCTTTTTTCTCATACTGGATTCTAGTTGAGTCGGAGCCTCATTCTTGCTGAGATCTCTCACAGATCCTGTGGAGACTGAGACTGGGACCCATAAGCCTGGGCAATCTCTGCTTCTGCTGCAAGAGCCAGGCTCTTGGGAGGTCTCAGTACCACCCCTGGCTCTGTCCCCCAAGGCCATGTTTGCCCCCTCTCTGCTCTGTCCTGAGTGAGTCTGCCCTCAGTTGCCTCTGCCTCTGTTGTGTCATGGGCCAAACTCAGTATCTTCCTTCCCACCCTCAAGCCTCTGCAGGGAGAGGGACTGCCATCCCAGAGTCCAGAGGCCCTGTCGAACAGGGGACACAACCCCAGACTCCCAGGTCCGGAGAGGCAGCCCAGGGGTGCTGTTTGGGGTCCCCAGCCCCTCAGGAGGGCTGAGAGACAGCGACATCATAGGAGTAGGCTTGTAGTAGCAGTAATCCTCTAGCTGGGACAATGTGCTGTCCATAGTGTAGAGATTCCTTGCTGGTGGGAAAATGGGTATGGGGGGCATACAAACAGAGGCCACGGTTGGGCTGGGTTCCCCAAGAAGCCAGCACATTTATTGATGCTTGTTCAGGTCCTGCAGGCTTCTTGTCTCACTTGTTGTGAGGGAAGGAGGCCCAGCCAAGGCAGTACAGGCTATAGACGGTGCCTAGAGAGGGAGTATGGTGACAAAGAGTGAGATCCTAATTGCTTCCCTGAACCCCATCTCAGGCTTTGAAGGCCCTGTGTAGGCTCCTTATCACCAGCCTGGATCCTATCCCCAGATCAGGCTCCAGCTCCCTTCCTAAACTGCACTTCAGGTACAGAATCCCCTAGCCTTGATCCAGACCAGGCTTCCAGCTTTCTCCACAATTCCTGCCTTGCCCCCCCCCCCCCCCCACCCACTCCTGGGACAGGAGCCCAAGCTCTAGGTGCTACCTTCCTATATGCCAGCGTGGACTCCTGGACAATCCCCAAACCTGGCCAGCCCAGAACCCAATCCCCCTCCCTAAGCCCCTGCCCAGTCACTAGCCCTCTCCCCAGACCTCAGCCCAGAAACCAGCCCGTTTCTCACTCCAGCTCGAGCCCCGCGCTCCCCCCCGCCCCCCATCCCTCCTTGCGCAGTTCAGGCCCACAAGGCCCTGCACTCACCCCCTAGACACAGGCCCATGGTCAGTCGATACAGGATGTTGTCTGTTGCCCCGCCCTTCAAGTGTACTGGGAGGTCATTGTCCGCCTGGGTGGTGGGAGCGACCAATGAGAAAGGGGTGCACGTTGCTCTGTGGACTGTATTCCCCGTCTGCCCCTACTCGGCTCAAGGACCGAGCTTGGGGGTCAGGGTTCTTCCCTTCGCCCGCCCCCGCTCCGCCTACCTGGAAGACTTTCTGTTTCTCAGCCACTCGGTTCTCAAAGCGGTTCCGGGCGGTTGAGCTGAAAGAGCGAACCAGTGCTTGGGAGACCTGGCAGGGGAGGGAGTGGATGGGTATTGGAAACACCTGAAAGGGCGCCCCGAAGGGGTCCAGCTGTTGGGTGGTGGGGTGAAGAGTCGGGCTTTCAAGAGGCCCGACACTGGGACGGCTCTATTCCTTGCGAGAGTCTCAAAAGCTAGATCCGAACCGCCAGCACGAGGAAAGGAAGGGGTCCCGTCAAGAAAGCCCAGAAAAAAGGGCTCGCGCCTAGAGGGTCTGACTGAGAGGTTTCCGGATTGTTTAGAGGGTCCTGGAAGAGGGGGGAGGGGGGCAGATGGGAGACTTGTATTGCGTGTCCAAGTCCGGGGGTGTTTTTGGGGGCGAGGGTTTCCTGGATTAATGGGAGGAGCCCAGGTCCCAGGAATGATCCACTCCTGGATCTGGGTGCCTAGTGGGGATTCCATACTGCCTAAGAAGTGAGGGGGAGGGGAAGCGGTGTTAAGTTCCCAGGGCCTAGGTCCGAGATGTTAAAGGAAGCCTAGATGAAGGAAAGAAGCTCAAACGGGGGCATTGGGCCATGTTGGGGGTTCCCGGTTGTCTCAGAACCCCTTGGATTAGAAGGGGGGGGGGGGGTTGAGGGTCCCAGACTGTTTAGGAGGTAGTCCCAAAATCTGAAGGGGGCTCACGTTCCAAGGCCCCAGATCCCGGGATGTTCAGTGAGTCTCGTTATAGGGGCGAGGGCTTCCGGGTTGGGGTCCCCGGCCCAGCTCTTGGGGGCCCTCACCCGCAGGGCCCTCATTTTGCGTCCTCCTCTTCGGCCGGAGTCACCTCCCCTCTCAGCCCAAGGACACACAGGGCCCTCCCCTCCCCGGGAATTGCAGGCCACGCCCTCGGCACGCCGCGGGACAGCTGGTCCCGGGGTCAGAGGTGGCAGGCGGGGTGTGGGAGAAGTCGAACAAATCCGGCAGCCAGATTCGAATTTGTCCAACAGACGGTCGGAGAAGAGGCTCCAATCCCGCCCCGTACCAAAATGTTTAAAGCATTCTCTGTTCCTTGGAATTTCTACTGGTCCAAGTGGAGAGGAAAACGGAATGTGTTTTTGGTTTGTTTCTTCGGAGATACTCGTCCAGGGCAAGTGCAATTCCTTCCCCAGGGTCTCTCAGATCCATCCTAAGTGGGTGATGGCACCTCAGAGCCTTACTTAGCGTATCTGTAAAATGGGGACTAAGTCTGGATCTTCCTCAAAGGTTTGTCAAGATCATTAAATGAACTCCTAGAACAGCGTAACTGAGCTAACAGTTATAATTGAGGTCATAACTTGCAAAATTATTGCATAACTGGACTAATAACTATTGCACAGAAACAAATAAGACCTTACTCTTACTGTTTTCTAGCGGTAAACTTGTTAAAAAATTTAACCTCGTAAATTTGAAGATCTGAAAGACTTTCATTAAACGATTCATGAATTGGGCAGCATCCTAACAGGTTTATGTATCAAATATTTTTATACTTAGCTAATTTTCATTTTACCATGGAAAATTTCAAACAGAAAAAAGCAGAGAGAAAGGTACAATGAACCTCCATCTTGGACCCATCACCTGCTTCAACAATTACCACCATTATGTTTTTCTTGTATTTGCCCCATTCACCTCCTTTTTTTCCTTTCTTGAAGTATTTTAAAGCAAATTTCAAGATTCAAGATCATATTTCATATTTACATATGCATCTCTAGAGAACAGCTAAGGGCTTGAAAAAAAGGAAAAACCTGACAATCCACAATTTATGGGTTGAATGTTGGATTAGGAAAAATCATTTAAATTGTTTTCTTTTTATTTGTGGGACTGTGGGTAAATTTTCAAAAAGGTCTGTGGATTAGACAATAATATTGTGTCAGTGTTAATTTCCTGATTTTGATAATTGTGCAGCAGTTATAGGATGTCCTTGTTTTTAGGAAATACATGCTGAAGTATTTGGGAGTAAAGGGTTTCATATCTAACTTATTACCCTAAGATGGTTAAGAAGCAAATTATATGTCTATATTCATATCTATTTGACCCTGATGTGCTGCCAGAGTTAAGTACAGTTGCCCTAATGGTTTTAGTCATTGATGAAGTTTTGGGGTGATGGTGGGGTGGTCCAGAGCCAACGACCAACAAAGAATTCTTGAAGACATCTTTCCTGCCAAAAAAGGTGATCGTAATAAAGCATGGGGACAGGACCCATAGGTAGGAAGAGCTGAACTGGGGTTGTGACAGGTAAGTCATTATATACCCTCAGGTTGGGAGGGGGTCAGAGATAGAGTAAGTTTCTAAGGAATTTTGGAAGCAAGGTTTCCAGGACCTTGAGGGACTAGCTGTTGCTAGGGAAACACCATTTATTACTGTTTAATAAAACTTCAGTCATGAGACCCTTTAGATGCATGGGGAGGGACATAAGTTTGGAGTATGATTGCCAGCATGTATCTTGGGGCAATTGAGATGAAGGAAGTAGGCTTACAGGATCCTCAAGGTTGGGATAATGTTAAGCCAAGGTTCTCTTTTGCCCCCAGCAAAGTGTCATCCTTGAGGCAGCTGAGCTCCTAGAGGGAGGTCACTCTGCTGGTCTCAAGGACTTGTCAGTGGGCAGTAAAGGAATTTAATTTTTCATTTGCCTTTGTTTCCCACATCACCATGGCAAGCTCTTAAAAACCCTTTCCTTTGTTTTTGGCTAACCAGGGGTGTCTGAGGATTATCGCACGTATTCCACTTGGGGCGTGCACGTGTGCTCTTGTTCCAGCCTATAATTTGCCCTCAGCTTGCCCGGAGCTCCCTCATCAGTCATGATTGTGGTATAGTCTAAAAGGGTTTAACAACCTCTTTTAAAGAACACTTTCACAACAATTAAATTCCCTTAACATTTTCAAACTAGGCTTGTAAATTTAATACGTTAGATGTTTCCATTTAAGAGCCACAGTAGGCTAGTTTACCAGATGAAGCTTTGCTCTATACTTAATATAAGTTTTATGACTTTAGAATTATAAACTTATAAATGTGTTAAATATTATATTCCATTAATCATTCCAATAGTGTATGTAAACAGTAAGGTTTCAACTAAAAGTCAGTCTTAGACATTAACTGGATTCCATATTTTAAGTTGAAATTATAAAGCTGACCTGTTATTTGAATAGGCCAATTTATCTTAGTATTATAAATACTTAAAATATTAAATATTAACAGATTCCTAAAACAAAACAATTTAATACCATGGTTTTGACTGTCTTCAATATTTCTTTTTTTAAAGTGTTTCTTAAAGTAACATTTATTTATTTATTTATTTATTTATTTAAAGTTTATTTATTTTTGAGAGAGAGAGGGAAATAGGGAGAGAGAAGGGGAGGGGCAGAGAGAGCAGGGGAGGGAGAGAGGGAGAGAGAGAGAGAGAGAGAGAGAGAGAGAGAATCCTTAGCAGTCTCCTGACAGTGTGGAGCCTGATGCAGGGCTTGAACTCACGAACCTCGAGATCTTGACCTGAGCTGAAATCAAGAATTGGAGGTTTAACCAACTGAGGCACCAGGTGCCCTAAAAGTAACACTTAAAAAAAAAAAAAAAAGCTGGGGTACCTGGTGGCTCAGTTGGTTAAGTGTCTGACTTTGGCTCAGGTCATGATCTCACAGTTTGTGAGTTTGAGCCCCACATCAAGCTCTGTGCTGACAGCTCAGAGCCTGGAACCTGATTGAGATTCTGTGTCTCCCTCTCTTTCTCCCTCTCTCTCCCCTGCTCACACTCTGTCTCTCTCTGTCTCCCAATAACAAACATTTAAAAAAAATTTTTAAAAAGCATATTTATTTATTGAGGGAAAGAGCACAGGGGAGGGGCCAAGAGAAAGGGAGAGAGAATCTCAAGCAGGCTCCATGCTGTCAGCACAGAGCCCAATTTGGGGCTTGATTTCCTAAACTGTGTGATCATGACCAGAGCAGAGATCAAGAGTTGGACACTTAACCGACTGAGCTACCCAGGCACTCCATTAAATATTTCTTTACATAATATTTCTATACCTATTTTTTATTAATTCAAAATCTTCCCAAGGTTAGACTATGCTTACCTACATTGTAAGATGCTTGATATCACACTATCATGCATCATAAGGGAAATGCAAATTAAAGTTTATTTATTTTGAAAGAGAGAGTGTGAGCAGGGGAGGGGCAGGGAGAGAGAGGATCCTAAGCAGGCTCTGTGCTGCCAGCATAGACCCCAACACAGGCTCGAACCTAGGAACCGTGAGATCATGACGTGAGCCAAAGCCAAGAGTCAGACGCTCAACTGACTGAACCACCCAGGTGCCCTGGGAAATGCAAATTAAAACCACAGTGGGATACCACCACATACCTACTGGATGGCCAAGATGAAAAAGACTGATCATACCAAATGCTAATGAGGATGTGGAACAATTTTAATTCTCATGTGTTGCTGTCCATTCAGGACATTAATTCACTAGGTTAAAAAGGGAAATTTAATATAAAGAATTATTGGGGCGCCTGAGTGGCTCAGTTGAGCATCTGACTTTGGCTCAGGTCATGATCTCATGGTTTGTGAGTTCGAACCCCACATTGGGCTCTCTGCTGTCAGTGAAGAACCCGCTTCAGATCCTCTGTCTCCCTCTCTCTCTGCCCCTCTCTCACTCATGCTCTCTCTCTCAAAAATAAATAAACATTAAAAAAAAATTTTAAAGAATTATTAACTATGATAAAAGAGTATATGATCTAAGGAAACCCTATACGGTACCCTAGAAATGGAGGAAGAGTAACCAAAGAAAGAGAAAGTCAGAAGGAGAAGTCTTGTGGGAGAAGGCATGATTTGGCCATGGGATGGTGGAGAAGTTTGCCAGCTCATATCTAAGGAGTGGTTGGCTGGCTCAGTAGAGCACAAGACTCTTAATCTCAGGGTTGTGAGTTTAAGCCCTGAGGTTAAGGTTGGGCATGGAACCTACTTAAAATAAAATAACTCATATCTAAAAGTATTTTTAAAAGGGAGGGGGGTGGTGTCTGGGTGGCTCAGTCGGTTTGTCTTAGGTCATGATCCCAGGGTGTGGGATCGAGCCCCACATCTGGCTCCTCACTGAGTGTGGAGCCTACGTAAGATTCTCTCCCTTTCCCTCTGCCCCCTCTCCCTGATTCGATCTCTCTTCCTCTAAAAAAAAAATTAAAAGGGAGGGGAGCAGAAGAAGAGAATGGTTAGAATAAAAACCTTCATGTCACACGTGTAGAGGAAATATGCAAAGTTTTCCTTTCTGTAGTTGGTCAGATGATGAGAGTTGATGTCCAAAGCTTTCTTCTTTTATTTTAAATGTTTATTTATTTGTTTTTGAGAGAGAGAGAGAGCAGGGAAGGGGCAGAGGGAGAGGGAGAGAGAATCCCATGGGCCTTGAACCCATGAACTGTGAGACTATGACCTGAGCCAAAACCAAGAGTCAGATGCTTAACCAACTGAGCCACCCAGGTGCCCCTCAAAACTTTTTTCTTTACTTATCCTTTCCATCTTTCCCTGGCCCTGAGCAACAACCTCAACTGCTCTGGGTTCTTTAAAAAAATTTTTTTAACCTTTTATTTTATTTTTTAAGAGACAGAGAGGGACAGAGCATGAGTAGGGGAGGGGCAGAGAGAGAGGGAGACACAGATTCCAAAGCAGGCTCCAGGCTCTGAGACATCAGCACAGAGCCCGATGCGGGGCTGGAACCCACTAACTGTGAGTGTTACCTGAGCCAAAGTCAGATGCTCAACTGACTGAGCGACCCAGGCGCCTCAGTCAACTGCTCTGGGTTCTTTACATGGTAGAGCTGAAGTTGACCCAAACTTTCATTCCCAAAGGATTTGAGCATCCTGTGTTTTTTCAGTTGTAATTTTACATTAACCTTTACTATTGGGCATGGAAGTATTAAGAGGCCCCAGAGAATCCCCTGGAATCCAGACATAGTCTTCCTTGCCTCCGTCGTGTAGAAGAAGCCCAGTTTCACCTGGGTAATTGGGATCAATCATTCCAGCCAATAGATTAGCCACCTTCCTCTCTTTTGTTTTTGCCCACTGGTTCAGTGGCACAGGGTCCCACAATGTCCAGGTGGAAGTCTTATCTTCTAACTCAGTGAATCCACTGCAGGCACAGCATGACTCCCTGTGGGGACTAAGATCTCCAAACTAGCAGAGCTTGAAGTTGTAGAGGAGAGAAGCAAACATTCTTCTCTTCAAGTGAGTTCTTAGTTACCATTGTGAGAGGAGCCTTTCCAAGTCACTTCCTCCACTTGATTCCCAGACCCATAGATTCTGGCTGTGGGACAAACAGCACCATGCGGCGGTCTCTTATTCAAAGCATGCAGTGCTTCCTGTAAGACGGACAGGGTAGTGTTTCCCACTTGGCTCTGTCGCTGAGTCATTAAGTCATTCCACTTTTCTTTTTTGTTTTTAAGTTTATTTATTTTGAGAGAGAGGGAGAGGGAGAGGAAGAGGGAGAGGGAGAGGGAGAGGGAGAGAAGCACACATGACCCGGGAGGGGCAGAGAGAAAGGGAGAAAGAGAATCCCAAGCAAATCCCACAAACTGTGGGATCCTGACCCAAGCTGAAATCAAGAGTCAGATGCTCAATTGACTGAGCCACCCAGGGGCCCCAAATCATTGTACTTTTCAGTTAGGCAAGTTGCAACTGGGAGTAGGGGTATATATAAGACCAGTTTATTCCATGGGCATGAGCCTGTTGCTGCATTTCCTTCATTTTTTTAAAAGTTTATTTATTTATTTATTTTGAGAGAGAACCAGTGAGGAAAGGACAGAGAGAGAGGGGGACAGAGGATCCAAAGCAGGCTTGTATTCTGAGAAGTCCATCCATACGCTTCATCCCCAAACTTCCTTGTCCCTAATCTTTCAATCTTGTCCCTTCTAAGTTCTGACCATCCATCCAAACCATTGGTAAATGCCCATAAATTAGTACACATCCATAATCCTGGCCACTTCTCATTCTGGACAATGAACAACCAAATGTACTCTTTCACGTTTTGCCCTCTGTCCTTCAGGTTCTTCCCTGAGTGAGCCTAGCCTGCTGCAGCTGTCCCCTTTCCGGTGGTACCAGCATATTGTGAAGACAGTAAACCAGGTTCACATTCGTTCCTCAGTTAGCTGGTCACCAGGGACACACCAGAGGACAAGGCTTGGGTTCAGGAAGAGGAGGCAATGCAATAGGAGTTAGTGTTGAAGTAATAGAACAATTTGTACTACATACTGTTGACAACAGAGCGGGGAGAGGGGCACAGGGAGAAAGAGAGAGAATCTTTTTTTAAAATTTTATTTTTAACATTTATTCGTTTTTGAGAGTGAGAGAGACAGACCATGAGCGGGGGAGGGGCAGAGAGAGAGGGAGACACAGAATCCGAAGCAGGCTCCAGGCTCTGAGCTCTCAGCACAGAGCCCAATGCGGTACTTGAGTAGTTGACAACATAGTGCTTTGACAATTCTATACATTGCTTGATGCTCACCTTTTTTTTTTTTTTTTTTTTTTCCCTCAGAGCTGGGGGAGGCATAGAAGGAGAGACAGAGAATGCTGTTGGTTTTTTTTTTTTAATGTTTATTTTATTTTTGAACAAGCATGGGAGAGGCAGCGAGGGAGGCAGAATATGAAGCAGGCTCCACACCTGAGCTGTCAGCACAGAGCCCGACGCGGGGCTCAAATTTACAAACCATGAGATCATGACTTGAGCCCGAAGTCAGGTGCTTAACCGAATGAACCACCCAGGTGCATCCATTTCCACCTCACTGAAGTCCCCACCAGCCCCTTATGCCTATTTCACTTGTTCATATTCCTTGCCCTGTCCTCATAGGTATGTGAATTTGCCCCTCAGGGGATAGGGCTTGGCGTGGCTGCTTCCAACTTTAGGGTTGCTTCCTGCTTCTCCATTCATAATTCCTGAGGAGGAATCCTGGGTCTCCCTTCCATCCACCTCTTTTCCCCAGCACCTTCACCTTGGTCCAGGCCACCATGTCATCTCCCTCCTGGTTCATTGCACCGGTCTCCCGGCATTGATCTGTAGGCACAGAGCTGCCTCCTTCTCATTTTTAAGCAGAGAAAAATTTTTCTTTGTCTCTTGCCCATGGGCTGTCCAGCTGCTCCCATAGGACAACTGACCTGGTTTCATCACATCACCCTAAGAGTAAGGACTAGGGCAAAGGGAGCTGATGTACTTATTTACTTTGAGGTATTTAATAAGAAACCTATCTCTGACCCATCATACTCACATGCACATTCACAATAAAATTAATAAAGATGAATATTAAAAACCCAACAATGTGATTCAGTCACATTCTACATTATCTGCTTCTTTCTGTCCTGAAACCAACAAGGTCTGCTTATTTCTCATTTCTGCTGTCCTCTAATGTTGGCTTGCAATTGTCTCTTTAGTGACCCTTGTGGCATGATCTGTTAAGTTTCAGATTATAATAGTCTACTGACCAGCCTTTCCTACAGTTTTTGTTCAAAATGCTGAGAGAGAGGACTTGATTGTTTCAGACCATCTTTCTGTGTGAGGCCTTGTCATTGGTCTCCAGCAGCCTAGGAATGGCTAACTCCAGTCAGCACTGACAGGATGTCTCAACTACTAGGCAGCAGGAAAGGTGGGAGTGGGGGTGGGGTGCAAAGCAAGCAATGATTGGCTCCTTTAGCACAGTGGAGTCTCCTTTTACCTGGATTTGTTCACATCAGTGCCTGAGGTGAAAATAGTGTATAGTTAAAACTTCCTTGAAAATATCTAGGGACACCTGGGTGGCTCAGCTGGTTGAGTGTCCAACTCTTGATCTCAGCTCAGGTCATGATCCCAGGGGTTGTGGAATCCAGAGCCCCATCGGGCTCTCCGGTGAGCGTGGAGCCTGCTTAAGATTCTCTCTCTTTTGGGGCGCCGGGTGGCTCATTCAGTTGAGTATCCAACTTCGGCTCAGGTCACGATATCACAGTTTGTGGATTTAAGTGCCATGTCAGGCTCTGTGCTGACAGTTCAGAGCCTGGAGCCTGCTTCGGATTCTGTGTCTCCCTCTCTCTCTGCTGCTCACCTGCTCACACTTTGTCTTTCTCTCTCTCTCTCTCTCAAAAATAAAACATTAAAAAAAAAAAGATTCTCTCTCTTTATCCCTGTGCCTCTCTCCCCGGCTCGTATTTTCTCTCTAAAATAATTTAAGAATCGGGGCGCCTGGGTGGCTCCGTTGGTTAAGCGTCCGACTTCAGCTCAGGTCACCATCTCGCAGTCCATGAGTTCGAGCCCCGCGTCGGGCTCTGGGCGGATGGCTCAGAGCCTGAAGCCTGCTTCCGATTGTGTGTCTCCCTCTCTCTCTGCCCCTCCCCCGTTCATGCTCTGTCTCTCTCTGTCTCAAAAATAAATAAAAACATTAAAAAAAATAATGGAGCCTGGGTGGCTCCGTCGGTTGGGTGTCTGACTTCGGCTTAGGTCATGATCTTGCAGTTTGTGAGTTCGAGCCCCGTATCGGGCTCTGTGCTGACAGACAGCTCGGAGCCTGGAGCCTGCTTCGGATTCTGTGTCTCTCCTCTCAGTCCCTCCCCTGCTCATGCTCTGTGTCTTTCTCTCAATAATGAATAAACATTAAAAAAATTTTTTTTAATAAAATAAAATAATTTAAGAATAAAATAAAAATTTTAAAAAGAAAGAAAGAAAATACCTTAAGATAACACCATATTGGGGTGCCTGGGTGGCTTAGTCGGTTAAGCGTTCAACTTCGGCTCAGGTCATGATCTCACAGTTCGTGGGTTTGAGGCCCTGCATCGGGCTCTGTGCTGACAGCTCAGAGACTGGGGCCTGCTTCAGATTCTGTGTCTCCCTCTCTCTCTGCCCCTCCCCCACTTGCACTCTGTCTCTCAAAAATAAATAAACGTTAAAAAAAAAAGAAAAATATGATACCATATTGGAAGGTAAGATACCATTTTTATTGTGTCAAGCACAGTCCTTTTTTTATTGTGTCAAGCAACATGGGAGGCCATGGTGAAACAGATTGCTGTGACTTTGGCTAACCATCAGTGTCAGGTTTGGATTTAGGGACCATGTTGTATGAAAAATATACTCAACTCACACTCATCCAGGTGAGATATGGGAACCAAGGAAACAGTAGATTATGTCCATATCTTCTACTCACTCGGGAGTATATGCTGTTCACTCATTGACTGGAATGGAGGTCAGCATAATTTTTCTTGTTTAATTGGGTATTCTTTTTTTTTTTTTACATTTATTTTTGAGAAACAGAGTGAGACAAAGCGTGAGTGGTGGAGGGGCAGAGAGAGAAGGAGACACAGAATCTGAAGCCGGCTCTAGGCTCCAAGCTGTCAGCACAGAGCCCGACGTGGGGCTCGAACCCACAAACCGTGAGATCATGACCTGAGCTGAAGTTGGGTGCTCAACCGACTAAGCTACCCAGGCGCCCCTAAACGGGTATTCTTTTATGATTTTTTGGTTTATTGTGAATCCATATTGTTGACCCCACACTAGTCAAACATGCATAAAAAATTACTCAGCTTCATAGCAACTGTCTTTGCTGCTTCCTATCTTACCCCCCGTCTTCTATTTATCTGTTGACTTTAGACTCCGTTGCATCCCCAGCATCTGGCACATGGGTGAACTTGGTAAATATTTGTTGAAGGAAATATAATCCAAATGTTCTCTAATTTGATCACTCCCACCCATTCAATAAAGAAGGCCCTCTCTGCCTCTCTTTCAGCTGTCTCCTAGATATTCCTGGGTGTCCCCAGGGAGTGGCCACATTTGTGCCACTCACCCAGCTGTCCACTGTCATCTGCAGCTGTAGTGTCAGTGTTCAGGAAAGAAAATAGAAGTCGATGTAGGGTTGGGGCGCCTGGGTGGCTCAGTTGGTTGTGTGTCTGACTTCGGCTGATGTCATGATCTCTTGATTCTTGAGTTCGAGCCCTGAGTTGGGCTCTGTGCTGACAGCTCAGAGCCTGGAGCCTGCTTCAGATTCTGTGTCTCCCTCTCTCTCTGCCCCTCCGCTGCTCATGCTCTGTCTCTCTCTCTCTCTCAAAAATAAATACATGTTTAAAAAAATTAAAAAAAAAAAATTGATGTAGGGGCTGACTACCAGAAAGGTTGGATACACTGAGGAGTGTCTTCTACTCAGGATTCCTGCCTAATTTGTAGAGACTCTGCAAAATGAAAATATGGGACCCTTTGAAACAGCAGGAAGAAATTAAAATACTAATAATATTTTAGTATTAAAATAAAAATATTAAAATACCATTAAAAATACTAATACATAGGGGCGCCTGGGTGGCTCAGTCGGTTGAGTGTCAGACTCTTAATTTTGGCTCAGGTTATAATCTTGTGGTCATGTGGTAGTGGGATTGAGTCCCATGTTGGGCTCTGCGCAGACAGCATGGAGCCTGCTTGGGATTCTGTCTCCCTCTCTCTGCCTCTCCCCTGCTCATTCTCTCTCTCTCTTAAAAATAAACATTTAAAAAATAGTAATATGTAAAGCTTTTTTCTTTCTTCCATGATCTCTGTCAACCTGTGGTGGTCTTTTAAATTTGCTATTTAGGGGCACCTGGGTGACTCAGTTAGTTGCGCATCTGACTTTGACTCAGGTCATGATCTTACAGTTCGTGAGTTCACGTCCCGCATCGGGCTCTATGCTGACAGCTCGGAGACTGCTTTGGATTCTGTGTCTTCCTCTCTCTGCCCTACCCCGGCTTGTGCATGCACGTGCTCTTTGTCTCTCTCTCTCAAAAATAAAATAAAATAAAATAAAATAAAATAAAATAAAAATCAACAGGGAAGTAAATAAATAGTAAATAAGTAAGTAAGTAAGTAAGTAAATTTGCTACTTAATGCTGTGGTCCATAGGGCAGTGGATACTCCTGGGGTGAGCACAAACACAGGCATCTGGGGCACCTGCCGTGCAGCTTTATGTATACCTACAAATGTGCCTAATGACAGCATTTGTCATTAACCAGACTGCCCACTGGCTTCTGGCTTTCCTCCTCCCCACCAGCCACTGGACCAGCTCCTTGTGGACTTGGCCAGAGATGAAGTCGAACCAGGCATCTCTCCTTCCCATGGGCTTGCTGTCCAGGGTAATGCAACTTGTGTGCCAAGAAGAGCCAGGGATCAAGGTGGACCAAACATCCTTTCCTGCTGGGTTACCTGCTGAATGTGTGCCATGGCATGCTGACTGCAGAGAGGGGAGCTGCCACCCTGCCCTGCCCTCAAAGGTTATAGACAATGGATGGTATTGGACCTTGATTTTCCCTATGCCCTTGCATGGGCCCTCAGGCCCACGGGCCCAGGGAGGCAGAACAGGCCAAGAGCCTGACTCAGGGAGAGTGGTGGGAGGAGAGCACGCACAGGAGTCAGGCCCCAGGTCCCCGGTGCAGGCTCTACTGTCCCATCAGATTTCACTTACAAACATATTTAAAGATACCATTATTCAGAACTTCAAAACAGCAACTGCAGAGCATTAACCCCCCAAGCACGGAGCCCTTCTGAGTGTGGGGCCCTGCGCAACTGCCCTGAACACGTCTTGTTTCCAGGCTAGCGACCTGGGAATGACTCGACATCTAAAAGCTGACCTTGGAAAGCTGCTGCTGTAAAGTGGCCCCTGCAGGGATGAGGTTGAGAACACACCCCTGTAGCCCTCACCTGGAGTCAGGAAGTCCAGATCAAGAAGCTGTCACTGCTGCCCTTGCTCGGATCTCCTTCAGGAATGGTTTTGTCAACTTGAAGTCCAACTCCTGGTTTTGGCTCAGGTCATGATCTCACAGTTCATGAGTTCAAGCCCCCATTCAGGCTCTGCTGGTGGGGAGCCTGCTTGGGATTCTCTCCTTCTCCCTCTCTGCCCCTCCGCCCACCCTCTTAAATAAATAAACTTAAAAAAAAAAAGGGGGGGGGGGCTCAAACTCTGGATAAAGAGCCAGCTGGGGATATAAACTATGCTGCCCTGTATTAGCTAGCATGAAGACTTTGTTTCTAATACCGTGGTTTAAAGAACGCAACTTAATATACCAGCCAAACTCCGTATGTAGACCTTATTTGGATCTTGATATGAACAAACAGTAAAAGAAAAAATTGTGACATTTTTGAGACAATTGGAAACTTGAACAATGATTGACTTTCCCCTCAACATTTTATTACCCCAAATTTCAAAGATACAGAAAGGGTGAGGCATCTTAGAGTGAACACTCATATACTTACCACCTAGATTCTACAACAAACATTTTGCTACATTTGCTTTATCATACAACTAGCCATCTATACCTCTATCAATCCATAGCTTTTTTGATGTATTTCAAAGTAGATTGCAGATATCAGTATTCTTTCCCCAAATACTTCAGCGTGTGTCATTAACTGGACTGCCTGGATATTTCATCATGGAAATAATTTGAAATTTTTATATGTGTTAGGGTTACTGTGGTTATGTTTTTTAAAAAGTCTGTATTTTAGAAATATATACTCCGGGGTGCCTGGCTGGCTCTATTAGTGGAGCATGTGAGTCTTGGTCTCCAGGTTGTGAGTTTGAGCCCCGCATTGGGTGTAGAGATGACTTAAAAAAATAAAAATCTTAAAAAAAAAAATACTGAAATATTTTTTGGTACCCCAAAATGTAGCAGCTTCAAACAACACTTATTATCTTACAGTTTTTATGGATCAGGAATCTGGGGATGGTTTAGCCAAGCCATAGTCAACTGCTCAGGGTAAAGATGGGCCAGGAACCCACCAGGATTTGCCAGTTGTGGGTGGGGAGGGAGACTGACCCACACTTTCCAGTGTCCAGAAACAATCTTTGGTGTCATTCTGCTGCCATCTTGTGGCAGACCTGGAACCATCGCCCCTCCCTTCTAGACCTTCCCACACTAATCCTGTTGGATGCAGTTTTAGGACTTGATTCTTGAAACCTGTAACTTTTAGGTGCGCCTGGCTGGCTCGGTTGGTAGAGCATGTGGCTCTTGATCTCGGGATTGTGAGCTCAAGCCCCCCATTGGGTGTAGAGATTACTTAAAAATAAAATCTTTCAGGGGGCACTTGGGTGGCTCAATCGTTAAACATCAGACTCGGTTTCGGCTCAGGTCATGATCTCAGTTTTGTGAATTCGAGCCCCACATGAGGTTCTGCGCTGGCAGCGTGGAGCCTGCTTGGGATTCTCTTTCTCTACCCCTCCCTCACTTGCACTGTCTTTCTCAAAATAAATAAATACACTTAAAAAAATAATATCTTTAGGGGCACCTTGGTGGCTCAGTCAGTTGAGTGTTGGACTCCTGATTTTGGCTCAGGTCATGATCTCGCAGTTAGGAGACTGAGCCCCACGTTGGGCTCTGTGCTGACAGTGTGGAGCCTGCTTGGGATTCTCTCTCTCTCCATCTCTTCTCTGCCCCTCACATAGGCACACTCTCTCCCCAAATAGATAAATTTTAAAAAATCTTTTAAGGGGCACCTGGGTGTCTCGGTTGTGCGTCTGACTTCGGCTCAGGTCATGATCTCATGGTTTGTGAGTTGGAGCCCCGCATCAGCCTCTGTGCTGACAGCTCAGAGCCTGGAGCCTACTTCAGATTCTGTGTCTCCCCCTCTCTGCCTCTCCCCCACTCACTCTCTGTCTCTCCCAAAAATAAACAAACATTTATTTTTTTTTATTTTTATCCCCCCCCCAAAATAAACAAACATTTAAAAAAATCTTTTAAAAAATAAAAATAAATCTTTAGAAAAAAACACTTTTAACTTTTATTTACCCAATTGCTGAATAGATCATAAATTCACATGGCTTAAAATTCATAAGGGTGAATAGGGAGAGAAATATTTTTCTCCTGAGAACTCCTGAGTTCCTCTCCAGGTGGACAATTCCATGTTATTTGTATCTCGTATCTCCTCCCAGGGAAATTGTATGTGTATATGAAAAACAGAAGCAAAAAAAAAAAAAAAAAAAATCCAGCACCCCCCGAAAACACAATAACGACACCCCCAAAATATACTCAGCCTTCCCAAGCATAAAAGAATACTTCATTCCTAAAATCAGCAGATTCATTCAACAATATTAGTGCTGATTTGAACAAACAATATGCATATGTTTTCAACTAACAAAAAACAGAAAAATACATGTGATCCGATGAGGAAATGTGAACATTGCCTGGATATTTTATTGTATTAACAAATTAATGTTAATCGTTTAGGTGCGATAGGGATTTATCGCTTAAAGATGCAATCTGAAGTACTTATGGATGAAATGGTATGATGTCTTGGTTTGATCTGAAACCCATCATGGGGGAAAAGTGAGTGGGAGTGTAGATGAAGCAAGTCTGCTGAGGCTGGGTAATAGAAATGGGGAAGGGGTGTTCATTATTCTGTTTGCTCTAGGTTTGTGTATGTTTGAAATTTTCCACGATGAAAAATTGAAGTATATTTCCTGAGTGCCTACTGTGTGCTGGGCACTGTTGTAGACACAGCAGTGAAGAAAACAGAAAAAAACCCCATCATTCACGTAGCTTACATTCTGGTGGGATAATGATAGCTAACATTCATTGAGGACTTACCAAACGCTAGACTGTTGTAAACTTGTTGGAGTACCTATCAGTACATAAATACCTTCCTCACTCCTGGTGTTGCTTTACAAGGTGCCTTGTATTCAGTGTATGGATCCTCCACAATTCATTTTGCTAAGATTAAGTGGACAGACAGGATTTTAAACAATATTTGCTGTTGTATTTCATTCAAACTACCTTAACATTGTTCTTTTCCATATATTGCAATAAAGCTGGTGATTGCTGTTGTTTTGCTTGTCATAATAATTTCCTTCGGAGTCCTTGACTGTATTGCACATGTTGAAACATATCATTTCCCCTTGTACTTTCAGTGCAATCCATTAAGAATGCCAAGAGTAGGGGTGCCTGGGTGGCTCAGTCAGTTAAGCCTCCGACTCTTGATTTCGGCTCAGGTCATGACCTCAGGGTTCATGAGTTCCAGCCCCGCATCAGGCTCTCTGCTGTCAGCACAGAGACTGCTTCAGATCCTCTGTCCCTCTCTTTCTCTGCCCGTCCCCTGCTCTCTCTCTTTCTCCCTCTCAAAAATAAATAAACTTAAAAAAAATGCCAAGAGTAACAGTTAAATGTGCCAATTTTGTTTGCCAAACAGCAGCTTTGAAAATATTTGTCAAATGAAATTACTTTAAAAAAAATTTTTTTTAACATTTATTCATATTTTGAGAGACAGAGTGTGAGTGGGGAAGGGGCAGAGAGAGAGGGAGGCAGAATCCAAAGAAGGCTCCAGGCTCTGAACTGACAGCACAGAGCCCGACGCAGGGCTCGAACTCACAGACTGTGAGATCATGACCTGAGCTGAAGTTGGACTCTTAACCGACTGAGCCACCCAGGGGCCCCATGAAATTACTCTTCAAGTAGGAAAATGTGTAACTCATTACTGAGTTCAGTTCACCTACTTTGTATTGTCCCTCATGACAATTATATTCAGGAGGGTGGTAGCTCCAAACTTTGAACAAAATACATTATTTCAAAAATTCAGCTCTTTGATGAGCTTTATTTGAGCAATTCTTGCTGAATTTTCAAAGCCATTAATGAGATTCAATAGAATCTCTTTGGGTGCCAAAGCCTTGTTATATGAAGAATTGAGACTACAATTCTTCCAACAATTTAATACTTCCACTGTGTTTTCTGGTTATGCTTGTAGGTCCGTCCCTTGTAATTCTTTTACAAATTTGCCAGTTTAATGTATACTGATTAACAATGTCTTTTCTAATCCTATTTAAGTATATTCAGTCTTGTGAATATGAGGTTAAATTTAAATACAATTAAACTTCCATCAAATTTATCTTGCCTGATATGTTACATTAGTGGAAGGTATTGTGAAGTGTGGAGTGTTAGTGCTCTAAGGAGACTCTAAGTGTTCTAAGACTATCAAATCAGACTAAGACTATCAGACTTCATTGCCTAAAAAGAATTGTGTATATTCACAAGAATTGGGATGCTGGCTTATTATCAAATGGTAGCCTAGAGATGATAGATACAGTCATCACTGAGAGGTAGAGTTTTATCAGTTGATTTATCACTGAAAAATTATACACATCATTAAATATGCCAAAATCGGGGTGCCTGAGTGGCTCAGTTAGTTAAGCGTACATCTGACTTCGACTCAGGTCGTGATCTCACGGTTTGTGAATTCAAGCCCCACATCGGGCTCTCTGCTGTCGGCACGGAGCCCGCTTCAGATCCTCTGTCCACTTCTCTCTTTGCTCCTCCCCCACTCATGCTCTCACTCTCTCAAAATAAATAAACTTTATTAAGGGCTTTAAAAGTAAATAAATGAATAAACAAACAAACAAGCCAAAATAGAGTATAAATACTGACTGATAATAAATAAATATTGACTGGTATCTTGCCATGCCAAATGCAAATAAATACAATAAAAACAAGACTTTTTTCATTAACAGTCATAACACAATTAAAATATTGAGCTTAGGGGCACCTGGGTGGCTCAGTTGGGTTAAGCATCTGACTCTTCATTTCTGCTCAGGTCATGGTCTCACGGTTTGTGAGTTTGAGCCCCACCCACACCGGGCTCTGTGCTGGCAGTGTGGAGGCTGCTTGGGATTCTCTCTCTCCCCACCTCTCTCTCTCTCTCTCTCAAAATAAATACAGAGCTTTTTAAAAAATTAAAAAATTAAATTAAAAAAAATTGAGCTGAGAACGTTGATCTTTTTCTTCCTCTGAAAATATTATTGGAAAGGCTCATGGTCCACAGAAAGCAGACTTTAAGAGGTCTACATTCAGGATGTTTGACAGGTAGTGCCACAGAATCGGCATCTGTTGGGAGAATGAAGGCAACAGAATGGGTGGGGGCAGAAGTCCAGTTGCAATGCAACAGCCACAAGGCCTTAGTAACCCCCCACAAGTCTCCGTGGAACTGGGACGGGATGGCCCTGCAGAGCTGCCCATGGGCAGTAGGGCTGAGCCTTTACATCTGTACCCATGGGATGAGGGCCATTATTGCAGGAAGGGCTAAGTGGAAGTTCCTACAACTTCTATTCCCTTCCAAGACAGTAAATGGCAAGCAATACTGCACCCTTGAGGGAATTATAGAAAGTAATCCTGCAATTAAAGACCTGAGAGAATGGGTCGCCTAGGTGGCTCAGTCATTGGGCATCTGTTTTCAATTCAGGTCATGATCTCACAGTTGGTGAGTTCCAGCCCCATGTCAGGCTCTGTGCTGACAGCTCAGAGCCTGGAGCCTGCTACAGATTCTGTCTCCTCTCTTTCTGCCCCTCCCCCACTCACCCTCTGTCTCTCTCTCTCTCTCTCTCTCTCTCTCAAAAATTAAATAAATGTTAAGAAAATTAAAAAAATCAAAAAGACCTGAGAGAAGCAAGGGTGGTGATACCTATCACATCTTCATTTAATTCACCAGTTTGGCTGCATTGTCAACTTAACCTGATGGTGGCTCCAACGGTAGCTCCTGGCCCACACGCAGTATTTTTACTAGAAAAAAAAAATCAACATATCCCCAGGTACTTGGGCTGCAGCTATTGACCTGGCTAATGCCTTTTTCTCTATACCTATTTGGAAGAACTACCAGAAGCAATTTTCTTTTACCTTTATAATACCTTCACAGCGTTGCCTCAGGGTTATGTCAACTCTCCTGCTCTTTGACATAAAATAGTTTGCAGAACTTGATCATCCTGACATTCCACAAAAGATCATCCAGGTGCCCTCCATAGTAACTTTTTAGTCAGTCAGTATTTATTTATTTATTTATTTATTTATGTCAGTTAGTAATTTTTTAAGTAGACTTCATGCCCAGTGCAGAGTCCAATGCAGGGCTTGAATTCAGGACCCTGAGGTCAAGACTTGAGCTGAGATCAAGAGTTGGATGCTCAACTAACTGAGCCACCCAGGTGCCCCAATGTATAGTAACTTCCAAGTGTGGAATTTTATATCTGTAACTAGCTTAAAAATTGTGGAGGGGTTTGGTAAAGTGAAGGTTTCCCACCTGGATATTCCCACAAAAATATTCTATCATTTGCTTAATTTATTAATCCAAATTTTCTACCTATTATTACTTATTATTATTTGTTCAACAAATATCTGACTGCCTCTTAGGAGCAAAGTAGCAGATACAATTGTCAACACATCAATGATTTAGAATTATGGTAAGAGTTGTGCGAATTCAGTCAACTTTTAAAAAATACAAACAGGGGCACCTGGGTGGCTCAGTCGACTTCGGCTTGGGTCATGATCTTGCGGTTTGTGAGTTCGAGCCCTGCTTTGGGCTCTGTGCTGACAGCTCAGAGCCTGGAGCCTGCTTTGGATTCTGTCTTCCTCTCTTTGTCCCTCCCCCATTCACACTGTGTCTGTCTCTCTCTCAAAAATAAACATTAAAAAAAAAATTTTTTTAACTTATAAGCTAAGAGGAAACATGCAAAAATGATAACATTCATGTTTGAGTGAAAGTACTAAAAATGTTTTCTCCTTATAGTTTTCTATACTCTCTGTATTCTTCTATTGAGCATTTTTACTTTTTATAAGGACAAGACAAAAAATTGTTTTAAAGATTCCTATTAAGAAAAAAAAAAACGATTCTTAAAATCTTTCATACTTTTGTTCCTAGCATTGCCACTTTTTGTGTTAGGACCATGCATTTTACAGATTACCTGAAAAAACACGATTTTTCCTTTTCACAGCCACACATTTGTGAAGTTGTACGTGCACATGAAACTCTGCCCTATCTTGCCCTTGTAATTTAGGATTCTTCATTTATGAGGCCTTGGACAAGCTACTTAATTTCTTTGACTCTCAATTTCTTTATCTTTTAAAGTAGGGGGGGGAAAAAAGAAGTGAAGCCAGAGACATAAATGACAATGTATGCAAATAACAAGGCAGGGAACACTTGGTGAATTTCAGGCACTGTGCTAGGAACTTTACACACATTTGTTCATCTCAAAAATAGCTCTTTTAAGTAAGAAGAATATGGCCAGTCCATTATTAAATGAACAAAGGATATGAACATACAATTTATTTATTTAATTAACAAATATTTATTGAGCAGCTACTATGTTTCAGGCACCATGCTAAAAGCAATACTAATGGTCAGTAAATACATGAACAAATGGTCATCTGTCTTAATCATAGTGAAAGGAATACAAGTGAAAACCAAGGTAACTTCCATTTTTCACCCATCAAATGGTCTACACATTTAAAATAAAATGTTTTCTCCAGGATTAGATGAATGTGGTGTTTTGGGATCTCTGCTACTGTGGGCAGATGCATGGAGGCATAATTTTCTTGAAGGCACTTAAGCAATGTGTCTAAACCAGCTGTCTAAAAATGTCCAACCAGAGAATGAAGCACTCCCAGTCATTTGTGGCTTCTGTATATCACTTGGGAATGTACCAAAACAAAAACAAAACAAAACAAAACAAAATAACAACAACAACACAAAAATGACTCCTTGGAAAATGGCTACTTCAAGGTGGGAGGTAGGGTATGAACAAGGTGAGCCTGGAACATTTGTAGCAGACTGCAAGCAAGTGATCAAAGACTACTGCGGTCATACCAAAAGGACAGAGGAGCCAGGGGAAGGCGCTCCCACATTCCAAACATGGAACAATTTGAGTATCAATGAGAGTACAACCTAATTGTATTTAAATATATTAAATATGCTACACACACAGACCTAAACTCATAGGTTATCATGGCAGAATGCTAGGGAACCAACTCATTATTTTGAAACCAGTAAAGAGAAAGAAAGAAGCGTTTATCTCGCCTTTACTTACGGTAATAGGGAAAATCACGTAGCAGTTAAAGGGGAGTTTTTCTTCATAAAAATATCCTGGCTAATAAAAGAAGAAATAGGATACCATCCTGTAATCCTTAGTGGATTAATAGATCAATTGAACAATGGTTGCTAACATCATAAAAAGACACCTCAATGTTGTGTCTCAATACTAACCACCTGTAAATAGTCTTAGCCAAACACCACAGAACACCTCTTCAATCTGATCAAGCCTCTAGATACCAACTACCAATTTATAGGCAATACCAATAATAGAGGAGCATGTTAAACTACACCAGGGATTCAGTCAGCAAAAACTAGGCTCTGCGAAAATCTACAAGGCAAATGATCTAGTTTCTTCATAAAATAAATTACCAGGGGGGTAAAAAAGGATAAGAATGCACTGACAGAGACTTAAGAGATGTAACAACTGCAATTTGTAGACATAATTTGGATCTCAATTAACTTAAAAAATTTTTGTTTTTACATTTATTTATTTTCGAGAGACAGAGACAGAACGTGAGCAGGGGAGGGGTAGAGAGAAAAGGAGATGCAGAATCTGAAGCAGGCTCCAGGCTCTGAGCAAGCTGTCAGCACAGAACCTGACGTGGGGCTCAAACCCACGAACTGTGAGATCATGACCTGAGCCGAAGTTGAACACTTGACTGACTGAGCCACCCAGGTGCCCCTCAATTAACTTTAAAAAAAAATTGACATTTGTGAAACAATTAGAAATGGGAACACTGACCATCATCGTATGTGTAATGACAGTATTGCCATTTTTTTTAAGGAGTGAAAATCGTCTCTCAAGTCGTGATATACTGTAGATACGTACTGAAATATTTATAGATTAAATGATGTTGCCGGAATTTACTTCAAAACTAACATGAGGGTGGAGGAGTGGGTGGAGATACAGACACAACAAGATGGGCCATGGGCTAATAATTACTGAAGCTGGTGATGGGGGCACTGGAGGTACATTATAAGATTTTGTGTAAACAGAGAGTTTTAAAAATGTATATACATTTTGATCGAGCACTTCCACTTTCAGGAATGTATCTTAAAGAGGTATCACACATATAGAAAATAATTTATGTGCAAGGATATTTATTATACAATTGTTTGAAAGCAAAAATAATGGAAAAAACTAAATTGACAGGATAAATTATGAAACACATATACTATGCAGCTGTTAAGGAAGAATAAGGCAGCTATATATGTATCAATATGATCCAATTTCAAGGTGTATGGATAAGCAAAAATAACAAGTATAGAAATTTGCTACCATTTATGTAAAAATCTTTTTTATAAAGAGTGTTATATGTATGTCTACACTTAGGCAAACATAAAAATCAGGCAGTACACACAAGAACTTGACAGCAGTGATAGGTACATAGAGTAACAGCAGAGGTGGAGTAGAGATTATATACCAAATTGTAACTTTAAGATATTTATCCTATGAGTGTGCTGTTACTATTCAAAGTGACACTTTTTAATGTCATAGCTTTGAACTCCTCCAAATGTACACTGTAATCGTTAAACCACTTAAAGTAAAATGACATACAGAACACTACTTCCTAATCCTGTGTAGGCAGTGACACACGCAGAAAATACAGGTGCTTTAGTCAACAGTCTGGATGACTGAGAAGATGGATGGCATCGGGACACAACAGGCCCTGTGCCCCAGCCACTGCCTGGACTGAGGGGATGTTTCCTTAAGATTCCCCAGATTCATTCACAGGCTCTGATCCGTATATCACTAGGGTTGGATCAGGGCTCTCTCCCCTACCATTGTCATCTCCTGGAGTTATATCAAAATTCTGAAAACATAATTAATCCACGACAGGTGAAATTCTAGACATTCTATTTAAAATTAGCTTCTAACTTTAGCCCCATGTCAGGCTCTGTGCTGACAGCTCAGATCCTGGAGCCGGCTTCAGATTCTCCCTCCCTCTCTGTCCCTTCTCCACTCGCACTCTTTCTCAAAAATAAACATTAAAAATAATTTTTTTAAATTAGCTTCTAACTTTGAAGAGATTGGATTCAATTAGCAGCAATTTTATTTATACTTATTTTCACAAATGATGATCATCTACAATTTGTTTCTTGGGAGCTATCCTTTTTTTTTTTTTTTTTATCATAGTTTTATTTAGCCTTGGAAATGAACTGGCAAGCTTCTCTCAGGGATTATCTATCTGTTCCTTGAAGTTTTAGTAGGCTAAACTGTTTTTAAAGGGAAGAGCTTTGATGTCTTTTTATGTCCTTCTACAATCATTCAGGTATTCCACGTCTTCTTAAACCAGTTTTGATACTTTTGTAAAAATCCATTCTCTTTAAATTTCCAAATACATTAAAACCAGGCATAGTAGCTATTTAAAAGAAATACCCACCCCTTCCTTATTCATAAAGCTAAATGTTTTTCTTCTAGTTCAGAGTTGTCTTCCATCTTATAATATTGTTAAATAAACAACCTTCAGATTCAGCCTACTGTTGTTTTTTACTTTTTATTTTTAATTATCATTCTTACTATTGATACGGGTTTATGTGGTAATTTCCCTCTAATTTTTAGAGTTGACCATTCATCCATTCAATAGGCTTAGTATGTGACTGGCAATGAGTAAGTGCTGGAGATCTACATTTGGAGAACAAAGCCCTTACCTTCAATCCTGGGGTGACAGGAACATAGCTTTGGCTGTACGGAACTGGTTTTGATGTATAGAATTTTTTGACTGCTCTTGAGTTATACTTGGAAGTGGCTTTAGATTTCTAAGTGGGTCGATTTCTTTTGGCTACTCTTCTGTTAATTTCTAATCTTGTGACTTCCTAGCTTTCAATATCATGAAGACCTTCTTATGCTAATTATACTTTACTACTGTTTTCCAGAATGAATTATTGTTAACAAGTGGTTATGAAGGCTTTTTGTTATTTGGCACATTCATAAGGCCCTTCTCTCACATGAACTCCTTAACGGTAATACTGTTATAAATTAACAACAATAACTAATATTTATTGAACTATATATAGGGTTTATAAAAAATATCTGATAGTCCTCAGGAGAACTCTATCAGGTAAGTATAATGATTACTGCTTAAAAATAAGTAAACTGAGAAACAGGAAGATTGCATAATTTGTTCAATGCTATACAGTCGGTAACTGGTGGAACTGAGATAATACTAAATAATATGTATATCATGGTAAAAGGCACATTCAGAAAATACCTTAATAGGGTCATTTTCTCTTAGGAATTCTCAGAAGTTTAACACATTTTGTGTGGTAACAGAAAGGTTTTCTATAGTCACATTAGTATTTTTTTCAGCATAAGTTTTCTGATGCTTAGTAAGCAGTGAGTGTGAGGCAAAAAGAATTCCTGCATTTATTGAATTTTCTTCTGGTAGGAATAATCCCACGTTCCGTAATGGAAATGACAAGTGAGGGTTTTCTGACATTAATCACATTACATTACACATTACCTAATATTGAGTCAGGTGTGAAATCCATGTAAAGGCTTTCCTATACCCTTAACATTCAAGGCTTTCTAACCAGTATGGATCCTGTAGTGTTCGATGAGCTGCGAGCCAAGAACAAAGGCCTGCCCACATTCTCTACATTCATAAGGTTTGATACCAGGATGAATTCTCTGATGTTCAGTAAGTTGTGAACTACGAATAAAGGCCATTCCACATTCCCTACATTGATAGGGTTTCTCACAAGTATGAATTCGTTGATGATGAGTCAGTTGTGAAACACGGATAAAGGCTTTCCCACATTCCTTACATTCATAGGGTTTGTCACCTGTATGAATTCTTTGATGTTGAATAAGGTATGAACTACGACTAAAGGCCTTCCCACAGTCCTTACATTCATAGGGTCGGTCACCAGTATGAACCCTCTGATGTCGTGTAAGCTGTGCATGTTGTCTAAAAGCCTTCCCACATTCCTTACATTCGTAGGGTTTCTCCCCAGAATGAATTCTTTGATGTCGAGTAACTTCTGAGCTATGAATAAAGCCCTTCCCACATTCCTTACACTCATAGGGTTTCTCACCAGTATGAATCCTCTGGTGGACAGTAAGCTGTGAATGCTGTCTGAAGGCTTTCCCACATTCTTTACACTGATAGGGTCTTGCACCCGTATGAATTCTCCGATGAACAGTAAGTTGTGAGCCACGAATAAAAGCCTTCCCACAGTCTTTACACACATAGGGTTTCTCACCCGTGTGAGTTCTTTGATGAAGAATAAGTTGTGAATGCTGTCTAAAGGTCTTTCCACATTCTTTACATTCATAGGGTTTGACACCAGTATGAAGTCTTTGATGTAGAATAAGTTCTGAAGTACGACCAAAGGCCTTCCCACATTCCTTACAATCATAAGGTTTCTCACCTGTATGAATTCTCTGATGTTGAACAAGGTGTGAGGCACGACTAAAGGCCTTCCCACATTCCTTACAGTCAAATGGTTTTTCACCAGTATGAGTTTTCTGATGCTGAATAAGGTGTGAGCCACGGCTAAATGCTTTCCCACACTCATTACATTCGATCAGTTTCTCACCAATCTCATTGTTCTGATGTAAAGGGAGGGATGTGTGATGCTCAAAAGTGGGCATGTTTTCATATGTGATTTTTACTTGCTTGAAACAGCATTCCTGAGTTACTCGTTGTCTTTCAAATTGGCCTTTGCATTCCCAGTCATCTCCAAAACTGGAGCCCTCAAAATCACAGCATTTAAGGCTTTCCATGATCTCCCAATTGAATGACTCTACTTCAAAAATATCTTTTTGTGGAAATTTCTCACACCTGGACTCCAGCTCTGAAAAAGAAAAAAAGAAAGAAAGAAAAGAAAAGAAAAGAAAAAAAAGAAAAGAAAATACAAGCAAGCTTCATTAAGAGAAACAAAAAATTTTATAGCTGACTAGAGAGACAAAATGAAAATAACCTTAAAAAGTGAATGGCTTATGTAAGTCTCAAATATTGCTGTGCAATTTCCAAAGAGTACATGAAAGCACAAATATGATGAGGTGTCAGAAGGGAGCAAAAGAAATTAAGCTGGGTGTTCTTAATTTTTATATAGGTCTCTCTTCCACATCTTGCACCTGCCTTCATAATACTTTTATCAGTTGTAATTAGATTTTCATTTACTTATTCATCTGTTGATCTTTTTGTTTTGTTCCTCCTAAATATCCCCAAAGGTAAAAATACAGCCTTTCTCACTAGCTTTTGTAACCAAACCCTAGTATATAATAAACTTTTAATAATGGGTTGTTTGATGAACAAATACTGCATTCTAGAGACAGATAAGTAGAACACAATAGAAAGCCAGAAAGAGACTGGAGTTTATATGGAAATTGAATTTATTATAAAGGTGGTATTTCAAAGGGGAAAAGGATAATTTTTGTAATAAATAAAGTTGGACAACAGGATACTCATTTGGAAAAAGATAAAAGTGTATCCATCACCAAAAACCATAAAATACCTAAGAATAAACCTAACCAAAGAGGTGAAAAATCTATACACTGAAAACTATAGAAAGCTTATGAAAGAAATTGAAGAAGACACACACAAAAAAAGGAAAAACATTCCATGCTCATGGGTGGGAAGAACAAATATTGTTAAAATGCCAATACAAAGCAAACTACATATCCAATGCAATCCCTATCAAAATAACACCAGCATTCTTCACAGAGCTAGAATAGACATCCTAAAATTTGCATGGAATCAGAAAATACCCCGAATAGCCAAAGCGATCCTGAAAAAGAAAACCAAATCTGGAGGCATCACAATCCCGGACTTCAAGCTGTATTACAAAGCTTGACAAGTACCATCAAGTACCATCAAGACAGTATGGTACTGGCACAAGAACAGACACATAGACCAATGAAGTACATAGATCTCTACAGAACAGAGAACCCAGAAATGGACCCACAAACATTTGGCCAACTAATCTTTGACAAAGCAGGGAAGAATATCCAATGGAAAAGAGACACTCTCTTCAGCAAATGGTGTTGGGAAAACTGGAGAGCAACATGCAGAAGAATGAACAAGGGCCACTTTCTTATGCCATACACAAAAATAAACTCAAAATGGAGGAAAGACCTAAACATAAGACAGGAAACCATCAAAATCCTAGAGGAGAAAACAGGCAACAACCTGTTTGACCTCAGCCACAGCAACTTCTTATGTGACATGTCTACAGAGACAAGGGAAATGAAAGCAAAAATGAACTGTTGGGGCCTCATCAAGACAAAAAGCTTCTGCACAGTGAAGGAAACAATCAGCAAAACTAAAAGGCAAACAATGGAATGGGAGAAGATATTTGCAAATGACATATCAAATAAAGAGTTATTGGGGCGCCTGGGTGGCGCAGTCGGTTAAGCGTCCGACTTCAGCCAGGTCACGATCTCACGGTCCGTGAGTTCGAGCCCCGCGTCAGGCTCTGGGCTGATGGCTCAGAGCCTGGAGCCTGTTTCCGATTCTGTGTCTCCCTCTCTCTGTCCCTCCCCCGTTCATGCTCTGTCTCTCTCTGTCCCAAAAGTAAATAAACGTTGAAAAAAAAAATTAAAAAAAAAAGAGTTATTATCCAAAATCTATAAAGAATTTATCAAACTCAACACCCAAAAAACAAATAATCCAGTAAAGAAATAGGCAAAAGACATGAATAGACACTTTTTCCAAAGAAGACATCCAGAGGGCTAATAGACACATTAAAAGATGCTCAACATCACTCATCATCAGGGAAATAAAAATCAAAACCACAATTAGATATCACCTCACACCTGTCAGAATGGCCAAAATTAACAACTCAGGCAACAACAGATATTGGTGAGGATACAGAAAAAAAGGAACCCTTTTGCACTGCTGGTGGGGATGCAAACTGGTGCAGCCACTTTGGAAAACAGTATGGAGGTTCCTCAAAAAATTAAAAATAGAACTACCCTATGACCCAGCAATTACACTACTAGGTGCTTATCCAAAGGATACAGGAGTGCTGTTCCAAAGGGGCACATGCACCATCGACAATAGCCAAAGTATGGAAAGAACCCAAATGTCCACTGACTGATGAATGGATAAAGAAGATGTGGTGTGTATACACAATGGAATATTACTCGGCAATAAAAAAAAAAAAAAAAAAAAAAAGAAATCTTGCCATTTGCAACAATGTGGATGGAGCTAGAGTGTATTTTAAAAAAACTTTTTTTTTTAACATTTATTTATTATTGAGAAACAGAGAGAGACAGAGCATGAGTATGGGAGGGGCAGAGAGAAGGGGAGACAGAATCTGAAGCAGGCTCCAAGCTCTGAGCTGTCAGCACAGAGCCTGACGCGGAGCTTGAACTCACGAACTGCGAGATCATGACCTGAGCTGAAGTCAGATACTTAACTGACTGAGCCACCCAGGTGCCCTAGAGTATATTATGTTAAGCAAAATAAGTCAGTTAGAGAAAGACAAATATCATATGATTTCACTCATATGTGGAATTTAAGATATAAAACAGATGAACATAAAGGAAGGGAAGCAAAAATAATATAAAAACAGGAGAGAGACAAACCATAAGAGACAAATGCAGAGAACAAACTGAGGGTTGCTAGAGGGGTTTTGGGTGGGGGGATGGGCTAAATGGGCTAAGGAGGATGTTTGTTAGGATGAGAACTGGGTGTTATATGTAAGTGATGAATCACTAAATTCTATTCCTGAAATCATTATTACACTATAAGTTAACTTGGATGTAAATTTAAAAAAATAAAAATAAATAAATTAGATACAAATTTGTCATTTAAAAAAAAAATGTATCCATATGTTATGCCACCATATACCAGAACAAACTCCAAGTAGAGTTTTAATGTTAAAAGAAAATGGAAACCATACAAATACTAGGAGGAAACAAAGTAGATACTTTATAACCTAGGTATGGGGAAACCTAACAATGAAACAATGACTCAAAATTCAAAAGGAACCAAAGCAAAGACTAGTAAATTCCATATGTAAAGGTGAAAAACAAAAGAAAACAAAACTTGCACATGAACAAAAAACACCAAAAGTAAAATCAAAAAACAAGTGACAGGAAAATACTTAAAACTTAAAAAAAAATTTTTTTTAATGTTTATTTATTTTTGAGAGATAGAGTGAAGTAGAGGAGGGGCAGAGAGAGAGGGAGACACAGAATCTGAAGCAGGCTCTAGGCTCTGAGCTGTCAGCACAGAGCCCAACATGGGGCTCGAACCCATGAACCATGAGATCATGACCTGAGCCAAAGTCGGACGCTCAACCAACTGAGCTATCCAGGTACCCCCTTAAACTTATATGGCAGGTAATGGGATAATCTTTATGATTTATGAAAAGTTCTTTAAAAATTGAGAAAATATTCCCAAAAAAGTTAATCATACAATTATCATCTGATCCAACAATCCCACTCTTAGGTATATACCCAAAAGAAGTGAAAACAGGCACTTAAATACTTGTATATCCATGGTCACAGGAACATTATTCACAATAGCCAAAAGGTGGAAAGAACCCAAGCATCCATCAACAGACAAATGGATAAACAGAATGTGGTATATACACACAATGGAAAACACTCAGCTTTTCTAAAAATTCTGGTAAGTGCTACAACATGGATGAACCTTGAAAACATTATGCTACATGAAATACATGAGATAACCTAGAATAGTCACATTTATAAAGACAGGAAGTAGAACAGAGGTAACTAGGGGCTGGGAGAAAGGGAAAATAGACAGTCATTGTTTCATGGATAGAGTTTTTATTTGGGATAATGAGTAAGTTCTGGGGTAGTGGTGATGGGTGCCCAACACTGGGAATGTAATTAATGCTACTGGATTGTATACTTAAAAATGGCTAGGGAAGCCTGCGTGGCTCAGTTGGTTAAGCATCTGACTCTTTGATTTCGTCTCAGGTCATGATCTCATGGTTTGTGGGTTCAAGCCTCATGCTGGGCTCTGCGCTGTCAGCATGGAGCTTGCTTGGGATTCTCTCTCCCTCTCTCTCTGCCCCTCCCCTGCTTGCGCATGTGCATGCTCTCTCTGTCTCTCTCTCAAAATAAATAAATAAATAGGGGTGCCTGGGTGCCTCAGCTGGTTAAACATCTGACTTCGGCTCAGGTCATGATCTCACGGTTCATGGGTTTGAGCCCCGAATCAGGCTCTGTGCTGACAGCTCAGAGCCTGGAGCCTGCTGTGGATTCTTGGTCTCCCTCTCTCTCTGCTCCCACCAGGTTCTCCCTCTCCTTCCCTCCCTCCCTCCCTCTCTCTCTCTCTCTCTGAAAAATAAAAAATAAAACATTAAAAAAATAATAATAAATTTATGAAATATAAGAACAACAATAAACTAGAATTCCAGATCATTAAAACAAAATCAGAATGGGGTGAGGGTGAGGATGAATCTAGGCAAGGGCCAACAAACTTTTTCTGGAAAGGACCAGATAGTAAATGTTTTAGGCCTTGTGGACCACATAAGGTGTCTGTAGCATATGCATGCATGCATGTGTGTGTGTGTCCCTCTGTCTGTCTATCTTTAAGCCCTATCTATCTATCTATCTATCTATCTATCTATCTATCTACCTACCTACCTACCTACCTTTAAGCCCTTTCAAAATGTAGAAACTATTCTTAGTTTGTAGGTGGTACAAGAAGTGGCCACGGGTTGGATCTGACCCACTGATTGTAGTCTGCCAAACCCTGGTAAGGCACAGGGAAGTAAAATATGGTAAAAGTCTTACTTTGCTCAGAAAAGACATTCAAAGATGCTATTTCATACCATTCTCCAATAAAAGAAACCAGGGCTTCTTTGAGGAATGGCTGGGGCAGGAAAAATACAAGATAAACCTGAAACATGCTGTGGTAAAATAAGGAAGTCCTCAAAACAGAATGAGGACATGTCAAGAGAACCCAGGAACAACCTGAAGGTGTTCCCAATGGCCAAAGCTTGAATAATTTGAACAACAAAATAAATAATGTATTTATTTTGTTCAATTGTACTGGGCTACAACCCATAGAATAAATACCCATGAGCCCATATTAATAAAAATAAATCACTGAATAAATAAATGAATGGGAAAGGGAGAAGGGACAGCTTTTTCTTACAGGAGAATTCCAATTAATAAATTTAGAAGGAATAAGGTACAAAGAAAATCAACACGAGGCAACACTATTGTAATGACTGCTACAGAGAAGATCCACCAATGTATGCTAAAATCAGTAGGCAAAATGTATATTCTCAAAGTATCTCCCCCCAAGATAATTACCAATTATAGATGGAAAAATAGTAACTTTATAGGGACAAACACAAGAGACACTACCTTAACCAAGTGATCAAGTTTAACACTACCAGTATTAAATCATGTTAACACCAAGTACTCTCCACAATAGTACTCATCAAAAGTATCAAGGTCACGAAAGACTGAAGAACTATCACAGATTAGAAGATGCTAAGGAGACACAATAACTAAATGTAACAGGGGATCTGGGACTGGATCCTAGGACAGAAAGAGAACATTAGGGGAAAATCTGACAAAATTCTAATAACATCTATATTGGTTAATACTACTGTACCAATGGTAATTTCCTAGTTTTGATAACTGTACTATGGTTATGTAAAATGTTAACATTCGTGGAAGCCGGGGGAAAGGCATATGGGAATTCTAACAATTTTGCTAGTTTTCTATAAGCCTAAAAATTATTCAAAATAAAAAAGTTAAACACTTTACTAAAAAGAAAAAAATTCTATTTCAGTCTTGAGGTAGGTAAAGAAACACAGTTTTAAGTACATTTTAAATTTATTATTATTTATTTATTTATTTAGTGAGCGCTCATACATGCAAGTGGGGCAGGGGCAGAGAGAGAGGGAGAGCAAGAACCCCAAGCAGGCTCTACACACAGCAAGGAGCCCTAAGCAGGGCTCAATCTCACTACTGGGATGTCACGGCCTGAGACAGTATCAAGAGTCAGATGCTTAACCTACGGAACCACCAAGGTACCCCAATTTTTAAAAGTCCTATTAAAGACTATTCTTTCAAAGCAATACGAAGTACAACTTTAAAATCATTTGAGGGTAGAAAGAGGGATAATCAAAGGTGAGCAGAATGGAAATTGCCAGAAATAGAAGTGAAGAACAGAACATATGAAATAAAATGACAGGAATAAGAATAGACACATTAGTCATTACAATAATGAGAATAGATTGAATCCCCTTATTAAAGTGCAAGAACCTTGGATTGATTCAAAGAAGAAACTCTAACAGAATCTTGAGTACATGGACACACTTCAAGTGGCTGTGACTTTTTAAAAAAAGGATACGCAAAGATATGTCATAATTTTTAGACCAAAAAAAGAGGGCATTTGATGGAATATCAGAAAAAATATAATTCAAGTTTTACAAAAATGTAAAATACAATAACATTACATATAATACAAGAAACAGTTCTTAGAACTTCATAGCACAGTACAGAGAAAGTTAAAAGGACATGCAGATTTGAGCGCCTAAGTGGCTCAGTTGGTTAAGTGTCTGACTTCGGCTCAGGTCATTATCTCACAGTTTGTGGGTTCAAGCCCTGCATTAGGCTCTCTGCTGTCAGCACAGAGCCCTCTTTGAATCCTCTTCACCCTCCCTTTGTACCCTTCCCCAGCATAAATAAACATTAAAAAAAAAAAAAAAAAAAGGACATGCAGATTCTAAATCATATAATCAAAACGATGAGAGATAAACAGAGAGGCATTTCCTTTCCAAGTAACACTAGTTTTAAATATATGTAGGGGTGCCTGGGTGGCTCAGTTGGTGAAGCGTCTGACTTCAGCTTAGTTCACGACCTTGCAGCTCGTGAGTTCGAGTCCTGCGTCGGGCTCTGTGCTGACACCTCAGAGCCTGGAGCCTGCTTCCAATTCTGTGTCTCCCTCTCTCACTACCCCTCCCCCACTCTCTTACTCTCTTTCAAAAATAAATAAACATTAAAAATTTAAAAAATAAATAAATATATGTAGAGAACATTTTCCAAAATTGGAACAACTTGACCTAGTGATGACATTGGAAGAGAAAAGTCAGTGGTAGGATTTCTTCTTTGGAAAATTCCTGCTAACACATTAATTCCATTCTCATTTAAAATATCCTACTGGCTGGTTCAGTCAGTATAGCATGGGAATCTTGATCTCAGGGTTGTGATTCCAGCCCTATGTTGAGGGTAGAGATTACTTAAAAATTAAATCTTTAAAATGAAACAAACAAATATATAAAATATCCTATGAGAAAGAAGGTAAAGACCTTTTTGTTTTGTTTTGTTTTGTTTTGAGGGAGAGTATGAACACAAGTGAGGAGGGGCAGAGAGACAGGGAGAGAGAAAAAATCTGTGCTGTCACAACAAAGCCTAATGTGGGGCTTGATCCCACAAACTGTGAGATCATGACCAGAATTGAGATCAAGAGTCAGACACTTAACCCACTGAACCACCCAGTCTCCCCAAAGACATTTTCATATGGTCAAAAACAGAATTTATGGAACAGACCTACACAAAAGGAAATTTTTAGGTGTTCTTTAGATAGAGAAAAAAATAATCCCAATGAAAATAAATAAATAACAACAACAACAGAGGAGTTGGGGGGGTAACTGGTAAGTATTCAAAGATACCAGTATTGCCCAGCAAGTGCCAATTAATAATACTTGATAACTTTTATTTAATGGTCATTACTGCCTGGCATTGTTCTGGGAATTTCACATTATTAACTCCTATAACAACCATAATAATTACACGAAGGGGGCTCTATTTTTATCTCATTTGCAAAGGAGAAAACTGAAGCACAGAGATTTTAAGCAATTTACCTAAACTCACAGATCCAGTAATTGGCAGAGCTAAGATTTGAACTCAATCTGATTCCCAAGTCAGTCCCTTAGCCATTACATGACCTTATCTCTCAAACATTTAGAGAATGAATTGCTGAATTGGGTAAAATGAGCTGTTTTAAGAAAATAAGTATTTTTAAAAATTTTTTAATGTTTCTTTTTGAAAGAAAGAGAATGAGAGTGGGGGAGGGGCAGAGAGGGAGACACAGAATCTGAAGCAGGTTCCAGGCTCTGAGCTGTCAGCACAGATCCCAACCCTGAGCTCAAAACCACAAACTGGGAGATCATGACCTGAGCTGAAGTTGGACGCTTAGCCGACTGAGCCACCCAGGCGCCCCGAAAGTATTTTTTAAGGGATGAAGATGCTTTCAGGAAAAAGAATCCAAAGTACAGGTAAAAGTGGAGCAAAAGGGGAAAAAGGGAGCATGTTCTTTTTGAAGTGGGAGGAAAATATGCAAGAAGAAAGGATAATGGGGGTAAGGGCAAGGTTCCCTTGGGAGCTGAGGCTGACACAATCTCTGCTCTTTGTGTCTTCATGTCTCAGGCTGTTCTACAGTTTTCAGTACACCTTGGAGGGGAGCCTCTCAGTAATGACTTAAGTTACTGCTGTCAGTTGACTCACCTACTGGCTATTATCATTCCCAATGACCTCCCCCACTAGATCACCCCTCACTCACCTGGACACCATGGTCCTGTCATATCATTTGCAATCATCCAGGGTTCTCTCCCTTGCTCCAGTAAGGAAATGAGGTCAGGCTTAGAAATGGAAAGTCCTGTTAATAGGAAAAGAAATGGAGCATAATTGTCCTGTTCCAAAATTCAAACACAGTCCCTTGGTCACCAAGGAAAGAGACAATTATGAAGGAAGGAATGAAGGAAGGTGTAAAGTTTGTCCAAAGGACAGGAAGACAGAGGTGCTAATGGAACTACCCCTTTGCACATCCATAAACCACAAAGAATTTCCTTGGAAACAGAGAGCAGAAATTTAGCCAGAAACCTATAGGTCTCCCTAGAAATTCACTGTGAAGAAACCAGAAATTCCAGAAGGCTAGTCCTGAGTTATTTAGAGTAGATAGCTATGGTGGTCATTCTCCATTTGCCCTCTCCTCCCCACTCAATCCATTCCTTGCTCTGTGCCCCACACAGCTTACCTGGAGGGACTGTACTATCCTGGCTCTGTGGTTTCTCCTTGGGTTTGGCATATGGAAGCATCAGCAGAAGGCCAGTGGGTAGGATGAGAGAGCTCAGGGTATTTATCCTTCTCCCTCTCTCCTCTCACCCAGGAGTTTTGGAGGCAGCTACAGTTGCTGCCAGGCAGGCCCTTCTCCATGACTCTAGCTCTCACCATTGTCCAGGGGCAGTTTCCTCTCTTTACCTTTTCCTGCCAGAGGTGATAACAACCTACCACTGTTACAGTCCCTGGAAGCTTCGTTTCCTGTCTGGCCCTAGATTATATAACATCCTTACCTAGTGACACCAAGTTACTGAAGTTCTCCAGAGTCACATCCCTGTACAAGTTTCTCTGGGCAGGTTCCAGGCACTTCCATTCTTCCTGAGAAAACTCTATGGCCACATCCCTGAATGTTACCAACCCCTGAAATAATAAACCCATGCATTACTAGTAAATGAGAGGGCTTTTATTTTTTACATTTATTACAAAATTTTTCAAAAAATATACCAAAGTATACAGAGTAGTATGACCCCCATGAATCCATTGCTCTGCTTCAACAATTAGTAAGACTTTGCAAGACTTTTCAAATCTTGTTTTATTTCCTTTTTTTTTTTTAACCCCTCGTGTATTTTGAGGCAGATCTTACATACCAAATACCAAACATCATAGTATTTTATCCATAAATACTTTAGTACCTAGCAGATTAGCCCTTTTTTTAAAAAAAGTATAACAACCAGAATATCATTATTATACTTAATAAAATTAACAATAACTTCCTAACAACCAGATCAAGTTTCAAATTGCCCCAATCTTCTCAAAAGTAATTTTTTACAGTTGGTTTGTTCAAATCAAGATTCAAATTAAATCCACACATTGCATTTAGTGAGTAGGTTTCCTTAAGTCTCTAGAATCTATAAGAGCCCCTCGAAACCCTTCAAATATTTTTATTGCTATTTATTTATTAATTAAAGAAACATTTGAATCAGTAGAATCTCCCACATTCTTGGCTGATTGCATCTTCATGGAACAGTTTAAAATGTTGCTTTACTTCCATACTTTCTGTGAAAAGGTAGTTAGATCTGGAGGCCTGATACACATTGTTTTTTGGAGGGGCAGGAATATGTCAGAGGTGGTGCTGGGTACTTCCTAGAGCTTCCATCAGGAGGCACATAATAACTGTGCCATTTTTAATGAGGTTAAAATTGATGAGTAGGTTCAGGTATTGACAACCTGACTCATCCAGGAAAACGTCTGTAGGATAGAGAAGATATGGAGAAGGGCACTGTAGGAAGCAGGTGATCAAACAAGCAAGCTATGGAGGAGTGCCTATGCCATGAAGGTAGTATAATAAGCACATTTATTTGGCTAGAGGCCTACATTCATTTCAATATTCCTGTAACTGGAACTAAAACCTCTTTCATACAGTAGGACTCTTCTATAGTCTACAAGGGCCTGGGAACGAACAAAATCTAGCTAAGTGGGATCTTACAAATAAACAAAATAGCATATACAAAATACACAGCAAACAAAAGCCTTGTCAATAATAAAGGCTTTTAAAAATGAATCCTTTACCCTTTCTCCATGGAGAAAGAGAAAAAAAAAAAGATAGGATCCAAAATGTCTTATAAATCTCTATCTTAAAATATAGGACTGGGATGCAGATTACTTAAAAAAAAAAAAAAAAAAAAGTAAAAATCCAAACCACAAAATTGGGAGAAAATATTTACAAATCTTATAACTGATAAGGATCCAGTATATATAAAGAAGTCTTACAATTCAACAATAAAAAAAAATTAAAAACTAAGCAAAGAATTTGATTTCTCCAAAGAAGATATACAGATGGCCAATAAGCATATGAAAAGAGATGTTCAATACCACTAATCATTAGGGAAATGAAAATCAAAATAACAATAAGATGCCACTTCATGTCCTTTAGGATGGCTATTACCAAAAAAGACAAAATAACACATGTTGGTGAGGATGTGGAGAAATCAGAACACATTGCTGACAGGTATGTAAAATGCAGCAGCCACTTTGGAAAAGTTTTGGCAGTTTCTCAAAATGTTAAACATAGAATTATGTAGGTATAGAGAAATGAAAATGTTATGTCCACCCCAAAACCCTGGTATACACCAATGTTCACAGCAGCATTATTCATGATAGCCAAAAAGCAGAAATAACCCAAATGTCCATAAACTGATGAACTAAAGAAAAAAGTAAACTAAATAAACTAAAGAATAAAATTTGGTATAAAAATGAATGAAGTACTGATAAATGTTACAACATGGATGAAGCTTGAAAACATACTACATGAAAAAAGCCAGACACAAAAGAGCAAATACTTTAAGATTCTACTCATAGGAAATCTCCCGAATAGGCAAATCCATAGAGATTTGTAGAAAAGTAAATAGAATAGAAAAGAAAATTAAATTAGAAAAGTAGAAAAGTAAATTAGCAGTTGCCAGTGGATGAGGAGGAGTGGTTGAGAGGGACTAATGCAAATGGGATTTCTTTTGGGGGTAATAAAAATGTTCTAAAATGGATTGTGCTGATGGTTGTAGAACTCTATAAATACACTAAACAGCACAGAACTTTACACTTACATGGGTGAATTTCCTTGTACAAAATTATATATACAATAAATAAAACTGTTAGGGGCAGAGAAAGAGGGAGAGAGAGAGAATCCTAAGCAGACTCTGTGCTGACAGCAGGGCTCAAGCCAATGAACTGTGAGATCATGACCTGTGAGATCATGACCTGAGCTGATACCAAGAGTCCGATGTTTAACCGCCTGAGCCACCCAGGGACCCCTCAGAGAACTCTGTTAATGCTGGCTATATTTATCGATAATTACCAGGTTAGAAATTAAAAGTGAGAAATTTAAAAATATTAATTTATTAATTTATTTAAGTAACCAATAATAAACCTGTTACATGTTAACATAACATACAATTTATGAAAAAAAATTATTGTCAAAAAAACTTAATAGCTTTGTTTTACATTTTTGCAATCTCTTTAATGACTGGCTGAATAAAAGACACTTGGATTTTCACATCTACTTCTGCATTCAGTCTGTTGGGATAACATATATCATATAGCTTCTAAGAAACTCCATTGTACAGTAATTGGAGAGTATGAGTCAGAAAGGCAAATAACATGTTGGTATTATCTCTTGAGAGGGTGTCAGAGTCCTCCTGGACCATGCTTGGAGAACTGCTAATCTAGTGCTACACAATTTAACATGAATGATTTGAAAGCACATTGTGTTGAATGAAAAAAATCTGGTCAAAAATATAGAGTAAGATAACTTCACAAAAATTTGAAAACAGAACACTCAACAGTATATTGCTTAGTATGCATTCATATATGGTAAAACTATTATAAAAATCAAAGGACTGGGGGCGCCTGGGTGGCTCGGTCGGTTAACCGTCCGACTTCGGCTCAGGTCATGATCTCGCGGTCCGTGAGTTCGAGCCCCGCGTCGGACTCTGTGCTGACAGCTCAGAGCCTGGAGCCTGCTTCCGATTCTGTGTCTCCCTCTCTCTCTGACCCTCCCCCGTTCATGCTCTGTCTCTCTCTGTCTCAAAAATAAATAAACGTTAAAAAAAATTTTTTTAAAAAAAAGGACTGATAAACACAAAATCGAAGGCAAGCATAACCATTGGTAGGAACAGTAATGCAGTGTGGAAAGGAATATGATCTGGGAAGGGAATATGGGATGCTTAGATAGTACATTAGTCTAAGTAATGAGTACATCAATACTTTTTTATTACTTTTAAAGTTTATCTATTTTGAGAGAGAGAGAGAGTGCATTAGCAAGTGGGGGAGGGACAGAAAGAGGAGGAGAGAGAGAGGATCCCAAGCAGGCTCTGTGCTGACAGGGCTCGAACCCACAAGCTGGGAGATCACAACCTGAGCCAAAGATGGATGCTTAATCAACTGAGCTACCCAGGCACCCCAATACTTTATTATTTTTTATTATTTTTTACACCATATACATGTTATAGATATGTTTTTATATATATTCTTTGGTAGTATGAAATATCTATGATATTTATTTATTTATTTTTACGATTTTTAAAGATGTAAAATTTAAAAATAAAGGAAACCACCTAGATTAATGGAAAAGATCAAAGTTATCTCATCTTTGGTCCCACTCAACCAGGGTTCTGATAAAGGGGGCTCTCACATTTCTTATAAGACAATATATTTCTGCTCCACTGTTGCTCTGGTAAGAGCCATGTGTCCGTATGTCTACACTGTTGGAGAAGAGAGAGCCACTAAGGGAAGTGGAACACCATCACCCATCCCTGGAATGGAGGAACTGGGAACAAGAATGGGGCTCAGTGAGATAGGGAAGTTTCAGGATAAAGAACACAAATCATGTTCACATGATTTGAAAGGAAGAGAGATTATTTCAAGGATAGAGGAAATTTCAGCTTACCTGTGCCATGGCTTTCAGAACTACCTGGGCTGCTCTGATTTCTTTAGATTCTTCTCTTGGACAAGTGCAGAGTCCTGAAAAAGCAGCGTAGGGGGAAAAAAGGGGAAATCTCTCATAAACTGAGCTTGCCTGAGCACTCCTAAATAGACGACCTTAACACAACTGTACTTCCAATGTCCTGCTCTGCTTCCCTTGTCCTCCCCCTTGTCCCACCACACAACACTAATATCAAGAACTACAGAGTTAACAAAACCCAGCCCCTCTCTACACTCCAGGGAAACTAAAAAATGGATTCAAAGAAGGTACGCTCCAGCACTCACATAGAATCCAACCACCTCAGCAGGAGGGATTCCAGCCTGAACATTCCCCCATCTTGCTGATGCTAATCTATACCCTACACGGGGACTAGTTGGCTCCCACCTGTTCCAAGCTGATCTTCCTCTACAGCTGCTGCAAAGAGTGTCAAGACTCAGAATTGCTTACTCTATCCTCTAAAGATGAGGACAGTACCCACAGGTTACAAACATAGCATACCTGTGCAGGCCAAACCTTGAGAAAAAGATATCCCTAAAACTAAGTCTTCCCACTTCTCTGAGCTCAACAGGCAAAACCTCTTGGGTACTTCTTTGGCTCTACTTCCTCCTTCTAAGTCTAGAAAGGAACACCACCTACACCAGAGGCCTCATCAAAGACTCCAGCCCTGCCTAGACTCACCAGACAGGAGCAAGAAAATCATAGTAAACAGGTATCTGACAAGCACACCTGCATATCCAGAGTATTGACCTGAATGGGAGCTCAATTTATAGAAGCCTCTTGGGCCAGCACTCCTAATCTTCCATCTAAGCCTTCCCTACTGCTTTCCTGCAGAATATCACCTCTAGTATTTGTTAAGGGTGGAGTTCTATGGAAAATGGCCTGTACCTCAAAGTAATGAGAACTCAGGTGTTTTTTTTTAAGTTTATTTATTTTGAGAGAGAGAGAGAGAGAGAGAGAGAGAGAGAGAGAGAGAGAGAGCATGCGTGCAAGCGAGCACGGGGGAGGGGCAGAGAGACAGGAAGAGAGAGAGAGAGAATCTTAAGCAGGTTCCAAGTTGTTAGTGCAGAGCTGGATATGGGGCTCGATCTCGCAAACTGTGACATCATGACCTGAACTGAGATCGAGTTGGACACTTAACCAACTGAATCTCCCAGGTACCCTGAGAACTCAGGGGTTTTAAGGAGGATAGCAATGCTGGTTCTAATCAGAGGTGCAAGAAGCTTCCCATGGTTTGTGGGTGGGGTGGGTGAGAAGGAAGACTAATTTTCTCAATGCAGTGGGGTCAAGGAAAATGTCCTCTACGTTGTAGAATGTGAATTGGGACTTCAAAATCAGAGAATTTTAATAGGCAGAAGAGGTACAGAAGAGTATTCTGATCTATGAATAAAAGTGACAAAAATAGTGGACCAAAAGTATATGGTGTATTTGGGGAGCAGAGAATAATTTGGAATGACTTGTGTAGTTTGGGGAAAGGTCTAGACTAGTGCTGTCCACCAAATCTTTCTGTGATGATGGAAATCTTCACATTTGTACCCTCAATAATTTGGCATTAGCCACATGCACTAAGTATGTAAAAAGTGTCTAGTAGGACTGAGGAACTGGATTTTTCTCTAAATTTTTAATTATATTTAAATTTAATTAGTTTTAGAATCTAGAGGAAGTTTATGCTGGAGATGACATCAGGGGTTGGAAAATGAAGGCGAATGAGTGAAATAAAATAACAATGAGGACAAAGACCAGGCATCTTCATCACTGTGACTGGCACCTGCCATGCTGTCTGGAGGAGAAGGGTCCAATGACTACTAACTGAATATATAAATGTTTGTTTTTCACCCATTAATGAATGGAAGACCACTGAAGAATTTAAAGAGGGAAATGATAGGGTCAATATGGCCAGAATATTTTATTGGAGAGGAGTAAAACTGGAGACAGAGAGATCAACTGAGAGGTGCTTATACTTTTGCAAGCAAACAAAGGACCTGATGAAGGATAATGGCAGTGAAGATAAAAAGGAAGGTATAATTTCAAGGTGTACAGAAGTAAAATCAACAAGCTCTGGCATCTGATTAGATATGGAGATGGAGAAAGAGGAGTCAAAAATTCTTTCAGATTTACTGAGCTCCTACCTCAATTGGCATGGTTCTAGGTGTGAGGAAGATAATAAATCCAGTCCCTGTCCCAGTGGATCTCACATTCTAATGGAAAGAGACAATAACAAATATTGATATACTGACGTTGATACTCCTATTTATGTCAGGTGGCCCAAATTCTATGTAAAAAAATTAAGAAGCGTTAGAGGATAGGGAGCTTTGGGGAAATGAAAGGTGGCCTGAGAAGGCTTTTCATTGAGAAGGTGATATGTAAGCACCGAGTGAGTGGAGTGATAAATGCAGGTATCTAAGAGTACAGGGAACAGTAACTGCAAAGGCCTCAAGGCAGGAGCAGACTTTCTTTGATTAATAAAGGGGATTAGGGTGGCTGGAATGGAGTGTGCAAGAGAAAGTCAGCAGCTCATTTGGGTGACAGAGGTGTCTGGAAGCTGATCACATGGGGCTTGTGGGCCACTGTAAGAACTTTGCTTTTTATTCTTGAATAAGACAGGAAGCCATTAAAGATTTAAGACAAGGAATGGCATACTCTGATTTACATTTAAAGGGATCATGCAAAGAAAGTGAAGGAAGAAGACAAGGGGAGGGAAGCAGGGGGACCAGTGAGAAGGTAGGTAACTGCAGTAATCCAGGCAAGGGGTGAGGGTGGCTTGCATTAGGGATGGTGGTGGTGGGGGGAGTGATGAGACCTGATCAGATTAGACATTCTCTGAAGGTAGAGCTGATGGGATTTGTTGATTTTAGGTATAAAAGGGGAAAAAAAAAAAAAAAAAAAAAAAGGAGGAAGAAGCCATAATGATGCTAAGGTATTTGGCTTGAGGAAATGGAAGTATGAAGTTGTCATTTTTTAACACAAAGAACCCTGAGAGGAGCAGGTCTGAATAAACCAATTATGAGTTCTGTTTCAGACTCTAATACTTGAGATTATTATAACATATCACAGACACAGTGGGCTCTAGCTGTGTAAACTTCCAACAAGGCAATGTTAACAGAAATTAAACTATGTGTGTCCTCTGATGAAGCAATTCCACAGCTGAGACTATCCAAAAGATGTGTGTGGGCTACATGATGGAGACACTGCTGACACTGGAAACAACTTGGAAAAGAACTTAAAAAGGAGGATTGGTTAAATAAATAAGTTACAGTATATCCACACAGTGGGAACACTGTTGCCATAAAATGAACACATATATTTGTTGGTGTTAAGATGTTAAACAATGCTGGACAAAAAAGGTAGTTAATGAAGTAGTATGTGTAGTGTAATCCTATTTTTATAGGAAAAATATACATATGTTCTATATATGCATGTGTGTGTGCACAGAAGATGGACGGAAAGAATTTTCGATTACGTTCTTACATTTGTCTCTGTGTGTATAATTACAGGGGGAATCTTGGTTTTTTTCTATATTTTCAAGTTTTCCCTTAAGCATATGTATTATAATCATAAATAATTTATACCTTCCTCTTTGTTCAGGGGGGTGAATTATAAAAGGAAATATGAATGGAATGATTCATGAGTGACAGTGAGGTGTTTTGGGGAACTTATATGCTGAAGGAGATTGATTTTCTCTATAGTTCTACAGCCTTTTAGGGGCTTGTTCTCAAACAATAACTTAAAGCTCCTGACTGCCCACAGAAGTGAGCTTTCATATGAAAGCCTTCCATTTTTGTTAGTCTGCTCACTCACCTGTGCACAGACCTCTTGTCAACCCTCAATCCAGGATATCCTCCTTGCTCCAAAGAGAAATCACATTTAATTTACAGAAGCAACTTCCTACACACACAAAAAGAAATGGGTCTTAGCCAGTGTGGCAGACATTAATTTAATTACTATTATTTCCCCATTATTCAGTTTTCCTCTCCTTCTGGGTACATAGATGACATGTTCCAGACTCTTGCAGTTAGGCAAGGCCAATAACTGGTTTTGGCCAATGGAATCTGAGCTGCGGTGATGTGTGTCACTTCAATCTGAGGCACTGACAGGACTGCATAATTCTCTAGTTTTTCTATTCCCTGATGTGTGGCCAGGGGGACCATGTGTTTCAGATAGTATAGCTATAGATTGGTGGAATCTACTTTGGTCTGGGACTCTGCCTACATGGATGCGTGTGGACATCCATGGGGACGCCTGAGTGGCTCAGTCAGTTAGGTGTCCAACTTTGGCTCAGGTCATGATCTCACAGTTCGTAGGTTTGAGCCCCGCATTGGGCTCTGTGCTGACAGCCCAGATCCTGGAGCCTGCTTCAGATTCTGTGTTTCCCCCTCTCTCTGCCCCTCCCTCGCTTATGCTCTGTCTCTCTCTCAAAAGTAAATAAACGTTACAAAAAAAAAAAAAAAAAAAAGTCAGAGGAAACTTCAGAAATAACAGAGCAGAGCTGTTAATTTCCAACTCCATACACCTCAAAGGGATTTTTCACAAACATACAATGTGAAACACAAGGCCCCAAAGAGAGAGATTATGAGTTATAGGCTAAGTTGATCTTGACCTAGCAAAACCATGCTTCTCCAGATCCTACCATCAAATCTTTGTACAATTCTTCTGAGCAAAGTTTAGCCATCCATATACCACTTGGTGAAGCTTGAAGCTACATCCCTGGATTTTCTCTATCTAAATTGATAGACATTCTTATTCTTTAGAGGCCAGAGGTCCCACATCACACAGGGACTGGGAGAAGTTGCCAGGTCATGAGAATTAGACATATAGAGGTATCTCCACCTTAACATTAGTAATCTATTCCTAAAAAGCAATCATTCTGTGCAAGAACTCTAACCAGAGCCTTTTTCCCACTATTTAAAATGTGAAAAATATAATGCATCACATTTTAACACAAAGCACCCAAATAATTTCCTAAAACATAATTGAACACACAAAAAAATCTACATATAATAAAGTATTGTATTAGGGGCGCCTGGGTGGCTCAGTCGGTTAAGCGTCCAACTTCAGCTCAGGTCATGATCTTGGGGTCTGTGAGTTCGAGCCCCACATTAGTCTCTGTGCTGACAGCTCAGAGCCTGGAGCCTGCTTCAGATTCTGTGTCTCCCTGTCTCTCTGCCCCTCCCTGGCTCAACTCTGTCTCTCTCTCTCTCAAAAATAAATAAACATTAAAAAAATTAAAAAAAAATATTGTATTAGATTGTAATTTTCTTAAAACATTACTTCTTGATCACCAATTATTAACAACTAGTTGCTCTGAGCATCATGAACATCAGCATACCCCTTTTGTTAACACACCAATATATGTACCTGTCAAAATATTTGCATGATTGATGTTTTATTAATTGTATTTCTTTTTTTCTTTAATGTTTATTTTATTTTTGAGAGAGAGAGAGAGAGCATGAGTAGGGGAGGGATACAGAGAGAGAGAGGGACAGAATCCCAAGCAGGCTCCAGGTTCTGAGCTGTTAGCACAGAGCCTGACACAGGGCTCTAACCCACGAACTGCAAGATTGTGACCTGAGCTGAAGTCAAACGTCCAACTGATCGAGCTGCCCAGGCACACCCTTATATGCTATATTTTAAATGATGTATTGAATTTTATTGATGTAAACATACATTTCCCCAGTATAAACATCAACCAAAAATCATGACAATGAGATGTATACATTTTCAGGCAATATTCAGTTTTCTGAGTAAGACAAGAGCAGGGAGTTTAACTAAATGAAAGATTTCTATGAAACAGTAATTCTAAGTACTCACAAATTTAGTAGTAATATAATAGCTAATATCAACATAAAAATGTTGCAGGTATGGTTAAATGGAAAAAAAAAGGTTACAAATATGCTCATGTGCTCCTATCTGTAAAATACACAGATACATCAATACAGAAAATATAGACAGACAAATTACATGAAAAATGTCTAGGAAGTTTTGTCTTTAAAGATTACTTTGGTTATTTCGGGCTGTGATCTTCAATGTTCTTCATTTTACTAAAGTGTATGTTTTTTCAATAATTATGTATTAGTTTTTAAATTATTTTTAAGTTCTGTTAAATGTAAGCTATCCCTAAGTAGCAGATAAAAAAGAAAATACTTACCTTTTTTTTTAAGTAATCTTCCCTTGAACATAAAATAATAGCTTAGGATATTCTAAAAATAGTTGTATTTTCACAGAATCGCTTTTGTTTTTGCTTTGTCAGCTCCCAGTAGTTGCAAACTTCTTGATTTGGTAACTATATTCATGTATGCTGTAGTCCTGCGTGGAAAAGAATGAAAAGTCATTAGTATATTACATATATATATTATGTATAATGGTATATAACAGTGTGTAACAGTGCTTCCTTTCAGCTCTTCTTGCCAGATGAGTCTATTATGCTTCTGTACCTGCCCCACTGTTCTCTAAACAGCTACAAACTTAGCTTGCCCCATTGGTCATACTTTGGATTTCTGATGATTAGAATGATGAAAACTACAAGTCTTGGGGTGCCTGGGTGGCTCAGTTTGTGAAGTGTCTGACTTCGGCTCAGGTCATGATCTCATGGCTTGTGGGTTTGAGCCCTGCATTGGGCTCTGCACCGACAGAATGAAAAGCTTGCTTTGGATCCTCTCTCTCCCTTTCTCTCTGCCCCTCCCCTGCTCACTCATGCTTGTTCTCTCTCTCTCTCTCAAAATAAATATTAAAAAAAATATAAAATTTAAATAAAAAAACTGCACGTCTTGTATAGGACTCAAGAAAACTAATTTACCTCCACAGAGCTCTTACGAGATCAGTTTGACTTAGACATGGTTAATATGACAATGGTCAATAATATGGTCATGGTCATGGTCAATAAGACAATGACTGTTCTGGTCACACAAGTTATCTCCCTCTTATGAATTATCACAGCATTACTATCAGGATAAAATAGTGCTCTTTATCATCCTTTACTTTGAATATCTGTATACTACTTTTGTCTCACCTATTATGTTATTTGCACTTTAAAAGTAAATAAAGACTATAACTTTTATTTTTTCCCTTAAGTAATCTCCACACCCAACATGGTGCTCGAACTCACAGCCCTGAGATCAAGAGTCGAATGCTCCACCAACTAAGCTAGCCAGGCACACAGAGACTATGACTTAAAAAAAAAAAAAAAAATTTTTTTTAAGTTTATTTATTTTGAGAGAGTGAGAGAGCGAGAGAGAGAGAGAGTGGTGTCTGGGAGAGGCAGAGAGAGAAGCCCAAGTAGGCTTCATGCTGTTGGTGAGGAGCCCAACACAGGATTGCAACTCTCAAACCATGAGAGTATGACCTGAGCCGAAATCAAGAGTCAGATGCTTAACCAACTGAGCCACCCAGGAGCCCCGAGACTATAACTTTTAAAAAGCAATTTGTCTCCCTGAGTTCTAGATTAGGATTTTGCACCTTTGAAAATTCTTAATAAATTTCTAATGTCCCAAAGGAATCCATTATAAAAATATGTGAGTGGTAGGGGCACCTGGGTGGCTCAGTTGGTTGAGCGTCCTACTTGCTCAGGTCATGATCTCGTGGTCCGTGAGTTTGAGCCCCGCATTGGGCTCTGTGCTGACAGCTCAGAGCCTGGGGCCTGCTTCAGAATCTGTGTCTCCCTCTCTCTGCCCCTCCCTCACTCATGCTCTGTCTCTCTCTCTGTGAAAAAGAAATAAACTTGAAAACTATGTGAGTGGCATGCACAAAAACACTTTTGGGAATAGCTCATAACTAAATTATAGAAATACAAATTCTCTTTAGTAGGCAAAAATGAAAAAATTAGGGTTATCTTGATAATGAAATACTAACGTTTATTTACTTTTGAGAGACAGAGCTCAAGCGGGGAGGGGGAGAGAGATGGAGACACAGAATCTGAAGCAGGCTCCAGGTTCTGAGCTGTCAGCACATGGCCCGACGTGGGGCTCAAACTCACAGACTGTGAGATCATGACCTGAGCCGAAGTTGGACACTTAACCGACTGAGCCACCCAGGTTCCCCCATGTAATGAAATACTACATAGTGACTATAAAATACAACATTACCATGTAATACATTATTAAATAATAAAGGCAGGTTACAGAATTTATACACAAGTGATACCCCTCTATAAAATCCCACAGAAAAATATTTGAAGTATATCCACCAAAATATTAAGAATATTTATTTCTGGATGAAGGAATTTTTAGCAAATTTCTATTTTTACATTCACCTTATATTTTTCACAAGAAAAATCATAAAAATATTGTTTCCATTTAAAAATAAATAACCAGGGGCACCTGGGTGGCTCAGCCACTTAAGCTTCAGACACTTGATTTCGGCTCAAGTCATGATCTCACAGTTTTGAGACTGAGCTCTGTGTGGGGCCCCTGCATTGAGCTCTGGCACTGGGTACAGAGCATGTTTAAGATTCTCCTTCACCCTCCGCCCTTCCCCACCGTCTCTCTCTCTCTCTCTCTCTCTTAAAAAAAAACAAAAAACAAAAAAACCCCACCAAACCAAACCAAAAATAAATAACCATAGTTGTAGATAGTATTTATTTTCCTGGTAGTAGAAAAAATTAGGAAATATTGAGACAACGTTTATGACATGAATGGGATCAAGAAAAGAAATTAGTGTGATTGAAACCAATAACAACTAAAAGTTCTTTAACAGTCCTTTAAATGTTGATTCATATTTCTTGATACATTGGTATAGCTTCATTATCAAAAATATTCTGTGAATGACCAATTTTCAAGAAAGTTCAAATTAAATAAAACAGCATATGTAAAGTAGAAAGAATGGTGCCAGACACACAGCGAGCTTCTCCATTCAATCACTAATTAGAAGATTTTTGGGTAGGATCTTTGCAAAACCTGAGCACTTTGTAATTTATCATTTTGTTTATGACATCCTTTTCATTGTTCTCATTAAAGCTTTGTAAGCACATTGTTTATTAGCTGGATGAATATAATAGATGATGGAACATTCCTCTTCTCTTTCCCTACTGTTGGGTGCAAATTTGAGACATCTCAAAGACTATTATCAGGTATTATTATCCTTGGTTTTAAATTTTCAGGGGTCATGAGTATCTTTGAAAATCTTCTGGAATATGGCACCTAGGTGGTTCAGTTGGTTGGGCGTCCAATTCTTGATTTCGGCTCAGGTCATGATCTCAGGGTTATGGGATTGAGCCCCTCATTGGGTTCCATGCTGAGTGTGGAGCCTGCCTAAGATTTCCCCCTCCCCACCAGAATTGGGTCGTCCACCCCCAATTCATGTGTTGAAGTCCTAACCCCTAATGTCACTGTATTCGAAGACAGGGCCATTGTGGAAGACACACCAGAGCTTGTTTTTTTTCTCTCTCTCTGTGAAGATACAGCAAGATGGTGGACAACTGTAAGCCAAAAAGAGAGCCCAACTAGAAACTATCTATGCTGACATCCTGATCTCAGAATTCCAGCTTCCATAACTGTGAACAGTCTCAGCTGATCAAGATAGATGTCAATATTGGGGCGCCTGGGTGGCTCAGTTGGTTAAGCGTCCGGCTTCAGCTCAGGTCACGATCTCGGGGTCTGTGAGTTCGAGCCCCGCGTCGGGCTCTGGGCTGATGGCTCAGAGCCTGGAGCCTGCTTCTGGTTCTGTGTCTCCCTCTCTCTCTGCCCCTCCCCCGTTCATGCTCTGTCTCTCTCTGTCTCAAAAATAAATAAACGTTAAAAAAAAAAAAACATTAAAAAAAAAAAGATATATGTCAATATTGCCTAACGTGATACACAGAGTCAATGGAATCCTTATCAAAACCCAATGATATTATTTTTTGCAGAAATAGAAAAATTCATCATAAAATACACACAGAATCTGAAGGAGCAGTCTTTTTTGGTTTTGTTTTTGAGAAAGAGTGGGCGCAAATGAACGAGAGGCAGAGAAAGAGGGAGAGAGAGAGAGAATCCCATGAGGGGCTGAGAGAGAATCCCATGCTGACAGCACAGAGCCTGAAGTGAGGCTCCTTTGAGCTTACCCAAAGTGGGGCTCCTCTGAGCCCACCTGAAGTGGGGCTTGAACTCACGAACTGTGAGATCATGACCTGATCCAAAGTTGAATACTTAATGGACTGAGCCACCTATATGCCCTTGAAGGTACAGTCTTGAAAAACAACAAAGTTGGAGGTCTCTCAATTCCTGATTTCAAAACTTATTACAAAGCTATGGTATTCAAAACAGTGTGGTACTGCCACGAAGTCAGATACCTAGACCAGTGACATAGAATGGAAACCCTCACATATATGGTCAAATAGTTTTCAACAAGAAGACCCAAGACCATTCAATGGGAAAAAGGACAGTCTTTTCAACAAATAGTACTGGGAAAACTGGATATCCGTATGCAAAAGAATGAAGTTGGATCCCTACCTAATACCATATACAAAAACTAACTCAAAATGTATAACAGTTCCAAACATAAGAACTAAAACTATAAAACTCTTTGTGAAGAAACATAAGGAAAAATTTTCACAATATTGGATTTAATTAATTAATTTAATGATTTATTGGGTATGACAAAGAAAGCACAGACAACAAAAGAAAAAATAGATATATTGTGGACTTTATCAAAATTAAAAAACTTCTGTGCATCAAAGGACACTATTAAGAGTAAAAAGGCAATCCATGGACTGGGAACAAATGTCTATAAGTCATGTATCTAAAAAGGGATTGATACTTACAATTGATACTTACTTACAAAACTCCTACAATGTAGCAAGGAAATACAATCTGATTACAATTAAATCTTTTTCCAAAGATATTCAAATGGCCGATAAACACATAAAAAGATCCCCAACATCATCAATTGTTAGGAAAAGGCACATCAAAACCACAGTGAGGGGGGCACCTGGGTGGCTCAGTTGGTTAAGCCTCAGAGTTCCACTCAGGTCATGATTTCACTGTGGAGTTTGAGTGCTGAGTCTGGCTGTGTGCTGACAGCTCCGAGCCTGGAGCTCACTTCTGATTCTCTGTCTCTCTCTCTCAAAAATAAATAAAAATTTGGGGCGCCTGGGTGGCGCAGTCGGTTAAGCCTCCGACTTCAGCCAGGTCACGATCTCGCGGTCCGTGAGTTCGAGCCCCGCGTCAGGCTCTGGGCCGAAGGCTCGGAGCCTGGAGCCTGTTTCCGATTCTGTGTCTCCCTCTCTCTCTGCCCCTCCCCCGTTCATGCTCTGTCTCTCTCTGTCCCAAAAATAAATAAAAAAACGTTGAAAAAAAAAAAATTAAAAAAAAAAAAAATAAATAAAAATTAAAAAACAAAAAACACTGCAATGATGGGTGACTGGCTGGCCTAGTCACAGAGCACGGGACTCTTGATCTTAGGATTGTGAGTTTGAGCCCCACACTGGGTGTAGAGACAGTTAAAAAAAAAATAAGTGACTGTAAGCCAACTGAGTGACTGTGTAGATCTTTTGTCTAATTATGGCTTTTAGAACCATGGTAATGTTTCATGCACTCAAAAAATAATTACAATCAACCAGGATGTATGTATGTGTGTAAATCCAAAATAAAATACAAAAAGTAACAAATGGATTTATCTATGTTATGAATGAGTAACATCACCATGCAGAAAGGTGTAGGGAAAGGTGTCCTTTTACCATATACTGTAAGACTAAAAATAAAAAGAGGTATATGAGGTGTGGGAGTGTAGATTAGCAATTTTTTAAAAATGTTTCATATACTTTTGAGTGTGCACGAGAGAGAGAGAGAGAGAGAGAGAGAGAGCGAGAGCGAGCGCACACAAGCAGGCCAGGGGCAGAGAGAGAGGGGAACAGAGGATCCAAAGCAGACTCCATGCTGACAGGAGACAGCCTGACGTGGGGCTCAAACTCATGAACTGTGAAATCATGATCTGAGCTGAAATCAAGAGTAGGATGCTAAACCAACTAAGCCATCCAGGCACCCCTCTAAATATGATTTTCTAATAAAAGGAGCCAGTTTTCTCTGGGAAATGTGCATGTTCCAGAACTGGGGCTGGGACAGTGTAAGCAGAAAGAGTTAGGGGTCCCTGGGGAAAAAAGAGACAGACATAGCTTTTTTGCTATAAGAAAAGTCATTTCAGGCTCCTGGCCATCTTGTGAAAGAAAGAACAGCCACTATCAGGCCAGGAGATAACTTAATCATATCAGGGACAACAAATTGGCTGGTAAAACTAACAGTGCTGATTCAAAAGTGAAGAAAACTAACTTGATGTATACATTCTTGGGTTATATTTTCAGGATTTAAACCCTTTTGAGAACTCAGATACCAGACCAATTGATGATGCTGTCCTTTGCCAGCCCTCACGACTTTGACCTACACTCTTTGTTTTTAATGTTTGTTTATTTTTGAGACAGAGAGAGACATACAGACAGACAGAGTGGGAGCACAGGAGGGCCAGAGAGAGAGGGACACAGAATCCAAAGCAGGCTCTAGGCTCTGAGCTGTCAGCAGAGCCTAACGTAGGGCTCGAACTCACAAACCGGGATTCATGACCTGAGCCAATCAGATGCTCACCCGACCAAACCACCCAGGTGCCCCTGGACTCAGTCATTTTAAGATGACTTTTACCCCAATTCCATGCTATATTCCCCATTGTACAAGGCCCTTAAGATGTATGCACCCTTAGTGTAAAACTTCCCCTGGGGGACACTGCTTTGGGGAAGATCCCTGGTGTTCTCCCTTACTTAGCAGAAGTAAAACTCTTCCCTCTCCTATTTTTTGGCTGGTTGTGTGTTTTGGCTTGACACCCACCAAGAGGTAAACCCAGTTTCGGATAACAAAATAGCCTGCAACATCTTGTGGTACCAGAAAATATGGCAGTACTAAAAAAAACAATAAAGGGAACACACTGAAATGACACACTAAAAAGTCAACTTGAAGGAGCTCCCAGTGGCCAAATCTCGAGTTATTTAAGGAATAAAATAGTGATAGTAATGAAATGCAACCTACAGAATTAAAAAAAAAATCCAATCTATACTTACATAAATAATTTAGTAAATAAATGAGTCAGGGAGAAGGAATATCTCCTTCTGACAGTAGTATTCTACTTGGCAAATGTAGAAGGAAGGATGGAAATTTGGGGGGCACCTGGGTGGCTCAGTCGGTTAAGCATCTGACTTTGGCTCAGGTTTGTGGGTTTGAGTACCACAACAGGCTCTGTGCTGACAGCTTAGAGCCTGTCTTGGATTCTGTGTCTCCCTCTCTCTGCCCCACTCCCGCTCATGCGCGCTCTCTCTCTCTCTCTCAAAAATAAACATTAAAAATTTTTTTCTTAATTTTTTTTTGGTGTTTATTTATTTTTGAGACAGAGACAGAGCACAAGCAGGGGAGGGGCAGAGAGAGAGGGAGACATAGAATCTGAAGCAGGCTCCAGGCTGAGCTGTCAGCACAGAGCCCAACGTGGGGCTTGAACTCACAAGCCCACAAGATCATGACGTGACCCGAAGCCAGATGCTTAACTGACTGAGCCACCCAGGCACCCCTAAAAAAATTTTTAAGTCACCATTTGGCAAATAGCCGGTAATGACATTTTCAGGGGAAAATTATCAATGAGTGTTAAGATTTGCAGGTGGAAGTAGGATGAGAAACAGGATATTTATATAGGCTTAAGGTATTTCTCAAGACACATATTAATTATAATGGGGAAAATGGCAACTTTGCAGTGGAGAAATCAGACAGAAACCACTTTAACCAAGTGATTAAAGTTACCACTAGTAATGAGGCAAATTGATCTCTTAGGTCTCCCAAGAGGATGTCTTGAGAACACATCACTTTTGGGGTATGCTTGTCCCAAAAGCATACCCTGAATTTAATTACAAGGAAGCATGTGACAACCTCAAATAGGGGAACATTCTACGTTGCATAATTTATAAAACAAATGGCCAATACCTTTTAAAAGTGTCAAGGTCAAGTGAGACAAAGACTGAGGAACTGTGCCAGAACAAAGAAGACTAAGAAGACTTATCAACTAGCTGCAACATATGATCCTGGATTGGATCCTTGTGCAGAAAAAGGACACTAAGGGACACTGATGAAATTTGAATAAAGTTTGTAGATGAGTTAGTAGTAATGTATCAATGTTAATCTCCTGGTTTTTATCATGTATTGTGATTATGTAAAATGGCAATGATGTAGAGAACAAAGGCAAAAGAAATGTAGATAAAATTAAATTTCCTTATAACTTGCAGCCCATTGACAAATACCTGAGGCGGGTGGGTATAACATTCCTCCAGGAAACTCCTGATCTTAATGTTAATGCCTTGCTGGAGAGAAAAACCACCTTAGTTTGACAATAGTCAGGTCTCCATGATCCTGTAAGTCTTAACATATGAAAATCCTTTCGGAAACTTCCTTTGTCTTTACCTTCCCCAACTCCACAGTGTATAATCCCAGTGCAGCTCTTTCTACCCATGGGTCCTATCTCTGTGCTATAATAAAGCCACCTTTTTGTACTTCATGTTTCAAGAATTCTTTCTCGACCATTCCCTCATGAACCCCCTTCAAATGGAGAAGTAGATTAAGAGTATGTGGGAATTCTATTTTTGCAACAGTTTTAAGTCTAAAACTAATTCAAAATGAAAAGTTAAAAAAAATGTTTAATGAACATTAGGTGTGCAGGGAATAGGGGGTATATGAACCTTTCAGTTCATTTCGAGGGCTCCCAATAATTTACTCCAATGGCATATACTGGAGACCAGGTCACTTTGCGGGGGAGGGGAAGTTAGGCAAGAAGTTTCAGAACAAAAAAAGAATGTCGTGAAAAACAAGGGTCTCAGGGAAAGAAGAACACCTAATGCACCTTGAACTTCGCTTTTGGATGTTCAATAGCAATTTTTTCCTTTTCCTCTCAACATCTCTCTTGGAGAAGGCTTAGAAAAAAAAGGGGGGGATAATGAGTAAGCAGGACATTTTGTCCTCCACACAAGAGACAGAAGTCGGGTAAGACTGGATAACATGTCCAATACCAATGTCACTGGGAGAGGCTGAGGCAATCACTGTCCAGGGCCACAATCTGTTCTAACTTCACAGGTTCTGCAAGGGTCAGAACGCTGGAGTTACAGGCACCTCCTGCCAGCACATTTGGTGCTACACAAATGGTGTCACACAAACACACATCCACTCTTGAAACATACAAGACACAACCACACAATCACAGACATCTCCATGCCCTTATACTCACCCACTAAAAAGACACACACAGTCACACAATCTATTAACCACCATGACACACAAAGTCACTCATATAGTCACAGCTTGCCCACACCATTACTCGCAAATGTCTCACACAATCACATACCCCCTTGGGGGATATGCATAATCACTGGCACTCCGGCCCAACCAACGTCATAATTGAACATTCACTCCGGAGACACAGTCACATTCACACAGGCAAACACACGTTACCCTCAAACACACAGCACCACACACTGCCACCGTTTCACAGACACACTCCATGGGACACAAGAGGGATACACACACGCGTTGTCACCACACAGTCACAGACACACAACTACACAAACTACCACACGTGGCTACAATATCATGCAACCAACACCATACGATCACCTTGGAGACATATAATCATAACCGCACAGACGCCTTCACCTGTCTCAGTCACAACCACACTCACATCCCCCCAAGAACAAGGCGTACAGTCACAAGCAGATATCACCCCCCACAGTCGCAAGGACCCCACACCCCAACACACAGTATCACACATGGCTACACAAACACCAGACTTACACCCTGGAGACAGGCGGCCACAGCCACACACTCACAGTCACCCACCCCTGGTCACGCAGCCCCAAAGACTCATTCTCAATCCGGCATTCTCAACCCGCTCCCGCCAGCGCGCACAGACCAGAGGCTCTGGACACGCCCCGTCCCCGCCCCGGACTCCCAGACCCCTCACCTTCTGCCTCCCCTTGGTCGCGTCCGGGTCCCTGCGGAGCTAACGATCTCGCCACGACGTCAAGGAAAGCGTAACGTCGGCCGCTTTGGACTCTGGGAAACGCAGTCCAAAGCCAGACCAGACACATGCAAGATGGTGTCCTCATACCTCAGGGCCTGAGTTTGGCCCGTTTGATACTGCGCTCGCGGAGCTTCAAAGACGGACTCCCTCCTCCAAACCTCCCACCAGGCTTGAACTGATTTTTTTCCAAAGCGGGACGACTCACCCCGCGAACCCCATAATCACAGGAAAAGGCAGCCAAGTTCATGTGGGACAGAGTGCTGACCAGCAAAGCCTTAAGGGAAATGTAGTTCAAGGCCGGAAAAGCGGCCTTGCTGTTAACAGAAGGTAATCAAATACCAGCCTGGGCCAGGCCGCGGTGACCGTGTGGGCCGCGTCGCGGAGACTTCTGGGAGCTCTTGCTCGCCATCGGAGTGCGCAGGCGCAGCGCGCCGAGTGGACATTTTGGTCTTTGTCCGCGGGTCAGTCCGGCCCCTGGGTCCACGTGGCGCGAAAGTAGGAGGTGGGATGTGGGCGTCTTGGGCCGGTCGGGTCGGGGAGGTTGAAGGGGAGGTTTCTGAATCTATTGGGGCGCGGCGCGGGGATGGGGAGTGGGTTTTAGAGCTTCTGGCCTACATGTGGGGTGGGGGTGGGGGTCTCTGAGGAGGGTTCGAGCGTGTGTGACCCTGAGTTTGTCCGCAAGTTTGACTGGATGTTGGGATTATTGAGAAACTGTGGGTGCAGGATTGTATATGGCTGCATCTGAGGGGGAGATATAGACCAACATTGAGGTAATACTGAGTCGCACTTCCCTTGTCGAAAGTGCTGGTAAATACGGTGCCATCTTCGCGGAGTATGTTTATTTGAATGTTTAAAGGGGGAAAAAAACTAAGTGGTAAATTAAAAGTGAGTTTTTACATAAAAAGGCATTTACTTTTAATTGGAGCAGAATGTAGATCACCGTGATTTCTTATTTTTTAAGCAAACAAGAATATTTCAAAGGCACTTTTTGTTGTGAGGGAGCTGCAGGCGATCTCAAATCCTCTGATCTTCAGGTTATTTTAATAGGGCTACTATTAAGTACTAGACTAAATATCGACGTTACACTTTGAGCAGCAGTGTCGTATGATACAGAAAGCCTAGGATTAGAGTCAAGGGTTTGGAGTTCTAGGCTAGCCACAGTTATCCTCATTCTTTGAGGAAAATTTAGTTGTTGCAATGTTTATCCGTTAGTCTGACCTAGATTCGAAGTGTCCTAACTCCTAAATGAATCGAGGTGTTCCCAGATTGAGTGGATTCTGTAAAGAAATAAAGACAATTCGATCTGCAAAGATGCTTTTTCTAAGGAATCCCCACGGTCCTCCTTAGCGTAATAATAAATGAGATTTAAAGTTATTGGGCACCAATTTAATATCTACAAATCGATAGTATTCAAATAGACAACAGCCAGTTAGAAGACCTAATAGAAGAAAACTATTTACAATAGCAATAAAAAAATTGAGAAATAATGTGCAAAGCTATTAGAACTCTAAAAAGTGCTAAGAGGCATAACATGAGATGTTATTTAATAGATACGTCGTGTGTTTCAACAGGAAGATGTCCTAAAGAAGCGTGTGTAGATTGAAGTGAATGTATTAATTCAGTGTGATCCTAATAATAGTATCTATGGCTTTTTGGGGGGTGGGGGAGAACTAGATAAGCTGATTCTGTACTTCACGTGGAAAAATAAAGTAGAATAGAGAGTAAAACTCTGAAAAAGAAAAGCAGGGTGTGGGGAGGCAGGAGTCCAGTGCTAATGTATTTTTATTTTTTAATTCCAGTATAGTTAACATACAGTGTTACATGTTTCAGGTGTACAATATAGTGATTCAGTAATTCTGCGTATTACTCAGTGCTCATCAAGATAAGTGTACTCTTAATCCCTTTCAGTTATTTCACCCATCCCCCACCCACCCACCTCCCCTCTGGTAACCATCTGTTTGTTCTCTATAGTTAAGAATCTGTTTTTTGGTTTGTCTCTTTTTTTTTCCCCTTTGTTCCTTTGTTTTGTTTCTTAAATTCCACAGATAAGTGAAATCATATGGTATTTGTCTTTCTCTGACTTATTTGGCTTAGCATTATACTCTCAAAATCCATCCATCTAATGGTAATGTATTTTAAGATCTAAATCCTCAGAAATTAAAATCGTGTTGGTGTTAGCATGAAGCAGGCCGATGAAGGGAAATTCGGCAACATCTATACTAACTACAAATGTATTTTCTTTTTGACGTGTCTATTTCACATCTGGAAATTAATCCTACAAGTATACATACCTGCATTAGCTTAAAATGATACGGCTACAATCTTGCTCATTGCTGCAGTGTTTGGTATAGGAAAAGATGAGCGAGCCATCACTAAGAGATTGGTTTGAAAAATTAGATCCACCTATACAATAGAATAATACACAGGTATACGAAAGAATAAGGAGGAAGCTTTCTGTATACTGACACTGAAGTAACTAAGATGCCTGATGTATGGTATGCTTCATTTGAAGTAAGAAGGGGCAGAAATAAGAATATATATTTGTATTTGTTTCCATTAGAAAACTCAAAAGATACACAAGAAACTAATAAATGGCTATCTCTGTACTGGGATAGGTGGGGCAAGGGCAAATACCCTTTTATGTTTGTTTTCTAAGTATATGAGTTTAGTATTTAAAAGTTAAAGTCTTTCTTTTTTTTTTCCTTTAAAGGAGGACATAGGCTGTAGAGCCAGACTGTTAGTTCTTTCCTGTGCCACTTTGCACCTCGGTTTACTTAAGCCTGTGCCTGTTTGTCATTTGATAATATAGAGAAAAATGATAGTATCTGATTCACAGGGTGGTTGGTTGTGCAGATTGAGGAGTTCTGAGTGCCTGGTGTGTAGTAAGCAATGGCTAAGGGTTAAATAGCAGTATTATTACTATCCGCAAAATAATAGTTCCTTAGAAATAGTACAGCCACTTGTACTATTTCTGGTAGGAATTTCTTAAAGATTCAGATATATAGATGTTCTTTTTTTATTTCCATGTTAATTTTATTTAAAAAAATTTTTTTAATGTTTATTCATTTTTGAGAGAGACACACCACTGCAAGTGGGAGAGGGGCAGAGGGAGAAGGAGACATAAAATCGAAGCAGGCTCCAGGCTCTGAGCTGTCAGCACAGAACCCAACATGGGGCCTGAGTCGAACCTGAACCCACGAGGCACGAGCTGAAGTCGGACGCTCAAACTGACTGAGGCACCCCAGGGGCCCTTTATTTTTTAAATGTTTATTTTTGAGAGTGAGAGCTCATGCGAAAGAGTGTGGGGGAGGGGCACGGAGAGAGAGGGACAGAGGATCCCCTGTGATCTGTGCTGACGGCAGACAGCTCGATAGGGGCTGGAACTCAAGAACTGTGAGATCATGACCGAAGTTGGATCCTTAACCTACTGAGCCACTCAGGTGCCCCTGTTTTATTTTTTTAATGTTTATTTTTGAGAGAGAGAGAGAGGGAGACAGAATCTGATGCAGGCTCCAGGCTCCCTATCACCTTGGCTGGAACTCACGAATTTAGAGATCATGACCTGAACCAAAGTCGACCGCTTAACTGACTGAGCTACCTGGGAGCCCCTATTTCCGTGTTTAAACTTTTTTTTTTTTTTAACATTTCAATTTATAACTGGAATGAAGAAGTTAGATTTCTGTGTTCAAGTTATATTCATCTGTAGAAAACCATCATTATCTTTTTCATGAGAATGTTCTTTGATTTCTGTGATGGTTACTTTCTCATGGTTCTAATTCAGAACCTCTGATGATATTTATTAAAAATCGCAATTGTGACATTTTTGGCCAGAGTGTATCAGAGATGATCTTCAAATTGCATAACATCAGGAGAGACATAGGATATGACGACTGGTCCATCATTAGTGATTGCATTTTCCCCAAAATGTAATCTGTATGGATTTACTTTGGTACCATACTAATGTTCATTTCCCATCAATTTAGTAGATAGGTTTTACTCTGATAAATAATCCTTGGTTAAATCAGTTTCTTCAGGGGTTGAAAAGTGATGATTTTCTAGTTTTTTTGTTTTTTTTTTTTTAATTTTTTTTTCAACGTTTTTTATTTATTTTTGGGACAGAGAGAGACAGAGCATGAACGGGGGAGGGGCAGAGAGAGAGGGAGACACAGAATCGGAAACAGGCTCCAGGCTCCGAGCCATCAGCCCAGAGCCTGACGCGGGGCTCGAACTCAAGGCCGCAAGATCGTGACCTGGCTGAAGTCGGACGCTTAACCGACTGCGCCACCCAGGCGCCCCTGATTTTCTAGTTTTTTTAAATTTCTTTTCCATTTATTTGCTGACCTCAAATTGTTTCAAATTTTTCTGACCTTTAAGCATCATTACAAAGTGTTCTAGTAACTGCAACGAATTTTCTTTCTGATACTCCTATTACCACAGTTTTAGCTGATGGGCGGTCCTCCAAGCTCCTGCTGGTTCATTTTGACTTGTTGCTGTTTAACTTTGAAACTTTTATGCACTCCAAGCCCACTTTGTACCTTCCCTGTTACATTTGGAATTGGCCATTTCTCACAAGGAGCTCTGGTTCCCTTTATTAGAGGATGGTATCAGAGATGTTCTCATTTCTGCAGGGGTAATGTTCCAAGGCATTTCAGTGATAGAGCTAGAAAATCCATTTTTAAAAATACAGGTTTGTATAAGTTTCTAATTCAAGTTAAATTGTATGATATTTTTACCTAATAATTAGCTCCTAATTGTATTGTATAATAAAAATTTTGAAACATGTTAACATAATTTCTTATTTTCTTTGTTTTATCTTGCAGTATAAGAAACATGGTTTCAAAATAACATTACTGGTAGTAGTAGTAACCATGAACAACATACTTCATCACATGAAAAATTTCTTTGTAGCTATTTTTGTCCCTAGACTGTATTCCACTAAAGATGTATAGTTACTTTTTTGTTCTAAAGCCTTTTGAAATAAATTCTTTGAGGAACTATTTTACCAAGTTAATGTATAGTTGGGTTCATTTGTTTCAATTTGCCTTCCTGTTCAGGGACTGCTTTTTATTTATTTTTTTAAGTTTAATTTTTTTTTAATGTTTATTCATTTTTGAGAGAGAGAGACAGTGCGAGCAGGGGAGGGGCAGAGAGAGGGAGACACAGAACTTGAAGCAGGCTCCAGGTTCTGCCCTGTCAGCACAGAGCCCAACATGGGGCTCGAACTCAGGAACCGTGAGATTATGACCCGAGCTAAATAAAGTCGGATGTTTAACCCACTGAGCCACCCAGGCACCCCCAGGGACTGCCTTTTAAAAAATGGATTTATTTTAAAAAGTAACTAATGGCTAAAGCCAGTAACTACCTGGCTGGCTCAGTAGAGCATGTGACCCTTGATCTTGGAATTGTGAGTATGAACCCTACTCTGGGTGTAGAGATTACATTTTTTTAAAATCTTAAATAAATAAAAACTAAAAATAAAAAGAAACTAATGTGTTTCTGTGATTCAACAAAAAAATAAATCTCACAGAGATACCTCATCTATTCTGCCCTCCCCCATCACATTCTTCTTTGTCTCATTCAAGTATAGTTTCTTGTTTATCCTTTAAGTGGATTTTTTGTTTGTTGAGCCACTAGTTCCCTCCTACCCTCACCCTCCTTTCATAAAAGATAGCATACTATATGCATCTTACTCCTCACTTAACCACATGTCTTGGAGATCTTTCTTAATCACGTGGTTTCTTTGTGTTTTTGTTTTTTCATTTTAACTGCTATATAAATAAGATACCATTTGTGTATTTACCATGGTTAATTCAGTTGTTGGACATCTGTTCAACATTTGGGTTGTTTTCAATCTTTTGCTGTTACTAACTGCAATAATGAATAATTTTGCTGTGTCATTTTGTACTTAATGCAGGAGTATCTCTAAACTAGATTGCTGTTAAGTGGAATACCATATAGCTAGGTATTTACACTGCCACTAGCAATGTACAAGAGCACCTTGTCTGCTAGAACCTTACCATTGGAGTGTAGTGTTGAATACTTTTTGCCAAAGGCCTAACTGAAAATTGGTATCTCAGTATAGGTCTTATTATATCCTTTATGAGGGAGGCTGAATATCTTCCATATGCTTAATAAGGGTTTCATGTATTTTTCTGGGAAGTGTCTGTTCATATCCTTTTCCTCATTTTTCTGTGGGGGTCCCATTTTCTTCTAGTAGCTGTACATTAGATAGGTTAGCCCTATGTTGAACGAGTTGTAATTTTCAAGTTAAATTTGTTTTGACATTGTTCATTTATTTTTTAAAAGATTTTATTTTTTTAATGTTTATTCATTTATTTTTGAGAGAGGGAGCACAAGCGGGGGAGGGACAGAGAGAGAGACACAGAATGTGAAGTAGGCTCCAGGCTCTGAGCTGAGCCAGGAACCATGAGATCATGACCTGAGTGGAAGTCAGACACTGAGCCACCCAGGTGCACTTTAAAGATTTTATTTTTAAGTAATCTCTACACCCAATGTGGGGCTCAAACTCACAACTCTGAAATCAAGAGTTGTGTACTCTACTGACTGATCCCGCCAGGTGCCCCAAGATGTCCATTCTTAATTCTGCTTTCTTTTCATTCCCTCCTTTTGAATGACCTTTTCGTTACTCAGTGTCTCTTTTAATTGTTATTTTCTTTTTTTAAATTTTTTGTAATTTCAAGATATTATTTAAATTCCAGACTTCACCACTTTAATATATAACATCCAGTGCTCATCACAATAAGTGCCCACCTTAATAGCCATCACCCATTTAACCCATTCCCCTTCTCCCCCCCCCCCCCCCCAGCAACCTTCACTTTGTTCTCTATAGTTAAGAGTTTTTTTGTTTTTTTTTTTTTTTAATGTTTATTTTTGAGAGAGAGAAAGTGCACATGGGAGGGGCCGGGGGGGGGGGCACAGAATCCAAAGTGGGCTCTGCGCTGACAGTGGTGAGCCCGATGTGGGATTTGAACTCAAAAACCATGAGATCATGACCTGAGCCGAAGTCGAATGCTTAACCGACCGAACCGCCCAGGCACCCCAAGAGTCTGTTTTTGTTGTTGTGTTCTTTATATAGCTTTGTTGGCTTATTTTATTTTATTTTATTTTATTTTATTTTAGAGAGAGTGTGAGCAGGGGAGAGTGGCAGAGATAGAGAATATTAAGTGGGCTCCATGCTCAGTGTGTAGCCCAACATGGGGCTCAATCCCATGACCCTGGATCATGACCTGAGCCAAAATCAAGAGTCGGACGCCCAACTGACTGAGCCACCCAGGTGGCCCAGCTTTGCTTCCTTTTTAAAGTTTTTGTCTTTTGGAAAAATTCATTTTGTTTTCATTTCTTAATTGCTTTGTGGCAGTTATTTTTCAGGTGAGTTTGCTCAACTGTTGGAAATTGTGCTGTTTGTTTTCCCTCTTTTTGTTATAGTATCCTTATATGGATACAAACAATTATTTTGTTTACTTATGTTTGTGAGAAATTTTCTGAGACCAGTACCAGGAAAAAGGAAGCATAGGAGCATTTTATGCTTCAGAGCTCACCTGCCTCTTAGTGTTAAAAACAAAGGAGTTCCTTACCTCCTCTGGCTCAATGACCCTAACCTGGTTGAAGCCAACTTCTGTCTCTATCTGCCTCTTTCCCATAATTCTTCACAGTACTTGCCTTCTAGGATGATATATTCACCTTTAGACGTTGCTAAATCTGGGGATGCCCTACTCCCAAGTATTTTTTAAGCTTACTCCTTTCCCCACAGTCGTTTTCTGTTTAATCTAGGTCTTGCTTTCATCAGTTTCCTTTAGGGTGAGGCCTTACTCATTCAGTAAAGAATTACTAGCTGAAGATTTCTGAGCTTTTTAAGTTCTTGGAATCCCCTGAAGAATTCCCAGTTTTTCCTAGGCTTCTTTGCAACTTCCTATGTAAGCTTCTTTTTTGGTTCTACATGGAATTGCGAGGGGTTTTTTGGTCCCTGGTTTTGTTGTTCATTGTTAGACTGAGTTGTAACAGTTCTCACTGCCATTCTGAGAATGAGTATTTGCTAATTATTTCTGAGATCTTTTCTCTCAAAGATTTCTTACCATTGTGTAGTCTTTTTTGCTGTACCTACCATGGTGTTGTAGTTCCTGTACCATATTTGTTATTTTGGGTGTTTGGGGCTACACATATATAATTTGGAGTGAAGAGATTCTACTAGTTTTACAGCCCCATTATTCTTGATATATTGTATGGTTTTCAGGAGAAGCACTTGAACGACTCAAAACTAATCAGCTACCATGCTCTTTGAAAACCTTTCCTTGCCTCCTCCATTGTTGGTGTTCATAGGATTCTGTCCTTGACTATCTTTTTCATATACTGTGTATATTCTCTAAGCAGTCACAGTCACATTCTACCTCTGTCTTCAGCAGCATTGGTATTCTGACAGCTGATAAATTGCCATTTCCTTCCTCAGCCTATCTGAGCTCCTTATGTATGTGTGCAGTTGCCTAATGGATATACCTGCCTGCATGTTGCTTAGAAACCTGACACTCTGGATGTCCAGAATATCAAACTTGATCTCCTTTCTCCTGCAAGGTTGTCTTCAGCCAACTCACCTTCTCCTATTTCTCTCTGTGTACATTAATGTTTAAATCACTTTCTTAGCCTTCCATCTCTGCCACAACCCAGCACAAATTGGTGACCAAGCCTTTTCAACATACATAGTAATAGTGTGTATGTGTGTAAGTAGTAACTTACGTTTTTTAGGATTTTGTCTTTTTAAAAAATGTTTATTTTGAGAGAGAGAGCAGGGGAGGGGCAGAGAGAGAGGGGGAGAGAGAATCCTAAGCAAGCTGTGCAGTGTCTGCGCAGAGCCTGACTCGGGGCTTGAATCCATGAACCGTGAGATCATGACCTGAGCTGAAAGCAAGAGTCTGACGCTTAACTAAGTCACCCAGGTGCCCCTGCCTTTTTTTTTTTTTTTTTAAACTTATTTTGAGAGACAGTGCATGAGTGGGGGGAGAAGAGGAGAGAGAGAGAGAGAGAGAGAGAGAGAGAGAGAGAGAGAATCCCAAGCGGGCTCCAGGCTCTGTGTGAAGCTCGATGTGGGGCTAGATCCCATAACTGTGAGATCACGACCTGAGCCAACATCAAGAGTTGGCTCCTTATCCAACTGAGCCACCCAGGTGCTTCAGGATTTTGCTTTTTTTTTTAATATGATTTCAACTCTATAGAAAAGTTGGATTAGTTCAGAAAGTCCCATATACTCTCCCCAGATTTACCATTCACTTTTCAGTTTTTTGCTTTATTTGTCCTTCTCTCTCAAAATATGTGTGTATAATTTTTTTAACCATTTGAGACTAAATTGCACACGTGCTTCCTTTGTAAGTACTTCAGCAAGAATTTGCTAAGACCAAGGACATTGTTTTTCGTAACCACGGTGTAGTAACCAAAATTAGAAAATTTTAACATAGACACATTGCTATTACTTAATCCAAAGTCCATATTCAAATTTTGTCAGTTGTCTTAATGTTCTTAAAAATGTTTTTTTGAATGAATGGATGAACATCTATAGGACATTTCTAATATATGGTTTTACTCAGATTATAACACAAAGTAAATATTAGGACTCTAGGAAAACTTTCTGCAACTTTATTCTTGAATAGCGTAAGAACAATTTCCTACATATTGTATCCTGATGATTTAGTTCTAATAGGCATTCGCTGCTGTTGTCATAGAGATGAGTATTAAATTCATGCAGGAATAAGGGCCGTGGTTAAAATCCACTCAGGAGCCCATGTGGGAATGTGGTGCAACAGAACAATAGCAACCAGTCATATAAAGTGTGAACAGCTTTTCTTTGTAAGTAAAATTCTGAGAAATAATTCTGTCTTTTGTGTCCCATTTCTGGATGTGTGGAAACTGAAATGGTTTAATGAGTATCGCTTTGAAATTCAGGATTCAAATAGTCTTAGTCCCTTTGCTTATATAATCGTGTGCGCTTTAATCTCGAAGGCAAAAGGTCATTACTTTGTTCTTTTTCACAGGGCCGCTTCCTTGTGCATCCCTGGAGACTGCACCTTTTTCATCATTCAGAAGGCCTGGAGGCCCCAGGGCTGAGTTCTAGGATGGTACTTTGGCCCCCAGCATTAATATTCTAGTGCTGTGTCATTTCCCCAATAGCAGGTTATAAACCAACTACACCGTAGGTGATCCTTTGTTGGAACAAGAAGACAAACTCTGGATGGTGGAGAACAAAGTGGAAAGGAAATTTGTTCAGGTGAGTGAATGACAAGGCAGGTCACAGTTGTTCAGGCAGCACTGACACCTCTGAAATACTCTTAAGATGTTTTCTTACAGGCCCTAGACTTTAAGTATTTACTTGGTATGAATTCTTTAGAGACCTGAGTTACATTTACAGTCATCATTTTTTTTTGCTTCAGTACTCTATTTAATTAGATTCTAAAGGGCCAGATGCCCCGCTTATCTCTATTCTGGATGTCAGCACTTCATACTTTATTTGTACTGCGTCTGTGATCTCTCTTTCATTGATACCCTCAGTTTCATACCTCCTAATGTGTATAGACTCCTTTCCTCATGCAGTGTCTTTTATAGGTCTTAAGTCTTTATGTATTGTCTGACATTTAGGTTCCTTTTTCTTATTTCCCATCTTCTTTCATTCTTTCAGTGGTTAAGTGCCTCCAAATTATATTTTACATCTGTAGTCATGCTTCCTATTGTCTTCTTTTCCACTTCCCCCGTTATGTATCAACAAACTCCCGCCTCCCTTTCTTCTGCCCCCATATACCTCTTTCAGAAGTTGTTGCCTTAGAAATCACTTCTTTTCGGCTGTGTGTATGTGTGCATATGAATGTGATGAGTCTGTTTTTAATGTAATACATGAGCTTTCAAAATTTTTGAACATCCGGGTATACAATGGAAAGGTCGTCTCTTACCTTTGACCTTCAGTCTTAAGTTTTTTTTCAAAGATGCAGTTACTTTTAAGAGTTTCACATGTATCCTTCTTGAGGTAATCTATGAATAAACTAGCATGTATTATATATCTGTGCTGTAAATATGAATATATATGTATATAAGCCCTTAGTTTTCCTTTTCATACAAATGGTGGTATGTATTCTATTGTGTCCATAGTTTTGTTTTGTTTTGTTTTTTCTGGGAGAGATTCTCTATCAACACATTTATTTAACCTGTCTCCTATTTATGGACATTTAGGTCGTTTCCAGGCTTATGCTTTTGAACACACAAGTGTTCCTGAGGAAGGAAGAGGAAGACAGACTTGTGAGTAAATAAGTAAAAATATATATTCTATTAGATGGTGGTGAGTGCTTGGAGAAAATTAAAGTAAGGAAAACCAGCATAGACGAGGCTAGTTGGCCATTATAATTTTAAATCTGTTGGTCAGGGAAAGGTCTCTAAGAGGGTGACATTTGAAAAAAAGATCTGGAGAATGTGCAAAGGGGGCATGCAGTATTTGATGGGAAAGCATTCATCCAGAAAGAATCAAAAGTGTTAAAAGCACTGAGGCTGGAGCTTGCTATTCAAGAAATTGACCAGGGCAGAGTACCTGGCACAGAGTGAGCAAAAGGGAAAAGGAATATGTTTGGTTAAGTAACAGGCTAAGTCTTAGACTTTGGCTTTTATTTTGAGTGATTTGGGAGACCATCAAAGGGTCTTGAGCAGAGGAGTAATAAGATCAGAATTATATTTTGGCTGCTGTATAGAGAAAATAAGGTATAGGGGGGCCAAGGCTAGGAGATTAATCAGAGGCTATTGCAGAAATCTAGCTAGGAAAATACTAGTAGTTGAGCTAGTGACAAGTCAGATTCTTGAGATACTTTAAAGAAAGAGCTGACAGGATTGGCTGATAAAGTGTGTTGGTTATAAGAGGAAGAGGAATCACTGATAACTCCCAAGGTTTTATCTAGAAGAGAATGAGTTAACATTTACTGAGATAGGAAGACTTCAGGAATTTTGGCAGATCAAGAGGTTTCTTGTTGATTTTGACGTGTCTTCTAATCATCTAAGTCCATATTCATATAGGCAGTTAGATACACAAGTCAGGAATTTAGGGACATAGAAAGTTGTGACCTGTTTTGCTGTACTAATAAGCTACTTTATTCACTGATGGTATCTCTGTATTGTCCTGCTGAGTCCTACTTTTCCTACCATTTTTTGATGCTGGTGCGTCCACCAAATCTTCTGCATTCAGCCTATGTTCCTGGATTCTGTTAAAAACAAGGTGATGATTTGCCCTTGAGGCTGTTCCTTATGTTTTCAGAGATACATAAGTATCTCTTGTACAAGAGAGCTCTTCCTAAAAACAGCAATGGCAGCTGCCTGCTAACATCCTTTCTCATAAGACATTAGAATTATACCTGTTTCCTACTCTTATCAACAATGCAGTTTCCCCCTTTTTTCCTGTTTTTCTTTATCCTTCACAGATGTCAAAAGTGGGCAGAAATGTTCTTATTTTACCATTTAGAAGAAAGGATCTATTTATGCCATGTTTGAGTCACCCTTGTAGGAATTCTCTCCTACTTCTTGATTGGTACTGTGATGACCTGAGATACTACTTTATCTAAGTGTTTTTCTTGTCTTTGCTTTTTTTTTTTTCCCTCTTACTGGAGGTGGCTCCTAGAACACAGCATTCTGCTTTTCCTCCTCCTCTCTTTTTTTGTTTTTTAAAGTTTATTTTATTTTTGAGAGAGAGAGCGTGCACCCACGTGCGGGCAGAGAGAGGAAGACAGAGGATCCAAAGTGGGCTCTGCACTGGCAGCAGAGAGTCAATTGTGGGGCTTGAACTCACAAACTGTGAGATCATGACCTGAGCCAGAGTCCGAAGCTTAACCGACTGAGCCATCAGGTGCCCCTAAAGTTTATTTTGAGACAGAGATAGAGCCGGGAAGGGGCAGAGAGAGGGTAAGAGAGAGACACTCAAACAGGCTTCCCACTGTCAGTGCAGAGCCCCATGTGGGGCTCAACCCCATGCACTGTGAGATCACATGACCTGAGCTGAAATCAAGAATTGGACACTTAACCTACTGAGCCACCCAGGCGCCCCTCAGGGCTCCTCCTCTTTATAAATTAAATCCCAGTGAAGACTCATTCTGAAGTTAGAAGTAGCTCTATAGTATCAGTTTTTATTTTGGCACCTCCAGCCTTTTTGTCTTTCCCACTGTAATTTTACCTATTTATCGGATAAACAACTGTCTAACTTGCTTCATTCTTTTTGTGTCAGACAGTGAATTCATTAATATAATACCCAAATTGGAGATTTCAATTCATTATTTTCAGGTCCAAATATTACCTAAAACCAATTTTATAAAATGTCTTGATTGTTTCTTTGCTCATGGTCCTTGAGATAGGGTCAGCCAAGACTTTAAAAAGATACACTTCAATATAATCAAGAGAGGACATATTAACTAACCGTAAATGTAAATGTGAACACATTTTCTCCTCTTTATAAAATGCTTTGAATCTTGGCTTTTGATTATGAAATGTTTTACCTCTTCAGGTCTTACTTATCATTTAAACATGTTCCCCTTTTATTGATCTTCCCTTTGTCCATCCTATCTCACATTTTCATGGAAATTCAAAAGTCCTGAGTAAATTCTTAGATATTTTTATATTTTGATGTCTGGAGTCTGTATTATAAACGTGTCGAGGGGTGCCTGGGTGGCTCAGTCAGTTAAGTGTCCACTTAATCAGGTCATGATCTCGCGGTTCATGAGTTTGAGCCCCATGTCAGGATCTGTGCTGACAGCTTGGTGCCTGGAGCCTGCTTCGGATTCTGTGACTTCTCTCTCTCTGCCCCTCCCTTGCTCACACTCTGTCTCTGTCTCTCAAAAAATAAATAAACGTTAAAAAAAATGTTTTTAAATGTGTTGAAAGGAAGGCCCATGTTCTTTCTGTTTCCAGTTTTGATTAAATATGAGATACTTGTTAAATCTGTGAATTGTGGGAGGGTTGTTACTATTTATCAATTCTTTTTCAGTTTGTCTTAATAAATATTTTCAAATATTAAAAACTTTTAAAGAGGAGTTTATCATTCTCTTATATACCCACTATGTAGATTCAGTAATTATTTTGCCATGTCTGTTGTATATGTGTGTCTATATTCCTATGTATGCATATTTACATATGCTGAAACATATGACCCTTCACCTCTAAAAAATTATGTATTTTCTAAAAAGAATGTTATCTGTCTACATAACCAAAATATCATTACTCCTTAGATGGATTAACCATAATGCCCTAATGTTATATAATAATCAGTCCATATTTAGATTTCCCCAGGATCTCTAAAATACTTTTTGTTTGTTTATTTTTTGAGAGGGAGAGGGAGAGAGAGACAGACAGAATGTGAGCAGGGGAGGGGCAGAAAAAGGAGTCACAGAATCTGAAGCAGGTTCCAGGCTCTGAGCTGTCAGCACAGAGCCCCTTCCACTCTGTGAGATCGTGACCTGAGCTAAAAGTTGGCTGCCAATTGAACCACCCAAGAGCTCCTGAGGCCATTCTATTTAAAATTGAAACTCAGGGCGCCTGGGTGGCTCAGTCAGTTGAGCATCCGACTTCGGCTCAGGTCATGATCTCATGGTCCGTGCATTTGAGTCCCGTGTTGGGCTCTGTGCTGACAGCTCAGAGCCTGAAGCCTGCTTCCTATTCTGTGTCTCCCTCTCTCTCTGACCCTCCCCCGTTCATGCTCTGTCTCTCTGTGTCTCAAAAATAAATAAAACATTAAAAAAATTTTTTTTTTTGTAAATTGAAACTCTACCCTGTTCCCTGATTTTTTTTTTTTTCTCCCTAGCACTTAAAGCTTTTTAACAAACCAACTCCTTTATCTGTCCACTAGATTGTAATCTTGATGAGGATAGCAAATTTTTTCAGTTTTGGTCAGTACTGTTTATCCCTAGAGCTTAGTAATGGGCCAGAAAGAAAAAGGTATTTGTCGAATGAGTAACGAGAAATGTTTGGAGTAGCAGTTCTCAAAATTCCACTTTTTTTAAAATAACAGCTTATTTACATAAAATTCACATAATACAAAATCCATCCTTTTTCAGAGTGTACAATTCAGTGGTTTTAAGTAATATTTGTAAGTTGTACAGTCATCACTACTAATTCCAGAACATTTTCATCCCTACAGAAGGAATCCTGCTACCCATTAGTAGTCACCTTTACACTCTTACAACTTGAGGACCACCTGAATCTTAAAAGTTCTCATAGCAAGAAAAAGATCTATGTATGTGTATGGTGACAGAGGTTAACTAGACTTATTGTGATCATTTTGCAATATATACAAATATCTAATCATGTTGTACATCTGAACCTAATGTTATGTCAATTATACCTCAGTTTTAAAAATTAAAAAAAAGGTTAGTAGTAAATTTTATGTCATGTGAGTTTTGCCACAATTGGAATAATAAATAGACTTGAGGACCTTATGGTTTATGAAGATTTTAGTGATATTTACCTTATTTAAAAGTAAAATTGGGAGGCAAAGCTGGTTAAGTGCCCGACTTTGGCTCAGGTCATGTTTCCGGGCTCATGAGTTTGAGCCCTGTGTTGGGCTCTGTGCTCACAGCTCAGAGCCTGAAGCCTGCTTCAGATTCTATGTCTCTCTCTCTCTTTCTGCCCCTCCCTCATTCATGCTCTGTCTCTCTCTCTCTCTCAAAAATAAACATTTAAAAAAACAGTAAAATTGAGAAGCTTTAAAAAAATGTATTTATTTAAAAATAATCTCATTACATATAAACCTAAATTATATTTCTTAATAAAAATAATTTTCCAAAGTGAAAAAAGTTGAGTGAGAAGAGTGACAGATGTTTTTCATATCTGTAAGTATCTTTAATGTCTGGTTTATAGAAGATAGCTAGATTCTCATTTCTGCTCTTATAACATGTTATTTTGGTTAAAGTGTACAACAGGATTGTGGCTTCACACAAATGAAGTTAGAAAGGAAGAAATACTTCAGTAGGCATCTTTTCAAATAATTGTGGATATTCTTTGGTACTATGCCAATATGTGACAAATAATTTTTCAAGATTAGCTACAATATGGAATTTGAAACTCTATATTTTTTTGTTCTCTTAGATAGTCTTTTGGTCTGTGTTAAAATTTGAGTGGATCTCTTACCCTTGCATGACTTCTGTAACATCATGCATTTGTCAATTGAGTTATACAGATCTTTGAAATATTTGATATTATCTTATCGAATATTTGATATATGGTGTCTCACCATATAATATCAAAACATATTTGTTAACATCACCACCAGTTTCATTAGAAAAGTCTTTTAAATATTGGGAAGCTATCGATCTCATGGTGGAGAATGCAGGTTTTCCAAAATTCTAATGAAAAAAATGTTTATTTTTGAGAGAGAGAGAGAGAGAGTAGGAACAGGGGAGACAGGCAGAGAGGGGAGGACAGAGGATCCAAAGCAGGCTCTGTGCTGACAGCAGAGAGCCCGATGCAGGGCTCGAATTCACAAACAGTAAGATCATGACCCGAGCTGAAATCAGACGCTTAACTGACTGAGCCACCCAGGCTTTACAAATTTCTCATTTTGGTTGAAAATTCAAATTTTGTTGTGCTGTCAGTTGTTTTCCTTGAAATGGTTGTCTCAATTGGTTCTGTCTCAAGAAAGTACCTGCTGAATAATACCCAAGTCTGAATAACCGTAATTTGTAAGGCAGTCATTAATTTATTAAAGTTAATTAATGGTGCTCTATGAAAAAAGTGCCCCGTGAAATAAAGTAAAAATGGTGCTCCATGAAACAAGTGCCTAGTTTACTCATAACTTAAATAACTTTAAGACATCACCTTCAGGGGCGCCTGGGTGGCTCAGTCAATTAAGTGTCTGACTTTGGCTCAGGTCAAGCCCCGTGCTGGGCTCTGTGCTGACAGCTTGGAGCCTGGAGCCTGCTTCATATTCTGTCTACATCTCTCTGCCCCTCCCCTGCCTGTGCACTGTCTCACTCTCTCTCAAATATAAATAAACATTAAAAAATTTTTTTTAAAGACATCATCCTGAGACCACTATCATCCTTTCATGTACAGCAGAAGTATATGTGCACATGTATAGAATGTTTTTTATCATTATACTTTGTTTCTTTTCATGGAATTTATATTTGTCATACTTTTGTTTGCTTGGTTTTCTGTACTTAGCACAGACTCTTTTGGAGACCTTAGAATAGTTAAAAAGCCTTCTAAAACCTAGTTTCCACATGGCCAAATGCATGGAGAAATTTCTTTCCATTTTTTTCCCATGGAGATTTACTTGTAGAATTTTTGTCCTTCTCGAGGCTGAACTGGCTGTACTTTGACCTGATAGCTCTTATCTTGTTTTTCGTCACCATTATCAAAGACCTTTTTTCATTGTTTTTCCCGTATTATAACCCCTCTTTTATGGATTCTGTATCTATTGCCTTCTGTGTGTACTTTTAGTGGAGCACATCTAGTAAGATCCTCAGGAAAGGTGCATTGAGGTAAAATTTTTTAACATTTGCATATCTGAAAAAATGCCTTTTCCCCTTTAGATTGGTAGACTAAGCTTAGAATTTTCCTTCAGAATTTTGTCTTGTAGCTTCTTGTGTTTCTGTTGAGATATTTGGTGCCGTTCTATTCGTGTTCCTTTGGGTGATAATATATGTGTGTGTAGTTGGGTGATATGTGTACCTATATATTGTAGTTTGGTTTCTTTTAATTTATGTTCCCTTTTTCTTTTGAAAAGTCTTGGTGCTATGTCTAGGTATATGCATCTTTTATTATTCATCATGCAAGATACTACGTGTGTCCTTTATTTTTTATTTACTTAAAAAAATTTTTTTTAATGTTTATTTTCAAGAGAGAGAGAGAGAGAGAGAGAGCGAGGGAGGGGCAGAGAGAGGGAGACACAGAATCTGAAGCAGGCTCCAGGCTCTGAGCTGTATGCACAGAGCCTGACACGGGGCTCGAACCCACAAACTGTGAGATCATGACCTGAGCCAAAGTTGGACGTTTAACCGACTGAGCCACCCAAGCGCCCATAAGTGTGCCCTTTAAGTCTAGAGATTCATGACTTAGAAGAGAGGAAGTTTTTTTGTTGTTTTTTTTAATGTTTCCCTCTAATCAGTTTTCTCCTTTTTTTTTTTTCTGGAACTTACTTCACTCAGCTAATATATTGCCTTGGTTTACGCTCTGAATTTGTCTTTTTAAAAAAAATTTCTTAAAGTGTAATTGGCATACATTATATTAGTTTTAGGTGTATAACGATAATTTGATATTCGTATATACTATGAAATGACCATCAGAGTAAGTTTAAGCCATACAGTAGTTCCCATGCTGTACATTACATTCTCATGACTTACTTTATAACTGAAAATTGTACTTTTGACCTTTTTCACCTATTTTGCCCACCCCATCTCTGGCAACCATCAGTCTATTCTCTGTCTATGATCTTGTTTTGTTGTTTGTTGGTTTGTTTAAGAATCCACATATAAATGAGATCATACATTATTTGTCTTTCTCTGACTGACTTCTTTCACTTACCATAATGCCCTCAAGTTCCATCCAGGCTGTTGCAAATGGCAAGACTTCATTCTATTTTTTTTTTTTTATGGCTGAATAATACTCCATTGTATATAGGTACCATATTTGTCTATTTGTTCATCTATTGATGGACATTTAGATTGTTTCCATATCTCAGGTATTGTAAATAATGCTGCAGTGAACATGGGAGGGCATATTTTTGTCTTAGTGTTTTCATTTTTGGAGATATTCCCAGAAGTGAAATTGCTGGATCATACGGTTCTGTTTTTAATTTTTTGAGTAACTGGCATTGAGTTTGTCATCTTTTTTTTTTTTTTTTTAAGACATTGATTTTGTCATCTTTTTTTTTTTTTTTAAGATTATTTTTAAGTAATCTCTACACACAACGTGGGGCTCGAACTCACAACCCAGAGATCAGGAGTTGCATACCCACTGACTGAACCAGCCAGATGCCCCCAAATTTGTCTTCTTAAAGCTTCTACCAGGAAATACTTACCATTGTGCTTATATTTCATTGGCCAAACAAGGTAGGTGGCCATGCTTGAGTTTACTAGGGTGAAGCAACATAATCCTTCTGCATTAAGATGACCCTGTTATTAGTGAATAATACAATCTACCTTCCCACTCTCCATCTTAAGATAAAAGGAACTTTTTGTTTCTTGCTTACAGAACCTTGTTATTGTTTCACTGATAAAATATCTTCTATCTGATTGGCTTTAGGTTTTGTTGCTGTGTGCTGTGCCTTGCCTTATTTCCTCAAACTTTCTTTATTTTTCTTCTTCTTTTTTTAATGTTTTAAGTTTACTTATATTTGAGAGAGAAAGAAAAAATGTGAGTGGGGAGAGGGAGAGAGAGAATCCCAAGTGGGGTCTGTAATGTCAGCATAGAGCCTGACGTGGGGCTTGATCCCACAAACCATGAGATCATGACTTGAGCCGAGACCAAGAGTCAGATGCTAAACCAACTGAGCCACCCAGGCGCCCTTCTTTTTCTTTTGATGTTGATCTGTCTTATTAGTAGGGGTTCCTCAAATGTGTGGAATATTGGCTGTACAGTCATATTTAAGACTGATTCATTAAGATTATCATAAGCTCTTTAATGCCTGGGTGCTTTTAGTCATCTTGTAGGTTTCAGTGAAACAAAAGTAAAATGCAACTGTTCCTTAAGCAGCCTGAGGTGATCTCCAAAAATGGTTTGTTATTCACTTGACCCAGAAGACCCTACAAAATCATGCAAATCAAGAGGTTCAAACCTTTGTGTTCACTTTAAGAACACCTGTGAAACTGCTGAGGCCATCAAGGGTATGCATATCAGAAAAGCCACCAAGTGTCTGAAAGAGGTCACTTTGCAGAAGCAATGTGTGTCATTCTGTCGCTACAATGGTAGAGTTGGTAGGTGTGCCCAGGCCAAGCAGTGAGGCTGACACAGGGTCAGTGGCCCAAAAAGAGTGCTGAATTTTTACTACATAAGCTTAAAAATGCAGAGAACAATATTGAACTTAAAGGTTTAGATGTAGATTCTCTGGTCATTTAGCACATCTAGGTGAACAAAGCCCCAAGATGCAACATAGAATTTACAGGGCTCATGGTTGGATTAACCTGTGTATGAGCTCTCCCTGCCATATTGAGATGATCCCTACTGAAAAAGAGCAGATTGTTCCTAATCCAGAAGAGGAGGTTGCACAGAAGGAAAAGATATCCTAGGGGTGTCTAGGTGGCTCAGTTAGTTGAGCATCCAGCTCTTGATTTCTACTCAGATCGTGATCCCATGGTTCGTGAGATTGAGGCTCACATTGACATTGCTTGGGATTCTCTCTCTGCCCTTCACCTGCTCATTCTCTCTTTCTCAAAATAAATAAACTTAAAAAAAAAAAAAGTAAGTAAGTAAAAGATACCCCAGAAGAAACTGAAGAAACAAAAACTTAATGGCTGGGGAGTAAATTCTGCATAAAATAATGCAAATAAAAGTTAAAAAAAAAAAAAATGTTGGGCTTCTGGATGGCTCAGTCGGTTAAGCATCCGACTTTGGCTCAGATCATGATCTCAGGGCTTGTGAGTTTAAGCCCCATGTCGGGCTCTGTGCTGACAGCTCAGAGCCTGGAGCCTGCTTTGGATTCTGTCTCCCTCTCTCCCTACCCTCCCCTGCTCTCTGTTTCTCAAAATAAATGTTTAAAAAAAAATTCAGAATTCACTACTCTATATAAAAGAAAAAAAATAAAATGCCACAAGGTGCCTGGCTGGCTTTGTTGATGGGCGTGCGACTCTTGATCTTAGGGTTGTGACTTTGAGCTTCATATTCGGTGTAGAGATTACTTAAAAATAAAATCTTAAAAAAAAAAAAAAAAAAAGGTAAAATGCCTTATGGACCCAGGATCCCTGAATGATTATACTGCTTTACACAAACCCTGCTGGCCAGGTCCTTTGTTTTAGCTTAAACAAACAAAAAAATGACTACAAATGACAACCATCTTGGAAGGGTATCCTACTGAGGTTTTTCATGTGCCTTTCAGGTTCTCCTGGTATATTTACCTGGTTGACAGCATTTTTTGGCATTAGCTGCAGAATATCTTGGGACGTTCCACCATATTATGTATAGATTTAATCCCATTGATTTCTGTGTAGCACCTTTCCCTTGTCCTCTCATTTGCTGGGTGTCCTGGGTTCTGGAGCTTCTCTGAATAAATTTCTGCATCAAATAATTTCCATTCATACAAAGGAGTGGTCCTTTGTCTTCCTGACAGGAAAAGTAGTGCTCCAATGGCAACTTACATGATCTTTTTTTCAGCTACCATCCTTTATTCCTTCTTTTGAGGTACTTGATTCCCTCCATTTCCTGAGTCTTTCTGATATTTTGTGGCATAAATTGGCTTACTTGACATTGGCATCTTCTTCTGCAGCACCTTTACATACTTGAACTTCCTCAGCTCTGCTGCGTTGAAAATTTTCTATGTGCTTTTGTTATTGGAAAATTTGTTGATGTCTGTGTATACTGATGTCTCTGATCATACCTTTTTTTCTTGTGAGCTTGTACCCTTGTCTGTTTAATGAGATTTTGGAAGGAAGCAGTTATTGGTTAATTCCTTCCCTTTTCTTAGGTATCCTGGGAGACTTTCTCAATTTTATGTCATCTTTTTATCCTACTTGTTAATCCTTCATTGTTTGTGACATTCAATTTGCTGAGCTAATTAATGGGAAAGATTATTTTTCAAGAGTAATCCTTAAGCTTTGTGTGTTACTTTGAACGTTAATTTTCTATGAAGATACCTCCACAAAGGTTTTCTTCTCAAAAGTTACTTGGTGACATTGGTCATGAGGCTTTTTTCTTACTGTGAGATGGGCTTCCAAAGTTCATCCCACAGCACAATCCATAATTTTATTACTAGTAATGGGAAAATTTATAAATAATGATAACGTAAAGCTAACATTATTGAGTGCTTATCATTTGCAGCCACAGGACTAAGCATTTTATACATTAACTCCATTGAATGATGATTCTTTGTACTCCGTTTTAGAAGAAGCCTGAGAAGATGATGAGCAGATAGAGAGGCAACAAGATTTGGGAGGCAAGTTGCATCCATCTCCGGTAAAGTACAGACTGAGGAAAAGAAGCAGTGAACTAAGAAAATTGGAAGGATACTTCTTCTGATCACAGACCTTATATCTTTAAGGAAACACCTTTTTCAACTTACCTGGAAAGAGTGTGAAACAAAATTTAGACTTAATTGTGAGGGAAGTTGTGTAGGGGAGAATCATTAATTTAACTAGGAAATCCTGCCTCTGCTTGCTCCTTATGCTAATAACCCCCTTTAAATGTAAATCAGTGTGGAAATGTCTTCAGTTAAAACCATTTGAACTCCATAGAAAAACCCTATGAAATTACTGAATGTGGCAAAACTTTCACTCACATGTCACACCTCATTAAATGTAGAAGTCAGGCTTAAGGGAAACCCTGTTCTAAGGAATACTGAAGAGCCTTTAGCTAGATGATAGATCTCTGAGCAGAAGAAAATTTTTTACTGGAGAGAAACCAGTGAATATAACAAAACTTCGTTGATCATTAGAAAATTTGGACAGAAAGCTTTTAAATGTACTGAGTATGATATAGTCTTCTCTCAAACTTTATCCCTTCCTCTATATTTGAAAGGTCATACACAGAGAATCCTTACAAATGTAAGAAATATGGAAATTCCTTCAGCCAAAAGTAAACCCTAATTCATCAAAAAAATTCATACTGGAGAGAAACCTTGTGAATGTGGGAAAGCTTCCATTCAGATGTCACACCTCAGTCAGCAGAAAATTTGTAGTGGGGAAAACCCCTTTGCCTGTAAGGTATGTGGGAAAGTCTTCAGCCACAAATCAAATCTTACTGAGCATGAACATTTTCATAATAGAGAGAAACCTTTTGAATGTAACGAATGTGGAAAAGCCTTTAGCCAGAAGCAATATGTTATTAAACATCAGAACACCCATACCGGAGAGAAGCTTTTTGAATGTAATGAGTGTGGAAAATCCTTCAGCCAGAAGGAAAACCTTCTCACCCATCAGAAAATTCACACTGGAGAGAAACCTTTTGAGTGTAAGGATTGTGGGAAAGCTTTCATTCAGAAGTCAAACCTCATCAGACACCAGAGAACTCACACAGGAGAGAAGCCTTTTGTATGTAAGGAATGTGGAAAAACCTTCAGTGGCAAATCTAACCTTACCGAGCATGAGAAAATTCATATTGGGGAGAAACCCTTTAAATGTAATGAATGTGGAACAGCTTTTGGCCAGAAGAAGTACCTCATAAAACATCAAAACATTCACACTGGAGAGAAACCCTATGAATGTAATGAATGTGGAAAAGCCTTCTCTCAAAGAACATCACTTATCGTACATGTGAGAATTCATTCAGGTGATAAACCTTACGAATGCAATGTATGTGGAAAAGCCTTCTCTCAAAGTTCATCTCTTACTGTGCATGTGAGAAGCCATACAGGTGAGAAACCCTATGGTTGTAATGAATGTGGGAAAGCTTTCTCTCAATTCTCAACCCTTGCTCTGCATCTGAGAATACACACAGGTAAGAAGCCTTATCAATGTAGTGAATGTGGGAAAGCTTTTAGCCAGAAGTCACACCATATTAGACACCAGAAAATTCATACTCATTAAAAAACCCTGTAAATATCATAAAAATTGGAAAGTGTTCATCAGGAATTTAAACCTCATAGCACATCAGAAATGATCATACTGAAAGAATATATATCACAAATGAGGAAAACAAAAGCTAAAAAGTTACTGGACACCATGGAATTTATACTGAAGAGAAAGACATTTATATGATAAAAATCCTGGGCCCCCGGAAAAGCTGATGGCCTAGGTAATGCTGAAACTTTAGACGCATTTCCACCAAACATGCTTCTTATTGCTGTCTGCATTTATCTGGAGATCTTCACCAATGTAATCAAAATAATAAGTTTTAAGTATTGGCAAGGAAGAGACTTTTGTGGTATTGATTTAGTAGAACAGAAGAGATTCTGGAAACACCTATGCATCTATTAAAATTTAGAATATGATAGAAATGGCAATAGGAGGTGAGAAGATAATGGGACTATGTAAAAAGTGATTTGGAGGTAATTTGTTCTCCAAGGAAAAAACAGACCATGAACTATAAACAGAGGTAAGAACCAAGAGGATAAGAACAAGAATATAAGCTGTATACCGAAATGGTTATGACCTTGGGAGTAGGGAGACATTCCTTATAATAAGCTCAAAAATTCTCTGAATTTCTATGCTTAGGAAATATGTACCAGTCTGCTTACTGTGGCATGATTTGTAGTTAGCCATAAGTTGGAAACACCTTAAATGCCCATTGGGAGCAAAACGGAAAATACTTATGATGGAATACTGTATATCTGTAAAATTTAGCAAATGAGATCTATATTACAGAGAAAGATCTCAAAAATCATGTTGAAGGGGGAAAATGAAGTTGCAGAATAACATATATTACAATGCATTTTGTAAATTTTAACTAAAACTTTACTCACAAAATTCAGTACTATGTATTGGTAATGGATAAATATATGTATGTATGTTTTTAAAATGTTTTTGAAATGGATTGGAAGGATACAGACCAAACTCTTGATAGTGGTTGCTTGTGAAGAGTGGAGCAGGGAAGGGGATGAGTGTGGGAGGGATGGGATGGGGACTGTTTAAAGGGGGGGTTTCATTTTTATATATAAATATCCATTTCTCTTAAAAACTAAAGACTGCAAGTAAATATATCAAAATACTGGATAATTCTGATTGTGGTATATGGATATCTTGTCTTATTTTTTGTACTTTTCTGTATTTTTAAATTTTCTCAAAATTAATAAGAATGGGGGTGAGGATGGGAACACTGTACCTATAGAAATCATGTTCTAATGGATTCATTCCCAATCAAGTACTAAACTTTTTATAGAAAATATTTCTAAAATTTTATCAATGATGAGTGGATGGACTTGCTCTCTATGTAATATGAAATTATCTATTTTATTAAAATTAAAAATGATCACATAATCCAAATCTGCTTTGTTTTTACATGTTAATGGCGTACACTGTATGGTCTGTCTGTACATTTCTAACATTTTACAACATCATTTGAGCTTAGAAATTTTTAAGAACTTTTAGTTAAGGGTACATGCACATACTTTTTATAACATGTCTTTTTCAGGTAAGCTGATCTTAGAATATCAGTTTTCCTGTCCTGTACATTTCCAGAAGAACAGCATATGCATCAAAATTTAAGGTTTTGGGGATGCCTGAGTGGTTCAGTCGGTTAAGTGTCCGACTCTTGATTTCGACTCCAGTCATGATCTCACTGTTCCTGAGATCAAGGCCCAGATCAGGCTCTGCACTGACTGTGGAGCCTGCTTGGGATTCTTTCTCTCTCTCTCTCTCTCTCTCTCTCTCTCTCTCTCTCTCTCTCAAAACGAATAAATGTAAAAATATATGTAAAGTTTTTTGGGGCACCTGGCTGGCTCAGTCAGTAGGTCATGCAACTCTTGATCTCAGGATTGTGAGTTTAAGCCCCATGTAGGGTGTAGGGCTTACTTTAAAAAATAATTTAAAAAATTGTTTTTGATTGTTCCATTTTTTTATGTTTATTTTTTTAAGAGAGAAAACATGAGTGGGGGAGGGGCAGAGAGAGAGAGAGAGAGCATCAGAAGCAGGCTCTGTGCCGTCAGCGCAGAGCCCCTGCTGCAGGGCTCAAAGTCCCAAACCAGAAGACCATGACCTGAGCTGAAGTCAGACACTTAACCAGCTAAACCATGTAGGTGTCCCTGATTGTTCTATTTTTAAAAAAACCATTCAACTTCCCGAACTTTCACTTGGGGTATGTTAGATTTGAAAAGCTTGCTTGACACCACTAAGGGGAAATCAGAGGTGACAACTCACTTTGGAACCCTAAGCCTTCAGATAGTATTAATGATAGTGTAGGATAAGATTACTCGGGGAAAGCATATGTTTAGAGAAAACAAGCTTAGTTTGCAGATTTGGCACTCCAACGTTTAGAAGGCATGGAGAAGAATGAAAAGTAGCCAATCTGCTATACTGATGAGAAAGGCAAATATCAGGATGCCTGGGTGGCTCAGTTGGTTAAGCGTCCGACTTGGTTTCAGCTCAGGTCATGATCTGATTCATGGGTTCTAGCCCCGCATCAGGCTCCATGCTGGCAGTGTGGAGCCTGCTTGTGATTTTCTCTGTTTGTCCCTCCCCCCACTCATGCTCTCTATCCCTCTATCAAAATAAATATTTTAATTTTTTTTTTAACGTTTATTTATTTTTGAGACAGAGAGAGAGCATGAACGGGGGAGGGTCAGAGAGAGGGAGACACAGAATCTGAAACAGGCTCCAGGCTCTGAGCTGTCAGCACAGAGCCCGACGTGGGGCTTGAACTCATGGACCGTGAGATCATGACCTGAGCTGAAGTCGGCCGCTTAACCGACTGAGCCACCCAGGCGCCCCTATCAAAATAAACATTTTTTTAAAAAAAAGGATATCTAGTCTAGAGTTTGGTGTCTCAGAAGCCAAGATGTCTAAGTGTGTGAATATAGTCATTCTGTTGATTGCTTCTACAAAAGTGAATAGGACGAGCACAATGTCCTTTAGATTTGGCAATATGTAGGTCATTGTAGACCTTTTGAAAAGCCTTTCTGGTTGACTGCTTGGGTCCTAAACCAGACTGGAGCAGCATAGGATAAATTGGCAAGAGTATGGCTCTGCTATCTGCCTAATTTTAAAATCTGGTCCTGCCACTTTTTTGAGGCTTTCTGCAAGTTTTGTAACAGTTGTGCCTCAGTTGCCTTATGTCTGGTGCATCATCTTCTACAGTTGTGATTAAGTAATAATTGACATTAAAGGAAATCTTAGTAATCTATACATAATAAATGCTCAAATTAGACTCAGTGAACAAAGATAGGAAGAGGTGACAGCAAGTATAGACCACTCAAAATGTCTTGCTGGAAGCCCAGAGTCCAGCTTGAGGCAGATTTGAGATTAAGGAAGGGATTATTGGTTTGTTACTAAAGATAGAATATATAGTGTATATTTGTAAACTGATGAAAATGACCCAGTAAGATAACTTCAGGACAAAAGTATCTGAAATTAGAAGACAAACTTGCATAGATGACCGAATTAGTGGTTGATAGGAACTGGCTTACTTTAGCTGAACAGGAGGGAAGAGAGAATAAAAGCATCGGTGCAAGCAGATCTGAAAATTTGGTGGTGGGGAAAATAAAAAATGTTCTTATCTGATTAATTATATTTTCTCAATGAACTATCAGATAAAGTTGTTTAGTTAGAATGAAAGCCAGAATGTGAGATTCAAGGAGTAAGAGGAGGCATGTAGTTCTTAAGAGTTGAAGCATGCTCCTAAGTCCCCAGTAAAATGAAGCCTCTGAAATTTTTCACTAAAAATCCCCTTTTCCTTGTCAGGCAAACTTTATTTCAGACATCCCTAAGATGTGTCCAGTTTGAACTTAATTGCCCTGGGGGTTTTATGGAGTTGACCAAGAACAAACATGGTGGCTTCTCTCCAGTGAATTGAGATGTTACTACATTTGAGAAGCTTAGTCAGATACTCTGCTAAGTGAGAGGGAATTATGAGCGTCATTACTGAATGAAAGTTCTATACAATGAGATTATCATCCTACAGAACTAAATATAAAATGCGGATGTTTGGAGGATTGAATGCTAGGGCAATCAGCATTAACTGGGTAGAATTAATTAACATGAAGCCATGTTACATCAGGAATCTTGTAGAAAATAGGTTGATATGTGAAACAAATACTGGAGACCAGACAAAATATACCAAGGGTTAAATATTTATGGAAAAAAATTTATGGGATGCCTGGGTGACTCAGTCAGTTGAGTGTCCAACTCTTGATTTTGGCTCAGGTCATGATCCCAGGGTCATGGGATCTAGCCACTATGCCGGGCTCTGCATGGAGTGTGGAGCCTGCTCAGGATTTTCTCTCCCTCTCCCTCTCCCCCCCTCCCCCCCGCCCCGTCTCTCTCTCTTCCCTCCACCTCCTTCTCCTCTCTCTCTCCCCCTCCCTCCCTCCACCCCTCTCCCCTGCTCATGCTTAAACTCTTCTCTCTCAAAAAAAATAAATGTCTTAAGGAATAGTGACTATACAACAATGATAATGTCCACTTTGTGTAGTTAAGGAAAGAACTAAAGTTTTGAGAAGCAGGGGTACCTGGCTGGGTCAGTCAGTAGAGCATGTGACTCTTGATCTCAGGATCAGGAGTTTGAGCCGCACATTGGGCATAGAGTTTACTTAAATGTAAAATTAATTTTATTTTTTAATTTTTTTTAATGTTTATTTTTGACAGAGAGAGAGGCAGAGTGTGAGTGGGTGAGGGGCAGAGAGAGAGGGAGACACAGAATTCAAAGCAGGCTCCAGGCTCTGCTCTGAGAGCTCAGAGCCTGATGCGGGGCTTGAACTCACGAGTTGTGAGATCATGACCTGAGTTGAAGTTGGACGCCCAACCAACTGAGCCACCGAGGAACCCCTAATTAATTTTAAAATTAATTTTAAAAAGTAAAGTTTTGAGAAGCAAACTTCTGTGAGCAAGGTATTTGGTTTAAGGTCCTTTTATTACAAGAGGGTGGCAGACACACGGACTTAAGTGTGCCTATTAAAATAACCAGGGCAAGCCACTAAGAGAGGGAGGGAGGGGCAGCAGGGAAAGAGAACTTCTGAACTAGAAGGAAATGTAGTGAGAAGAAAATACAGGTGCACATGGCTGGCTCAGAAGAGCGTGTGACTCTTGATCTTGGGGTTGTTGAGTTTGGGCCCCATGTTGGGTCTAGAGATTACTAAAAAAATAAACTTAAAAAAAGGCAAGAAGGTGAAAAACAGTAAATGAAATAACTAGAAACCACAATGAATAGTTGAAATGAATCTAAATGCATCATTAATCGCAGTAAATGTAAATAGGCTCAACTTGTCAATTAGAAGCAAAGATTTTGAAATGATGGGCTTTGTTTTGTTGTTGTTGTTTTTTTTTTTTTGTTTTAAAACAGCTATAAACAGCTATATTTACCAGGGTCACATCTAAAAAGATAAGTACACAGGTGAAAAATACAGAAAAAGATATACTGGGCAGATAGTATACAATAAAAAGTTGTTTCAATACCAGATGAAATAGTCTTTAAGGCAAACACTGCTAGAGATAAAGTCACTAGAGAGTGGTAAAATTTTGAATTCACTAGTAAAGTTAAAAGATTCTAAACTTTTAAGTTTTTTAAGTAAAAGGAACTACCTATAGAAACTGACAAATTCACCAGATATTTTAAAATTGCCTGGAGCAGTCGGTTAAGCGACTGACTCTTGATATTGGCTCAGGTCATGATCTCATGGTTCTTGAGTTCAAGCCCCGCTTCAGGCTTCATGCTGTCAGCACAGGATTCTCTCTCTCTCTGCCCCTCCCCTGCTCTCACTTGCTCTCTCTCTCTCCCAAAATAAACATTTAAAAAAAAAAAATTGGAGCAAAGCCAATTCAGTGTAAATTCATGATTTTTATCATCTTAAAATTCCTTAAGCGTTTACAAAGAGAGGAGATGGAGGTCTTTGGAAGAGATGGGAGCTGGGTCCCAAATTGTGTCATGGCACTGACCTTGCTTTTTTCACTCTATTTCCTCACCCATCAATTATGGATGACCTTTCAGGTCTGGCCTTCTAATTGGGCTATGTGTAAGTTGGAAGAGTTGCACACTTTTTGAGAACACTTTCTCCTAGCGTACCTTCAAGCAGAAACCTTTCTGTTTCTTCTGATTCTGGGGAGTGATAAGCATGAATAGAGAGGGGAGGGAAAGTTACATGCACATACTTTTTATTACTCTCAGGTCACTTATTCCACTGCTTTTACATGTTTTTACAGTGCAATAAAATGGGCAATTTCCTAGGGTATGGTTGGGGAAGCCAGTGACACAAGATGTAAAATAACCATTTCTATACAAGGTACCACCCTTTCTGTGCACATTCAGAATAAAATAAGGAAGGATGGTTAGCAAATGCTAAGAGTGATAATCCTGAATAGCTGGGATTATATATGAGGTGTTTTTTTTTTTTAATTCCCCGCCCCCCATCTTTAAAAAAATGTACATGTAAGGGCTCCTGTCTGGCTCAATCAGTTGAGTGTCCAACTCTTGGTTTTGGCTTAGGTTGTGATCTCACGGTTTGTGAGTTTGAGCCCTGCATTGGGTTCTGCGCTGACAGGACAGAGTCTGCTTGGGATTCTCTCTCTCCCTCTCTCTCTCTGCCCCTCCCCAGCTTGCTATGTCTCTCTCTCTCTCTCTCTCTCTCTCTCTCAAAATAAACTTTTTTTTTTTTAACTACATGTGTTGTGTAATAAAAGTGTACAAAAGTCCATTTATTGAATTGCTTGTTGAATTCTTGCTTGGCCAACTTGGAGTCCTATTGGAATAGGTTTGATAGTTTTTAAAGCTTTCAAATCTGGCTGCATAAGTGAAACTGATATATACTTTCCCTTAAAAAAAATTTTTTTTAGGATTATTTATTTTGAGAGCACAAGCAGGGGAGGGGCAGAGAAAGAGAGAGAATCCCAAGCAGACTCTGCACTATCAACACAGCCCAATGCTGGGCTTGAACCCATGAAGCATGAGATCATGACCTGAACCAGAATCAAGAGTCAGATGCTTAACTAACTGAACCACTCAGGTGCCTCTATACTTTCCTTTTTTAACTTAAGTTTGTAATACACATATGTTGGCATTCATCACTGATTTTACCACTGTGAGAATGAGAGAAGAGGACTGGCCAGCTGGGTTAAGTTTTCCATGCAGATGATGATGAGCTAAAGACAGAGAAAATTAAAAAACTAATAATGTTTTTGGTGAATGAGGAGTGTTTGTATTCTAGGGCTGCCATAGAAAAATACCACAAAACTTAAAACAAGCCATCAAGTATTTGGTTTGGGGTTCCGCACCCCCCCCCCCAACTCCCTGTCAAGTATTTTGTTAGTGAGCTACCACATTGTTGCTGTTCTCTCACCATTGTGGAAATAGAAGTCCAAAACCAGTTAGTGTGATGAGGACCATGCTCCCTTCTGAGGCTGTGGAGAAGAATGCTTCCTTGCTTCTTATGGCCCCAGGTGTTCCTTGTTTTGTGATTGCATCACTCCATTTTCTTCACATGGTCCCCTTCCCCTTGTCTCCTCTCTGCCTGCAAACCTCCCTCTCTTTATAAGGACATGAGTTATTGGATTTAGGGCTTACCTCGACTTTATTACATCTGCAAAGACCCTGTTACCAAATAAAGTCACATTCATGGCTACTAGGGTTAGGGCCTAAAATATCTTTTGGGGGACATAATACAACCCACAACCTGGAAATCAATAAACCTAACTGGAACAGCACTTTTTGTGAAAATAAGCTTAGACACATAGGTCCTTAAAATTGCCGGCATGAGGGGTGCCTGGGTGGCTCAGTCAGTTGAGCATCCGACTTCGGTCCAGGTCATGATCTCACAGCTTGTGAGTTCAAGCCCCATGTCGGGCTCTGTGCTGACAGCTCAGAGCCTGGAGCCTGCTTTGGATTCTGTGTCTCCCTCTGTCTCTGCCCCTAACCCACTCACATCTTGTCTCTGTCTCTCTCAAAAGTAAATAAACATTAAAAAATTTTTTTTAATTGCCAGCATGAGTTTGAGCAAATCTACCTGGAATGCAACCAGTTTCTTTTTAAATGTTTACATCCATGAGTTTTTCTCAAATCTAAATTCCCAGAATGAGTTTTGAACACGTTACAGTAGTTCAAAGTATAGGAAGGGGTATTAACATACAACATAGCTCCCAGCTCCCAGTCCCTGAGGGACTTTCATATGAGGATAAGGAATACAAATGTGTAGGCAACAAAGAATAATGACATCTGGGATCCATGGGAGATGAGGCATGGGGAATGAGCCACATCAACTCTAGTGGACTATAGGAGAAGAGAAATCCTTAGAAAAAGTTTGGCTAAGGTAAGGCAGAAAGTGGAAGTAGAACTTTTATAGTGTTGAGGTTTAGCACATTTGCAGTGTTTGTGATATGGTTGGCATTTTCAAAGGCAACGTGAAATGATAGGCCCAGACAGTAGTAGAGGGGAAGTGTGAGTTGGGATGGTTGACTGCAGTGGTTGTGCTGACATGTCTGAAAAGTGGGGCTGCAGAGGCCTCACAGTTCTGTTTGGCTTTCTTGTGTAAGGTCTCTGGACCATTGCAGACAGTCACATCCATCTTTTTCACCTGTAACCAGAACCAGTTTTAATTTTTTCTAACTTCATTTAAGTGGAAATAGTTAAATGTCTGGTTGCCTAGGCTACTGAGATAATTGAAAGATTCCCCTCAGGTACATATTCCAGGAAGGAAATGGCAGGAGAAACAAAGTTTTTAAGATGATAGAGTCATATAGAATGTGGTCATTGGATAAACATGCTATCTCCATTTATCGCTGGAGAAATCTGAAAGATGGCTTTGGTTATCTTATTGCCATACAAAGAATAAATGTCTATCATTCTTCATTCCTTGTAAAGAATAATCAGACCTCCTTATATCAACGTTCAAGGTCTTTCATGTGTTGTTCACTTTCTGCTTTTCTAGTTTTACCTATCACTAATTTAAAGCATGTGTTTTATGCATTAACTAAAAATAAATTGCTTGATGTCCCACATCTTGCTTTGCACTTTTCCACATTAGCAACATTTCTTATTCCTTTTCCTCTGCTTGGAATGTCCGTCCACCATAATTCTTTTTTTTTTTTTTTTTTAGGGTTTATTTATTTATTTTGAGAAAGAGTGTGTGTTTGCAGGGGTGAGGGGCAGAGAGAGAGAAGGAGAGAGAGAATCCCAAGTAGGCTCCACGCTGTCAGTGCAGAGCCCAAAAAGGGGTTCGAATTCATGAACTGTGAGATCATGACCTGAGCCAAAATCAAGAATCCGATGCTTAACAGACTGAGCCACCCAGGTGCCCCCATCCACTATAATTCTTAGTTACCATCTATCAAAATGTGTTCATCATCAAATGTAGAGTTCAGCTGTTACTCTTCCATTGAGCCCTTCCTATTCTTGCCTTTGTACACTTGGAGATCATAGGTTTCTGAATAGTAACTACCAGTAATTAAGTCTTTGATATTTGCCAAACACTGTTTTGAAAACTTACAATGTGTCAAGTCTATGAAGTGTAGTCACTCATTTCGTTTTACAGATGAGGAAATAGAAATTTGCATAGCTAGCAATTAATTACTAGTTCTTAAACCATTATTATAATAGAGCATATTTAGAGATGAAAAGGAAGCTCAAGACTCTTCCAACCCCTTTTATTTTATTTTATTTTATTTTATTTTATTTTATTTTATTTTATTTTTCCAACCCCTTTATTTTATAAGGGAACAAACTGAAGCCAATAAAATGAAGCAATCTGACTGAAGAACTAAAATTAGCATAATGGGTAGGCAGAGTAACAAATCAGTCAATCTTAACAGCTTGATAAGTTATCACAGGACCAAGAAAAATGACAGCTTGAAATAATGAAAGGGGGAAATATAAAAACATCTAGAGGGGCGCCTGGGTGGCTCAGTCAGTTAAGTGTCTAACATTAAAAATATTAAAAACTAACATTAAAAAATAAATAAAAATAGATCTGGAATATCCTCTATATGCACAATAGACATTTAAATTAAAAAATGTTTTTAATGTTTATTTATTTTTGAAAGAGAGAGAGAGACAGAGTGTGAGCAGGGGAAGGGAAGAGAGAGAGGGAGACACAGAATCCGAAGCAGGCTCCAGGCTCCAAGCTGTCAGCACAGAGCCTGATGTGGGGCTCGAACTCAAGAACCCTGAGATCATGACCCTAGCCGAAGTCGGACGCTTAACCAACCCAGGCACCCCTACAACAGACATTTAAAAGGGCAAGAAGACAGATGTACAAGGTGAAAGTAATATTTTTTTTTAAATGGAGGATTTCCTGCCTCAGGATTGAGTAGAGGTACTTTCTCCCCTATTTCTCCTACTAATTACAAATAAAAACCCTGGATGTTTATAGAAAACAAACATAAGATTTTGAAAGTGGAAAGATGGCGGCAGGCAGGGTTGAGACCATGGGTCCAGTGGAATAAGACAGTGGTGATATCCTTGGGTTTTTTTGTTTGTTTGTTTTGGTTTGGGTTTTGGGTTTTTTATTTTTTTATTTTTTTATTTTTTTGCCCTACATATCCCTCATTTGGAGCTGAAGAAGCTGGCAACCCTGAAATACCAACTGGTGTTGACAAGAGCGGGGAAAAGCCCAGCAAAAGCCTGCTCTGTAACCAAAGAACAGGGAAACAGGCAGCTTAGTAAGACAGGAAACTTTTACACAGTAACTGTTCTACTCCAGGCAAACACCACAGAAAAAAAAAAAAAATGGTTTTGCCCAGACCCGCAAGGACTGCATGGGGAGCCTAGATTTCCACAATTGCCAGGCGCTCCAACTTTACCTGCGCTTCATAGAGGTATGGTCAGAAAAGAATAGCACCCACTGGGTGTGAGACAGTACCCCTCCCTTCCATGGTGTCAATGTAAACCGTTTAGGGAGGTGAGATTTCTACCCCCACTCAGCAGTAATGAGGTACCCATACCCTTCAGAGAGGGGCCTCGTGTGAGACAGGCCTACAGGGAAGTCAGGAGTTTCACCACTGCCCAGTGTTAATGAGGTCACACACACTCCTATATTGTCAGAATAGACCACCGGGGAAACAGTAATAATACATTCCAATTTGTCCCTGCCAGGGAGGTTACCAGTGGATGCCTAATGAATGGAGAGCTGGAACTTTTATCCCTGTTCGGCAATAACTAGGAGGCTTTGTCCTTCTCAGGTATCAAAGAATCCTGAGTAGGGAACCTAGACTTCTACCCACATTTGGCAGAGACAAGGTGGTATCTCTGATCTCTCAGCCATAACAATGTCAGAGGAAGCCAGCTAAAACTGCAGGTTTATCATTTTTTTTTTTAAAGCTGGGGGCTGAGGAGCAGAGAGAGAAGGGGAGAGAGAGAATCGCAAGCAGGCTGTCTGCCATCAGCGCAGAGCCCGATGCAGGTCTCAGTCTCACGAACTGTGAGATCGTGACTTATGCCGAAACCAAGAGTCAGACATTCAACCAACTGAGCCACCTGGGAAAGAACATGAGCTGAGGAGAGGGGCAGAGAGAGAGAGAAAGAGAGACAGAGAGAATCTCGAGCAGGCTCCACACTCAGTGTGGGGCTCGATCCCACAACCCTAGGATCATAACCTTAGCCGAAATCAAGAGTTGAATACTCAACTGACTAAGCCACCCAGGTGCCCCAAAACTGAAGGTTTAAATAAGATCTAATACCCTAAATGTCCACATTTATTTTAAAAATAAAATATCAAAACCAGGAAAATCTCAACTTGAATAAAAAATCAATAGATATTTTGTCATGAGCCTAGAACTGCTCTAAAAAATAGTCTATTAAAAAGATAAATAAATAAAAAGATAAATAGATGCCAACACCAGATGACAGAGATCTTAGAATTATCTGACAAATATTTAAAGCAACCATCATAAATATGCTTTAATTAGCAATTACAAAAACATTTGAAACAAATGAAAAGTACAAAGCAAGTTTCAGCAAGAAATAGAAGACAGAAAGAGAACTAAATTGAAATTTTGGAATAGAAATATACAGTAACTGAAATGGAAAAAAAAGAAAAGAAAACTCAGTGGATGGGCTGAACAGCAATATGGAAGGTACAGAGGAAAGATTCATTAAATTTGAAGAGAAACAATAGAAATTATTGTCTGACAGCAGAGAGAAACTAGACTGAAAGCAAAAACAGAGCCTCAGGTAAACAAACCAACCAACCAACCAAACAGAGCCTTAGAGACCTGTGAAATTAAAAGGAAAAAAATATATTTGTGACACAGGAGTCCCACAGGAGGGGAAAAGGAGGGCAGGGCTAAATAAGTAGTTGAGGAAATAATGGCTGAAAATGTCCCAAATATGGCAAAAGAAATACACCTACAACCTACAGATTTAAGAAGCTGAGCCAAACAGGGTGAAAAACCAAAGAAATCCAAGCCAACACACATTATAATCAAATTTCTGAGAACTATAAAGAAAAAAATCTTGAAGGCAGTGACAGAAATGAAACCTCTCTTTCTTTTTTTAATGTTTATTTTTGAGAGAGAGAGAGAGAGAGAGAGAGAGAGAGAGAGAGAGAGACTGTGAGTGGGGGAGGGGCAGAGAGAGAGGGAGACACAGAATCTGAAGCAGGCTCCAAGCTGTCAGCACAGAGCTAGATGCGGGGCTCAAACTCAGGAACTGGGAGATCATGACCTGAGCCAAAGTCGGACGCTTACCAACTGAGCCACCCAGGCGCCTCAAAATGACACCTTTCTTAAAGAAGGAAAACAATTTGAAAGACAGCAGATTTCTCATCAGACGTCATGGAGGAAATGGCACAACAGTTTTCAAATTAAAGAAAACAACTGTTGGGGCGCCTGGGTGGCTCAGTCGGTTAAGCGTCTTACTTCGGCCCAGTTCATGATCTCACGTCCATGGGTTCAAGCCCCGCGTGGGGCTCTGTGCTGACAGTGCAGAACCTGGAGCCTGTTTCAGATTCTGTGTCTCCCTCTCTCTCTCTGACCCTCCCGCATTCATGCTCTGTCTCTCTCTGTTTCAAAAATAAATAAACGTTAAAAAAAATTAAAAATTAAAATTAAAAAAAAAAATAAAGAAAACAACTGTTCAACCCAGGATTTCCCCATCTAGGTAGATTTTAGCAGCAGCCAGCCACAGATCCCAGTTGGCCACACAATCATGAGGGTAAACAACCAATACACTTAGAACCATTCTGTTTTTCATTTTCAGTACAGTAATCAACAAAATATGAGACATTCAGCACTTTGTTATAAAATGGGCTTGTTAGATGATTTTGCCCAACTGGAGGCTAATGTGAGTGTTCTGAGCATGTTTAAGGTAGGCTGGGCTGAGCTATGATGTTTAGTCGTTTAAGTGTATGAAATGCATTTTTGCCTTATGATGTTTTCATAAGTTTCAAAGTTTGGATGACTCCCCCTCCCCCAAGCTGTCACACAACTCTTTTGTGGCGAAATGTCAGAAGTAGAGAAAAAAATATATATATACTCCCTTTGGATCCTATGGGCCTCTCTTCTTGGCTCTGTTGACACTACTGTAGTGGCAATGCAGCCTCATGACCAGTACTGGTGTTGGGGCAAAGTCAGTAGAGAAAAAAGGAGATAAGGGGGGAAGGAAGAAGGGAAATTTCACACCCCCTCCCATTCAGGAGCCTCTTTTCCTAGCTCTCTGGCTAGAAATAAGTGATTTCTTTCATAGCTTTTGTGGTTTGCACCAATTGCACAGTTCTGGGACATGCCCTCCTTCCAGTCATAGCCAAGAGATAAAGAAAAATAACCCAGTAAACATACCTCCGTATTGTTCACTCTTAAGTTATATTAAATGCAATTGATTATTTTTTTTAAGTTTTATTTTTATTTTTTAATTTGAGAGAGAGAGAGCGAGAGCTTATGCAGGGGAGGGGCAGAGGGGGAGAGAAAGAGAGAGAGAGAGAGAGACAGAGAGAGACAGAGAGAGAGAGAATCTTAAGCAAGCTCCACACTCAGCACAGAGCCTGAGGCAGGGCTCAATCCCACCACCCTGGGATCATGACCTGAGCTGAAATCAAGAGTCAGATGCTCAACAGACTGAGCCACCCAGGTGATTCTCTCTCTCTCTCTCTCTCTCTCTTTTTAAAAATAAGCCCTCCTTCCAAGGTGGGGCTTGAACTCAGAACCCTGTGATCAAGAGTCACATGTGCTACCACCAAGCCAGCAGGGAAGCTTCATCTTGTTCATTCTTCCATGTTTTTATCTGCCCCACTTCCACTTGCTTACATTTCTGAGTTCTTGGGTAGCTGCTTTTCGTATCTGGTCCAGAGTGTTAAATTGTTATTAGTGGGAGATAATGGTTTTACTCCATGTTGGCTAGTAGAAGTCCCTGATACTTTGATATTGTCTTATTACATGCCTTAGAATGGATCTTTTTCATTCACCCATGCTTGGTACTTCATGTACTTTCATCTTATTGACTCGTGTCTGTCAATTATTTTCTTGTAGTGATATTTTTCATTATTTTATTTCCTCTGTTCTCTCTTTTCAAATTCCCGTTATCCTGTTCAGTGGCTAGAAAACTTCTGAAATTCTACTTCTCTTATCTGAAGTCCTGGTTTATTTCTTTTTAAAAATTAAGATATTATTTTTAAGTAATCTCTAAACCCAACGTGGGGCTTGAGCTCATATTCTCTATTTAGGTCAAGAGTCTAACGCTACACTGAGGCAGCCAGGCGCCCCCGTTTTCTCTCTTTTTGAGTTTCTGACTCACAGTCTGCTATGGAGCCTTCCTCGTCGCCCCTTACAGGCGTAATGTATCAGTATTTACACAGACTCCTGGGGTCTGTCGCTAAGGATCCCATACTCCCCTTTGAATCCCTCCGGCCGCTGACTCCCTCCACTCTTCCTGCCAGTTTAGAGCCGCACGGGTTTCCCCCTCCCCTGGGACTACCACACAGCCCAGCTGCGCCCTGATTCTGGCCTAGGGGGCGCGAAGCGATCCCAGCCTACGCAAGAGGCCCAGTTCTGGGCGGAGGGGCCCGCTCTGCGCCTGGACAGCCACGGCAAGGTGGCAAGTCGTGGGGAGAGGAGCTCTGGCCAGGCGGGCGAGGCTGGCGCTAGTCGCGACATTTCACGCGGTTCACCGCGCCTCTAGGTGACATCTAGCCCCACATTTCCTGGGACCTTCTCCTCCCTGAGGCCACCACCTGCCCCAGTTCGTGCTTTGGTTAAAATCGCTGGTGCCCAGGGTGAGTGAAACTCAGGGTCTCCTCAGGCCCCGCAGTTCAGGGCGCCTCGAGTCGCCGGGATGAATCTCCGCCCACCTTGGCGCGGTAAGAGGCTTGCGAGGCTCTGGGCTGCATTATCTAGAAGCCTCTGTGCCCAAGGGTGCTCTCCGTCCCGGTTCCTTCGCCTAGGAGCCGGGCTGTGGGCCTGGCGGCTGCGGTGGTCCAACGTCAGCGGGGTGCGGGGGAGCTTCGCTCGTGCAATTTGAAGCGGGCTAAACCAACCGCCGAGAGGCGGTGGGTGAGGAAGCCGGGAGCCCGGGGCCGGAATCTCAAGGCTGCGGGTGCCCACGCCCGCGAAGGGGAGGCGCGCGCGCGCGTGGTTGTGTGCGCGCGCCGAGGAGCCGGGGCGGGGAGGAGGATACTGGCTGGCTGTGTGACTCTTGCCTGATCGTGACCGCGTGTGGCAGTGTGAACCGCGTTTACGTGGCTGTGTGTGTCTCTTGTCTGTGTTATTGACTGCGTTTTGGAGGTCGTCGGGATATCTGTATTGTCCAGCTAATGAGAGTGTAGTGGTAGGGCTGTGTGAATGTGATTATGTCACTGCATGTGACCGTTTATGTTATTTTTTCTGGTGAGAGTTTGGCGGTGAAGGGAGGTGGAGATGGCATAAGCATATCTCCATACCTGGTTGTTTTTGTTTTTGTTTTAAGATTTTATTTTTAAATAATCTCTATACCCTAAGGAAGGCTGGAACTCACAATCCGGAAACCAAAAGTCACATGCTCTACCAACTGAGCCAGCCCAGCACCCTTTTTAAAAAAAAATAAGATCTAGAGTCACCTCCCCCCCCCTTTTTTTTTTGAGAGAGAGACAGTATGAGTGGGGGAGGAGCAGAGAGAGAGGGAAAGTGAGAATCCCAAGCAGGCTCTGTGCTCTCAGCACAGAGCCCAATGTGGGGCTCAATCCCACCAACTGTAAGATCATGACCTGAGCTGAGATCAAGAGTCCCTTGCTTAACCAACTGATACACCCAGGTGCCCCCCTCCCCATTAAAAAAAAAAAAAAAGATATTATTCTTATATATCTCCATACTCTGTCTCTGGGATTTATATGATAGTGTGATAGTGCTTTTGTGGATCTTGAGAATGTGTGCACCATTTTTGAGGCTCTGGGTTTCGGCTCAGATCATGATCTCACAGTTTCGTGGGTTTGAGCCCCGAGTTGGGCTCTGCGCTGATGGTGCGGAGCCTGCTTGGGATTCTCTCTCTCTCTCTCTCTCTCTCTCTCTGCCCTTCCCCTGCTCACTCTGTCTCTATCTCTCTCAAAATAAATAAGTAAACTTAGAGGAAAAAAAAAAAGACATTTACAGCTTAAAACAGAACATAGCCATAACTAATTTTTGCGAAGTAGATGTTTACAGAAGATATAATGAGATAGTTGAAAGTTGAAGCTAAGGATATAGATATGGGAGAGTGCTAGGAGAAGATGTTTTGTGTCTGCTCCGAGGAGGTAGAGGTGGCACAGGGTCTGAGGATACGTGGAGGGCAGTGTCATGTGAGAGAAGACCTGGATGTCCAGGTAAAAGTGGTCAATATAAATGACTCGCATGGAATGGACGGATGCAGAATTGAAGCAGTGTATGCTGAAGAACTTTTTTCGTTTTAAAAATGAGGGAAAGATAGAATGTTTCATCTACTTAAAAAAAATTTTAGGGGCGCCTGGCTGGCTCAGTTGGTAGAGTATGCAACCCTTGATCTTGGGGTCATGAGTTTGAGCCCCAAGTTGGGTGTGGAGACTACTTTAAAACAATCTTAAAGAAGAAATGGCCATATTTTAAAATTGTTCTAGGGGCACCTGGGTGGCGGAGTCAGGTAAACGTCCAACTTTGTCTCAGGTCATATCTCACGGTTTGTGGGTTTGAGCCCGGCACCAGGCTCTGTGCTGACAGCTCGGGGCCCGGAGCCTGCTTCAGATTCTGTGTCTCCCTCTCTCTCTGCCCCTCCCCTGCTCATGCTCTGTCTCTCAAAAATGAATAAACGTTAAAAAAATTTATAAAAGTTGTTCTAATCACAGGGTATATTCAATTTTATATTTTTTCCATAGAACACTTAATGCTTTTTGGTAAAGTGTTTTTTCCTTATTTCTAATTGAGGCAGAGTTCACAGTACATACAATTAGCTATTTACCATTTTAAAGTATACAATTTAATGGCACTTAGTGCTGTCATGGTGTTGTGAACCATCACCTCTTTCTAGTTTCAAAACTTTTTCATCACTTCAGAACACTCCATACCCATTATGTCACCCACCATTCTCCATTCCTTCCTTCCTCCATTCCCTGGCACCCACCAATCTGGTCTCTATCTGTATATATTTGCCTATTCTGGACATTTCATATAAATGGAATTGTACGATATGTGGCTTTTTGTGTCTGGTTTCTTTCACTCGGCTTCACGTTTTCAAGGTATATCCAAGTTGCACCATGTATCAGTACCTCATTCCTTTCTCTGGCTAAATAATATTCCATTGTATGTATATACCACAGTTTATCTGTAGTTGGATGTTTAGGTTGTTTCTACTTTTTGACTATTAAGAATAATGCTGCTGTAGACATTTGTGTACAAGTTAATTTTTTTAATTCTTTAAAAAAATTTTTTTTAATGTTTATTTATTTTTGAGACAGAGAGAGACATAGCACGAACGGGGGAGGGCCAGAGAGAGAGGGAGACACAGAATTGGAAGCAGGCTGCAGGCTCTGAGCTGTCAGCACAGAGCCCGACGCGGGGCTCGAACTCACGGACTGCGAGATCATGACCTGAGCCAAAGTCGGCTGCTCAACTGACTGAGCCACCCAGGCGGCCCTTTAATTATTTTTTTAATGTCTATTTTCGAGAGAGAGAGAAAGAGAGAGAGAGAGAGAGAGAGAGAGAGAGAGAGAGACAAAGTGCGAACGGGGGAGAGGCAGAGAGAGGGAGACAGAATCTGAAGCAGGCTCCAGGCTCCGAGCTGTCAGCACAGAACCCTATGCGGGGCTCAAACTCACCAACCACAAGATCATGATCTGAGCTGAAGTCGGACACTTAACTGACTCAGCCACCCAGGCGCCTCTGTGGACAAGTTTCTATGTGGACAAGTTTTTATGTGTTTTCATCTCTCTGGGATATGTAATTAGGAATGAAGTTGCTGGGTCATATGGTAATTTTATGTTTAACTTCTTTTTTTTCTTAATGTTTATTTCTTTTGAGAGAGAGAGAGAGTGCGGTGCACAAAGCAGGGGAGGGGCAGAAAGAGAGGGAGAGAGAATTCCAAGCAGGCTTCATGCTGTCAGCACCATGAACCATGAGATCATTGCCTGAGCCAAAATCAAGAGTCAGAGGCTTAACCGACTGAGCCACTCAGACACCCTTGTCTTTAACTTTGTGAGGAACCACTAAATGTCTTCTAGAGCAGTTACCCCATTTAACACTCCCACAAACAATGTATAAGGGTTCCCGTTTCTTTACATCCTCACCAGCGCTTGTTCTTTCCTAGGTTTGACTTTTATTTTAGCCATCCTAGTGGATTTGAAGTGGCATCCCATTGTGCTTTTGATTTCCATTTCCCTAATGACTAATAACGTTGGACATCTTTTTATGTGCTTGTTAGCCATTTGTGTGCCTTCTTTGGAGAAATGTCTACTTTAGTCCTTTGCCCATTTTTAACTTGGTTGTCTTTTTGTTGTTGAGTATCTTGATATAATTCTGAATATATGTACCACTGTACATTATAAAGTTGCTTTCCATTTTGTTATTTTCAAAATTATCACTCTGAAACATGTGGCTTATTGATATCGATCTTTACTGTTGATTACAGATGTGGGCTGTGGGCTTTCTGGGCCAAAAGATTTAAAGTTAGTTAAAGCTGATAATATATTGTCCCTAACAATGTATGATAATTGTCATCAGTAGTTGGGCCTCATTGGAAGATCCTACAGAAAGACTCGTGTTAAGTTTATTTTGGGGGTGCCTGGGCGGTTCAGTCGGTTAAGCATCCAGCTCTTGATTTCAACTCAGGTCATGACCTCACAATTCGTGAGTTGAAGCCACACATCAGAGGCTCTGAGCTGAGCAGAGCCTGCTTAGGATCCTCTCTCTCTCTCTCTTTTTCTCTCTCTCTCTCAAAAAATAATAAACTTAAAAAAAAAAACAACTCTTATTTTGACTTGCAGCATGTAATTGTACATTCACTCGTTCATTTATTGATATAGGGCTAAGGCCTTTGAGATGGATCTATTGACTGGAGTTAAAGGGAGAACATAAACAATTCAAAGTTTTTTAAAAAAATTAATTAATTAATTAATCTATGTATTTAGAGAGCGAGGAGAGGGGCAGAGAGAGGGAAAGAGAGAGAATTCCAGGAAGGCTCCACGCTGCCAGCACAGAGCCTGATGCGAGGCTCAGTACCACAAACTGTGTGATCATGACTTGAGCTGACAGCAAGAGCCGGAGGCTCAACCAACTGAGCCACCCAGATGCATCAGCAATTCTAAAATGTTTTATTTATTTTTGAGACACAGAGAGACAGAGCATGAGCAGGGGAGGGGCAGAGAGAGAGGGAGACACAGAATGGGAAGCAGGCTCCAGACTCTGAGCTGTCAGCACAGAGCCCAATGCGGGGCTCGAACTCATGGACGGTGAGATCATGACCTGAGCCGAAGTCGGACGCCCAACCGACTGAGCCACCCAGGCGCCCCTAAAAGATTTTCTTTCTTTTTTTTTTTTTTTTTCAACGTTTTTTATTTATTTTTGGGACAGAGAGAGACAGAGCATGAACGGGGGAGGGGCAGAGAGAGAGGGAGACACAGAATTGGAAACAGGCTCCAGGCTCCGAGCCATCAGCCCAGAGCCTGACGCGGGGCTCGAACTCACGGACCGCGAGATCGTGACCTGGCTGAAGTCGGACGCTTAACCGACTGCGCCACCCAGGCGCCCCAAAGATTTTCTTATTCTAGTTTATTATATGAGGTTGTAGGAACTCAGGAAGTTTAGGTAGATTGTTCTAGAGCTAATAATGAGTAAGTCTTAGATTAGAAACTGTAGTCTTCCCAATTTTAGTTTCTGTCATCTTCATACCATAACATTCCTATTTTGGAACCAAACCACCGTTACCTTTCTATTCAGTGAGTTACTGCTAGAGAACTTGTTTAGTAAGGATGACCTTTTTTTTTTTTTTTTTTTTTTTTATTAAGTTTATTTATTTATTTTGAGAGAGAGAGTGCATGTACAAGCAGGGGAGTGGCAAAGAAAGAGGGAGAAAGTGAGAATCCCAAGCAGGGCTCAATCCCTCGAACCATGAGATCATGACCTAAGCCCATACCAAGAGCCAAATGCTTGACGGACTGAGCCACGCAGGCACCCCTCTTTTCAGTATTTTAAAAGCACTGCTATTGAGCAATGATTCAATTCAAAGATGCATCAATGTCTGTAAGTACTGAGGAGAAGCTAATTAATCAATTAAAGGGAACGAATTTTCTATTCAGATAGGTGAAATCAGTTACTAACAATAAAACTCCTTTTTTTTTTATTTTTTTAAAAATTTTTTTTTCAACGTTTTTATTTATTTTTGGGACAGAGAGAGACAGAGCATGAACGGGGGAGGGGCAGAGAGAGAGGGAGACACAGAATCGGAAACAGGCTCCAGGCTCCGAGCCATCAGCCCAGAGCCTGACGCGGGGCTCGAACTCACGGACCGCGAGATCGTGACCTGCCTGGCTGAAGTCCGACGCTTAACCGACTGCACCACCCAGGCGCCCCACAATAAAACTCTTCTAATGTCACATATTTGTTATTTCAATGAGAAGTGCAAATTGCAAGAAGAGATGTTGTTTTAAACATTTCTAGAAGCTGACTCTACTGGAATATTTATCTTTGCTGCTGTAAAAGCTTTGGCTTGATGAGAAACAAGTTCCAGTAAAGAATTTGCTGTTCTGTGCAACTGATGGTGCTACTTCCAAGGTCACAAGACTTACATGTTGGACAGTATGCTCGTCAGTTCTTGCAGCACATTGTGTTGTGCACTGCCATCAACTGGTTGAAAAAAATGTTAGTTCAGTTCTTTATCAATCTCTTAGTAATTAAAACCATCAATAAAATAATGTCACATAGCGGGGCACTTGGGTGGCTCAGTTGGCTGAGCATCTAACTCTAACTTCAGGTTAGGTCATGATTTCGCAGTTGGTGAGTTCAAGCCCTATGTTTGGTCTCTGTGTTGATGATGCAGAGCCTGCTAGGGTTTCTCTCCCTCTCCCTCTGTCTCTGCCCCTCCCTGCTGAAAATAAATAAATAAACTTGAAAAGTAAAATAATGTCACATTGCAAGTATGATACCGGTTCAGAAAATTTTGTGTTGAAATGCAGAATAATACGTGAGGCCTGAGAGATCAGCAAACACAAAAACAGCATATGCTATGTGGCTTGGATTTTTTTTTTTTTTTTTGAAACTCAATGAAGTACAACTTCAATTTCAAGAGATTTTAATTATGATGATAGGCTGAAAACACATATTAACACACCTATTTTTGTCCATTCAGGCTGTTATAACAAAATACCATAGACTGGGTGGCCTATAAACAGTAGAAATGTATTGCTCACAGTTCTGGAGACTGGAAATTCAAGATCAGAGGCCAGCATGGGTTCTGATGAAAGCCTTCTGGGTTACAGACTGCTGTCATGGCAGACCTCGTATGACAGAAGGGGCAAGCCAACTTTCTGGGGTCTTTTTTATAAAAGCACTAATCTCAATCATGATGACTCCACTCTAGTGACCTAATCACTTCCCAAAGGCCTCGCCTCCTAATAACATCCCCTTGGGGGGTAGGATTTCGACATATGAATTTTGGAGGGACACAGACATTCAGACCATACCAACATCCATCACTGTAAAACTGGAAATATTTAAAAGCAGTTTAATGAGAAAATTTCATAGTATTTGAGAAGTAGGTAAAGTCAATGAATTACTGAGAATGATCTTTCAAATTACTCAAATCATTTGTGTTCTTTAAAAGGTGAAATGAAAACTCAATTTTTGATTTATTTTCTTTTGAAGTGAAGTCATGGGTGTTGGCTCCAATTAGATGTAATGCTGAGTCTGCTAGTGGAGAAATTCAAGGACTCACAGGGCGCCTGGGTGGCCCAGTCGGTTGAGTATCTGACTCGATTTCGGCTCTAGTCATGATCCCAGGGTTGTTGGATGGACCCCCACATCAGGCTGTGTGCTGAATGTGGAGCCTGCTTAAGATTTTCCCTCTCTCTCTCTCTCCCCCCTACCCCCTCCTCCACTCACACATTCTCTCTCTATATAAAATTTAAAAAGAACAAGAAAAAAATTTAAAAAAAGAAATTCAAGAACTCAGTGAATTTAAATGTAAGAGAGAATCCAAATATATGACTGGAAGTGTGGAATGGCTGAGTTGTGAGGGTCAAAAACAAATAAATTTCATTAATCCAACAAATGTGGTCTGAAATGGCAAAAATATCTGTTATGTCTAAAATCATATATAACTAATCTGCTTTTCATCTCAGCTTACTAAAAAGAGATCTCAAATTTAATGTATCCAAAACAATGATTGATTCCATAGGTCTCCCCATGCTCCTGTGTGACATGACCAACTTCTCTTGTAACGCAAGCTACAAACCTAGGAGTCATCTTTGAGAACTCCTTCACCTACATCAGTAAGTCCTATTTTTACACCCCAAATAGATCTCAAACTGCCCATTTCTCTTCATTCCTCCCCTAACATTTCTAAAGCCACTGTTATCCCTACTTTGGATTGCTGCAGTAGCAATCCAATTTCCCCAATTTCACTGGGGCTTCACCCCAGTCCATTTTCTACAAACTGAAATCTTTTCAAAATGTAATTCATGGTTAAGATCCTTCAGTGAACCACTTTCTCCCTTACTTACTAAGCTTCCCCCACACCAGGCTCCTTTCTGTTCTTGGAACATTCCAAGCTCTGTCTCATTTCAAAGTCTTTAGAATAACTAACACTCTGCTTACAATACTCTTCCACACTGCTGGTTTCTTACCATGTAAGCTCTAATGTTATTATCTCTAGGACACTTTTCATAACAATTGTACCCAAAGTATCTCCTAAGTAACTATTACCTATTTATTAATTTCACAGTATTTATCACAATATGAAACTATCTCATTTCCACCCCCATTTACTTAGAAAAAAATTTGTTTTTTCTCCCCCATTGGAATGTAAACCTAGTAGGTAGGCAGCAGCCATGTTTGCCTACTTGTTCACAGGTACTTTTATTTTATTTTTTTAAATTAATTATTTTTTTTTATTTTAGAGAGAGAGCACACGGGGGAAGGTACAGAGGGAGAGGGGGAGAATCTTAAGCACACTCTGTGCTCAGCTCGGAGCCTGCTGCAGGGCTCGATCCCATGACCCTGGGATCATTACCAGAGCTGAAATCAAGAGTTGGACTTTCAACTGACTGAGCCACCCAGGCGCACACAGGTACCTTTAAATAGGAGCAAATAGACAGTATGCTTCAGATAACACCCAGCTGTTAGTATCTGCATCTCTGTGCCTCAGAGCTGTGAAATCTTTATTGCTCTGCCCATGGGTGAGCAGCAGGTTACAGGAAAGGGGAATCATCCCATGGGAGCTGGTATATAAATATCCCAGCTCCACTGCTGGAAGGGATGGTAATAATTCTAAGGCACGTGTTCTTTCAGAAAATCTTATCAAGTCAGAACTGTTCCAGAAAAAAAAAAGGTATGCAAGATAAGACTGAAGCTAACATGTATGGGTTGGCATTTTACTCCATGGCTTAATAGAAGACCTAGAAAGTACAATGATTTTCATTTAAAACGTTGTAATAAAACATTACATTTCTAAACCTTTACTATTCAAATTAACGAGAACGAATCATGAAATGAATACCCCAAAGTCAGTTCCTTTGAAAAACTGAATTCTCACAAAAAATTCCACAAATTAACTGCATGTATTATTATTTAATGACAGGATAATTACAGATGTGTAAGTCCAACAAATCTGCTGCAAAACAATGCAAGAAATGATGAGAAAAAGACCGCATAATATATCATGACACACTAAAACAGTAAATTAAATTTTTATTTATTATACTACCCCTCTGATTTCAATTTTAATAAATTAATTTATTTTATACAGTAAGCAGAAGTTTTCAGAAATACTTTCTATTAGGAAAACAAATTTTTTCTCCCCCACTAAAAAACAAAGCTGCATATAATTGAATCAAACAATGTTGAGTACCAAAACTTCACAACTATAAGAAGCATTGGTAAGAGCTAAAACATAATTTAAAAAATTGACAGCTCAAAAAAATCATATCATTGATGTCAAAGACAAAGTTCTCCCAGGATTCAGAAGAAAGGGACAAAAGAAAAACCATGAATACAAAATTTAAAAGATAGGCTTGATAAATGCAAATATAATCAGGTAAATCTTAGAATTTTTTAGAGAACAAAACAAGGAAGAAATGGGTTTTGTTTTGAGAAGCAAATATATTTATTTCCTCTTGCTGTACATTTTCCCTCGAATATCAGTGAATAATATAAGTATCTTTAACTTAGTATCGGTGAATATAAAAACAGTTGTTATCATTAGTGACCATATACACTTGGGAGTTTTCTGGGAAACAAATACATAGTTTTTATAGGTGATCCCTAAGACAAAAACAAAACTAACTATGCTACTGGAGTTACTAAGATTGTAGGAATTGATAAAGTTGAATACTGCATCAAGGACAACAATGAATTGATACAAATTGTCAGATTCCCTGGGCACATTATATACATGCCCATATAACACTAGAAAAATAAACACATACTTAGCACTTAGGCTAATTATATATTTTTTTAAATATGAAATTTATTGTCAAACTGGTTTCCATACAACACCCAGTGCTCATCCCAACAGGTGCCCTCCTCAATACCCATCACCCACTTTCCCCTCCCTCCCAACCCCCAGGAAGAAATGGTTTGATGCAAAAATTGTGAATCAAAACATGATACCTTAATTAGTTTAGAGCATTTCATGGTCATTAAATGCAAATGATAATATATTTTGAAATCTTTGGGGTCACTAAACGAATACATGGTATGAATCTTCTCCCACCCCAACTAACATCACCATGTCTACCTCTGTGTTAGACCAGTTTTGGAAAATCAGAATTCTGTCAGCCACAGCTCATGTGAACCCTAATCCATCCGTCTGTCCCTCTGCTCCTCTTTGACATATATAACTAGTTAAAAAATGAACGTGTGGAATGGTCCTTGAGGGGCGGAGGCAGGCTCCCAGGGTTTCTTGAACAGAGCCCTCTGCCATTGTCACTGCATCTCTACAACGCTTGGCTGAGTTCCTCCTGTGGCCACGAGAGGGCGCGGCAGTACATGGTGGTAAATTCCTCCTCCCACAACTGAGCGAGGAGCGAAGGAAGTGGTGCCTTGAGTGTAGACGTTCCGGGAGAGCGGGAAAACCGTCGTGTGGAGGCGGTGGCGGGAGAGGTCAGCTTTCTTTCTGTGACAGAGCGGGAAGCTGCGTGTGTTTCAAGGCCAACGCGCAGGTGGAAGCCAGGAGCTCCTAATAAGGACTGGTATTTACTTTTACCTGACTGCCTATCTGGGTGGGCCCGGCCACCTTCTGCTGCAGTGCTTCTAACATTCATCACCCTTGTGGGAGACATACTGTAGTAATTTCCTGCTGAGATGTCCCAGGGAAAGGGGACTAGGGACTCCAGGAGGACTGGCTCCTGCAGGAGGAAAAATTCTAGCGTAATGAATCACTCTTAATTCTTAGTCGCTCAGCATGTGCTTATTTGAGCGCCTTTGAAATACATATTAATCCATCCACCAGGGAACAAAAAGAGACCTTAAAATAGGAAAGCTTCTCAATTTTTCTGTAGTGCTTGTTCTTTTGTTCGTTCGTTCATTCATTCATTCATTCATTCCTACCTAGAGATTCCTATATAGTACCTCTGTGAGGTACTATATACCACACAGAGGTGAACAAGATCCAGTCCTTTCCTCATGGACTTTATAACAGACCCTAGTAAATAAAACCATGCAAGTACAGAATGCTATGGACTTTACAACAAAGGAGAAATCCCCTTTTGTGTGTCCTCAAGGGAGATAACACCCCTCTGGCTACCTCCTAGATCTAAAAGTAGAAAATTACAATACAAGAAAGTTCCTACTCAAGCAATAAATCTCTCCCGGCTTGGGAGATCACATGGTGTAATGCTGGAGAGTTCAACTTTTCTCCCCTCCGGATTTACCTTTCTAAATATTTAGTTTTACCCTCCACCTTTACTTTTAGGCCAACATTTTTTTTTTTTTTTTTTTTTTTTTTACCATTTAATTATTTCATCATGTTAAGTTACTATTTTAATTGGCATTGGCCACCACAATAAAATAATAATAAATACCATTAACTGGTATAGACACTTCGCTAGTACATTTCACCACCTCATGCTATTTTTAGAAGCACCCAGGAAACATAGATTATGCAGCTTTTGGACATCTAAGACCTTTGCTAACATTTTTACAATCATTAGCAGTGTCTGCCATCTTGCTGTAAGATAGCTAATTTTTCCTTCTTACAATAACTGTCTTTGATCCCAGTAAGCTTCATATATATTCCTGCCTTACTTTAATGGAATTATACTTTTCTTTCCATCATATTACTGAAATCTACAAAGTACAAGATTCTTTTTTTTTTAATGTTTGTTTTTGAGAGAGAGAGAGAGAGAGAGAGAGGGCATGACAGCATGAGCAGGGGAAGGGCAGAGAGAAAGGGAGAGACAGAATCGAAGTAGGCTCTAGGCTCTGAGCTGTTAGCACAGAGCCCGATGCGGGGCTTGAACTCACAAACTGTGAGATCATGACCTGAGCCACAGTTGGATGCTTAACCAACTGAGGCACCCAGGTGCCCCTTTTTTAGTACAAGATTCTTGACCAGCACATCACCACTTAGTACATTTCTAAGAAGTTTAGTAAATACAGATCTTTGATGTAGGAAAAGAGCAAATTGTTTTTTAAGACTTTCTAGTCCTATATTCTATACATTATTCTGTTATGTTTCCAAAATTCTTTCAAAGCTTATGGTTTGTAGCATTCAGTAAACCTAGCAGCTTAAAAAACTTAAAAGAAAATACAGCTTTAGTATCTGATTGGAAATGGAGATCACTGTTACATTATTTCTATTAGTAATATAAATCCACCTTTTTTAACAATTAAAAACTTTACAAACACAAAAAATAGTAAGATAAACGTGTATTACCACCGTATAGAAGTAAAATCTTTCATGTTTCTTTGTAGCTTTAAAGTAACATATACAGGGGCGCCTCAGTGGCTCAGTCAGTTGAGCGGCTGACTTCAGCTCAGGTCATGATCTCACAGTTTGTGAGTTCGAGCCCCGCATCGGGCTCTGTGCTGCCAGCTCAGAGCCGGGAGCCTGCTTTGGATCCTGTGGCTCCCTCTCTCTCTGCCCCTCCCCTGCTCATGCTCTGTCTCTCTCTGTCTCAAAAATAAATAAAAAAAACATTAAAAAAAAAAAGTAACATATACATATTTAGATGTGGAGCCAAAATCTGTTATTTTTTTAATTTTAATTTTTTTTCAAAACCTGTTAACCATCACCTGTATCCCTTCCTTCTCCTTCCTTCCTTGTCCCCAAAGGCAGTCACCATCATGAACTCAGCATACAATCAATCCTTTTTTTTATACCTTTACGTACATATCAATACCCATAACCAATATACAATACTAATGTTCTTTTATCCCAATTGGAGGTAATTATATTATGTGCCTCATCTGTCTTTGATTTTTCTCACTCAAGATAATGCTTTAAATTTTTTTTTTAAATCTTTATTTATTTTTGAGAGAGATAGTGTGTGAGCAGGGGAGGAGCAGAGAGAGGGGGAGCCACAGGATCCAAAGCAGGCTCCAGGCTCTGAGCTGTCAGCACAGAGCCTGACGCAGGGCTCGAACTCACGAACTGTGAGATCATGACCTGAGCTGAAGTTGGACACTCAACCAACTGAGCCACCCAGGCGCCCCATCAAGATAATGCTTTTTAGATTTTTCCCTATTAATACATATAGATACAGTTTTTTGCAGTGAATTGCTGTACATTATTCTGTTCTATAATTATAACACATTTTATTCAATAGTTTACCTAATGATAGGTATTTCCAATTCCTTCCCCCCCCCCCCCCCCCCCCCCAATATTTGGCTACTAGAAATCATACTAATAGTTCTGGTTGCCAGAAATCACACTGCAAAGGACATTATGGTACAGATCTTTCTGTACATGTATTGGAGTTTCTCTAAGGTATAATACTAAAAAAAGAAATTTTGGTGTGTTTTGAGGTATACTTGAGGAAAATTATATATACTAATCACATGTTCTAGCCAAAGTTCTTCTAAGGGTTTCCTTCTCAAAATTAGGGGCCACTGAGGGGCACCAGAGTGGCTCAGTTGGTTAAGCCTCTGACTCTTGATTTCAGCTCAGGTCATGATCTCATGGTTCATGAGTTCGAGTCCAGCATCAGGCTCTGGGCTCACAGCATGGAGCCTCCTTTGGAATCTCTGTCTCCCTCTCTCTGCCCCTCCCTCTCTCTCTCTCAAAAATAAATGTTAAAAAAATGTTGGGGGGTGCCTGCGTGGCTCAGTTGGTTAAGCGTCCAACTTTGGCCCAGGTCATGATCTCACAGTTCGTGGGTTCAAGCCCTGTGTTGGGCTCTGTGCTGACAGCTCAGAGCCTGGAGCCTACTTCGGATTCTGTGTCTCCTTCTCTCTCTGCCCCTCTCCTACTTGTGCTCTGTCTCTCTCTGTCTCTCAAAAATAAATAAATGTAAAAAAAAATAATAGTTTTGCATACTTCATACTAAGCAGTGTTTTAAGCAATTTTCCTATATTCGTTTTTAATGCTTATTCTTTGTACTCTTATTATTTTATTTTTTTATTAAAAACTTTTTTTAAATGTTTATTTACTTTTGAGAGAGAGAGCATGAGTGGGGGAGGAGCAGAGAGAGAGGGAGACACTGAACCTAAAGCAGGCTCCAGGCTCTGAGCTGTCAGCACAAAGCCCGATGTGGGGCTTGAACTCACGAACTGTGAGATCATGACCTGAGCTGAAGTCAGACGCTTGCTGACTGAGCCACCCAGGCACCCCTATTTTATCTTATTTATGTAAGCTCTATGCCCAATGTGGGGCTTGAACTCACAATCCCAAGATCAAGAGTCACATGCTTTACCGACTGAGCTAGCCAGAGGCCCTTCTTTGTACTCCATTTTAGAAGAAATCGTGGAAGTTAATAAACAGAGAGAGGCAACTGAACAATTTATGCATCAAATTGTATATATCTCCAAGGAAATACAGAGGAAAAAGGCAATAAATGTGAGTAAATTGGAAAGACATAGCCTCAGAGTTCAGGTTTGCCATGCTTACAGGTCGCTGTGTGTTTTTCTTCTCTATTTCATTTATTTTGGAAACTACAAATAAATATGCATTTATTCACTCCTAGCTGTAGCCATGGGATAATGGGAATATCTCTCTATATGAAGGAAGTTTGTCTGCAGCAATAGGAGTATTCAAGAAGATGGAGGTACTTTGTTCTAATGATGCTAATTTGATGCTCTGCCCCATGTTTGGCCTAGCCCATTTGCTTGATGTATTTCTGACATCCCTCTGTGTCCTCTTTCATCTCTTCTTTCATCTTAAAAACACTTCCTTTAGTTTTAACAGTACCATTTGGTTTTGTCATTTCAGGGATTAGTGATGTTCAGGGTTGTGGCAATAGACTTTTCTCAGGAGGAGTGGGAATGCCTGGACCCTGCTCTGTACATCTATACAGAGATGTAATGATAGAGAATATAGTAGTCTTACTAGGTAAGGATGTCTATCCCCAAATAATTTGTGAATTTTGGGTGTATCTTTCAATTGTCTGGGTGGATTTCTGTTTCCTAGAGAATTGTTATTATTACTGTTTTGTGGATTAGGAGATGGGTAGCTCTTTGTGGTATCTTTATCTTCTCTGTGCTTTAGATCTTTACACCTTCCTCTTATCCTTCATGTAGTTGCTGGTTTTCTTGAGGACTGGGTTTGAATTGAGGAATAGTATGATTATGTCTTACTATTTTTTCATATAAACAGGACTCTCTATCCCTAAGCCTGATATGATTTTCTTATTGGAACAAGGGAAGGAGCCCTGGATAGTTTCGAGGAACAGGATAGGAGGATGGTGCCCAGGTGAGTAAGGAGTGAACGGATGGGAAAAGGCACTACAGTTAATAATCCAGTTGGTAAGAGAGGCAGTGATTGATTCAGGAATCTCTCCCTTGAAAGTCCATCCACGCGCTGGGAAGAAAAGGCCTAAGACACATAAAAAAAAAGTTAAGATTCTCCCTTTTATTCGCACCTGTATTCTGTGTTACATAATTCCCTCCCATTTTAAAGCGTTTTTTCTTCAGGAGCCATCTATTTCGTGTAACTTGGATCCACTTTGCCTTTTAAATTTAAACTCATGTGTGTTTTTCAAAAGCATCTTAAAATACATTTTAAGTCCTTCTGTTCATTTTTCCTACTGATCTTTGACTTCTTTCTTTTTTTCTCTCTAACCAGTTTGGCTTTGATGCAGCAATTCCATGCATTAACGAATATACATTCTTTTTATTTAAGAAGAGAGAGAGTTGGGGCGCCTGGGTGGCTCAGTCGGTTGAGCGTCGGACTGATTCAGCTCAGGTCACGATCTCACGGTCTGTGAGTTCAAGCCCCGCGTCGGGCTCTGGGCTGATGGCTCAGAGCCTGGAGTCTGCTTCAGATTCTGTGTCTCCCTCTCTCTGCCCCTCCCCCATTCATGCTGTCTCTCTCTGTCCCAAAAATAAATAAACGTTAAAAAAAAAAAAGAAGAAGAGAGAGAGTGCAAGCAGGGGAGAGAAGCAGAGGAAGAGAGAGAATCTTAAGCAGGCTCCACGCTCAGAGGGAGCCTGATGTGGGACTTGATCCCTTGACCCTGGGATCATGACCTGAGCCAAAATCAAGAGTTGGATGCTCAACCAACTGAGCCACAGATGTCCCAAAAATGTGCTTTTAAGTAATGGAAACACTATCCATTTTTAAAAGTGTTCTAATGATAGGATATAGATTTTTTTTGAAAACTAAAAAAATTTTTAAAATCTCTAAGCCCAACACTGAGGCTCTCACAACCTCGAAATCAAGAGTTGCATGCTCCACTGACAGAGCCAGCCAAGCACCTTGGATATAGATTTTTTTAAATAGGATATTGATTTTACTTTAGATTGTTTCACAGAAAAAAATGGAAATTTACAAATGCGTTTTTAAAAATTTTAATAGGGGCACCTGGGTGGCTTAGTTGGTTAAGCGTCCGACTTCGGCTCAGGTCATGATCTCACGGTCCGTGAGTTTGAGCCCCGCGTCGGGCTCTGTGCTGACAGCTCAGAGCCTGGAGCCTGTTTCAGATTCTGTGTCTCCCTCTCTCTGACCCTCCCCCGTTCATGCTCTGTCTCTGTCTCAAAAATAAACGTTAAAAAAAATTTTTTTTTTAAGTTTTAATAGGGGCGCCTGCGTGGTTTCAGCTCAGGTCATGATCTCACCATTTGTGGGTTTGAGCCCCACGTCGGGCTCTGTGCTGACAGCTCAGAGCCTGGAGCCTGCTTCGTATTCTGTGTCTCCCTCACTCTCTGCCCGTCCCCCACTCACGCTCTGTCTCTCTCTCTCTCTGTCTCTGTCTCTCTCTCTCTCTGTCAAAAATAAATCAACATTAATGGGGTTGGAGTTTGTCTTCCCTTTAACCATTTTATTTATTATAATTACTCATGTATTTGAACTTTTTAGCCATCTTATTTTGTGCTCTTTGTCTCACTTTTTCTGTTTTTATTTTGTTTTATTTTGCATTGTTTTGGATTGATTTAGATTTGGAATTTAAAAAACAAAATTTATTCCAGTATTTATTTCTACTCCACTGGTTTGGAAGTTGAAAGCACAGACTCTGGAGCCAGACTGCCTGGATTCAAATCCTAACTTTGCCTGGACTTTTATTCTTAATTAATTAATTAATTAGTTAATTATTTAGAGAAAGAGTGTGAGTGGAGCAGAGGGAGAGAAAGAGAGAGTGTGAGTGAAAGAGAGGCAGAGGAAAAGGGAGAGGCAGAGCCTGATGCAGGGCTTGATCTCACTACCATAAGATCATGACCTGAACTGAAATCAAGAGTCTGACACTTAACCAACTGAGCCACCTAGGTGCCCCTGGATATTTTTTTAATTAGCAATATGTTTTGGATCTTTTCCGTGGCAATACATTTAAATATGTCTTTATTTTTTGAGCTATAATTGAAATACAAAGTTATATTGGTTTCAGGTATACAATATGATTTGATATTTGTATATATTGCAAAATTATTGCCACAATAAATTTAGTTAACATAAGTCACCTTACATAGTTACATAATTTTTTTCTTGTAATGAGAGTTTTTAAGATTCTCTTAGCAGCTTTCAACTGAATATAGTTGCCATGCTGTACATGTCAACCTTATTACTTACTTATTTTATAACTGAAAATTTGTACCTTTTGACCCCCTTCACCCATTTCACACACCTTTCACTCCCTGCCTCTGGCAACATCAATCTATTTCTGTATATCCACAAGCTTGGCGTTTTTCTTCTTTCTCTGTCTGACTTATTTCACTTAGCATATCTTATTTCTCTTAGCATAATGCTCTCAAGGTCCACACATGTTGTTGCAAATGGCTAGATTTATTTTTTATGGCTGAATAATATTCCTCTGTGTGTGTGTGTGTGTGTGTGTGTGTGTGTGTGTGTGTGTTGCATTTTCTTTATCCATTCATCTGTCTATGGATGCTTAGGTTTTTTCTATATCTTGACTTTTGTAAATAATGCTGCAGTGAATATGGGGGTACAAATATCTTTTTTTGAGTTAGTGTTTTCATTTTTTTCAGCTAAATACCCAGAGTGGAACTGTGGTTCATATGATAGTTACATTTTTTATTTTTTGAGGAACCTCCATATTCTGTAGTGGCTGAAAATGATCAAAGGTAAAATAAAGACATTTTAAAAAAAGGCATTTTTCAGATCAAAGGTAAAGATGTTTTTAGATGAACAGAATTGATAGAGTTTATCATGAACAGAATTTTCTAAGCATGTACTCTGGAAAAAATGAAAAATGATGTACACAAAGAAAAAATTGGTTAGTTCTGAATAAATTTTGGCTATTACATCTTTGAATATAGTTTTATCCTGTTATTTTCTGGAAGACCAATAAGATCTTTGTCTTTTCTTTTAGACTCTGAGCCTTGCTTTCATATTTCCAGTCTCCTTTCCTCTATTGCATGCTATCCAATTTCTTCAGAGCAGTCATATAGTCACTGATTCTCTCATGAGCTACTTAACTGTTTCAGTATGGTTTTGTTGTTGTTGCTGATCCCTTTCTCTGTCTTTTTCTCCTTGTAATTTATTATGTTGAATAAACTGGATCATCTATTATTTAGCATGTACCTCCCTTTATTTACTTATTGCCTTTATTTTCTATAAACAAGCTAAATTAATATTGTGTGTTTCATCAGGAAGCATATACTGTCTAGTTGTTTCTCTTTTTGTGATGTTAGCAGCCATTCTTGATTTCATCCTCTAAAAATTACCAAATAATTTAAAAATTATCATTATGAATTCATAGGTTTAAAAATTTTGATGTTTCAGCAGTTATTACAATTATTATTATGGTTACTAGTCTTAAATTTATATTCAAATTGCCCCGTGTGTGATCAGTGGGAGCCTCTTCAGATTGTTTCCTTTTTGATGTGACTAGGAGTCTTTGATGGCTTCTTTGCTCCAGACTCATAGTATACAGTTGAACCTTGATCATGAAGGAGTTTAGGGGTGCCAATCCCCCACCCCACATAGTTGAAATCTGTGTATAACCTATGACTCCCCCCAAAACTTACCTACTAGTAGCCTACTGTTGACTAGAAGCCTTACCAATAACATGAAGAGTCAATTGATATATTTTGTATGTTATATGTATCCACATACTATATTCTCTCAATGAAGTAAGCTAGAGAAAGGAATACGTTGTTAAAAAAGTCATAAAGAAGAGAAAATGCATTTATAGAACTGTACTGTATTTATTGATATCCTGAGTTTATGTTGTCTGTTTACAAGATGAATTGTCTGTCAGCACCTATATCAAAATTGTCTTATATGATACAAAACACTGTAGATATTATACATATTACCAACACTGGACATCAAAAATGAAAAGGTAATTTGAAAAAGAAATTCATATATATTTACAAGTGTAACAATTCATGCATTGATACTGAAAAAGCAGCAATATGACTGCCTCATGTTAGCCTAGTGTAAAGATGTGATTGCTTCATGGTAACCTAACCTATACTTTAATGAATGAATCATTACAGAATTTTTATGGCATATATTATTACAGTCATATTCATAATACAGCATTAGAAACATTGTTACATTAAAAAAGCCACTTACCTGTGATCATGGGCTGATAAGCAGTTTCTCCAATTATGAGAGAGAGGCATACTTGCAGTGACTTAATTATTTAAAAGCAGTGTTTTAAAATAGTAAGAAAATTAATGCATTAATTTTATAATAAAGATCACTCACCTATGTAAGGATAGGCAATCTACTTCCATATGAGTCTAGCACAAGATGTCCCATGAGTCAGGGAATGAAGGCAACCACAAGAAGCTAGAAAAGGGAAGGAAGTAGATTCTCCCCTGGAGCTTCCAGAAGAAACACAGCCCTGTCAACATTTTGATTTTTAGCATAGCATAACCTATTTTGGATACACCTACTATATTATCTATTATAATACCAGAATAATCATTAAGATACTGGTTAGCCTTGACCATGAAGAAATAGATTGGAACACCTGACAAAATGTTTCACTGAGCAAAAAGATTGGTCATCTTTGGGTAGATGTGTAATATCAAAAGTGAATATGAAATTAAACATCCTATTGCCTTATTGAAATGGGGGACAAAGGGCAGCCACAGGACAGATGGTCAGCTGTGGTGGAGATACCTTTATATTTAAGAGTAAATACAACAGAAAAATGCAGTCACCTTTTCTATTTGTACATTTAACTGAGCTTGTTTGGATCAACTTCATTTCCATCTGAAAGGAAAATGATACAGGAAAATGTATTTAATCACTGTAGGAAAAAGATAGGTCAGTTATAATGGAAGATGTGAGAGATTATAGGCAATGAGCCGTACATAGCAACTATTGCATAATTATGGTAAAGAGTATTTTGATAAGCATCGAAGTATCTTCCTCAGTGACTTGTCTTTGTATTATTTATCTTTATTCATATTTTACTTTTCATTTTTTTAAGTTTATTTATTTTGAGAGAGAGAGAGAGAGAGAGAGAGAGAGAGAGAGACAGTGCATGTACACAAGTAGGAGAGGGGCAGAGAGAGAGGGAGAGAGAGAATCCCAAGTAGGCTCTGCAGTGTCAGCGTGCAGAGCCCAATGTAGGGCTCAGTCCCACGAACCATGAGATTGTGACCTAAGCCTAAATCAAGAGTCAGATGCTTAACTGACTGAGCCATCCAGGTGCCCCTGAAGAAGTTACTTTTATTTTCTTTTTCTTTTTAAGTGTATTTATTTTTGAGAGGGATGTTGGATGAGGATCAGAGAGAGAGGAAGAGAGAGGATCCTAAGCGAGTTCCACACTGTCAGCACAGAGCCTGACGTGGGGGCTCCAACTCATGAACTGTGAGATCATGACGTGAGCTGAAATCAAGAGTTGGACACTTAACCAACTGAGCCACCCCTGAAGAAATTACTTTTAATCTGGGACCTGAAGAATGAGAAGGAGCTAGTCCTACAAAGAGCTATACCAGAGGATCATGGGGATGAAACACCATATGGGAAGTTCTAAGAGATGGGAAATGATGTGACATGATTTATAGGTTAAAAGGGTCTTGGCTTGAGATGAGCTCTTAATAGAAGGGCCTTGTTATCCATTTTTAAGTGATCATATATTATTCTAGTATAGTTAGAAACCACTGGGAAAAAATACCATAGGCAAGTAGAGAATGTCAAACATTGATCTGCCTCAGATGTATCTGATGGTGGGGTTAACAATACAAATTCCCAAGGCCTACTCTTAAAGATTCTGATTCACTTGGTCTGGGCTGGTTTCTGAAATTGATATATGCAACAGCCTCTCTAGGTGATTCTAACTGAACACTTAAATTGTAGACCCAATGATTTAATGATTTAATGTGTTTTCTTTGTCACAGACCTTACAACATACACGTGGATTATTCTCTAAACTCTGTTTTCTTCCTTTCTAATGTGCATTATTTTCAGCTTATCACTTATCTCTACTGTTTATCTACAGTTTTTCTTTTTATAGTTTATTACTTATCTCCCCCCAGTATGGGAAAACAAATTTTGTTTGTTTTCTGGTTCTTTTTCTTTTCAGGTTTGGAGACCCGGTATGATACAAAGACATTACCTCCAGAAGAATATATTTTTGAAATAAATTTGTACAAATGGAAGACAAAGGAAAGAAAATGCTTCATTCTGAGAGTTCCATTATCCAAAATAGCAGAAGAACAAAGTCAACATTGAGGAACAATAAGAACGTCAAGAAGAATATTTCAGCCAAATGAAAATCATCATGAATATGTATCTACTCACAGAGATATATCCCTTACCCTACATCACAGAATTCCTAATAGAGAAAACATTTATTAACGTAAGGAATGTGGGAAGATCTTTAATTATGGCTCAGACCTAATCAATAATGGAAGAATTTATACTAGTGAGAAGCTGTATGCATGTAAAGAATGTGAGAAGGCCTTTACGCTTTGTGACAACTCACTCAACATCTGAAAAATAATAGAGTGAAACCCTATAAATGTCTAGAATGCGGGAAGGCTTTTAGTTTTGGCATAGGTCTTTGAGTATGCCAAAATACTCATACTGGTGAGAAACCCTATGAATGTAAGGAATGTGGAAAGACTTTTAGTTTGGGCAAGTATGTAAGAATACACCAGAAAACTCATACTAGTGAAAACTCTATGAATGTAAGGAATATGAAAATCATTTATATTGCATCAACAATTTAGTCGACATAAAAAATTCACAAAGGTGAGAAATCTTTGAATGTAAGGAATGTAGGAAAGCCTTCATTCACACCTGAAAGGTCATCAGAGTATTCATACTAGTGAGGAGCCCTATGAATATAAGAAATGTTTGGCAAGGCCTTAGACAGAATTCAACTTAACCATTATCAGAGAATGCACACTAAAGAGAAACCCTACAAATATAAGGAATGTGAGAAGGTCTGTAGATGGAGTTCAACATTTAATCAACATAAAAAATGCATATTAAGGAGAAATTCTGAATTGAAGGTATGTGGAAAGTCCTTTCAACTTCATTGAATCCTTACTTATCAGATCTTTCACAATGCTGAAAAAACAATCCTATGAAGTGAGGAGTGATGTGGGAAGGCATTTTAGATAAAATGAGCATCATTGAATGTACACTAAGGAGAAACTGTGAATGTAAAGAATGTGGGATGCCTTCAGATTTTGTTTATACCTTATTGAATGAACATCATAGAATTTATAATGGTGAAAAACTCTAAAAAAGGTGAGGAATGTATGAAGGCCCAATATTCATGCCACTATCAAATCTGAGAATTTGTACCCTTATTGAGTTTATATAAAAGTACTTTTTCCTTTACTGCATTCTTCATAGAATATTAATACTAGGGGAAAATGTTTAGGAAACCCTTTTCTGGGGGGTCATTCTTAGAATTTATTTGTCATAGAAGATTTCATACCAGGTATCTTAATTTATTGAATATAAAAAAGACCTAGAATCACTCAATTCCTGTTGGATGTCAGCAAATTCACTCTAGAGAAGAATTTCTTATTCTGTCAGTTGTGGAACTGAAGGAAAGCCTTTAGTCACAGCACATACTTAGCTGATCATCATCTTCAAGATATGTAACAATATACTTATTAGCTCTGTGCCTCAGTTATAAAATGGTGAAGTTAATACCTATCTAATAGTGTTTTTTTGTGAGGATTAGTAGCTGTTAACCCTTGTAAGATTATTTGGCAAATAAAGATTAGCTACTGTTCTTCTGGTGATAATCAATAGCATAACTATTAGTGAATTCTTCTGAAAGACCATATTGGTAATGAACTTAGTAAGCCTCCAATCACAACCCATCTCCTATTGAACTTGAGATCATTGATTCTGAATAAAGTACAGTAGAATATAAAGAAGCTGGGGGTGCCTGGCTGGCTCAGTTAGAAGAACACGTGACTCTTGATCTTGGGGTCATGGGTTTGAGCCCCACATTGGGTGTACAGATTACTAAATAGACTTAAAAAAGAAAAAAGAACATGTGAGACAACTTCATTCCTAAGTTGCATCAGGAAATTAATGCTGGAATAAATACTCTGGAATTAGTGGCTATCAATATACATTGAGAATATAGCTAGTTTGCTGAAGAAGTAGAAAAGGATATGATGCAGTTTGTGGTTAGGTCCAAATAACAGATGTTCTATAATCTACACTCTTTTCTTAGAATTCAAAATTTATTAGAAATTATTAAAAGGATAACAGGGAGAAAACTGTCCACAAAACTTCCCCATCTTGTCATTATGAAAACTTCCAAACATACAGGGAAGTTGAAAAAGTACAATGAAAAAAAAAAAAGTACAATGAATGTGCTTTTACTACCCTACACACTCCCACCTGTTTAAAACCTACCTGTAGGCAGGTTTACTACCCTACACACTCCCACCCTGTTTAAAAGCTAACAGTTTGTCATTTTTGCTTTATCTTCCTATAATTTTCTATATAGCCAGAATACAGTCACATCTTCTAAAATATATAAGGTGATGCCATGTTCAAATTTTCCTAGGTGTCCCAAGATTGACTTCAATAGCTATTTATTTTTCTTTTTATCTAGAGTCAATTCTAGGTTCATAAGTTACATTTAGTTGATATGTCTCTTTTAGTCTAGTTTAGTTCTCTACCTTTACTCCTTTTTTTCCACGATGTTGGCTTTTTCTTCTTAGAGTCCGTGTAGTTATCTTGTAGGGTGTTCCATATTTTGGATTGTTGTGCTTGTTTCCTAATGTTGTCATTTAACTTATTCTGCCATCTACACTGGAAATTAAGTGTAGAGAGAAGATTGAATTTGTGTTAAACAATTTTGTAAGAATATTTAATAAATTATGTATTTTGCATTGTCATACATCAAGAGGCACATATTGATATCATGAGGCCAAATTTGGTCAAATGGTTAAGGTGATGACGGTCAAATCTCTCCATTTTAAAGGTTGTTTTGTATCCTTACAATTAGGAAGTAATCTGTGAAGTGATTCTAAACCCCACCTTGGAAATTTATATTTTATTTGTTTGATTCAAAGTGAAGACCAGAGTTGAAATAGTTCATTCAGATATGAGCGATAATGAGTTGCTATATATTAAAACCTGTAGGAGGTGATCAAAGTCATCTTTGGAAGGTCATCTTGTGGGAAATTAGTACTCTTTAATAAATGCAGGAAATGAAGAATTAGGGCCAGAACTTTGCTTTGCTTAATAGTCACTATCTAACAATTGATAATTGTCCCACAAGATTACACTTATAATCCTAGTTCTTTTTTTTTTTAATTTTTTCATTTATTTATTTTTGAGAGACAGCACAAGTGGGGAGGGGCAGAGAGAGTAGGAGACAGAATCCAAAGCAGGCTCGAACTCACAAACAGAGATCATGACCTGAGCTGAAGTTGGACGCTTAACCGACTGAGCCACTCAGGCGCTCCTATAATCCTAGTTCTAATACAGTGTCTGTCACATAGTGGAGAGTTGATAAAACTGTTGAAGCAATCCAAACCTAAGAAACTAGAAAAAGAACAAATTAACCTGAATCCAGCAGAAGGAAACTGCTTATACAGTTAGAAGTTGATGAAGGAAGAGTAAAACATATCTAATTTATTTCCTGTGGAAAGAACACCAATCTAGGGGCGCCTGGGTGGCTCAGTCGGTTAAGCAGCCGACTTCAGCTCGGGTCATGGTCTCGCGGTCCGTGAGTTCGAGCCCCGCGTCGGGCTCTGTGCTGACAGCTTGGAGCCTGGAGCCTGTTTCAGATTCTGTGTCTCCCTCTCTCTGACCCTCCCCTGTTCATGCTCTGTCTCTCCCTGTCTCAAAAATAAATAAAACGTTAAAAAAATTAAAAAAAAAAAAAAAAAAGAAAGAACACCAATCTAAACTAGACTTATAAATCTGATCACTATAAAGATGAGAAATACAATGGTATTAATAAGGTGGTATACATATACTTATGGAGAGTTTTAAAATAACATGGTAATACCATATATTTAAAATAATTTTTTTCAAAATTGGCTCAAAGTAGAAATTGGCCTGATCTAATAAATGTAGTGGGAAAAGGAAAGTTTGGTCCAAGATCTCTCTTTTTAAAAAATACTTAAATAAATCACCAGGTAAAAACTGAAGAGATAATCTGTAAAAGAATTTTACAAACTAATTCTATAAGACTAACAGTCTGAAACAATTCTGGATGAGGATAGTTTCTAAAAAAAATCTAATTTATGAATATGAATACAAATACTCTAAGGAAAACATTAGCAAAGAAACCAGGCACGGAGGAAATCATGGTTTGAGAGCAGAGCTTTGTTTTGCTTATCAGTCACTATTTAGAAATTTATATAATTGTGCCAATGATTGCAGTCTATTCCCAGCTTCTTAAGCAAGATGTATCCAAACTCCAGAAGTTTAAAAAAGAGCCAATATCAGTTAAGATAAAATTAGTATATTCCACCCTGTCTCATCCACTGAATGCTATTAAAATTCTAGACAGAATAGATGGACAGCTATCAGAGAAAACGGAAACTAAATTTTAGTAACTAGAGAAGGAAACAAGAATTTGGAAGTTTGACCAATCTGGTGGTTAAGTTTTCTGGCCTGGACTAAAACACAATTTGAATCCCAGAACTGTGTACCAAGGCTGAAATAGAAAGAGCTCGAGAGAGGCTCTCTGGTTGGATAAGTGGGAGGAAGAGGATTTTGTGGGGTAGATAATGTGTAAGAAATTAATGTTGCTGTTCTCTTTCAGATCTCACCTCTGGCAAACACTAGTCCTGAAAGCTGCAATCATGAATAGGTGGTGATTGTAGCAGCTGCCAGCAAGTACTTAAACCCTGAGAAAGGGAAATACTACCTTATTAGTTTTGAATCCTACCTTATTAGTTTTGAATAGAGTAGAGGAAATCTCAGTACTTTTTTCTCTTTATACACCTACTGTTTGGCACTGGAGGAGACCCTAGTTGTGGGAAGGGCACAGCAGAATAGGAAAACTAAAGGGGAACCTGGCTGACTCTGTCAGTAGAGAATGCAACTCTCGATATTTGGGTCATGAGTTCAAGCCTCAGGTTGGCTGTGGAGCCTACTTAAAAAAAGAAAAGAAAAGAAAAAACTAAAGCCTTTTAGATCTAACTAGATTAGGAATGGGACCTCTGGGAACTAAAGAGTCCTGGGAAGATAGAGGAGAGGAGGCAACTCAAGTCAGGGGTCCCATATGGTATATGGGCTTGAGGGAAGCACTCTCAAGCTGTACGTGTGTAGATCTGACCCTAGGCAGCATACCAAAGGCCTTGAGAACTGAATCAGAAGGTAGATCATTATCTGGGTCCCCAAATGGGTACTGAGTGAAGCACACATAAGATAAAGCATAACAACACTACAAATGCATCAAAAACTGAACTGACATTGGAGCCTCAGGGCACAGAAAGTGATTTGGAACATGCACGCTGAATGTAAATAAACTGCCAGCTAAAACAAACCAAAACTATCAAATTCCATAGGATTTAAGCTAGACCCAGAGAGTCAAATTATTCAAAATGCGTAAGAAACAGGGGCGCCTGGGTGGCTCAGTTGGTTAAGTGTCTGACAATTGATCTCAGTTCAGGTCTTGATCTTGGGGTTGTGAGTTCGAGCCCCACATTGGGGCTCCACACTGGGCATGAAGCCTACTTAAAAAAAAAAATGTCTGGGGCACCTGGGTGGCTCAGTCGGTTAAGTGTCCAACTTCAGGTCACCATCTGGAGGTGAGTTTGAGCCCACGTCAGGCTCTGTGCTGACAGCTCACAGCCTAGAGCCTGCTTTGGTCTCTGGGTCTCCCTCTCCCTCTGCCCCTCCCCCATTCATGCTCTGTCTCTCTGAACAATAAACATTATTTTTAAAAAATTAAAAAAAGAGAAAAAACATCCAAGAAACAAAGTATTCTGTATACAAATAATGAGAAAATTCCAACTCACAATGGGGGAAAAAAAGACCCCAACAAAATTACCAAAATTACCAAAGACTTTTAAACAGCTATGAAAACCATATTCCAAGAAGTGAAGGTGAACACTCTGGAAAGAATGACTAAGCATTCTTTAGAAGCTAGAAGCTAGAAATAGAATCTAGAAGAAAAGAACCAAAAGGAAATTTTAGAACTGAAAAATGATAATAAAAATGAAAACTTACTTGATGGGCTCAATAACAAAATGGAGGAAACAAAAGATTTAGTGAATATGAACATAGATCAATAAAAATTATCCAATATAAAAGATTTAAAAAATTTAACAAACTCTGGGACCTAAGGGACAATACCAAAAGTTTTAACACTGTGTCATTTGAATTGTGGAAGGAGAGAAGAAATTTCCATGAAGAGAAAATATTTAAAGAATAATGGCCAAAAACCTATCAAATTTGGCAAAAAATATAAACTTACAGATTCAAGAAAGAATGTACAGGCATGCCTTGGGATACTGTGGGTTTGGTTCCAGACTACGACAATAAAGTATATCACAATAAAGAGAGTCAAGTGAAGTTTTTGTTTTCCCCGTTCATATAAAATGTTTATAGTGTAAATATGTTTACACTATACTATGGTATGTTGTGTGCAATATAGCATTATGTAAAAAAATATACATACCTTAAAGAACACTTTATCACTAAAAAATGCTAATCATCTGAGCTTTCAGTGAGTCATAATCACTGATCACACATCACCACAACAAATAATGAAAATTTTGATGTATTGCAAGAATTACCAAAATATAACACAGAGACACAAAGTGAGCAAATATTGTTGGAAAACTGGCACCAATAGACTTGCTCCAGAAATGAATGCCTGATCTGCAAAGTGCAATAAAATGAGGTATGCCTATAATCCCACAAAAAGTATAAACTAAAAAGAAATCTTTGCTGAGACAGACCATAATCGAACTGCTGAGAATCCAAGGGGAAAAAAAAATCTTGAAAGCGTCCAAAGAAAATTGACATATTACATATAGGAGAATACCTTTAATAACTGAGTTCCTCATCAGAAAGTATGAATGCCATGGGTAGTAGAACATTTTTAAAGTGCTTTAAGGAAAGCACTGTCAATCTCAAATTCTACTCCGTGAAAATAACTTTTTGGAATGGAGGATAAAGAAAGATATTCTCAGATAAAGAAAACTGAGATGATTCACTACCTGCAGACTTGCTCTAAAAGAAATGCAAATGAAGTTCTTGAGGTGGATGACAAATGATGCCAAAGGGAAAACTAAAACTCCCCTTGAAAGAGAGACTAAAAGGACATATATGGTGATAAGACTTCGACATTCAACATGAAGTGGTAAAACAGTAATTTAAAAAGTATACAGTGGATCATTTATTATGTATATTATAATTCCCAGGGCAACTACTAAAGACAATAATCAGAGAAATAGTAAAAAACTAAATAGATAAATTAAAACGGAATAATAAAATATAATAAAATGAAACTAAAGAAGGCAAGAAAGGGAAAGAGGAAGTAAAAATAGGGAAGAAACAAAAAAAGGATCTAAAACCAAATCTCTGAAAAAAAAATAAAAAAATAAAACCAAATCTGTGAATATGTAAATTAAATCTAAAAGGTTTAAAATCAGTCATTAAAAGATCATCAGATTGGATTTTAAAAAACCCCAACTATATGTTGTCTATAATAAAGTGGCTTTTTAAAAATAATGTTTATTTGTTTTGAGGGGGAAGGGCAGAGAGAGAGGGAGAGAGAGAATCCCAGGCAGGCTCTATGTTGTCAGCACAGAGCCTGATGTGGGGCTTGATCTCATGAACAGTGAGATCATGCCTTAAGCTGAAATCAAGAGTCAGAGGCTTAACCAATGAGCCACCAAGCCTCCCCAGGGTACATTTTTAATCACTGAAAGGAAGAATTCCAAATTCCAAATCCTACAACCGGGGGCGGGTGGAATATCATTCAAGAATAAAGGGAACTAATATCATTAGTCATTAGGAAAATGCAAATCAAAACCACAATGAGATACCACTTTACAAACAACTGAGATGGCTATAATTTAAAAAAAAAAAAGAAAATAATTGATGGCAAAGATGTGGAGAAATCCTTGTGGTGAAGCTGCTGTAGAAAACATTATGGTTAGGCACCTGACTCTTGGTTTCAGCTCAGGTCATAATTTCACAGTTTGGGGAGCTCAAGCCCCATGTCAGGTTTTACGCTGGCAGCATGGAGCCTGCTTGGGATTCTCTCTCTCTCTCTCTCTCTCTCTCTCCCTCTCTCTCTGCCCCTCCCCTACTCTCTGTCTCTCTCAAAAATAAATAAACTTATGGGGCGCCTGGGTGGCGCAGTCGGTTAAGCGTCCGACTTCAGCCAGGTCACGATCTCGCGGTCTGTGAGTTCGAGCCCCGCGTCGGGCTCTGGGCTGATGGTTCGGAGCCTGGAGCCTGTTTCCGATTCTGTGTCTCCCTCTCTCTCTGCCCCTCCCCCGTTCATGCTCTGTCTCTCTCTGTCCCAAAAATAAATAAAAAACGTTGAAAAAAAAAATTAAAAAAAAAAAAATAAATAAACTTAAAAAACAAAAGAAAACATTATGGCAGTTCCTCCAAAAAATGAATATATAATTATCATATAATACAACAATTCCAAATGAAAGTAGAGACTGGAGCAGATATTTGTATAACAGTATTCATGGCAGCATTATTCACACTAGCTAAAAGGTAGAAGTAACCCAAATGTCCATTGCTGGATGAATGGAAAAATAAAATGTGGTATACACATACAATGGAATGTTATTTGGCCTTTAGTAGCAATTAAGTTCTGACATATGCTACAACATGGATGAAGCTCGAAGATTTTATGCTAGGTGAAACAAACCAGGCACAAAGGACAAATATATGATTCTACTATATGAGGTACCTGGAACAGTCAAGTTTATAGAGACAGAAAGTAGAGTAGAAGTTACCACTGGCTGGGAGGAAGTAGTAATGTGGAGTTAATGTTTAATGGGTACCGAATTTCAGTTAGGGATGATGAAATATTGGAGATGGATAGTGGAGATGGTTGCAAAACAGCGTGAATGTACTTAATGCTGTTGAATTGTACATTTAAAAATTGTTAAAATGGTAAATTTTATAGTAAGATATTGTACCACAATTAAAACATTTTATTTATTTATTTATTTTAAAAAAAATTTTTTTTTAACGTTTATTTATTTTTGAGACAGAGAGAGACAGAGCATGAACAGGGGAGGGGCAGAGAGAGAGGGAGACACAGAATCAGAAACAGGCTCCAGGCTCTGAGCTGTCAGCACAGAGCCCGACGCGGGGCTCGAACTCACGGACCGCGAGATCATGACCTGAGCCGAAGTCGGACGCTCAACCGACCGAGCCACCCAGGCGCCCCCACAATTAAAACATTTTAAATACATGCTAAGAAACACACTTCAGATGTAAAGATATAGGCAAGTTGAAAGTAATAGAAAAGGATATATCATGCAAATATTAATCAAAGAAAACTAGGAATGGCTATATTAATATAAGAAAAAGTGGTCTTTAGACCAAAGAAAATTATTAGAGACAGGGAAATTATATAATGTTAAAGTGGACAACCCACCAAGAAGATACAACAATTCATAAATATTTATGCACCAATCAGGGGAGTTGCAAAACATGTGAAGAAAAAAACATATAGAAATGAAAAGAAAAATAGAAAAATTTACAATTGTAGTTGAATACTTCAACATCTCTCTCTCTCTCTCAAGAATTGTTGGAACTAGACAGAAAATCAGCAAGGACACCAAAGAACTCAATATCAGCAACCAAGAATATATAATTGACGGGTATAGACCACTCAGTCCCAAAATATAAGAAAACACATTCTTTTCAAGTACTTCTAAAACATATATCCAAACCAGCTTTATCCTGGGCCTAAAGCAAATGTCAACAAATGTAAAAGAATTAAAATCATACAGAATGAGTTACTTGAATGCAATATATTCAAAGTAGAAATCAGTACAGAAAGATAACAGAAAAATCTACAAACACTTGGAAACTAAACATACTTCTAAATAATCCATGGGGCAAGGAGGAAGTCTCAAAAATACGTTGAACTGATTATGGTTTGGGGAACTTAATTCTGGAAATAATTACTACACATATAAATTAGTATATGATAAAAACCAAACTTTATTGTAGTGAATGATAACCAAGGATGTGTATCTGAATTTCAAAATTGAGATGTTAATGAAAAGTGGCATTTTCTTTTTTTTTTTTATTTTTTTTAATGTTTATTTATTTTTGAGACAGAGAGAGACAGAGCATGAATGGGGGAAGGTCAGAGAGAGAGGGAGACACAGAATCGCAAGCAGGCTCCAGGCTCTGAGCTGTCAGCACACAGCCCGACGTGGGGCTCGAACTCACAGACCGTGAGATCATGGCCTGAGCTGACATCAGAAGCTTAACCGACTAAGCCACCCAGGCGCAAAAAAGCGGCATTTTCGTCAAAAAGAATACTCTCTATTAATAAATAATTGAATTGAACCATATGCAATTTAAAAATACTGCTTTGGGGAATACTGATGCATAGGGGCACTTGTACCCCAATGTTTATAGCAGCACTCTCAACAATAGCCAAATTATGGAAAGAGCCTAAATGTCCATCAACTGATGAATGGATAAAGAAATTGTGGTTTATATACACAATGGAGTACTACAGGGCAATGAGAAAGAACGAAATATGGCCCTTTGTAGCAATGTGGATGGAACTGGAAAGTGTGATGCTAAGTGAAATAAGCCATACAGAGAAAGACAGATACCATATGGTTTCACTCTTATGTGGATCCTGAGAAACTTAACAGAAACCCATGGGGGAGGGGAAGGAAAAAAAAAAAAAGAGGTTTGAGTGGGAGAGAGCCAAAGCATAAGAGACTCTTAAAAACTGAGAACAAACTGAGAGTTGATGGGGTGTGGGAGGGAGGGGAGGGTGGGTGATGGGTATTGAGGAGGGCACCTTTTGGGATGATCACTGGGTGTTGTATGGAAACCATTTTGACAATAAATTTCATATACTGAAAAAAAAAATAAAAAAATAAAAATACTGCTTTGGCTATTTAATTTTCTTCTAAGTAAATAAAAAATCAAAATTATTCATAGAAAAAAGACATTGAACTGAATGAAAATAAAACTGAATGAAAATTTAAAAAACAGTGAATCAAAATTTGTAGAAGGCAAATAAAGCAGGGATGAAAGAAAAATTTATAGCACTAAGTGCACATATTAGAAAAGAGGAAAATTCTCAAATTATTAACCTAACATCCCACCACAGGACCTAGAAAAGAAAGCCAAAATAATGCAAAACAAGCAGCTGAAAGAAAAAATCAAGAACAGAAATCAATGAAATTGAAAACATTAAAACAATACGAAAAAAATCCCCAAGATAAAGAGCTGGTTCTTTGGGAAGATCAATAAAATTGACAAACCTATAGAAAGACCACCACCACCAACAACAAAACCTCGAGGACACAGATTACTGATATCCAGATGAAATAAGAGATATCACTACTTTGAAGACATCAAAAGGATGATAATGAAAATACAAACAATTCTACACACATAAATTTGACACCTTAGATGAACTAAAGAACTTACTTGAATCACAAAACTACCACAACAAAGCCAATATAAAATAGATAATGTGGGTAAAAAAAAAGAGATAATGTGAACAGCCAAAATACTATTAAGGAAATTTAATCTATGATCTATTCCCCAAAAAGAAACCTCCAGGGTCAGATAATTTCATTTGAGAATTTTACCAAATATTTAAAGAACACAATCTTCCAGCAAACAGAATACTAGTATTAACTTGACACCAAAGACACAAACAGTATAAAAGAAGAAATACACAGTCCACTATACATTCTGAATATAGACATAAAAAAAATCCTTTTAAAAATTAGCAAAGAGAATTCAATATTATATAAAAAGAATTTTGGGGCACCTGCGTGGCTCAGTCAGTTAAGCGTCCGACTTTGGCTCAGGTCATGATCTCATGGTTCGTGGTTTGAGCCCCACCTCTGTGCTAACAACTCAGAGCCTCGAGCTTGTTTCAGATTCTGTATCTCCCTCTCTCTCTGCCCCTCCCCAACTTGTGCTCTGTCTCTCGCTCACTCGCTCTCAAAAATAAACATTAAAAAAATTTAATAATAAAAAAAGAATTTTACATGAGCAAGTGGGGTTCAATGCTGGTTCAATATTTGAAAATCAATCAAGGTAATTCACCATTTCAACAAACTAAGGAAAAAAAAATCAACACAATCAAATCAACTGATATAGAACAAACATTTGACTGAATTCAACTCTGACTCATGATAAAAACTCAGAAAAACAGGAATAGAGGGAAACTTCTTCAAATTGATTAAAAACAGTAAGTCTGTGAATAACTTACAGCTAATATTATACTTAATGGTGTAATAGTAAGTCTTTTCCCCTGACAATCAGGAAGCAAGAATTTCTGCTTTCACTATTCTTAACATAATCCTTAAATTCTTGTGCATGCAGTAGGGCGAAGAAAGGCAATAAGAGGTATACAGATAGGGAGAAAAAACTGTCCTATTTATAGATAACATGATTGTCTATGTAGAAAACCTTAAGTCATTAGATTTCTAGAACCAATAAGTGAGTTCAGAAAAGTCACAAAGAAGACAAACATATGAAAAGCAGTTGTATTTCTATATATTGGGAATGGACATGCAGACATTGAAATTAAAAAGTACACAATATTTATAATCACTCAAAAATATATGGTATAAAACAAAACATATATAGGACTTCTATGCTGAAAACTAAACAATACTCATGTAATTAATAAAAGACTAAAATATATAGACTCAGTGTGTTCATGGATTGGAAGGTCAAACACAGTAAAGATGTCAATTTACTCCAAACTGATATGCAGATTTAAATGCAATTCCTATCCAAATCCCAGCAAGAATTTTTGTAAATGTATTATTGTTGCTGTAACAAATGGCTTTAAACACAAATTTATTATCTTATAGTTTTGTATGTTAGAAGTCCAACACGGGTCTCACTGGGCTAAAAGCGAGGTGTGGGTAGGCTGCATTCAATTATGGCCTTTTGGAGGCTCAAATGGGACCTTCTTCTATCTTTTCCTGTATCCTCCTTCCTCCCCCTCCTTCTTCCCCTTCTTCACTTCTCCCTCTTCTCCTTCTTCTAGTTCTAATTTCTAGAGGCTGCCTGCCTTTGGTTCATGGTCCTCTTTCTCCATCTTCAAAGCAGGCAACAATAGGTAGATTCCTTCTCAAAATGCATCATTCTGACATCTTCTGTCTCTCTCTTCTATCTTTAAGATCTTTGTGATTATATCGTGCCCATGTGAATAATCAAGACTAATTTATTTAAAGATATGTGGTTAGCAACCTTGATTCTATCTGCAATCTTAAATCCCCTTGCTCAGTAACCTGGAAATACACGTGTTCCAGGGATTAGGATGTCGATATATTTGTGGGGCCATTACTTTGCTATCATAGTAAATACAGACCAGATTACTCTTTTTTTTTTTTTAAGACCATGTTACTCTAAAATTTAAATGGAAGACATATGAGCTAGAATATGTAAAGTTATTTTGATAAAGAATAAGAAAGTGGGAGGAATCACTCTACCCAACATCAAGACTTATAGTATAGATACAATAATAAAGACAATGTGGTATTAGCAGAAACTGACCCTTGGATCAATGGAACAAAGCAAAGAAACAGAACTAGATTCACATAAACCTGTCCAGCTGATTTCTGAGGTACAAAACAAATTCAGTGGAGGAAAGACAGCTTTTTCAACAAATGGTGCTGGAGCAATTGGGCACTACAGTCAAACAAAATAAAAAATCGACTACCTAAGGCTTATGCTTTATAACTCAATATTTTAATCATATATGATCACAATCACATAACACAAATTAGTTCAAAATGGACTGCATAACATAAAACTATAAAACTTTCAGAAAAAAAAAATGAAAAATTTAGGGGATTTAGAGCTAGGCAAAGAGATCTTAGAGTTGATACCAAAGTATGATTCATAAGAGAAATTTGATAAATTAGACCTCATCAAGTAAAAATCTCTTGCTCTGCAAAAGACTTTGTTAAGAAGATTAAAAGACAACCTACCCACCAGGAGAAAATCCTTGCAAGTCACTTATCTCACTAAGTATTAATACACACACACACACACACACACACACACACACACACACACACACACACGCATTCAATAGTAAAAACTTCCACATAATCTAATTGGAAAACAGACTAAAGATGTAAACAGATATTCCACTAAAGTAATTATATGGATGGTCAATAAACACACAAGAAGTCAGTGGTCCCAAGCAAGTTCAAAACCCAGTGGAGCAAATTCCATTAGTTTTCAAAGGCTAGGAGTAATCTCCTGTGTCCTGAGACTCTACCCTCCAGGTTGTGTCTCTGCCCTCTATGTCTATGGCTACAGTCATTCTTCCTTTTACTTCAAGGGTAGCACATGTTTACAGTTGATTATCAGCCCATTTCCTCCCTGTAGAATTTTGGAAATCTGATAGCCTTCTGTTATTTCATTCCGTCTCTGTTGTTTTCAGTCCAAGCCAGCAGTGTTTCTGCTGATATCACATTTGTAAAGACCTTGTGGGTCTCCTCTGTTTGTCATAGAGATCCACACAATTAGACAAGAGGGTCCTCCATGCATCACTGTTGGGCAACCATTTCCATTTGTTTCTACTGAGATGATTGATTGGATCCATGAGTCACATACTTAATCTCTTCAACTAAAATTGTCCAAGCACTCTCTCCAGAGCAAGCTTTCTCCAGTGAACTCTTAATTTCAACATCCTTTGCAGTTTGCATAGGCTGAGAATTCCCCCAAATAATCAGACTTTGATTCCTTTTTGCATAATAGTTCCTTCCTAAATTTCTCTTTCCTTTTATATTTTATAATAAGCAGCAAGAAAACACCAGGCCCCACCTTCAACATTTCCCTTGGAAATTTCCTCAGCCAAGTATTCAAATCCATCACCTACAAGTTTGCTTTTCACACAACTATAAACCACAATTCAGTCACGTTTTTGGCCACTATGTAAGAATGATCTTTCCACCAGTTTCCAATATTAACATTTCTTTTGAGCCCTTACCAGAAGTACCATTATATGTTAATATTTCTAATAATATTCTGTTCATGACACATGTATCCTCAAACAAAATAGCTTTCTCAATCCTGCTATTTCCTGAGCCTGCACCTTACCATCCCTAACAATCTGTTTAAGGTAATCTAGGCTTTTCTATCATATGGCTTAAAATTCTTCCAGCCTCTACCCATTATCCAAACCCACTTCCACATTTTTAGGTGTTTGTTTTAGCAGAGCCCCATTCCCTGGTACCAAAATTTGTTAGTTTTCTGTGGCTGCCATAAAAATCACCATAAATCTGGTGGTTAAAACAACAACAAAAATACAATATATTTATAAAGTGGCACATTTATAAAATTAAATTTAGTGGATATGATTTCAAATGGAAGTTAAAAATTATAAATTTAAAAACAGAAAAATCATACAGAAAATGGCATCTGCCATTACTTTGAATTTTTGCGGAGACACTTCAAGTAGGGTAACTTTTCACAGCCAAACATTTGCATAATATCTTTTTTGCCCCTTCCCTCTTCAGCTGAGATATATTATATCCCAGAGATTTGCATGAGGAGGGATTAATATAGGATTGGGAATAAGGAAAGTTTAAAATGTGACATATAGATTTAGGATATTTGCTGTTTGTCCTCGGATGCCAAAGGAGTCTGGGACTGGCCTACTCATTTTAAAAAATTTCATTACAATGAATACAGTAGCAATGTATCTCTTCTAATAACACCCCATTCCATCTCCCCCTATTAAGAGACATATATTTTGGTGGGTATAGTAACTATGATAGGAGTAGAAACTGGGGAGATCTTGGGAAATAGCTAAGAGCATAAATATGTAGAGATTCTCACGGATTACTATCCAAATACTTTTATGACTTGTTTATATAACCTCCTATACTGGAAGTTCTTTTAGGTAAGAAAACAGCCTAATCATCTGTGAGTTCATAATTGTACTTTTAAGCTTAGCCATTTAAAACACTGTCTGTTAGTACACCAGAATTTCTAGTATATCATGCACAAGACCTATAAAACATGAATATTATGTACTATGTATAAAAATAAACTAAGAATATGCATACAATGCTCTACGGCAAATAAAACATGGCTATTTCATAATATAATCAGTAAATCAAGAGGCAGGATAGCACATGTAGGGATGCCAGATAAATTATATTTTTGTGACAGCCACAGAAATACATATGAGAGACGAAACAAAGGAGAGTAGAATATCCAAGAAAAAGTGACTCACAGTCCCAACATCTTTGGTTGGTTGAGGTTAGAACAGATTCAGTTATACCACACCTCCCTAATCATTAAATATCCAGGAAAAAGGGTAGATTTGCATCCTCCGTCTTGAGTATAATTCTTGTTAGTTGCCATTGTTAACATATAATAAATAGTATTAATTCATATACAAATATAGATTTATTCAAATGAAACTATTACCAGGTTCTCATGGTTATGAATATGGACCCTGTAATCTTACCTACTTATTTTTAGTACGTTCATCCTACCCTCAAAAAAACCCCACAAAACGAAACAAATCCTCTAAACGTAAATAGTTACTAGTAAAGGCTGAATTTCACAAAGTTCTGTCTGGTCAGACAAGGCACTGTAATTTTTAGACCCTTTGAAGTCTAAATATTTGTCATGTCTGAATTTCCTCATTACCCACTGTCGTTTTTTGTTTTTCTCTCTCAAATTATCTACAAGCCCTGGACAAGCAGGTTTCCATTTACTATCCAGGGGCAACTGCTGTCCCTTTCTGTAAGGCAGAGGGCCCAAATTGGGGGCGGGGGGTAAGCTTATTTAAATTTTAAATGCATTTTATTATGCACAGTAACAATATATGTAGTAAACATATGTTACAAATAATCAAGGGCCTTCAGTAAAACTGTTCAAGGTGCTGTTGAACTTACTATTTTCATAGAAAAGATGCTATAGACATTAGTGTTTTAGCAGATTTCCAATTCTAAAACATCAATATCTCTCCAGTGATTTTTCCATTGGGAATTGAGACCCACACTTCCTGAGATAAACATATAAAAGGCTTAGTTGTGTGTGTGTGTGTGTGTGTGTGTGTGTGTGTGTGTGTATTTCACAATTCTGTCTAATGTGACTTATATTCCCAAGTTTTACTCATCTTTGTCATTTCTTAACCTCCCTTTCTCTAGTATGAATTCTATGGTGTTAAATAAGGTGTATGCTATGGCTAAAAGTATTCCTATAATCATGGCAACTATAGGATTCGTTCCGATCTAGCTTTGTGTAATTTAAGCCATAGCGAGTCTTTCTAGATCTGTTACATTCAGATATTCATGACTAACAGTCTTCTTACAATTACAATATTATATGGATTTTTTAAAGTAAAATTCTCTAGTTGAATGACTGCTAAAGACCTTTCTCCACATTGCTTACAATCAGAGCTGTTACTTTCCAAAGTTAATCACCTCATATTAAGAAAGGTCTGAGATGTTTGGCAGTATCTACCATAGCTGAAAAAAACTTACATACACCCTTGGACTGAGTAATTCATCTCACTATAAGATCAACAGAAATATACATACACACATACACAGAATATTTACAGCATTTAGAGCAGTATTTTTATTACAACACAAATTTATAAAAATACAAACATCCATCAAGAGGATAAATAGTGGTATATTCTTAAAATGGAAGAGTATGCACAATGAAAATGAATACATTACTGCCACATGCAATAATGTATGAATCTTAAAAATGTTGAGACAAGACACAAAATAATTCATGATATATGATAAAACATAAAATTTAGACATGCAAAGACTGCTTCATGATGTTATAAGCCAGGGACATGGTAATCTTTGGGGAAATGACAGTTATTCTTTATTCCAGAGCACAAGGAGAAATATATTTCATATTTTCTTTCTTTTATGGAGACTGATATTATAACCATTTTGTATCTTGCCTCTGCATATATTATGTAAGCACTTTAAAAAAATAATCTAAGTGAACAGAACTTGAAAACTTAAAAAATTAGCTTCATTTCTGATAAAGTATGATAACAATGATCATATCCATTACATGTGCTAGTAAACAGCAGACAGTTCTGTGGTTGGTACTTTAACTATTATTACATTTGTGATTAAAATTACCTTATTAAAATGTTTTAGCATGCTTTTTTTCCTTAAACTAAAGTTTTACAATAACTTGGAAAGGCTTCACAAAGAGATCACATCATTTATTGAATTTCTATGTTTTCTCCCTTGTGAGTTCTCTGATGGACAATGAGGTTTCTCTTATAACTGAAGGACTTACTACACTCATTACAAATATAGGGTTTCTCTCCTGTGTGAGTTCTCTGATGTACAATGAGATTTGTTTTCTGGCGGAAGCACTTCCCACATTCATTACATTTATATGGTTTCTCTCCTGTATGAGTTCTTTGATGATGAATGAGATATGACTTCCTGCTAAAGGCTTTCCCACACTGAGGACATTCGTAGGATTTCTGTCCTGTATGTATTTTTTGATGTACAGTGAGAGTTGCTTTCTGGCGAAAGGACTTCCCACATTCATTACAAATATAGGGTTTCTCTCCTGTATGAATTCTCTGATGCAGATTCAGATTTGTCTTCTGACTGAAGGATTTCCCACATTCATTACATTCATATGGTTTTTCTCCTGTGTGAGTTCTGTGATGATCAATGAGGTATGACTTCATTCTAAAGGCCTTCCCACAGTGAGGACATTCATAGGATTTTTCCCCTGTATGTGTTCTCTGATGTGCCACAAGGGTTGTCTTTTGGCGAAAGGACTTCCCACATTCATTACAAATATAGGGTTTCTCCTCATTATGAGTCTTCTCATGAAGAGCGAGGGTTGTCTTCTGGGAGAACGATTTCCCACATTCATTACAAATATAGGGCTTTTCCCCCGTATGAGTTCTCTGATGTACAGTAAGGTTTGCCTTCTGGTGAAAGGACTTCCCACATTCTTTACAAATATAGGGTTTCTCTCCTGTATGAATTCTCTGATGTAGAGAGAGTGTTGTCTTCTGGCGGAAGGACTTCCCACAGTCATTACACTCATATGGTTTCTCTCCTGTATGAGTTCTCTGATGACGTATGAGGTGTGACTTCAATCTGAAGGCATTCCTACACTGTGGACATTCGTATGATTTTTCCCCTGTATGTGTTCTCTGATGATCAGTGAGGGCTGTCTTTAGGCGGAAGGACTTACCACATTCATTACAAACAAAGGGTTTTTCTCCTGTGTGAGTTCTTTGATGATCAATGAGATATGACTTCCTTCTAAATGAATTTCCACATTGATGGCACTGATAGGGTTTTTCCTCTGTGTGAATTCCCTGGTGCAGAATCAATACTGACTTCCTGCAGAAGGACTTCCCACATTCAGTGCATGTATGTTTTTTTTCAATATTGGTTGTTCTTCTCCTTTTATTATATTCAGATGGGTTTTCCCTTATGTAAGCTCTATTATGTGTAATTAATTCTCCTTTTTTAAGGAAGGCTTTCTCACAGTCATTATATCCAAATGGCTGTGCTGGAGTTTCCACCTTATGATATTGTATAAGTACATCATTATGACTGACAACCCTGCCACGCTGATTATGGGATTTGACTCCAGGTTGAGCTGTCTCTGGTTTAGTATTGAGAAGTGATTTCCCATATCCATTATACTCACTAAGTCTCTTTCTTGCAGGACTTATATTACTGATGATTAATTCTGAAACATTTTTAAAAATCTTTCCATGAGTATCATATTCAGGAGGTAGATTTTTTGAATTAATAGGGTTTTTGCTTAAAGTAAATGTCTTTTCATATGCATTACTGTTCTCTTTAATCAGTTTTTTGTGGTTGATGAATACAACTGATCTAGAAAACTTATCTTGGTATTCCTTGAATTTCACTAAAAAGTCTTCATCTTTCCAATTTTCTTCTACAAAAGAATATAATAACAATTTGTGAATCTTCACATATTTGCTATGGAAAGAAATTGTACTGGTGTCTAGTATATGAGATCAAAAAAGACCCTGGACAAATTATTCCTTGCCAGGGAAAAGACACAAAACCTAAAGAAAAACTCTGCCTCGGTGTGGACAAGAATGAAAAATTAAGCAATGAACGCTAGTAACTTTTGCACTTTGTATCAGAATTTCATACAGAAAGTTAAATGAATACACCAAGCAGTGAGAAGACAAAGAATGGTGAAAGAGAGACTGATGTTTGGACAGGTGGATTTGGAAGCAATGAAGTGAACCTTTCAAGGGCAGTAAACTTTAAGTAGGATGGACAAGAAAAATTAGTAGAAAAGCTTGTTCAAGAAAAATATTAGAGGAAGGATTACTTTTGGAGAACACAGATCAGAGCCTATATTTTTATACATTCAGCTCTAGACTGTGAGGCAAAACATTTCCAGTTATTCCACCACCGCCTACTATGTACCCATCAATGGCTCATTAATCTTTCCAAGTATCAAGTAATTTCCTAGCGTTTAAAAGACAACCGTATAGCCTAGGCTCTAATCCTCCATATAATTGGTTATCATTTTCTCCTGTGAGAAAAGAGCTATGAAGACACTTCCAACAGGAACTTTAAAACTGACTAGGAGTATATTTATTGGTGTATTCATTATTGCTATTACTACCAATCCTTTCAGAATGGTTCAATAACAAAAATCTCATGACCATCAATTGTAACTATTTCTTTTCACAGACTTACTTTTTCAGGTTTAAGGAAAAACTGCCACAAGTCTTTCCTCAATATAGTAACTTTTCTTTTTTTTTTTTTTTTAAAGGTTTATTTATTTTTGAGAGAGACAGAGACAGAGAGCAGGGGAAGAGCAAAGAGAAAGAGGGAGAGAGAATCCCAAGCAGGCTCCACAATGCCAGCACAGAGCCCAATGTGGGGCTCTATCTCCTGTGAGATCGTGACCTGAGCTGAAATCTAGATTTGGATGCTTAACTGACTGAGACACCCAGACGCTCATAACTTTTCTTAACTCCAGTTTTCCACATGGTGGACAAGATTACATCTCATTCTAAGTGATTAACTTTAATCTTCATTTCTCTTATATTTTATAGCTATATTTGACTTCTGTTATTTTGCAATCATCCACATCTAGTGAAATAATGTTAAATTTAGGTTCAAAAAATCTATTTCTTCCTTCAGTCCATTACTCTCAACACCAACATATAAGAAATTTCTTCTGTAAACAAAACTTTGAATCACTGAGATTCACTTTTCATATTCAAACAAGTTTTCAGGGTTGTCCACCTATCTGACAACTTTCACACATAAAAGTGAGGCCTCATCTTTTTTGCCTTATAAATACCTCACTTACTCCTAATCACATACTTTGCTTATGTTTTTTTAATCAAGTGCCTTGTCTTCCATTCTTATTTCTACTCAGATTACCTTCAAGAAAATGCTACGTTCCATGATGCCAAAAATCCTTCACTTATTTCCCCCTACCACTTTAAGCACTATTTCTTTATAACTTAAAAATGGTTATGGTCTAGGAAAGTAATTTTAACAAAATATTTTCACAAGCTTAATCATGTCTTAAATATTTTGTGAAAGATGCAGATTTTGATAGTAATCCTTTTCCATAGAAAGGAATACTTTATTGATTATCTCCTTTGAACTCTTCTGAGTTTACATTAACACTGTATATCCTACCTAGATAGGTAGTGTTTGGTAGAATCCAGCCAATTCAATGTTTATTTATTTTTGACAGAGAGAGAGAGAGCGTGAGCATGAGCAGGGGAGGGGCAGAGAGAGAGGGAGACACAGAATCCAAAGCAGGCTCCAGGCTCTGAGCTGTCAGCACAGAGCCCAACGCAGGGCTCGAACTCACAGACCATGAGATCATGACCTGAGCTGAAGTCGGCTCAACTGACTGAGACACCCAGGTGCCCCAGAATCCAACAATTTCAATCAGAATCTATACAGCCATGGCCTGAGCAGGTACATCTGGAAGGAGCTTACCACGCTTTGTGAATGGAGCAAAAGTGTAACTTGCCTGTATAGCTTCAAGTTAATGAGCAACTATGGAATATTCAAAATATTATATACTATAGCAAAAAAGATACAGAGGATCTTATCTTTGAATTAAAAAAGCCTTAAGCATAAATCACATATAACTGGGTACCAAATTACATAATTATTTTCAAGAGTTGTGTGTGTCTGAGTTGGTAAGTAGCATGGGAATTCAGAAAATCTATGTGAAGTGGTTAAGGAATAGTTTATGCAGAAGAAATCTCAAGACTTAAAAGATACATAGTATATGGAAGGGAGAACACAACACAATGAACAGTACAAGCATTATGACAAATTACACATGTGTGGAGAACATTGAGGAGACTATATCAAGTGGAAATTACCACAAGTTTTCCATAATGGAGAGAAATAAAGTTGAAAAGACCAGATGAGGGCTTATTATAGTAGTCCTTGAATGAAGAATTTCAATTTCATATAATAATAGGGAACAAGCAATGATATCTCTTGTCAGAAAAGTAACAATATAAATTGAAAGAATTAGGACAAAATTATAGCAAAGCCAAGCTGTAATTATTGTAGTCAAGACATGAAATAAGATAGTTGTTATTTTGTATGAGGTCAGTGAAAAATGAAAATATGGGAAAACGTAAATACATTTCACAGGCTGATAAACATAACACAAATTGTGAAGAGATTCATAAGAGATGATGATAGAGACAGAGAAAGCTGGTATCATGGTAAAAATAAAATATTTGGAAACAGACAGTGGGGAAGAATTTAAAGGGTAGGAAAGTCTGTGATTTTCATTTCTAACATGTTGTCACAAAATAGGTGAAACATCAGAGTGCAGAACCCTTGAAGTACTATAGTGAAGGTGGGAGAAATGCACTGAGTATGTCAGTGTTACAGACCTCTACATAAAACAATGACCTTCCGTCCTCAGAATGGATGAGATTACCATAATTTAAAGGCAGATCCTTTGAGGTCAAATCAGAGAAATAAGACTGAGAGTCTAGTGAAACAACATACATTTAAAAATATATGTATCAATGACCATTATGTACCAGGTATTATCAGGCAGTATGTCCAGTGATGAAGAAAATAGACCAACTTGGAAATAATCACTCAGAGAACCAGGATAAGAATAAGTTAATGCTTTACCCAAATGAAGGGTTGATTTCAGGAATGATGATCTGCCATATAAAGTGAACCACAAAAGTTTAATAGAAGAGAATGATAACTGTGGAATTATCAATCTGGGCCAAAGCAAGTAAGTTTTAAAATTAACAGCTATATTTGTGGTGAGAAGGGGATCTTAGACTTAGCACAGAAAACAAACCTGAGACAATTAAAAGAAAGAAAAAGAAAAAAATGGAAGGCAACTGAGAAGAAAAACATTAAACAAGAATTTTCTCTTATAAAAACAGATTTAAGAATGTTCAAAAGAAAATATACAATGTCAAGAAGAGACTGAAGTTAGAAAAAGACACAAAACAAGAAAAAAGATCTAAAAAGAAGGTTTATAATACATTTTGATTAAGAGTGGCAACTATCTTTGATAACATCAAGCAAACTAGAAAAGAATATTATATTGGGAGAGTCGTATTTAAAAGTTTGATTTAAGTTTTGCAGGAATAACGATCATTTCAAAGGTTAGGAGCCTTTAAAAAGACACTCCCACACCAGGTGGCATATTTCGAAGGTGCCACCTACCGCATGACTGTTTTAAAATTTATTCTCCATTAGATTTCATCCACCTGAAGAGTCAGAAACTCACCTAAGCAGGTATGACCTGTAAATGATGTCCATGGCTCTTCTCCTCGTTCTAACTTGAGGATCACATCAGGTTTGGTCATGTGACACCCTGACAAAGAAAAATTTGGATTAAGTTGTTTAGGCTTCAATACATTTGAAAAATTAGTAAAGTACATTTTCAATACTGCAAATTAAGATACTTCTTTGTGTAAGAGTAAACTTAACGCCTTGCTCTGGGCAAGTACAAAATAATCCTTTCTGCAAACAAAAAAAGAATTCATCAATCTTATCCCTGAAACACAAGATCACACATAATTCAGGCACTTTGAAAGGAAATGCATGCTACTGAAAGTTTCAAAGAGAATTTTTCTTACCTACAGAGATGAGGTGGCAATAGTTTTCCAACATCACATCCATGTAGAGAGTCTTCTGAGCAGGATCCAGGTGCTGCCACTCTTCCCGAGAGAAGTCAACAGTCACATCTTTGAATGACACTGATGCCTGCAACGGATTGGAACTGTGATCAGAATAAGCTGACTAGATATTGGGGACTACTTTTGATCTGTTCCTTTGGGGCATTCATATCAATGTAAAAAAAGCTAATCATTTTTGTTTTGTAATTTATATTGTAAGGTAAACAAAAGACAGAAGTACCTGCCACTGAATTTATTTAATAATTCATCACACAAATATTTATGTAAAGTCACTTTGTAACCCCAAACTGCATTAGTTTACTGGAGTGCCAAGACATATAAAACACTGTCCCTGCATAGCCTCAAAGCCTTCAAGAAAGTATGTTTAAACATACACCTGCTTGAAGGTGTTACAGGTACTACAAGAGAAGAATGCACAAGATGTGATATATTACAAGGGCAACACAATTGAGGAGGTAAAACTTTTCTCTGTCAAGATTAATGTATTATGCAGAAAAAATATGGTTTAAAAATGCATGGGAGCAACTTCTGGCATCCAAAAATAATACAGTCAATTGATCAAGAAAATGATCCCTCAGATAATAATCATTTATACTTAACATAATATATATGTCTGAACACAACATATAACAACTCATAGATGGAACTGGAAGCAATTAAAGCAAGCAAAAATTGAAGGAGAGCTTAACCTTTTTTAAAAAAATTGAATTAATTTTTTTTTTTTTTTTTTTTTTTTTTTTTTTTTTTTTTACTTGAGAGAGAGAGGGAGAACATGAGCTGGGGAAAGGGGCAGAGTCAGAAAGAGAATCCCAAGCACGCTAAATGTTCAGTGTGGAGCCCGACGCAGGGCTTGATCCCACAACCCTGGAATCATGACCTGAGGTGAAATCAAAAGTCGGATGCTCAACCAACTGAGCTACCCAGGTGCCCCAATGGAGAGCTTATCCTTAAAGGACAGCAACCGTGATGGGTAAGAATTGTTCAACCCATGGCTTTTTTGCATGAAGGTACCAGAAACCCCATAGCTGTTAAGGCAGCTGAGCTCAAGATTTAGAAATAAATTCTTGAAGTGAGAGAACTATAGAAAGGATGAGAACCAAAATCTGAGTATAAACACTGCCAGAACACCACATTGATAATTAAACTAAGCAATTGTTGGAGACATCAGAGAGGACTTAGGAAAAAGCAGACAGAAAGATACCAAAAAAGAGTTTTGAAAAATAGAAGTGCATCTAGTGAGATTCTGAGATTTTGCCATTTTTTTTTTACAAAAAAAATTTTTTTTAACGTTTTATTTATTTTTGGGACAGAGAGAGACAGAGCATGAACGGGGGAGGGGCAGAGAGAGAGGGAGACACAGAATCGGAAGCAGGCTCCAGGCTCTGAGCCATCAGCCCAGAGCCCGACAGCAGGGCTCGAACTCACGAACCGTGAGATCGTGACCTGAGCCGAAGTCGGACGCTCAACCGACTGAGCCACCCAGGCGCCCCTGAGATTTTGCCATTTTTGATTACCAGTATTATACAACCTGATCATAGCACAAGCAGAAGAAAACTGAAGTCTTACTGGATTGAGGTGTCAGAAGTTGCAGCTCACAAAGCAGCAGGAAGTATAAGGAGTAGAACACTGGAAGAAACAGGCCTACCAAAAGTAAGTCCCAAAATCTAAGTATAAACTCTCACCAATTCCTTAACTGAGAGCTAATATATATGAACACAAGGAGAACCTATCTCCCCTCACCTAAGGGGGCCAGGGTCAAAAGCAGCAGCTGGAAGCTTAAAGAACTGAGCTGACATATCAGCTGCTTCATACTTGGGGTTGGTGCAGAGTTTAAAGTATCAGATTACTATATTATTCATGATATCCAGATTTCTAGTAAAAATTACTAAATATGCAAACAAAACAAGGGAGAATGTGACTCATATTCAGCAAAAGCCAGTCACAGAAATTAATCCCTAGTGGGTCCCAATGTTGGATTTTGCCAAAAAAAAAAACCACCAAAAAAAGCTTCAAAGCAGCTGCTCTTAATGTCTTCAAAGAACCAATGGAAAACCTGGGCATAGAAATAGATACAACTAAAAAGTCAATAGAGGAGGGGTGCCTGGGTGGCTCAGTTGGTGAGTGTCCAACTCTTGATTTTTAGCTCAGGTCATGATCTCACAGTCATGGAATCAAGCCCTGTGTCATGATGAGTGTCCACCCTGCTTGGGCTTCTCTCTCTTCCTCTCTCTGCCCCTCTTGCATTGGCATTCTCTGTCTCTCTCAAAATAAATAAATAGAACATTAAAATAAATAAATAAATAAATAAACAAAAAGTCAAGAGAAGAATGAAAATGAACCATTACCATGTATTTGATTGATACAAAATACAACAGTATATACGAAGAGATGAATAAAAACAGATTAGGAGGAAACTTAAATGCACATTAGTAGGTGCAAGAAGCCCATCAGAAAAGTCCGTATAATTCCAACTATATGACATTCTGGAAAGGCAAAACTCTGGAGACAGTAAAAAAAGAAGGGACAAAAAGGTGTAGCCCTAAAAGTTTTAGGGCACTAAAACTATTCTGTATAATACTATAATGGCAGAATGTCATATATTTGCCAAAATCTATTGGACTTTGGAATTATGTATCAATGTAGGTTCATTGTAATGAATGTACACTCTGGTGCAAGATATTGATAATGGGGAGGCTATTAATCATGTATGGGGGCAGACGGTAGTGGAAACTCTACAATTTTGTCATGAACCTAAAACTGCCTTGAAATATAAAGTATATTTAAAAGGATTAAAAACATAGGTTAAGCATTTGGAAAACAAAACAGCAAAATGGCAGCCCTAAATCCATTTACCTCTAATTGTATTAAATATAAATGGACCAAACATTCCAATAAAATGACCAAGATATTAGAATGCATGAAAAAGCAAGATTTAATATAATTCTGAGACATATTTTATTTTTTAAAGTTTATTTATTTATTTTGAGACAGAGAGAGAGAGAGAGAGAGAGAGCAAGCACATGCACTTGTACAACTGGGGAAGGGGCAGAGAGAAAGGGAGAAAAACCCAAGCAGGCTCCACATCCAGCTCAGAGCCTGACACAGGGCTCAATCTTATGAACCATGAGATCATGACCTGAGCTGAAATCAAGAATAGGAAGCTAAACCAACTGAGCCACTCAGGCGACCCTACAAGAGACATATTTTAAATACCATAGACACAAATAGGCTGAAAGTAAAGGATGGAAAATGACATACAAACACTACACATGGGAAAGCTGAGCAATGTTACTACTGCAGACAAAGAGAGGCATTTTATATTGATGAAAAAGTAAATACACCAGGAAAATAGAACAATTACAAATGTATATGTATTTATTTTATTTTTTTAAATTTTTTTAACGTTTATTTATTTTTGAGACAGAGAGAGACACAGCATGAACGGGGGAGGGGCAGAGAGAGAGGGAAACACAGAATCGGAAGCAGGCTCCAGGCTCCGAGCCATCAGCCCAGAGCCCGATGCGGGGCTCAAACCCGTGGACCTCAAGATCGTGACCTGAGCCGAAGTCGGACGCCCAACCGACTGAGCCACTCAGGCGCCCCACAAATGTATACGTATTTAAATAACAAGAGTTTCAAAAAACATAAAGCAAAAATTGACAACAGTAAAATGAGACTTAAAAAAGTCCAAAACCATAGCTGATGTAAATGTTTGTCAGTAAAAAGGGGAGGAAAATCTGGACAGATTTATACCCAACATGGGGCTTCAATTTACAACCCTGAGATCAAGAATCACATACTCCAGTGACTGAGTCAGTCAGGTGCCCCTGTAGAGCACCATTAATAATCTTCCAACACTGTCATTTAGAACCTGTTTAGACATGTTAGGTGTTTTACATTTCCAGGTTAATTTTAGAATCAACTTATCAATCTTTATAAAACAACTTACTTAGATTTTGACTGAGTTTTGAAAGACTTTATAAATTGGTTGGAGATAACAGATATGTTAACAGTAGTAGGTCTTCCAATCCATGGATGCTTATTTAGGTCTTCTTAAATTTCTCTCAGCAGTGTTTTGTAGTTTTCAGTGTACAGGTCTTGTAAATGTTTTGTTAATTTTATTCTTTAAACTCATTTTCAAATTTTTGTTGTTAGTATATAAAAATAGAATTGATTTTTGTATTTTGATATAAGTGACCTTGCTGAATTCACTTTTTATTTCTAGTACTTTTTTTTTGTAAATTCCTTAATACTTCCTACATAACCTGGTCATATTATCTGCAAATACAGTTTACCTTCTCCCTTTCTAGTCTATATGCCTCATATTTCTTTTTCATTCTTTACGCATCATCTACAGTGTTGATAGAAGCGTTAAAGTAGACATCCTTGTCTTGCTCCTGATCTTAGGAGGGAAAACAGTCGTTCACCATTAAGTATGATGTTAGCCATAAATTTCATTAATTTTACGAAAATTCTTTTTGGTTATTCTTTGACCCAAAATTGATTACTCAGAAGTAGTATATTGTTGGGGCGTCCAACTTCGGCTCAGGTCATGAGCTAGCGGCTTGTGGTTTGAGCCCTATGTTGGGCTCTGTGCTGACAGCTCAGAGCCTGGAGCCTGCTTCAGATTCTGTCTCCCTCTCTCCCTACCCCTTCCCCACTCACACTCTCTCAAAAATAAATAAACATTTTTTAAAAAATTAGCATATTGTTTAATTTCCAAACATTTGGGCCTAGTCTAGGTATGTTATTTTTATTGACATCTAATTTAATTCAATTGTGGTTAGAGAAGATGCTCCATATGATTTCTTTTTATTGAGATTTGCATATATTCTGTCTTAGTGTATAGCATATTTGCTCTGGAAAAACATGTGTTGTGAGATTACAAAAAGTGATGCTCTACAGGAGTACCACTCAGTCAGTGGAGCATGTGATTCTTGATCTTGGGGTTGTTAGTTGGAGCTCTACATTGGGTGTAGAGGTTACTTAAAAGTAAAAAATGTTTAAAAAGGACAAACTATATACTATCTACAAGAGGCTCACTATAAATGTGAAAACATAGGAAGGTTAAAGTAAAAGGATGGAGGGGCACCTGGGTGGCTTAGTCAATTAAGCGTCCAACTCTTGGTTTGGGCTCAGGTCATGATCTCACAATTTGTGAGTTTGAGCCCTACATCGGCCTCTATGCTGACCCTGCAGAGTCTGCTTGATATTCTCTCCTCCACTCTCTCTGCCTCTACCCCACTTGCTCTCTCTCTCTCTCTCAAAATAAGTAAACTTAAAAAATTTTAAAAAGGATGGAAAACATGTATACCGTGTAAATACTAATCATAAGAAAACTAAATTGGCTATAATATCAAACAATACAAATTTCAGCACAAAGAATATTATCAGGGATTAAATAAGGCATTTCAAAATAACAGAGGGGATCAATTCATGAGAGAATGTAACAATTCTAAATGTGAACACACCTAAAAACAGAACTTAAAAATACATTAAGTAAAAACTGATAGAAAAGGAAAAACAGACAAAACCAAAATTATAACTGAAGATTTCAACTTTCTTCTCTCAGTGATTGCTACACAAATAGACTGAAAATCAATAAGGATACAGAAGTTTTGGGGCACCTGGGTGGTTCAGTCAGTTAACAGTCTGACTTCAGCTCAGGTCATGATCTCACTGCTTGTGGGTTCAATCCCTACATTGGGCTCTGGGTGACAGCTCAGCGCCTAGAGACTGCATCCGATTCTGTGTCTCCTTCTCTCTGCTACTCCTCTACTCATGCTGTCTCTCTCTCTCAAAACTAGAAAATGACTTAATTAAACCCAAAGTATTGAGAAAAAAAAAAGGAAACAAAAAAGATGTGAAGAAAGAGGAAACAGAAAAACAATGGAGTAAACCAATGAAACCCAAAGCTGGTACTTCGAAATGACAAATGAAATTGGTAAAACTCTAGGCAACTGACCAAGGAAAAGAATAAGACACAAATTATCAACAGCAGAAATGAAAGAGGGGCATTGCTACAGATCACACAAATATCAAAAGGATAAAAAGAGTGTATTTTTGACAACTTTGTCAATAAATTTGACAAATTCCTTGAAAGACACAAACTATAAAAGCTCACTGAAGAAAACACCCTGATAACCTGAATATCCCTAATTCTACCAAGGAAATTGAGCTGCTAGTTAAACCCGTTCCCACAAAAAAATCTCCAGGTTAACATGGCTTCACTGGTGAATTCTTCTTTTTTAAAATATATTATTATTATTACTTATTCATTTTCAAGTTAGCTAACATACAGTGTAGTTATGTAGTGGCTTCAGGAGTAGAACCCAGGTATTCATCTCTTATATGACACCCAGTGCTCATCTCAATAAGTGTCCTCCTTAATGCTCATCATCCATTTAATCCATTTCCCCACCCACCTCCCCTCCAGCAACTCTCAGATTGTTCTCTGTATTTAAGAGTCTTTTATGGTTTCCCTCCCTGTTTTTATTTATTTATTAAAAAAATTTTTTTTTAATGTTTTATTTTTGAGAGAGAGAGAGACAGAGCATGAGCAGGGGAGGGGCAGAGAGAGAGGGAGACAGAATCTGAAATAGGCTCCAGGCTCTGGCCTGTCAGCACAGAGCCCGATATGGGACTCAAACTCACAAACCACGAGATCATGACATGAGCCAAAGTTGGACACTTAACCCACTGAGCTACCTGGGCGCCCCTGTTTTTATTTTTTAATTTTTAAAGATTTATTCACTGGTGATTTCTAACAAACACTTTAAGAAGAAATAGTACCAATTTACACAAATTCTTTTAGAAAATAAGAGCGTATACTTCCCAACTTATTTTAAAAGAATTATCCTGATATGAAAACTAAACAAAGGTGTTACAAGAAAAAATATAGACCAAATTCTTTATGAACCACAAACAACTCCTTAACACTGTACTATATTAGCAAATTCATCAAACATTACATAAGTGGAATTTATCCTAGAGCTAGAGCTTCTAAGTTGGCTGAACACTTCAAAATCAATATAATTCATGGTGGTACTAGAAAAAAGAGAAGGGGCACCTGAGTGGTTCAGTCGGTTAAGTGTCCAACTTTGGCTCAGGTCATAATCTCATGGTTTGTGAGTTTAAACCCCGCATTGGGCTCTGTGCTGTCAGCTCAGAGCCTGGAGCCTGCTTCAGATTTCTCTCTGCCTGCCCTGCTCCTATGCTCTCTCTCTCTCTCTCTCAAAAATAAATAAACATTAAAAGAGAGAGAGAGAGAGAGAGAGAAAAGCCAAATAATGGGGAATAACCAATAGATGAAGAAAAACTTTTGAAAAAATTCAGCACCCTCTCATGATAAAAACTATCAGCAAACTGTAACTTCTTTAACCTGATAAATCAATGCAAAATCTATAGCTAATATCATACTTAATAGTGAAACTCTGAATCCCTTTCCCCTAAGGCAGGAACAAGGCAAAAATGTCTGTTCTCACCATTTCTATTCAACATTATACTGAAGGTTCTAGACAATGCAGTAGATGCACAGTTTGAAAAGCAAGAAGGCAAAGTCATTATTTACATATGACATGCTTATCTATGTAGAAAATCCTAAAGAATACAAAAAATTACTAGAACTAATAAGTGACTTTAGAAAGATTGCAGGTCAATATACAAAAATCAATTGTGTTTTCATATATTAGCGGTGAACAGTGAAAATTTGAAATAAAAATGAATAGCATTTACAATAGCATAAAAAAAATACCCAGGGATTAATATAACAAAATGTGTAAGACTGTACACTGAAAACAACAAAACATTACTGAGAGAATTTAAAGATCTTAAATAAAAGGAGATGTACATCATATTTGTGAATTGGAAAACCATTATCATTGATTACTATTATTGAATTTAAACTGTTAATATTTTAACATCTTCCACTCCCCTAAAGGGCTCTTTATACATTCTTCTAATGTGCTTTAGTTCTGATGCTATAAAAAGTATAAGGTTAACAGTCACCGATTAATGTTGTAAGTACAGAGTTTCTGCCTGGGATGATGAAAAAGTTCTGGAAATACATAGTGGTACTGGTTACACAACGCTGAATGTATTTCATGGGGCTAAACTATACACTCAACAATGGCTAAAATGGTGAAATTTTACACTACATATATTTTACTACACACACACACACACACACACACACACACACACAAAGTTAAACAGAAAAGCGTAAGAAACACAAAGATCCATAAGTGAGCAGTGGGGTGAGCACTTGGAGGACTGGAAAAGGAGCAAAGGTGTTATATGGGAAAACAAGTGACCAGGATATGAGAGAGGCACTCAAAATAAAGATATCAAGGGAGATGAAGGCAACTGTGGTATAAGGAATAAAATCACCACTAAATTGCATAGTGGAAGAGAGACATTTATTTAACTCAAGCTAGCTATATTAGCAGGTGGGTATGGGACTGGGGCCAAAAGCAGATAGAAAACAAAACAAAAAAGAACACGATGGGAAGTAGATAATGAGATAAATCTTGGGCATGTGCCTGAAGTATCTGTGGAATATGCAGGTGGTGATTTTTAGTTGGAGATTGGATATGGTTTTGACACTCAGAACAGAGGTTTAGGTTTACAATTATGTGAGCATAGAATAACGGTGGTAGACTGTGAATAGGAACAGGGAAATGAAAAAAGAAGAGAACCAATAAAGAATCTGGAGTTCAGGGGCGCCTGGGTGGCTCAGTTGGTTTAAGTGTCCGACTTTGGCTTAGGTCATGATCTCACTGTTTGTGGGTTCGAGCCCCATCAGGCTCTGTGCTGACAGCTCAGAGCCTGGAGCCCACTTCAGATTTTGTGTGTGTGTGTCTCTCTCTCTCTGCCCTTTGCACTCTCTCTCTCAAAAATAAATAAACATAAAAAATTATAATAATAAAAGAATCTGGAGCACAGTAGTATTTAAGAGGTCCAGATATAAAGATGACATTTCTGAAAGAACCAAGAGATAACAACATCTTTGAAACCAAGGGCAGGATATTTCAAGAGTTATACTTGTAATTCAGTATGGTGATCCAAGCATATATATTTACTTCCCCTGCATCCAAATATAAAATTAGAGAAGTTTAAAAATAGGAACATCATTAGCATAATGGGGGAGTGTTATTGGCAGGCCATGGATTTTTAGGAATTGTTAGCAGCTATGGGCAAAACTGGAGGATCAGACAGGAGAAAAGCAAGATTCTCTGTTCTTTGTACAATTTGCCAAGCATAACTCTTTTCTTAAAGCCTCAAGACAATAGTCCTTGCTACTTACTAAAAGCAACATCAATTCCATCTCCATCTTGACTGTTTTTATTTAAACAAGCAAAGTTCATGCAGTAATATATTCTCATTTGAGGAAATGCATTTTTGTCCCAGCTCTGCTTCTGGGAGAAGACAAAGAAAGATGTTTAATGATAAACCCACTTAATGTGTGAAAATTAGTTAAAATTAGAAGGAGCATTTGTGGAAGGAAAAGGCTTATCTGGCCAATATGGTAAGAAATGGGGACACTTTCCTGAAGGGGAAGATAGGCAGGAGGATTTAGTACAAGAAAGGCAAATGCTCAAATATCCTTAAGAAAAATAAAAAAAATAAAGAAAATAAAGATTATCTTGGGAAAGAGAGAGGAACCATCACCTCACCTGAGCCATGGTTTTGAGATTTGCAAGAGGTGACCAGTCTTCCTTTGGGTTCCTCTTTGGAAAAGAGGCAGTTCCTAAGAAGGCAAAGCCAAGATGAAAAGAAGCCAAAATGACACTATACATGACTTATAGCTCTCTTATGACTTAAGTCTCAATTGAAATCGCCTCCATTTCCCTTGCTTTGGTCTTTGACCACTCTGCACATTCCACATAATTTACAGGAAGGAGAATAAGCTAGACAAATCTTATTTTATCCCAAAATCCAGAGATAGAGGCTCTTGGGCAAGAAGTTAGATTTTGGGCAAGTTCCCCTCCTTTCTAGCACTAATTTTTCTCTCTTAGCAGCCTACCTTCAAGCTGCTCTCCAGAAGGCTCTACCATTTACACTATCACCAGCAATATATGAGAATATACTGATACACCTTGATAAATGCTACCGATACCAACTTCTTGATGTATGCCAATACCTTGATAAATGCTACCGATACCAACTTCTTGATGCATGCCTATCTAATAGGTAGAAATTGTGGTTCTGCGTTTTATTTTTCCTATTATAAGAGAAAATAAGCTTCTTTTCATAAATTTAAAAAACATCCTTAGTTTCTCATCTGTTAATGGTCTCTTATAATTCTTTCACTTTTCTATTAGATTTTTATTTTCTAGATTGGTTATTAGATCTTTTTTTAAAGGAAGGAAGTACTGTATTCACTTCAAATAATTTAGAGTTTCTCATTTGACTTTGTTTTTGCCATGCAAAAATAACTTATAGCAGGGGTGCCTGGGTGGCTCAGTCGGCTAAGCGTCCAACTATTGATCTCAGCTCAGGTCTTGATCTCACGGTCATGAGTTCAAGCCCTGCACTGAGCTCTGCAATGGGCATGAAGCCTACTTAAATACAAAAAAACCCCCAAAAAACCCAAAAACTTTCAACAGATTATTGGCCATTGGTTTAATACTGTCAGGTGTTCAATAATCTACTGTTTCCTCCACTCATCAAAACTGCCATCTTTATTGCTTCTTGGTCTTTTGGCTAAGATCAAGTATAACCATATACCTTACTTCCTTTATATATCTGAGTAGATCTGGATTTTATATTTAGTTTTACTGATCTGTTCATTTAATTGCAAAGATGACTCGGCAGTTATTAGTTTTAAAACATATTTTAGTATCAGCTAGAGCTACTTCCCCCTTCATTATTTTCTTTCAGAATTTTTGGCTTATTCATATTCTCATAAGAACTTTCGTTCTTAGAAATTTCTCGTAGAAAATTCAAAATTTTTACTGAAAATTTAATGGAATTGCATGAAATGTTAGGGAGTTTTGACACTTTGTCACATGTCTTCCTGTTCTTTTATTCAAGTCTTATTTTTTGAGTCCCTTAGAAACATTAAAAGAATTCTTTTACTTATACATTATGAAATTCTTTGTATCTCATATTTTTGATGACCATTGGTCATTTTTCTGATACATATATATACACATAAGCACACATATATAAATGAAGCTTATTGATTTGTCAATGATTTTTCCAACAAACCTCTGAATTTTCTAATTGTTGTCACTGTTTATAACAGCATGGTAACTTATAAATTTTTCTCTCAGTCTCAGCAGATGTTCCAAAGATGGTGAGGAAAGCAAGCTTCTAAGTGTCCCTCATTCTAAAATAAAGTCTTATAAAAAACATAAAGTTTTGCTACCATTAATTTAACTCCTACTTTGTCTAAGAGAGTAAACTATTTTTTAGGACATAGTTTTCCAGGCGAAGAAAAGTGGGTGCTTTCTTATAAGAAACAAGGGGCCCCTCAGATGCTGATGTCACTGGGAAACAAAGTGGTAAAGAGAGTTTTGGGGAAAAATGTACATATTTCAGGATTTGAGAGGGCAAAGTGACTAAGGGGCTAATTCTCACCTGAGCTCTAGATGGGCAACCCATGGATGGAGCCTGCCTGGAATGGCTTGGATTCTCTTGTCCAAGAGGACTCACTGGAGAGACAACAAGACCCACCAGAGCAGGTGGCCAACTGCATGCCCAGAGGAAACATTGAGAAGACAGCTGGAGAAGTGGCTGTACCCATAAGAAGGGAAGTGTATCTGGAAGTTCCCAGCAGTGGGTTCTCTCAGAAGGTAAGAGATGACTTACAATAAATTATAATGGTACCAATCATGTTAGCCTCTTCTTGTCCCTAACTTCTTGTCTCTTGCTTTCCAGCTCCCAATCCATTCCAGCCAGAGACTACCCACCTAGAGGAAGTAGAGACAAAATAGAGGTTGAAGAATTAGAGAAGAAGCTGATCATGTACCCTTTTCCCAGGCAGGCTTCCAGTAGGAGGGAGGGTTTTTATTTAAAACAAGTTTGAAGTATTGGTGTCTATAGTGAATGTTTTTTAAAATATTCATTTGTTTATTTTTTTGAGAAGGAAAGAGAGAGCAAGCCAGGAAGGGGCAGAGAGAGAGGGAGAGAGAAATCTTAACCAGGATCTGCACTGTCAGCAGAGAGCCCAAGGTGGAGCTCGAACCCACAAACTGTGAGATGGTGAACTGCACTGAAACCAAGAATCGGATGCTCAACCAACTGAGCCACCTAGGCGCCCCTATAGTGAATATTTTATTTAACTAGTTAAATAGTTATTATGAGACTGGTCTTGTATTTAAATGTTCAACTGATTCAGTCTTCAGAATGAGCAAAGAAATTACTCAATCTGTCTCGCAATGCATCCAGTAGTAGAAGGGAAAAAAAGGGATTCACCCAAATAGAAACTTTGAGTGGCAGTTAGGGGAGAAATTTTTTGTGTCTTGCCCAATTTTTTATGGTGTCCTACTCATTTCAACATACCAATCATTAGTCAGTGTGGGGTTTCCCAATATACAATCCTACCATCTGAAAATTATTATTTTACTTCCTCCTCTCCATCAAAAAAAAAAATCTCTATTTCACTTATCCAGTTGCCATAGAGTGAAATCTATAAGCATATAAAATGCCAGTATTCAGATAATCGAAACAATACATATTTAACTGGTCATGCATCCAATTTCTCAAGCGCTCCATCTCAGTCACAGAAAACATTCACGATTTACTGCGGATTGTACACACAAGATACTTTAAAAATTAGACAAAGACACAGTTATATTGCCCACGACACAATCACAATCCCATAGGCACATCACAGGCATAATCTCACAGAGCCCATAACATACTTTACACAAAATAGCAAAATTTTACTCACAAACCCCTTACTATCGTCTCTCCAAAGTCGCATGCAGTCTCAAAAACACATCAACTCGCATCCTATTTGAAAAATTAGACAAACACAGAGACTTTATCACTTTCCAAACAACTGGTTCCACAACGTCACACGGAGTAACACATGCCCAAGCTGCACAAGAACGGGCACAAAAAGCTACACGAACTGAATGCCCGTGTGTGCCAGGCCGCACTCCGAAAGCTGGGGTTTCCTCACGGTGCGGGGCGGGGGTGGGGGACAAAATTCCTGCCCTCCCCAAGCTCACACCAACTCGGGCTTCCAGTTCCCTCTTCGGCGCTGTCCAGCCTGGACTACCGGTTCCCTCTAGGACGCTCCCTGGCCCGGGCTCCCTATTCCCTTCTCGGCGTTCCCGGCCCTGGCTCCTTCTGCTTAGGTTCTCGCCTCCCTCCCGTTCTCTCTAGGGCCCAGAACTCTTGCCTTCTTCCCCGGCCTTCCTGGCCAGGTTCCCGCCTCCCTCCTCTGCATTCCCCCCAGGTCCCGCCATCACCCGCCTCCACCGCCTCCGTAGGACCCACCAGCCTCACCTTCGACCACTGGCCAGCGGTCTGCGCCTGCGTACTCCCGCGCGAGCTGTACCTCCCAAGTGTCTCTGCGGCTCAGTCTTTGAAGCCGCAGCCTCCTTGCGCGCGCTCGACATCCGGGCTTTTCCAGCCTTGAACTACATTTCCCAAAGCCCCTGTGCAGCTTTTGAAAAGAACTTTGAGCCCTGGGTCCTCTCTGGTTATCCCTCCAAGTCTTCGCGCTCCGAGTGGCCGCCGGAGTCTGGGCGTGGCGGGCGCGCCCAGTGAGGAAGCCCCGAGCCCCCAAAGTGCAGACAGGGCGCGTTGAGCCTGGAGCTCAGGCCTGTGTATGGGTGTTTGTGTGTGAGCTTTTGTGGCGGTGACGAAGACGAATGAGAGTGTGGGCGGTGCTGAGGCCGTGACAGGTGTGTGATTGTGCGTGTACGTCCCAACGCGGATGCGGAACGTTTGGGGTGACTGGTCCGCTGTTGTGTGAGGCACGTGACACTGTGGGGTTTGAGACCGCCCATCATAAGACAGTGCTGTTACCTAATGTGATGGAAGAAGCTTTTAATGCTCTGACTGGTACGAGTTCGGTTGTGTAATGGCATAGAGCTTCATTTCTTCAGTTCTGGGTTTAACGTCGGGACTGAGGGGTCTTCTGAAGACCTTTTTGAGAGTATATCTGCGCTTGTGAAGACTGCGATGCCTGTATTAACCTGAGTCGCCCTTGGACTAAAGCATGGTCTCAGTTGCCTTCGTCAGGGCACCGCCTCCCTCCCCCCCTCCCCCAACGTCCAGTGCCTAGCTTCCTGCTTAACACAGTGGGGTATCAGTAAAGTGAGTGTTGCCCATCTAGGGGCCAATTTTAGGTTCTAACCTTTTTTAGGATCTGTATTCCTGGGTTCCCTGCTGCTTCTTCTTTTTTTTTTTTTTCTCTTGCTTTACAGCCATGGACCCCAGCTGCAGAGAAATGGTCACCAAAGGGAGTCCGATATTTGAGTGGTAGTATAAAGTTACATGCAAGCAAAAAAGCACAAACCAGTTTTTGGAATGAAATTTTAGAATTGGAAGAGTCCTTTAGGCAGAGTTTGGAGAGCCTAGGAGTGCCATTCCTTCCTTAGAGGATCTCCCTTGAGAGCTGGGGTCAAGTTCCATGTTTCAGAACCACATCATTCCCAAAGCTGTCTCCCCAGGAAACTTGCTGTGAACTTGGAAAGTTTTCAGCCCTGGTATCAGTGACCCTGGCTTTTCCCTTTGATACTAAAAAGGATTAGCAGTACTCCCCATCTCCCTTTTACTTCTGTCCAGTATGTGTGTGACAGATGGTGAGAGATTGTGTGGTGTTGAAGAATTTCTTCCAATTTAGCTAGTCAGTGCTCCAAGAAAGGTCTGGTGTCTTAATGATTCCTACCCTTCCCATGCCCCTTCCCTTTCCCTACAGTGCTGTTCACTGAGAGAAGAGCTCTGAATAAAGGAAAACATTACTGGGCATATCTGAAACCAAGCTTAAGGTCAGGGATTTTGTTCTCCTTGTTCTCTTTGTTTTTCAGAAAAGGGAGTAATTGTTCTGAAATGGTTAGGTTACTAGTAGGCAGGGCCTTTTGATGGACTTTGACAAAAAGCCTGTGGTGGAAGTGACATTGTAAGATTTGTGAGACAAAACCTTAGGAGGTCCGCTCTTTTCCTCTTCCTGCCCTGAGGCCAGCTTTTACTGAAGGTTATGACTAGCTTGCTTGAAGATAGAAGATCACCTGGAGACAGAGACCCAGCTGACAGCAACAGCTACCAGATATTTCAGAGACCATCTTGGACCATCCAGCCCCCACCAAACCACTGGCTGCTATTAGATGAGTGGAATCAGTAGACCCACTCAGCCAAACCAAGCCCAAATTGCCAACCCCAGAATAATGAGCTAATGAATGTTTTTTAAGCCACAAACTTTTGGAATGGTTACATAGCAACAGATAACTGAAACAGTTGTTTAACTTTTTTGACTTTTTTTTGTATCACTCAATATTGGTATAATTGTATTTGTTAATCTGTTTTGTAAAGTGATTTCTCTACTGATGTTATATCTTGAAATTTTTCTATATCCTTAATTACTTCCTACAGCTTTGGATTTATCTTAATATTCTTTTACATGGATATTTTGTAATTTATTTAACTATTAACTTTGCTGAGCAGCTTCTTCTTACTGTCCAGCTCCCATGTCTTCACCAACTTTGCATTCCCTTCTAGAACCTTATCAGGACATGAGTTCCAGTCATTTTAGGGGTATGTAGACCCAGGAATGTGGAATTGACTTCTGCTGAGTGGAGTATAGATAACTCACCCCACTCTGAAGAATTTGTTCAAGGGTGTGATAAAGGATCTATATGTATTTATTTAATCAACTGGGTCTCCTGGATTATGGTATCTCTTTTCCCTTTTCCAATTCAAAGTCTGCATCCTAGAGCCATCTTTCTTCACTGTGACTCTTTAGGGTACTTAGCTAATTTTCTGAAGGACTGATTTAAGATTCCTGGAAGTAGAAACGGGCATCTCTGCTGTGTTTTCTAAATTGTCATCATCCTGATCCTTCAGATTACTTTCTCAACTTCCTTTTCTGCCTAATGATCAAGGGAATGGTCTGAATTTCTACACAGCCACATCAGGCCTAAGTTCCATTTCTTCTATGTGCAGGGTTTAATATTAATTAATTTCCAAGGCAGATGTGATTTCCTTGTTGGAGCAATGACTGGTGGAGGGACTGGCAGGCAATAGTAGATCTGAGCCTAGGTGAGGGGCAACCAGGAAGAGGAATCCAATGTGTAATAAAATCTTAGTTTCAAGGTTTAGGATCTTTAAGGTAGTAGTTGAGTTATTCATCCGAAAGGCTTCACATCTATGAAGAAACTTCAGGCCACCCTAAGCCAGAATTTAAACCACTACTGCACTACACTCCATGTTTCATATACATCTCCTATTATTTCTTCTGCTCTCAAAGAGGGAGGGATTAGCTCTATTATTTTTTCTGATTGTTAGTCAGAAATTTAGAAAATACAGAAAAGCTCAAAATAATGCTCATTTAGAAACAGCTTATTTGAACATTTTATTCTAAATCATTTCATATTTCTCTGTGAATTAACACATGGATATAGGCACATAGGATTTGTTCATTCAGAACAGAATCATACTATAATACTGTTTTGTAATCTGCCTTCTTCACCTGACAAAATACAGTGAACAGTTTTTCATGTCATCAAATTACAATCTATCATAATGTTTTGACTACATTGTCTGGATATACTATGTAACCATTTCCCTATTGAAGGATATTTAGCTGCTTTCCCCAATATTGCATAGTGTTTCACTGCACACTCCTTTTTGTGCACACATATAATTATATCTTTTGAACAGAGTCTTAAATATTGTTGAGAATGAGGCTTTCACAGTTAAAACTGACTTACATCATCTTCATCAATTGCCCTGCTTAAATTTTCACCAACATACCATAAGAGTGTCTCTTTTACTATAATATAAGGCATCATCAGTCTTTTAAATCTACCAATTTAGAACAAGTTGTATTTGTTTAAATGAATTACTTGTGCTAGGGTTTCATTTAATATAATAAAATCTGGGCTTCTGGGGCAAAAACCAGAATTGAAAGAGAACTGGTTTTGTAGTTAGAGAAATGTGGATTCAAAACATAGATCTGCCATTTACTGAGCATGTATGATTTATTTTCCTTATTTTAAATGTTTATTTTGGGGGAGAGAGAGAGAGTGTGTGTGTGTGGGAGGGTGTGTGCACGCATGCACACAAATGGGGGAGGGGCAGAAAGAGATGGAGAGAGAGAGAATCCTAAGCAGGCTCCACACACAGTGCTGAGTCGTGGGGCTCGATCCCACGACTGTGAGATCATGACCTGGGCCGAAATCAAGAGTCGGACACAACTGACTGAACAATCCAGGGGCAACCTCCATTCTCTTGTTGATGGGGTATTTGTTTCTAGTTTTGGGCTATTATGAGTAAAGCTGCTATGAACATTCTTGTGTCAGTCTTTTGGTGTGCATATGAAATTAGCTCTGTTTGTATTACGTACTCAAAAAATAGAATTGCTAGGTTAGAAAGCACACATATGTTTAGCTTTAATAAATATTGCAAAATAGTGTTTGAAAGTGAATGTTCCAGTTTATACTCCCACATGCAGTGTATGAGCATTCCAGTTGCCCCACCCAATCAGCATTATTATTGTGTCTTTTGAATTTTAGCAATTCTAATAGGTGTGTAGTGGTACATTTGTATTTAATTTGCATTTCTCTTGTGACCAATGATGCTGCAAACGTAAATTCCAATGGATAATAGAATAATTTCATTATCCACAGAGCTGGGAATGAACAAAGTTGAAATAAATGAAGTTTCACAATAAAAAGTAAGTGCAGAGCTTATCATACAACCCAGCAACTGCACTCTTGGCCATTTATCCCAGAGAAATGAAAACATACGTTTATACAAACACCTATATGTGAATGTTCATAGCAGCTTTATTTGTAATAATCAAAAACTGGAAATAACCCAGATATCTTTTAACAGGTAAATGGTTAAACAAACTAGGGTATATCTCTACCATGGCAAAACACTGGCAATAAAAAGGAATGAACCACTGAAACACACAATTTGGATGGTTCTCAAGGGAATCATGCAGAGTGAAAAAGAACCAATCTCATAAAGTTCTAATCTGTATGAATCCATTTATATAACATTCTTAAAATGCAAAAAGATAGAGATGGAGAACAGGTTAGAGGATGGCAGGGATTGGGTGGAGAGGAGGTGGCTATGACTATAAAAGGGTAGCACAAGGGATCCTTGGGATAGAACTGTTCTGAATAGTGATGGTAGTGGTTGTCACATGACTCTACACAAATGATAAAATCACACAGAACTAAATATACACAGAGATACACAGTGCATGTAAAACTGGCAAAGAATGTGAATAAGTTCTGTGGATTGTATCAATATCGAGATCTTGGTCATGATATTGCACTATAGTTCTACAAGAAATTGTCACTGAGGGAAACTGGGTGAAGGTTATATGGGATCTCTATATTCTTACAACTGCATGTAAATCTACAATGATCTCAAAATAAAAAATTAAAATATAAGCACATAGCTCGGACAAGTTTCCTGGTTTGCCATTTGGAAAAAAATAAAATTCTATCCATACCTTACATCATACCACAAGAATAAATTCCAAACAGAGTAGGAATGTAAACATCCTAGAAGAAAGCATCACAAATAAAGGCCTAATATTCCTGTACTAGTTTGCTAGGACTACCATAATAGAAGACCACCAATTGGTATGGTTTAAACGACAGCAACTAATTTTCTCACAGGTCTGGAAGTGTGAGATCAAGGTGTTGGCAAGTTGACTTTCTCCTGAGATCTCTTCTCCTTGGCTTGCAGATGGCTGCCCTCTGTGTCCTTAGATGGTCTTTGTATGTATGCATCCCTGGTGTGTCTCTCTTTATACCCTAATCTCCTAATAAGGACACCGGTTAGATTGGATTAGGGTCTACCCTAACAGCCTCATTTTAACTTAACTAACTCTTTAAAGGCCCTATCTCCGAATAAAATCACATTCTAAAGTATGGTGCAAGGGATTAGGGCCTCAACATTATGAATTGGGGTGTGGGAGGGACATAATTCAGTTCATAAGAATTCCTAATATTTAAAAAAACCTCTTCATTTCAAAATATATACAAATATTGAATCATTATGTTATACATCTGAAACTAATGTTATATGTCAATTATACCTCAATTTAAAAAAACTCTTAAAATTTAGGGAAATACCAAAAATATTGACAGAAAAAAATGGCTAAAAGGAACAAACAATTCACACACAATAAAATGCGAAATAAAACTTAAATGTATGAAAAGAGAAATTCAAATTAAAATGAAACTGGGACCATTTTCCACCTTATCAGAATGGCAAAATTTAAAAGGATAACAACATATTCTATTAGTAAGACAGGGTATAATGGGCTGGATGGTGACTTCCAAAAAAGGTATGTCCATGTCCGAATCTCTGAAACTTATGAATGTTACTTTATTTGAAAATTAATTAATAATTAAATTAGTTATAATTAAGGATCTTGAGATGAAGAGTTTATCTTGGATTGTCTAGGTCAACCCAAAATCCAATGACAAGTGCTCTTGTAAGAGTGAAGCAAAGAAAGATTTGACAGGAAGAGGTGGCAATGTGACCATGGAGGCGGAAATTGGAGTGATGGGGCCACAGGTCAAGGAATACCTATAGCCATTAGAACCTGGAAGAAGCAAAAAATAGGTTCTTCCCTAGAGTCTTTAGATGAAGTCTGGCTTGGATGACTTCTTGATTTTGGATTTCCAGCCCCAGAACTGTAAGAGAATAATTACCTATTGTTTTAATCCACCCAGTTTGTGATGATTTGTTACAGCAGTCATAGAAAACAAATACACAGGGGATTAGGCAGGGTCATATATTGCTGGTACAGTGGGGCATATAATAGTATGCTTAAAAACTATCTACATTAGGAGCACCTGGGTAGCTCAGTCCATTGAGCATCTGACTCTTGATTTCAGCTCATGTCATGGTCCCAGGGTCATGGGATTGAGCCCTGTGTTGGGCTCCACACTGAGCATGGAGCCTGCTTAGGATTCTCTTTTCTCTCTCCCTCTGCCCCTCTCCCTGGCTCCCACTCTCTTTTTCTCTCTAAAATAAAAATAAATAAAATAAATTTTAAAAAGGAGAAAAATACATTAAAAACAAAAATAAAACAAAACTATCTACATTTGACCCTGAACAACACAGGGATTACAGATGTGTATTGTCTGTGCAGTTGAAAATCCATGTATAACTTTTGACTTCCCCAAAATGTATAGCCTACTGTTAACCAGAATCCTTACTAATAAAATAGCTATTGCCTATAAGTGGACCTGTACAGTTCAAACCTATGCTGATCAAGTATATATTTACCTGACATCCAATATTAGGAATTTACCCTGAAGATACACTTCCATCTTTTTTTTTTAAGTTTATTTACTTATTTTGAGAGAGAAAGAGAGAGAGTGAGAGAGTGTGTGTGTGAGAGCAGGGGAGGGGTAGAAAGAGAATCTCAAGCAGGCTCAGTGCTCTCAGCTCAGAGACCGACTCAGGGTTTGATCCCACAAACTGCAAGATCATTACCTAAGCCGAAAATCAAGAGCCAGACACCTAACTGACTGAGCCACCCAGGCACCCCTACACTTCCATCTTTAAAAAATACAGCCATTACAGGGCACCTGGGTGGCTCGGTTGGTTAAGCATCTGACTCTTGATTTCAGCTCAAGTCATGATTTCATGGTTCGTGAGATTGAGACCCAAGTCAGTCTCTGTGCTGATAGCGCAGAACATGCTTCAAATTCTCTCTCTCCCCCTCTCTCTCTGCCCCTTCCCTGCTCTCTCTCTCTCTCAAAATAAATAAACTTTAAAAAAAAGCCATCTGGGTCATTAGTGTATTGCAAAACTCTAAAAGTTAGTTTTAGAATTTCCTGGTTATCAATAAAACTATATTTCCCCCATGGTCAATTAAAAAAAAAATACAGCCATTACAATGGATGCTATAGACCTTTACTTGTTGGCACGGAAAAATGTTCACTTGTGTTAGGTAAGGAAGAATAGCAACAAGTAGTCAATTCTACTTTTGAAAAGAAAGTCTGTGTATACAAGGAGGGTAAAGAGATTTACAATATAATGTTCACAGTGGGCTATTGTTATTTTAGGATTCCCTGTTTTCTGAATTTCACTTTTTAAAGTTTATTTATTTTTGAGAGAGGGAGAGTGAAAGAGTACATGAGTGAGCCGGGGAGGCGCAGAGAGAGAGGAGGACAGAGGATCTGAAGCAGGCTCTGCACTGACAGCAGAGAGCCCAACAAGGGATTTGAACTCATGAACCGTGAGATCATGACCTGAGCCAAAGTTGGATGCTTAACCAACTGAGCCACCCAGGTGCCCCATGTTTTCTGAATTTTAATGCTCTGTATGTATTTCTTTTATAATTACAAAGTCTATAAAGCTAATCCTCAGAGAATTATAGAAGTAGCTACAGACACAATCAGAATTGGAATGATGGTGTGTGTCTTTGGGAATTTAGGCTAAAGAAAGTTTCTCGAACATCCTAAAGATCTAGCTCTTCATACCAGCTGGGCTTTTACCTGTAATGGCTTCCCTCTTCCTGGAGCCTGTTTACTCACTGCTTGCTCTACCATTCAGGGCTGTCTCCTTTCCTCTAATAAGGAAATCACATCTGGCTTAGAGATATAAAATCCTATAGGATTTTGAAATGGGACTTAGGTCTGCTGTGGTGATGCCAATCGGGGAAGAATAAGAGGGCCAGAGGAAGATCAAGTCACGTTAGGTGTCAAGAAAATGAAGCCTCAGTAATTACAAAATGCAGTTGTTTGTTTCCAATTGTACAAATGCCAAATCAGTTCTTCAAAGGCACTCCAGAGATTCATATTGAAAGAATATACTTCCAGTAGGCAGATTATAAATAATGAGCCAAAATTTTCTTAATGGGAAAAAACAGGCTCCAACATCCCATCCTTGTAGTTACATCCTTCTGAACATCACTCTTCACCAGGGAGAACTTGATGGATATCTTTGGACGTGATAATCCTGCAAATGACAAAAACATTCCAATTCCATAAATTCTAGCGCCATATGATCCTGGAAGAAAGGGGAAGGTGGTCCAGACATGGGAGCTAGGCAGGAATTTCTCTGGTATGGTTCAGTTTTGTCAGTCCAGCAAGAATATACAAATTTAATAAATTCCAAAACTTCCTCATAATAGGGTATTTAAGTAGCCATTAGATATTCAATCATACAATAACCAAAAAATATAGAAAAATTCAAAACACACTGACAGTGGCTAAATCAGGTTACTATACAACATATACAACTATCCCATTTACTAAAAAAAGGTACATATATGTCATTATGGATAGAATGCCAGACATCAGTGATAGAAAGAAAAATATCTGGGGCACCTGGGTGGCTCAGTCAGTTAAGCATCCGACTTCAGCTCAGGTCATGATCTCATGGTTCATGAGTTCGAGCCCTGCGTTGGGCTCTGTGCTGACAGCTCGGAGCCTGGAGCCTGCTTCGGATTCTGTGTCTCCCTCTCTCTCTGCCCCTTCCCCACTCATGCTCTGTCTGTCTCTCTCTCTCTCTTTCAAAAATAAATAAACATTAAAAAAAGTTTAAAAAAAAAGAAAGAAAGATATCTGGATTTATACCTCTAAATGTTAACATTGTTGATTTCCAGTCTGTGATACTTATATTTTAAGTATATTTCCATAAACTTATATAAATTTAAATTTAAGTATATTTCCTATTTTCTTTACAAGAACTAAGAATGTCTTGATTTTAGAATGTATGGTCTAAGAAATTTTATTAGATTGAAGTTCCTCAAAAATAGGTGAAAAACAGTCTCTGTTATAGGTCTTTACGTTAGATTTATAGCTCAGCATATTCTTTTAATTTTTTTTTAACGTTTATTTTTCTGAAAGGGAGACAGAGTGCAGGTGGGAGAGAGGCAGAGAGAGAAGGAAGACACAGAATCCAAAGCAGGCTCCAGGCTCTGAGCTGTCAGCATAAAGCCCAACGTGGGGCTGGAAATCACGAACCATGAAATCATGACCTGAGCCAAAGTTGGCCACTTACCGGACTGAGCTACCCAGGTGCCCCTATAGCTCAGCGTATTCTAAATATACTTGGCTATGAATGATTCCTGTTATGTTCCCTTCTAACAGTTTCTAAGCATACTTATGGGTGTTCTGCCTAAAGAGCTAAGAGGCTCAAACCTTGGTCTAGTCGCTTTACATCTTTTTGATGGAAGGATTTATCTCACTTCTGAACTATTAGCCATAATGCCCTGCAACCAGTGAGAGAATCACCTTGTTCCATTAGTTTCCCTTTGGATCTAACATCAAGAGAATCAAAACTGTAAGGCATAAACTTGACTAGGGAAAATTCACACTCAGAATTCCTGTGAATTCACAATAATTTGGGATTCGGACATGTAGCTACAGTTAGAATTCTTTCTTGTCAACTCCCATGGTTGATCATCGGTACTTCTCCAGAGGTCTTTGTCATGCTCAGCCTTTGACCTACTTTTATTTCCCCTGTTGGATTATGAACAACATAAAGGAAGCAATTATATCTTATTCATTTGTGTTTCTTCCAAGTACATAGGCACAATTTTTGCATACTGCAGGCATGTCCAGTGTCTTACACAGAAATCCCACTTCTAGGATACTTTGTCTTGGGAAAAATTAAAAATGAACAAATAAATATTACAAGGATGTTCACTGAAGAATTCCTGATAATAATTAGACAAAAAAAGGTTCAGAATAAACAATGTGTAAATAAGATATGATAGACCACATTATAATCATTATAATTTTGGCTTCAATTTAATTGTCAAAGAGGGATACTCATCAGGAATGGCTTAGTGAAAGAGAGCAGAAAGTATAGAGTTGGAAAATAGTAGAATCTGTTAGTTAAATAAAAACTGAGTGTGGGGTGCCTGGGTGACTCCGTTGGTTAAGTGTCTGACTCTTGATTTCAGCTCAGGTCATGATCTCATGGTTTCATGAGATCCAGCCCCATGTCAGGCTCTGTGCTGACAGCAAGAAGTCTGCTTGGGATTCTTTCTCTCCCCATCTCTTTGCCCCTTCCCTGCTTATGCACACTATCTCTCAATATAACATTAAAAAAGAAGATTGAGGGCTTGGGAACTCAAATTCTGGTTTAATCTCTCAGGAACTCTGCGACATTTCACAATTTATTTCAGTCCTTGATGCCTCACTTGCTTAAGCAGTTAACTGGGAATGGTAACACCTCCCTCACAGCGTTCTCATGAGGATTAAATTAGACAATGCATGTACTTAGAATAGTGTATGAAGAATTCTCCAGAGAAAAAGAACCAACAGGGTGTGTGTGTGTGTGTGCGCGCGCGCGTGCGTGTGTACTGAGAGAGAGAGAGAGAAGAGGTTAAGAAAGAGGTTTTAAGGGGGTGCTTGGGTGGCTCAGTCGGTTAAGTGTATGACTTAGGCTCAGGTCACAATCTCACAGTTCATGAGTTCAAGCCCTGCGTCAGGCTCTGTGCTGACGGCTCAGAGCCTGGAGCGTGCTTCAGATTCTGTGTCTCTCTCCCTCTCTGCTCCTCTCCAACTCATGCTCCGTCTCTCTCTCTCTCTCTCTCTCAAAAAAAAAAAAATAAATAAATAAACATTAAAAAAAAAGAAAGATTTTAAGGAATTGGCTCATGAGATTATGGAAGCTTAAGTCCAAAATCTGCAGGTCATGTCAGCAGATTGAACACCCAGGGAACAGTTGTAGTTTGAGTCAAAAAGCTTTCTGCTGGCAGAGTCCCTTTCTGCTCTGAGAGAAGTCAGTCTTTAGTCTATTTAAGGCCTTCAACTGATTGGATGAGGTCCACCCACATTCTGGAGGGCAATCTGCTCTACTCAAAGTCCATTGATTTAAATGTTAATCTCATCTAATCAACACCTTCCCCGAAACATCCAGAATATTTGACCAAATATCTGGGCATCATGGCCTAGCCAAGTTACATAAAATTAGCCACCAAAAGTCCACCCCTTGTCAACTTGGCACCTATATGTATTTTCCTAAACATACTTAATATCTGAATAAAAACAATAACAAGGTCATACTTCCATCTACATGATACAACTATCCTGCATACAACCAAAAAACACACTAATCCTTCTCCTAGATGAGGGTGCAGTCTTGCATGATGTTTACTTTTCTCCCTTATATCCCATTGCTTAAATATTATGATGTCAAGTTAATAATACTTAAATACTATAAGATCAAAACATCTTATAGTACATGATAAAGGGATAAAAAAGGAACAAAGATATTTCTATACATACATACAAACACAGAAAAATAAGGAAGAAAAACTCACGAAAATTATAGTCCTAGTTTCTGAAACTGGTCACATGGTTGTAGTGGGCATTTAAAACTACCTTCCTCCACCACCCATTGCATATTCCCTTTGCCCTCAGCAAGCACCTCAGCTGGTCATGGTTCTTTACTTGGTAGAGTGACCCAAACATTTATACTTGGAGTCTGGCCCATGAGTAATCCTGCCTTTATAGTTTGTAGTTTGCCATCCACTTGAAACACAGGGCATGGTAATATTAAGAGATGCCCCAAAGTGGGGTGCCTGGCTGGCCCAGTTGGAAGAGCGTGTGACTTTTCACCTCAGGGTTGTGAGTTCAAGCCCCACATTGGGTGTAGCAATTACTTAAATAAATAGATAGATAGATAGATAGATAGATACATTTAAAAAAGAGAGAGGGGGTTCCTGGGTGGCTCAGTCAGTTAAGCATCGGACTTCAGCTCAGGTCATGATCTCATGGTTCGTGGGCTCAAGCCCTGCGTCAGGCTCATGTGCTGACAGCGAGGATCCTGGAACCTGCTTTGGATTCTGTGTCTCCCTCTTTCTCTGACCCTCCCCTGCTAGCACTCTGTCTCTCTCAAAAATAAACTTAAAAAAAATAATAAATAATAAAAAATGAGAGAGAGATGCCCAAAAGGATCTCCTGTAATTTAGACATACTCTTCCTCATCTCCCTTGTGGAGCAGCAGTCCAACCACCCCTTGGTAGTCAAGATCATTCACCCCAACCAGCACACTTACTTCCTTCTTTGCCTTTTGATTCAGAGGGATGAGAAACCCAAAGTGGCTGGGTAGCAGTCTTAAATGGAACCATTGTATCTCCTGGTGAAAGCATTCCTCCTTTTGGAACTAAGTCCTCTAGGCAGCAGAGTACAGGTTGTGGGGAGGGAAGCAAAGATTTTGCTGTTGGGTTACTAGGGGTAATAGTGAGTGGTGTCACTCCCATTTCTACCCCTTGATTCCTGGCCTTGTGAATCTTGGCTGTGGGAGAAACAGTACCAGATATTGCATGCTGATACCAGAGCATATACAGCCTTCTGCAGAACCATGCCCCTGTCAGATACTGCCATCTAGCTGGCATTGTAACCGAGTCTTCAAAATATCATTCCATGTTCTGTCAAGCCAGCAGCTTCAGAATGGTGGGGAACTTGGTAAGACCAGTGAATTCCATGAGGATGGGCCCACTGCGGCACTTCAATCACTATGGCATGCTGTGTAGAATACCATGATAATGGATAAGGCATTTTGTAAGTCCATTGATAGTTTTGGCAGAAGCATTATGTGTGGTAAAGGCAAATCTGTATCCAGAGTGTCTTTTCCAATAAGAAAAAATTGCTGCCATTTCCATGATGGAAACATCCAATGTAATCAACCTGCCATCAGAGAATGGCGCCAAATTGAGGGTTCAGTGTTGGTCTCTGCTGCTGGCTGACTGAGCATTCAGCAGTGGCTATAACTAGGCTGGCCTTAGTGACTGGAAACCCATGTTGCTGAACCATGCATAATCACCACTTTGTTCAAGAGCTCATTGGATGATGACAGGGATGGCTGAGGAAAGAAACTGTGTCCACAGACTGGGTCATCCTATCCACTTTATTAAAATCCTCTGCTGAGCATTTAGCATGGGACACAAATAGCTTCACTTTTACCCTTCAGAGAGGTCTGTCCATCTTTCTGAGATTTCCTTGGCATGTTCCCTTAGCATTTTCCAATCATGTTCCCTTCCTACCATCCAGCCAAACCACTGACCACAGCCCGTGAATTGCTATGTAATTGCACATCTGGCCATTTCTTCTTCCAAGCAAAAAAATAAAATAAAAATAAAGATAACAACAAGGTGCACTGCTCAAAGCTCTGCCCAATAGGAGGATTACTTGTGCCTTCAGGGCACCCTTGGCCTAATCACTTATACATCACTTTATGGGAGTGCTGCTATGTACACCTAACTTAATGGCTTGTTGGGTCAGACTACACCCAGTTCATGATGGGCAGCTCAGGTCATGTGGTAACTTGGTGGCCAAGGGTTTAGTGTTTAATCTCTAAGGCCCAGTAGCAGGCCAAAATTTGTTTCTCAGAAGGAGAGTAGTTAACTACAAAGAACGGCAGTGCTTTGCTTCAAAATTCTAAGGGCCTGTGCTGTGACCCACCTTTGGGTCCTGCCAAAGGCTCTAGACAGCATCACTATCTGCCTCTGATACCTCAAACACCATTGGATCTACTAGTCCTTATGGCCCAAGTGGCAAAGTGCTTGCACAACAATTTGGACCCGTTGCAGAGTCACAGAGGCTTCTCTTGTTCTGGACCTTACTCAAAATCTGCAGCTTTTCATGTCAATTGATAAGTGGGCCAAAGTAACACACCCAAATGAGGAATATGTTGCTCCAAAATCCAAAGGTTCATGAGGCTTTGTGACTCTTTCTTACTTGTAGGAGGAGCCAGAATACAATGACTTATCCTTCACTTTATTTTTGAGAAGAGAGAGCGCATGCACAAGCACATGGGTGGAGGAGCAGAGAGAGAGGGAAACAGAGAATTCCAATAGCTGTCAACCCAGAGCCTCATGAACCGTGAAATCCTGACCTGAGCCAAAATCAAGAGTCAGAGGGTTAACTAACTGAGCCACCCAGGCTCCCCTATCCTTCACTTTAAAAGGGATATCATTGGGGGGTGGGAGGGAGGGGAGGGTGGGTGATGGGTATTGAGGAGGGCACCTTTTGGGATGAGCACCAAAAGGTGCTCAAAATGGAAACCAATTTGACAATAAATTTCATATATTGAAAAAATAAATAAATAAAATAAAAAAAAAATAAAAGGCATATCATGACATGTCCCACACCACTTGATCCCTAGAAATGTCACTGAGGTTGTAGAATGCTTCTAAATTCTTGTTGGATTTATTTCCCAACCCCGACATACAGATGTCTTATCAGTAAATCTAGAGTGGTTGCCAATTCTTGCTCACTAGGTCCTATAGGCATAATGTCATCAAATGTAATTGATCAGTGTAACACCTTGTGTAAGGAAAAGATAATTAAGATCCCTGTGAACTAAATTATCATCCCTGTAAACTAAATTATAGGGCTGGAGAGCTGATGTACTGCTGAGGTAGGACACTGAAGATATATTGCTTGTTCTTGCCAACTGAAAACAGCTGCTTCTGGTAGTCTTTATTAACAGGGATGGGGGGGGGGGAATTGTTAGTAATTGCATAGCAGGTACCAGGGGATGCGTTAATTTGCTCAAGCAATGAAACCACATCTGCCAGAATAGCTGCAATTGGAGTTACCACCTGATTAAGCTTATGATAATCCACAGTCATTCTCCAAGATCCCTCCTCTGCAGAGGCCAAATAGGCAAGTTGAATGGCGATACGGTGGGAATCACCACCCCTGCATCTTTAAAGTTCTTAATGGTGGCACTAATCTCTTCAATCCCTCCAAGCATGTAATATTTCTTTTGGTTTATTATTATTTTTTTTAGTAATTTCTACTTGTCCTTTCCCATTATATTAGCCCTCACTCAACAGGCCAGAGAGACAGTTGCTGAGTATACCTATTCCAATTATCCATTACAGAATTGGGGGAAAAACACACGATGGGTTCATGGGTTCAGACACCCATTGGGTCTGCTATGAGATGGACCTTAGCTAAAACTCCATCGCTCACCTGACCTCTATAAGCCCCTACTCTGATTGGTAGACCAATGAGGTTTGGGGTCTCCTGGAATTTGTGTCAGCTCAAAACCAGTGTCCAGGGTCTGATTATTTCCTTTTCCTTACTATCCAATCACCTGGTAAAGGCTGTGGGTTCCTTTGGGAAGGCATGGGGGAAAGTTATCAGCATACATTTCTAACAGTGTGACAAGGGTTTTTCATTCAAGGGGTTCTGTATCTGTATATGCAAGGGTCAAGTCTGAGAATTGACTGAAGGGCCATAACTGCTTTTATGCTTTTGTTCACTTCACCTAGAACTCTCACTTATACAGATTAAGAACTTAGTAGACTTCCCACCTATTTCACTTCCACCAAAGAATACCAACCATACTCCCAGTTACTCTATAACAGAGATTAAAAAAAAAAAAAAATCTTTCATGATCATTTTGCATTCATCACAATAAATTACTTCACATTTTTAAAACTTATTTTACTTTTTTAATTAAAAATTTTTATGTTTATTTTTGAGAGAGAGTGCAAGCAGGGGAGGGGCAGAGAGAGAAGGAGACGCAGAAGCAGGTTCCAGGCTCTGTGCTGTCACGGGGCTCAAACTCACCAACCATGATATCATGACCTGAGCAGAAGTCAGATGTTTAACTGACTGAGCCACTCAGGTGCCCCTTAAAATTTATTTTAGAGAGAGCGAGCGTGGGGGAGAGGAGCAGAGAGAGACAGAGGGAGAATCTTAAGCAGGCTCCACGCTCGGCACAGAGCCCCATCAGGTTGCAATCCCATGACCCTGGGATCATGACCTGTGCCGAAATCAAGAGTCCGAGGCTCAAGCCACTGAGTCACCCAGGTGCCTCAAATTATTTCATATTTTTAAAATCATGTTTTAAGTTATAGTTAGGTTTTTTTAAATTTCCCTTGGAAATTTAATTTTCAAGTTAAAACCAATGCTCCAGGAAACTTAATTATCATTATCTTTCTAGACATAAGTAAAGAGGGTTAGAGTAGGTATCACCACATACTCAATTTCACACACTCCAGAATACTGCAATGTCTCATATAGTTACTACATTCAGATAATAACCACTCCATCTTCCATCCAGATTTCTAACTTGCGTAAGTTGCATCAAAACACACAAAAACAAATTAAACAAATCCCTCACATGAGTCACACTCAGTTAAGGCTCACATATATCAACCTCAAAGTTACAACGTTGTAATCACCTGCCCTTTCACTGTCATACAATTCATCCGAGACTTGGGTACAGTAACACATCACTTTCACATACTTTGTATATTTCACTCAACACCTTGGACAATATCAAGTGCAAACCATCTCATACACGTAACCAAGAATCAGACTCAGAAACAATCACTTGTCACAGATACATTTCCTCACATCACAATTTGGGATGGGGTTTCTGGACTTTCAACAAGGTTAGAAATCTTTAGATCTGTCCCTTCTGGCAGGTAATCTGTACTAGCTTCCACCCCTCTCAGTCAATTCTGGTATCTCACACACACTTAGACGTCACACGTCGCTTCATGCCTCTCCCACGCATATATGCAAGGCTCAGTACGCGCTCGCCCCGCCCCTCTGGGTCCCCCGGGTCTCGGGCAGGTCCAGCTTCCTTCCTTCTCGCGACACTCACTACAGCCAACCGCTCCTGCTAGTATGGTAGACTCAACACAAACAGCCTCCCACAGAATGTTACAAGGTCACTGCTCGGATAGCCTCGTCGCCCGCAAGCGGGCGTAATCAATCATACTGTCTCAAATGGCCCCTCACGCATAAGCCACGTCATATTACACCACCTCATAATCACTGAACGTGGCCGTGTTCACCGCGTTAACTCACACGGGTCTACAGCACGACCGCTATTTCAAACGGCCTCAAAAACCTTTCACAAACGAGTTTCCTCGCGTATATGACAACTCAGTCGGTGCAACGTACATCCTCTTCCTCTTGTGCCGACTCACCCTCGGGCACTCGCACCTTCCGACGCAGACAACGTATCTCGCACCGCCACCTTACAGATGAAAGCCGGATCCTTCCGCACCGCTACCTTACAGATGAAAGCCGGATCCCTCCGCACCAGACAACAACAATCCTCTCAAACCACAGCACGTGCGCGTCCACGTTGAGGGAGTAGGGACAGCCACGGTGCCAGGCCTGAAATCCGCCCTCAGAGGAATCCGAGGTCCAGAATTCAGACCCCAAATTCGGGTCTGAGCCTTGGAAACGGGGAGGTTGTGACAGCACTCGAGGCCCGAACGAAGCTGCGCAGGTGCATCCCGAAGCCTGGAAGATTTACCTGGTTCAGTTCCGGGGGGGGTGGGGGGGGTGGGGGTGGTTTTCCCTTTCGGACTACGTTTCCCAGAAGACACTGTGGTCCAACGCTACTTCCGGTGGGAAAGTCGGCCGCCGAGGTCGGTGAGGCAGTGGTGTGTGCCGGGCGAGGCGTCCGGCCTCGCCTGGAATGCGAATCAGAATTTGGACTAGAACCTTTCCTGAGGATGCTGAAGGTAAGGAATCCTGGAGCTCGAGGGCTTGGTAAGAGGAGTGTCTGGAGTGTTAGGCCTCTTAAGTGTGGGAGCTGCCCTAGGGTGGATAGGTTGGGTTGTTGTGAGTGTGTGAAGGAAACTATAGAGTTTAAGTGTATAAGTAAATTTGGCTGTTTGTTGTGACAGCGACTGGATTCGGGATCGTGCTTTTGTGACAGTGTAATTGTCTGCACGACCATTTGTGTGAATGGGGTTTGTATGTGATTGTGACTGTGATTGCGGGTGGTTATTTGTGTAAGCCCCATATACTTGCATAAAAGAGAAAAGCACAGTTCCACAAATCAGTACACCCAGGCTCACCTAATCAGTCAGTTAGGGAGACATTCCAGTAGTCACTTGTAGATTCATACAACACAAGGCAAAATCACATTATCCAACCCACGTTTATCATCACACATCCTTGGACAAAGCCACAAGTATGGTAAAACAAAACAAAATAACCCCTCCCCAACCACACACCGCCCTCATACCCACTTAGCCCTTATCCCCAACAATTATCTGAAGAACTCATACACATCACCAAGTATCATAGAAATATAGTTACCATGGCCACAGACAATGTCTACTCCACATCACCTCAAGGTCACACAATTTTTAAGCTTCAAGAAAGGCTTGGTTGGGGGCTCAGGCAGCAGAGTATGCAACTCTTGATCTCTGGGTTGTCAGTTCCAGCCCCACGTTGGGTGTGGAGATTATTTGGGAAAGGCCTGGTGTCTCCTAGTTCTTCTCCACTCTCTACCTCACTACTTCTGCCATTCACCTTAAAAACGCCTAGAGTAGGAGGAAAGAATGGCACTATTGCACATCCAAAATCAGTGTCTAAGATTATTTATTATGTACTGTTTCTTATCTGAAATGTTCATATTAACTTAAAAATTTTTTTATTATATTACTTCATTTAAACTAAAGTTGTCTGTAATTTTTCAACCACTCTGAACACCTTATTACAAATGCTTTCACCTTCCTTACATGCATACATATATGCATATATATATTTGTGCATATATGTATGTATTTTCCCGCCAAAGATTAGACTACAATACACACTGTTTTGTAATTCTTTATTATAAGATATTTAGGTTTTTTTGTCTGTACTCAGGAATAAATTTCAGAAGATTTTCCAGGATGCTTCCAGGTGTGATTTTTTTTTTAAGAGGTTTATTTATTTATTTTTTTTATGTTTATTTTGAGAGAGTGGGTGGGGGGGAGGCGGGGGAGAGAAAGAATCTCAAGCAGGCTCCTCACAGGCAGCAGGGAACCCAGTGCAGGGCTGGAGTTCATGAACCCATGATATCATGACCTGAGCTGAAACCAAGAGTGGGACGCTTAACTGACTAAGCCACTCAGGTGCCCCCAGGTGTGATTTTTTAATTTCACCAGTACTTCAAACTGAAGTCTCAAGTATTTATTTTGTTCTGGAAATTTTTGTTCTATTTATTTTTTCTTTTCCATCTGTGTACCATCAGTCTCTATTTTTGAAATTCTTGTGAGACATTTGTTGGAACCTTAAAAAATTTTTTTTTTAATATTTATTTTTGAGAGAGAGAGCGTGAGTGGAGGAAGGGCAAAGAGAGAGGGAGACCCAGAATCTGAAGCAGGCTCCAGGCTCTGAGCTGTCAGCACATAGCCCGACGTGGGGCTCGAACTCACAAACTGTGAGATCATGACCTGAGCCAAAGTTGGGTGCTTAACTGACTGAGCCACCCAGGCACCCCTCGTTGGATCGTTTAGATCCAAGTGATCATTGGATCATTTTCTATCCCTGATTTTTTGTAATGTCTATTTCCTTTATCTTTTCCCTTTTATTTCAGTGAAGATCTTGTCAGGATAAGTCTGAACATGTTGGTTGGGTCCATTTTATCATAGGGTTTGGACACTGGTCTGCCTCTCTAAATCTTTCTTGCTAAAAAACCTGGCTCCAGTCTTTCTTGAATCCATCCTGTTATACCTGGCTTCCCTCCTTGTTTTGAGTAAGGTTGGGATTTGTCCAATTCCTCTCTAACAGTTTATGTATGTGTGTATGGGGACTGGGCATAGTAGACATGTAGGGGGAAGAAAAATGTCATTCTACATTAGCACTTTGGGCGCTAAGAGGCAAGACCATCTGATGTCTTTTGTTTTAAACCCCTTTCATCCAGCAATACTTTCTTTGGACTGTGAGTTTCTTCTAAAGTGGAACTAAGAAGAGGACTAATAAATACATTGAATTCTAAAAAAAAGCCATGGCCCATGTAAGTTGGTGGGTTTTTTTGTTCCTAATTGATACAGTCTTTTTTTTTTTTTTATATAGTCATAGGAGTATTAGCATTCTTCATCCTGATATTGTTGGCCAATTGATTATCATACAATAACTGACTAGTGAGTAAGTGTTGGTTTCAAAAATTCAAAGTCTTCCTTTTTTGCTCCTCTTCTTTCTAACCAGTGTTCTTATACTCATTCAGTAAGTCATTTTTCATTTCCCATATGTTCAGCCTTCTGCCAAGGGAAGGAGAGAACAAAAATAGTATTCGAGGGAAATATGTTTCTCTTGTCAGAAATGTTTCTCTTGTTTGATGAGGTGATTTAATAATTATTTATTGAGTACCTGCTATGTGACAGGCACTCTTCTAGGTAACTATGAATAAATCAGTGGGGGGGGGGGCAGGGGAAAAAGACACCTACAAATTGTCCCTTATGAAACTTAACTTGTAGTGAGAGAGAGAAAAATAACTAATTTATATAACACCAGACTTAAGATTTAAGGCACACAGGCGCGCGCGCGCGCACACACACACACACACACACACACACACACACAGTGTGTATATGTAAAGAGCAAAATAATTACAAGATAAAACAAAGACCAAAAAACAAATATATGTCCTATCAGTAAATATACATGATTTTTAACTCGCCTATTAAAAGAAAAAGGCCTTTAGATTGAGTCTCAAAAACTCAACTCTCTGCATTAGACACTTAAGTGATTCAGAAAATTTAATGAAAGGATGGATAAAGTATACCAGACAAATGGAAACCAAAAACAGACAAAAATTCAGGCTATATCCCACCATTAAACATGGCAAAGAAGGGCACTATGTAATTCTAAGGTATACATTTCAAAATGAAGACAAAATAGTTATAAATGCACATGTATCAAATAGTATACCATCAAATTTCCTTGAGCAAATAGGAAAGCAGATAGTAGAAGAAAGTGATAGAGGATACTAATTAACCCTTTTAGTCAAAGTCAGGCCAAGTGAACACATTTTGTAAGGATGAAATACTCCATCAAACCTACCTTTTTGATATATATTCAATTCTGTATCCTAGTAATGATGAATATACATTCTTTTCAAGTCTCCATAGACCATTCAGAAAAAATGATAAAATATTAGGCCACACTGAAGTCCAAATAAGTAGAAATGATAAACCATGTTCTCTGAACACAAATGCAGCTAAGATAACAACAAAATCAGAAAAATAAAGTTACTCTTAGCAACAATTTGTAAAATCCATCTCAATAACTCCTGGATCAAAGAAGAAATATAATCTAAAAGCAAAGGATTTCTAGTACTCAATGATAGTACTATATTTTGGAACCCATGGGATTTAGTTTAAGTAAGACTCTAAGGGAAAAGTTACAGCTTTAAGTCCTTCTAACAAAAATAATGAAAATATTTAAGTTGAAAGGAAGTAGTAGGACATATGGAGGGGATTTATAAAAATAAAAATTATATGTGTTAGAAAACAGGAAAAACATCATTAATAAGATAATATGACAAATCTCAAATTAGGAAAGAAAAAGAAAGCACAATATAAAAATTTTAAAGGGAAAATCCACAGAAGTGAAGGGTCTTGAAAAAATACTTTATTGGATTATTTGCAAATGCATCCATGTATATACTATTTTCAGCTACTCTCACTTCTTGAGATCTGAATTTCTGTTTGATAGAATTTCTTTTTGTTTTTAATTTTAAATTTTATTATTATTTTTTTAACATACATTCATTTTTTGAGAGACAGAGACAGTGCAAGCCAAAGAGGGACAGAGAGAGGGAGACAAAGAAATCGAAACAGTGAGAGAGCTGTCAGCACAGAACCTGATGTGGGGCTCAAACCCACAAGCTGTAAGATCATGACCTGAGCCAAAGTCGGGTGCTTAACCGACTAAGCCACCCAGGTGCTCCTATATCATTTCTTTTTAGCTGGAAGATCTTCCTTCAGCATTTCCTATAGTTTGTGTTTTCTGATGATAAATACTCTCAACGTCCTTTATATGAAAATGTCTTTATTCTACGTTAATTTATAAAATAAGTCAAGAAATGCATCCTCTTCTGTTTCCTGAAGAATTTTTTGAATTGTGTTATTTCTTCCTTAATTGTCTGATAGACTTCAACAACAAATGCACCTGTGGTAGGCAGAATAATGACCCCCAGTATTATCTACATGCTAATCCTGGAACCTGTGAATATGGTACCTTATCTGGCAAAAGGGAATTTGCAGATGTGATTAAATTAATGATTTTGAGATGGGGACATTATTTTGGATTATCTGAAGAATCAGGGTCAGAGGGAGATGTGAGAATGGAATATGCATACTCCTGGCTTTGAAGATGGAGGAAGGGGTCCATGACCTACCTAAGTGGCCTCCAGAAACTTGGCAAGACAAGGAAAAGGCAAGGAAATAGACTCTTTCCTAGAGTCATCAGAAAGGTACACAGCCCTGCTGGCACCTTGAGTTAGTCTACAGAAACCCTTGCTGGACCTTTAACATACAGACTGTAAGATGATAAATGTGTTGTTTTAAGCTACTGTATTTGTCGTAGCAGCAGTAGAAAGCAAACACAATGGAGTTTTCTTCATGGAGAGACTTTAATTTCTTTAATTGACAGGGCTTTTGGGGATTTTATTTCTTCTTGAATCAAGTTAGTAATTTATCTTGTAAGGAATTAGTTTATTTCCATTTTGATGTCAAATTTATTAGCATAAAGCTGTTTATAATATTCTCTTATTATCCTTTTAATGCCTGTCAGATATTGATAATTCATGTCTATTTTTCTTGATCAATATACAGTTTATCAATTTTATTGATCTTTTCAAAGAACTAGCTTTTAGTTTTACTGATTTTTCTCTCCAGTTTACCATTGGTTAGATTGCTATTTCATTGATTACTGATCTTATTCTTTCCTTCTTTCTGCATACTTTGTGCTTAATTTTCTCTTCTTTTCTGAGTTCATAATTCTGTTTTTTCTTTTAGCGATGGGCCACTTAGAAGAGTCTTCTTTAACTTCCAAATTTTGGGGGACTTTTTAGATCTTTCTGAATTCTGAATTCAGGTCTTTCTGAATTTCTTTTTTAATTCATTTAATTCATGATTTACTTCTGTTGTGGTCAGAGAACATACTCTGGAACGTTGATCCTTTTAAATTTATTGAAACTTGTTTTATGGTCCAAAATGTGTACTGTCTTGGTCAATGCTCAATGTGCATTTGAGAAAAAAAAAGGGTGTTATACTATTGTTAGCGTGTTTATCAATGAAATCAAGTGGTTTGTAGTGGTGATCAAGTGTTCTATGTTTCTAATCTTTTGGTCCCTTGGTCTATCAATTACTGAGAGAGGACTGCTAAAATCTACAAATAAAGCTGCAGATTTATCTGTTACAGTTCTGTCAGTTTTGCTTTATGTGTTTTGAAATTCTGTTAGGTGCGTGCATATTTAGGATTGCCATGTCCTCTTTTTTTTGTTTGTATTTTATTTATTAAAAAAATTTTTTTAATGTTTATTTTATTTTTGAGAGAGAGAGAGAGAGAGAGACAGAGTGTGACTGGGGGAAGGGCAGAGAGAGGAGACACAGAATCTGAAGCAGGCTTCAGGCTCTGAGGTGTCAGCACAAAGCCTAATGCAGGGCTCAATCTCACGAACTGTGAGATCATGACCTGAGCCGAAGTCAGCACTTAACCGACTGAGCCACTGAGGTGCCCCTGTTTATTTATTTATTTTTAAGTGATCTCTACACCCAACATGGGGCTCAAACTCACAACACTGAGATATGAGTTGCATGTTCTTCCAACTGAACCAGCCAAGTGCCCCAAGATTTGTAAGTCCTCTTGATGAACTGACCCCTTTATTATGAAATGTTCCTTTTGGTAATACTCTTTTTCTTGCATTCTGTTCTCTTTATTAATATAACTGCTTCAGGTTTCTTTTATTGTTACATCGTGGCATATCTTTTCCCTATCCTTTTCATTTTAACTGATTTTAAGTGTATCTCATATAACAGCACATAGTGCAGTTCTACTTTTTTATTTAGTCTGATAATCTCTACCTTCAAGTATCTAGACTAGGGGTTGGCAATCTGTGGCATGCTGGCCTAGTCCAGCCTACAGCCTCAATCTATGCAGGATTCTGCATTTCTGAAGGGTTATAAATAAATAAAGAAGAATATGTGGTGGGGACTATATGTGACTCATAGAGCCTAAAATATTTACTAAGTGAGCCTTTTCAGAAAAAGTTTGCTGACCTCTCCATGGACTGTTTAAATTCAACGTAATTATTAAGTTTTAATTTATTTTCTTGTCATCTGTTCTTCCTCCCCCCCCCCCCCCCATTTTCCTGCCTTCTCTTGGACACATGTTATATTTTTTAGTATTTCATGTATCTCCACTATTTTTTTAGTATTTTATTTATCTCCATTATAGGATTATTAGCTATACTATTTTTACTCTTTTATTGTTTTAGGGACTGTTCTAAGGTTTCTAATATGCTTTTATTTTAATTTTTTAAGTTTACTTATTTATTTTGAGAGAGAGAGAGAGAAAGCAAGCACAAGTGGGGAAGGGGCAGAGAGAGAATCCCAACTAGACTCTGTGCTGTCAGCATAGAGCCAACTGCAGGGCTCGATCTCATGAACTATGAAATCTGACCTAAGTGGAAATCAAGAGTCAGATGCTTAACCAACTGAGCCACCCAGGCAGCTTCCAATATGCCCTTAAAAATAGATAATTATAGTCTTCTAGTATTTAAAAAGAAAAAAAAATTTTTTTTTACATTTGTTTTTGAGAGAGAGAGACAGGGCGCGAGTAGGGGAGGGGCAGAGAGAGAGAAACAGAATCTGAAGCAGGCTCCAGGCTCTGAGCTGTCAGCATAAAGCCCGACGTGGGGCTGGAACTCACGAACCATGAAATCATGACCTGAGCTGAAGTCGGACGCCTAATCAACTGAGCCACCCAGGTGCCCCACAGTCTTCTAATTATTTTATACAACTTCACAAATAATGCAGAAATCTTATAGCTAGATACTTCCATTTTCCCCTCACACTTTTTTTCTGTTGTCATATATTTTATTTCTAAATACATAAAACCACAGTGCTTTTCTTTCTTCAATTATCTTTTGAAGAAATTCTGAAATTAAAATGATATCTTTTCTATTTACCCCCCGATTTACCATTTCTGGTACTCTTCATTCCTCTGTGTATAGAAGGTTTTACCTAATGTCAATTTTTTGTCCCCCTGAAGAACTTGCTTTAACATTTTTAATAACACAGGTCTTCTGTGCTACAAACCTCTCAGCTTTCATTTCTCTCAAAAAACAAACCAGAATACACACACAAAACCCCAAGCTTTATTTCCCCATCAATTCTGAAAGATTTCAGTTGGATATAGAATTAGGGGTTGACAGCTTTCTTTCAGCATTTTAACGATACTGTCTTGCCTCCATTGTTACTAGATTTTTTTTTTCATTTTCCTTGGTGTTCAGTGGGCTGTTTATAATGATCACAGGTATAGTATTCTTTGTGTGTTTTTTTTCAAACTTTTATTTAAGTAATCTCTACACCCAATGTGGAGCTCTAACTCGTGACCCTGAGATCGTGCTCTCTCAATTGAGCCAGCTAGGTGCCCCTAGTATTCTTTGTTTTTATGTTACTTGGGGTTCATTTAGCTTCTTGAATCTATGAGTTGCTTTTTTAAAAATGAAATTTGGGAGTGCCTGGGTGGCTCAGTTGGTTAGCTCAGGTCATGATCTCATGGTTTGTGAGTTCAAGCCCCACGTTAGGGTCTGTGCTGACAGCTCAGAGCCTGGAGCCTACTTCAGACTCTGTGTCTCCCTCTCTCTCTCGCTCTCTGCCCCTCCCCCACTTGTCCTCTCTCTCAAAAATAAATAAATAAATAAATATTTAAAAAATGAAATTTGAAAATATTTTCCCAAATGTTTCTAAAGATTTTTTTAGCCTTGTTTTGCTCTTCTGAGTCTCCAATTACACATATGTTGGATTGACAAGTGTCTCATGGAACATTATGGCTCTTTTCGCTTTTTAAATTTTTTTTCAGTCTTCTCTCTGGACTTTCAGTGAGTGATTCCTATGGACTTGTCTTGAAATTTACTGATCTTTTCTTCTATTGTGCTTAATCTGCTATAGATCCATCCAGTGAATTTTTATTTCTCAATTTCAGGATTTGCCTTTGGTTCTTTTTAAAAGTACCTAAAGTTCTCAAATCTTTGCTAACTAATTTCAACATCTGAATCATTTATTTGTGTTTCTATTAGGTGATTTTCTTTTGAGTATGGGTTACATTTTCTTCTTTTTTGTATTTCTAGTAAATATTTTACTAGTAATCTAATGATTAAAAAAATTCTTTTTAATGTTTATTTTGAAGGAGAGAGAGAGAGACACACACAGAGTGGGGGAGGGGCAGAGAGAGAGGAAGACACAGAATCTGAAGCAGGCTCAAGGTTCTGAGCTGTCAACACAGAGCCTGATGCAGGGCTGGAACCCACGGACCACGAAATCATGACCTGAGCCGAAGTTGGGCACTCAACTGACTGAGCCACCCATGCGCCCCACACCCCTAATGATTTTTGATTGTGTACTCGACATTGTATATTATATATTGTTGGCTGTGATTCTGAATCTTGTTAATCCCTTATTAGAGAAGAAATAAGTTCTACTAGATAATTTATATAATTATACATAATGTAAAGCATGATACTTAAAACACCATGGTACTGATTTATAAATAGATCAAAAGAATGGAATAGAAAAATCTAGAAATGTACCTGCAAATGGTAATTTAATATGGATAAAAGTGACATCTCAAAACAGTAGACTAATGATGGACTTTTTTATTAAGATATAATTGGCCGGTCATGTTAGTTTTGGGTGCACAATATAGTTCAGTATATGTATATGTTATGTATATGTTACAAAGTGATCACCATAGTGAGTCTAGTTAATATTCATTACCACACATACTTACAAGTTTTTTTCTTGTGATGAGAACTTTTCAGATCTAGTCATTTAGCAACTTTCAAATATACAATAGAGTATTTATAACCATAGTCACCATGTTGTACATTATATCTCCCAAGGGTTTATTAATTTTATCACTGGAAGTTTATAACCTTTTGACCACCTTCTTCCATTTTGCCCACCCATCTCCCTGTGCCTCTGACAGCCACCAGTCTGTTCTCTGTACCTATGAGTTTGATTTTTGTTTTCTGTTTTTAGATTTCACACATAAATGAGATCATGTGGTATTTGTCTTTCTCTGTCTGACTTACTTCACCTAGTATAATGCCATCAAGGTCCATCCAAGTTGTTGGAAATGGTAAGATTTCCTTGTTTTGTTTAATGGCTGAATAATAGTTGTGTGTGAGTGTGTCTGTATCACATTTTCCGTATCCATTCATCCTTTGGTGGACATTTAGGTTGTTTTATTGTGTTGCCTATTATAAATAATGCTGCAGTGAACATGGAAGTCCCAGTATTTTTTCAAGTAGATATTTTCATTTCCTTTAGATAATTACCCAGAAGTGGAATTGCTGGATCATATGGTAGTTCTATTTTCAATTTTTTTGAGGAATCTTCATATTGTTTTCCATAGTAGGTTCATCAGTTTACATTTCTCACCAACAGTGCACAAGGGTTCCCTTTTCTCCACATCCTTGCCAATGCTTGTTATGTATTGTCTTTTTGATAATAGCCATTCTAATAGGTACAAGGAGATATCTCATTGTGGTTTTGATTTGCATTTCCCTGATGATCAGTGATTTTAAACACCTTTTCATGTAACTGTTGGCTGTTTTTATGTCTTCCTTGGAAAAATGTCTTTTCAGATTCTCTTCCCATTTGTATTTTTTAATTTTTTTTTTAAATATAATTTATTGTTGGGGCGCCTGAATGGCTCAGTCAGTTGGGCATCTGACTTCAGCTCAGGTCATGATCTGGTTCATGAGTTTGAGCCCCCCATCGGGCTCTGTGCTGACAGCTCGGAGCCTGGAGCCTGCTTCAGATTCTGTGTCTCCCTTTCTCTCCGTTCCTCCCCTGCTCATGCTCTGTCTCTATCTGTCTCTCAAAAATAAATGTTTAAAAAAAATTAAAAATAAATATAATTTATTGTCAAATTGGCTAACATACAGTATGTACAGTGTGCTCTTGTTTTTTGGGGAAGATTCCCGTGATTCATCACTTACGTAACAACACCCAGTGCTCATCCCAACAAGTGCCCTCCTCAATGCCCATCACCCATTTTCCCCTCTCCCCCGTCCCCCATCAGCCCTCTGTTTTTTGTATTTAAGAGTCTCTTATGGTTTGCCTACTTCCCTCTCTGTTTGTAACTATTTTTTCCCCTTTCCTTCCCCCATGGTCTTCTGTTAAGTTTCTTAAGTTCCACATATGAGTGAAAACATATATCTTTCTTTCTCTGACTGACTTATTTTACTTAGTATAATACCCTCCAGTTCCATCCACATTGCCCCAAATAGCATGATTTCATTCTTTCTCATTGCCAAGTGGTATTCCATTCTATATATAACCCACATCTTCTTTATCTGTTCATCAGTGGATGGACATTTAGGCTCTTTCCATAATTTGGCTATTGTTGAAAGTGCTGTTATAAACATTGGGGTACATGTGCCCTGTGAGTCAGCATTCCTGTATCCTTTGGATAAATTCCTAGTAGTGCTATTGCTGGGTCATAGGGTAGTTCTATTTTTAATTTTTTGAGGAACCTCCACACTGCTTTCCAGAGTGGCTGCACCAGTTTACGTTCCCACCAATAGTGCAAGAGGGTTCCCGTTTCATAATATCCTTGCCAGTATCTATTGTTTCCTGAGTTGTTAATTTTAGACACTCTGACGGGTATAAGGTGGTATCTCAGTGTGGTTTTGATTTGTATTTCCCTGATGATGAGGGACTGAGCATCTTTTCATGTATCTGTTGGTCATCTGGATGTCTTCTTTGGAAAAGTGTCTATTCTTGTCTTCTGCCCATTTCTTCACTGGATTATTTGTTTTTTTGGGAGTTGAATTTGGTAAGTTATTTGTAGCTTTGGGATACTAACCCTTTATCTGATATGTCATTTGCAAATATCTTTTCCCATTCCATCAATTTCCTTTTAGTTTTGTTGATTCCTCTTCCCATTTTTAAATCAGATTATTTATTATTTGTTTTCTTCTGCTATTGAGTTGTAGGAGTCCTTTATATATTTTGAATATTAAATCCTTATCAGATACATGATTTACAAAAATTTTCTCCCTGTAAGTTGCCTTTTCCTTTTTTTGATGGTTTCCTTTGTTATAAAGAAGGTTTTTAGTTTGATATAGTCCCATTTGTTTATGTTTGCTTTTGTTGCCTTTGCTCTTCTGGCTCTTCTTCTGCTCTTGCTCTTCTTTGCCCTTCAAATCCAAAAAAATCATCACCAAGACCAGTGTCAAGTACCTTTACCTGTATGATTGCCTCTAGAAGTTTTATAGTTTCAGGTTCTACATTCAAGTCTTTAATCCATTTTGAGTTGATTTTTGTGTATGGTATAAGAGTGCTACAGTTTCATTGTTATGCATATGGCTGTCCAGTTTTCCCATCACCATTTATTGAAGAGACTGTCCTTTTCTCACTGTATATTCTTGGCTCCTTTGTCATAAATTAATTGACTGTATGTGGTATTTGGGTTCCCTGTTCTGTTTCATTGATCTATGTGTCTGTTTTTATGCCAATACCATACTATTTTGATTACGATAGCTTTGTAATGTGGTTGAAATTAGGACATGTGATGTCTCCAGCTTTGTTCCTTTTTCTCAAGATTGTTTTGGTTATTTGAGGTCTTTGGTGGTTCCGTGCAAATTTTAGGATTGTTTGTTGTATTTCTGTGAAAAATGCCACTGGGATTTGAAGGATTACATTGAATCTGTAGATTCCTTTGAGTAGTGTGGACATTTTAACAATGTTAATTCTTCCATTTCCTTATGCATAGAATATCTTTTCAGATGTGTCTTCTTCACTTTTCTTTCATCAGCATCTTACAGTTTTCACGGTACAGTTCTTTTACCTCCTTGGTTAAAGATAGACTTGACGAATGGTATTGGATAGCTAGGTAGTCATGTTGGAAAATAATAAGCCCAGTCTTTATCTCATGTACCATATCGGATAAGCTCCAATTAAATTGAGTTATTTAAGTTTTTAAAATGCAATTATAACATTACCAGATTAAAACATGGGAGAATTCCTACATAACTTTGATGTGAGGAAGAACTGCCTAACTAGGACTCAAAATTGTAGAAACTAAAAGAGAAAGTATTAACAAATTTGACTACATAAAAATAAAAAAACTTCTGTATGGCAAGAAACACTGGTAAGCAAAGTCAGAAGAGAAATTACAAAATTGGGAAAGTATTTACAATTCATGCACAGATGCTAAACTTATCTAATTTATAAACACTAAGAAATTTATTATTTTTTAATTTTTTTAACATTTATTTTTGAGAGAGAGTGCACATGAGTGAGGGAGGGGCAGAGAGAGAGACACACACAGAATATAAAGCAGGCTCCAGGCTCTGAGCTGTCAGCATGGAGCCTGACAGGGAGCTCGAACTCACAAACCATGAGATCATGACCTGAGCTGAAGTCAGACGCTTAACCAACTGAGCCACCCAGACACCCCTATAAAGACTAAGAAATTTAAAAAAGAGACCAACAGCCCAGTAGGATAGAGTCAAAGTATATGAACAGAATTTTCACAGGAAAAGAAACATAAAAAGCCCTTAAAAAAATACTCAATAAATAATTCAAGAAATACCAATTAAAATTCTACTGACATACAATTTCTTTACCTTATTAAATGGATAAAAACAAAATATTTTGACAAAACACTTTGCTGGCTTTGCTGTGAGGAAACAGGTGCTCTCATATATTGCTGGTATCTGAGAAAATCGTCCAGCCGCTGTGGAGGGCAAATTTGATAGCATCTACCAAAATTACAAGTGCATTTTCCATTTTGACCTAGCAATCTGATTTCTGAGATTTTCTGTTACAGATATATCTGTGTATATACAAAATGACACATTTATAGAAGTATTCATTGCACTGTTGCTTCTTATAGCAAAAGATTAGAAACAACCAATTGTCCATTTATAGATGCCTCGTTAAATAAACTATGATAAATACAAAAAATGGGTGATATGTACCTATAGGAAAATAAGGAAACCATTAACCTTAGAATTCAAAAATCAAATACAGAACAATGCATATATTATAGTACATTACCTTTTGTGTAAAAGTGTGAAAAATAATACATACATATGTATTTATAATTGCTTAAAAACTTTGCAAAGACATACAAAAAAAACCTTATAAAATTGCTCATCTATAGCAGTTAGGAGGTGGGAGACAATGGAAAGGAAAGGGTTAGGAATAATACCTCTGAATGTTTATCTTTTTTGTTGTTGTTGTTCTGAACCATTTAAGAAAGGAAAATAAAATATAAAATGAAAACCCGTCATTAAGGTTGGTTATTTTCTCTAGTCATGTTTGGCTACATAGATACAGTGACAGAGTAAGAAGAGAGTTAGATTTATCTAGGATTCAGGCTTTGCTAAGCAAGTATGAAAAGGAAGTTCATCTTAGCAGTCATTATGAAGTTAGATGATTAGTTGAACATAGAATTTGAGTTGGGTAAGAAGAGAAGAGGTATGAGTGGGGAGTGACAATGTAAAGGTGACCAGAGATTGCACTCTAACAGCACAGAACCTGCTTGGAATTTCCTCTCCCTCTCTCTCTGCCCGTCCCCTGTTCATGCACGCATGTTGTCTCTCTCTTTCTCTCAAAAGAAATTAAATAATTAAAAAAAAAAAAAAGGTGGGGCGCCTAGCTAGGTGGCTCAGTCAATTAAGCGTCCGACTTTGGCACAGGTCATGATCCCGTCATTGGTGAGTTTGAGCCCCACATTGGACTTTCTGCTGTCAGTGCAGAGCCTGCTTTGGATCCTCTGTCTCCCTCTCTCTCTCTCTGCCCCTCCCCTGCTTTCTCTCCCTAAAATAAAATAAAACATTAAAAAATAATAATAAAGGTGACCAGAGAGAAGGACACTTGATATTTTGGAGATGTTGCAGTTACTAGGGTAGTGACCTGAAGAGTAAACTAGAGTGGAAGGCAAGATCATTGGAGAGGAGGTGAGAGAATTGGGAGGCCAGGTTAATAGTTGGAATACTTATATAGATATTTGAAATTACTGAGAATTAATATAGGAGTAGTATTGGAGATAGTGGCACTGAGCCAGGAGCTAAAAGTCCTAGGGGGGGAAAAAGCCGGATGTCAGCTAATCACTATAATAAGTAGAAATAATGCATGTATAGTCTGATAAAATGGCGACATTAGATTTTAGAGAAGGAGGGACAGTTGTTGGCACCAGCACTGAGGAGCAGAGAGGACAATGTGAGATTGAGAGCAGAGTGAGACTGTAGGAGAAAAACCAGCCACCCAGCTAAGATGTCCTCACCGGAAGTGCTGTTGTCAGGGGAAAATGGTTAATTGAATCACACATGAGAAATCTTCGAATTTTTCCACAATTTTTACTTTTTCAAATCTACATTATAGGAATTGGTGTAGGTTCTCACTGGATAGGGAGACATTTTTATATTCTAGCTTCAGAAGTCATTTCTGCTATACTTTAAGTTGAGTAAGTTAACTTGTTTTCTCAGGATCCGGTTCAAGGGCAGAGAACATAGTTCCTATACAAATGGTGTGGGGGCATGTCCAGATTATACTGAAGAAGAGCATATGGGATGGGAAATGTTGTTCTATCTATCCTTGGAAAGTACAAGCTATACTAGATACTTACTAAAGAATTTGCCTGAAAAGTAAAAAATGCTTATGACATGATATCATAATAATGAAGAAAAATCTTCAAGTCCTTTTTCTCAAGATGGAGGTGTTCATGACACATCTGGAAAGATTAAAAAATTTCCAGCTATTTAACTTAGTTGGGAACCTCTACTTATTTTTTAAATTTCTAGATGACTTAACAGTTTTCCACCCTGTGTAAGGGATGTGTCTGCAGAAATTGAATTTTTAAGAACCTGTAGGCACTCCACGTTAGTCCCACTAAACCCTTTTTTAGTTTATTTTTGAGAGAAAGAGCATGAGCAGGGGAGGGACAGAGAGGGGCGGGGCAGAGGATCCAAAGCGGTTCTGTGCTGACAGCAGAGAGCCCAATGAGGGGGCTTGAACACATGAACTGTGAGATCATGATGACCTGAGCTGAAGTTAGACGCTTGACCGACTAGAGCCCCCAGGTTCCCTGAATCCCTTTTTGACACATGTCACAAGCTTCCAACCTTTGCCTATATACTCACTATCCACTATATACACTACTCCTGTCTTGCATGTTTTCTTTTAGCACCTCTCCTTCCTTTTGAAAAATATTTCTTATAATTTCAAAAATAGTACTGTGATTTGTCATTTTAGGGGTTGGTGATGTTCAAAGATGTGGCTATAGATGTCTCTCAGGAGGAATGGGAATGCCTGAACCCTACGCAGAGGAGTTTGTACAAAGATGTGATGTTGGAGAACTATAGCAACTTGGTTTCACTGGGTAAAATTATCTGCCTCTTATAATTTAGAATGTGTTTCTTGGTTTCTTGTTTTCTGCTTTCTTTCCCATGCATTTTAGGGCTACTTTTCAAATAACTAGGTGACTTTTCTCTTTGCAGAGAAATGAGCACACCTAGATAGAGGTGCACATTCATTTTCCCTTTTCCCCATCCTTACACCTTCCTCTGGTACTTACAATTGACATTCTTCCTTGATAATTAAAGAACAGAATTGGAATTCTGTACCAGGAAAGCTTATGCTTAATTATTTAATATTAACTTAATATTAATTAATTATTAATTAGTTCAGTGGTCAAAGAAACCACTTCATCTTTTGTTTTCATTTGCACTGTACTAAACCTGCAGGTGCCCTAGCATAGGTTAAAACTAAATAGCTTTCCCAATTAATGTAGCAATGGGCTGCATCAAGAAGTATCACTTACTATTTAGTGCTCAAATGAACACTTCCATTTCCTACAACTAATGTGCTCTCTTTTAAACAATTTGCATTTGGGAGTTACAGTCTAAGAACTTTTCACATATCATTGAAAAATATCTGAAATAAGGATACTCAGGAAGCTGTTTTTTTTTTTTTTTTTCCTCATAGCAAAGTAGGGACAGAAATCTTATCTAATTTAAGTAGCATTTTATCACCTATTTATTTGTGTTTTTTTTAATCTTGAGTTGACCTAAATATGAGTGTTTAGTTTTTTCTTTTTTCTTCTGTAGACTTTATCAAGTGCCATGTTGTGCTATAGTTTATTTATTTTGATCAGTTCTGAATCATAGTATTTGGGTACTTTAATTTCCACTTCATCTCCATTTCTTTTCTTATAACCAGGACTTTCTATTTCTAAGCCGGCTGTGATCTCTTCATTAGAGCAAGGGAAGGAGCCCTGGATGGTTGTGAGGGAAGTGACAGGAGAACAGTGCCCAGGTGAGTGAGCAATGATCAGGAAGCAGGAAGCTGTTCCAAGGAGTAGGCCAAGTGGTCAGAATGTTATGCTGGGAAAGTTATTTTAGACACATTAGGGAAAATCTGATTTCAAAACTAATTACAGGGGTGCCTGGGTGGCTCAGTCGGTTAAGCGTCCGACTTCGGCTCAGGTCATGATCTCGTGGTCCGTGGGTTCGAGCCCCACGTCGGGCTCTGTGCTGACAGCTCAGAGCCTGGAGCCTGTTTCAGATTCTGTGTCTCCCTCTTTCTCTGATCCTCCCCTGTTCATGCTCTCTCTCTCTCTCTCTGTCTCAAAAAAAAATAAATGTTAAAAAAAAATTAAAAAAAACCCTAATTACAGCATTATGTAAACAAACAGTGTAGTAGTACTGGCATAAAGACAGACATATAGATCAGTGGAATAGAATAGAAAGTCTGGAAATAAACCCTCAGCCATATGACCAGATGATTTCAGACAAGGGTACCAAGACCATTCAGTGGGGGAAAGGACTGTATCATTAACAAATGGTGTAGGGAAAACTGGATATCTGCGTGCCAAAGAATAAAGTTGGATCCATACCTTATACCATATATAAAAATTAACTCAAAATGGATCAAAGAACTAAATGTAAGACCCAAAACTAGAAGAGAACTTAGGGAAAAAGTTTCATGACATTGGATTTGGCAGTGATTTCTGGGATATGACACCAAGCAAGGTATAGATAACCAAATCAAAAATAGATAAGTGGGAGTACACCAGACTTAAAAACTTCTATTCATCAAAGGACACAATCAATAGAGTGTTTATTAATTTTTAAAAATGCCTATGAGTTGCTTTACTGGGTGACAAGTATACCTTTTTTTATGTGTTAACAGTAGTGGATCAAGAACTATGTTCTAATGTTATAGTAGGAAAAATTAAGATTGATTAGAAATTGGTAAAGTTAAAGAAAATTGCATTGAGGAAGTAGAGATGGCAGAGGGATGACTGGGAAGGAAGGAGGTCATCTAGGAAAGTGTAGGGTCCTGGAGGCCAAGGGCAGGTCCATTCTACACATTAGAGGTCTTTGATGATATCTGCGATTCAGTATAAATGCTCCAGAACTGTGAGAGAGTGTATTTCTCTTGTTTTAAGCCACATCAGCTTTGTTCTTTGTTATATCAGCTCTAAGAAACTAATATGGAGGGAATCATGGAAAAATGATACCTACTCTCCTAAATGTTTTGTTTTTCTTTAAAGTGTCATTCTTCTATCAGTTTTTGATGCCTGGCCATGCCTTTTTTTGGTATGACCAGTGACTTGTTGTATCCTAGACATTTCAGTTATTATGTTAAGAGAGTCTTTTTTCTTTTAATTTTTTTAACCTTTATTTATTTTTGAGAGAGAAGATAGCGCAAGCAGGGGAGGAACAGAGAGAGAAGGAGACACGGATCCAAAGCAGGCTCCAGGCTCCTAGCTGTCAGCACAGAGCCCAACGTGGGGCTTGAACTCACAAATCATGAGATCATGACCTGAGCCAAAGTTGGATGCTTAACCGACTGAGCCACCCAGGCACCCCAAGAGAGTCTTGAGTCTACTTGAATCTATTGAAATCTCCTATGTTAGCAGGAAGTCATGCTGTTAGGTTTAGTGCATAGATCTGGCCTACTTTTGTAGTCTTTACTTCTAATGGCAGCTTAGTTTTCAGAGCCCTTTCAATACTATTCTGATATGCTTTATATTCTGGTACTGCTGGGACTCCTGCTCAATGGTGATATCTGCAGAGACAGAAAGCTAATGTGGATCCCCAGTGTAGCTGGGCTACCTTGTGTGGGATGAGGGAGGCAGAAGCCATTGAGATACACTGAGCTTCACTGAGATACAGAAGCCACTGGGCATGGATTTCCTTATGTCACTGGGCAGAGGACACAGGGAGATGCAACACTCTGCTAATAGTACCTTTCTGGGTGAATCAGTCTGTCAGCCAGTGCCCTGGTTGTGAAGTGGGAGCTTGTACATCAAGAGACTTTCTCTTGCTGTTGTTAGTGGTAGATCGGTCACTGAGAATTCTTGCCGCTTCTGCAGCCAGCTGATGAAACTGTTGCTAGGATCTAGGTTGTGGATCAAGTGCTAGGAATCCCACTAAGTCTATTGGGCTTCCCTGCTCCTGGTCTTTTGGCTAGATAGAGTAGCTTTCTCTTGGTGTGTGTATGCGCACGCACACCTGTTATTGGTTGCAGGCCTGCTGTCCAGTGCTCATTATGGGGGTATATGAGAGATAAAAAGAAAACCCAGGGAAAAACCTCCTGGGATGATCGTAAAATAAGAGGATCCTAAGCTCACCTTGTCCCACAGATACACCTAGGTAACACCCACATCAGTGTGAATAACCCAGAGAATGACCTGAAGACTGCCAAAACAGACTGTCCACAGCTAAGTGTAGGGAAGCCACCACATTGAAAAGGATGGGAAGGGCGAAGATGTGGGCAGGAGCTAAACTGACCTGCAAGACTGTCTGCTGGAGGGAGGGACACCACAGGCAATGACAAGGAAGAGGAGCAGACCCCACCCTAGGCATCCCGGGCATGGGAGACCCACACTGGGAAGATGAATCTCCATAATATTTGGCTTTGAAAGCCAGAGGGGCTTAACTTCACAAGTTCTTAAATCAGTGGCACCTAACACCTGGAACTTTAAAAATTCAGCAGGCTCAACTCTGGGAGAGCAAGGACAGTGATAGGAAACTGAATCCCTACCCTTAAAGAGACAGCATAACAAACAGCCCTGGTGAGACATAGCATAGAAGCAGCAATTTGAAAAACACCTTGGATACATAGGAGGATTTATTTGCTAATCTCAGAATGTGTGTTGGAGGGGCAGGGACCTATGGGAGACTTCTCCAAGAACAAAAGAGCTGGTGGGCACCGTTTCCCTCCCTGACTCCCAGCAGAGATACTTGCAGGAACCAGCACAGTATGCACACTCTCCACCTACTTTGCCAAGGACAGTATGCCCTGTCCCTTGCTAACAGTGGACTTGCCCTCAGCTGTTCTCTAGAGTAGCTACAGGTCCTCTTCCACTGCAGACCAGTGCAAACCTTGCTCACACTGCATGCCTTCCCCCATGTTCTCCTATGGATCTTGCCCCTCCAGCCTGGCCTGGCAGGAGTTCTCCAAAGTGGGACCACAAGCGTGACTGTGTAAGTGCCTCCAACAGGGGCCAGCACCACTTCAAAGTGACTCCTGCCCTGGGAACGGGAAGATAACCACACACACCAGTTGGAACTTGGGCCCAGCAGTGGGTGGGGGGCTGACATCTGGTCTGACTGCTGGCCCTGCCCACCAATGAAAGCCTCTCAGGAAATAACACAAAGAGAGTGTCTTGAAGTTTGGTGCTAATGCATCTCTGGCAAACCCTCAAGCCCAAAACAGCCCCAGACTGGCCCACTAACAACACAGGCACCAAGCTCTGCTCAGAACAGACAAAGCCCACTAACAACACAGGCGCCAAGATCTGCTCAGAACAGGCAAAGAGAACCTTTGCAGATGACTAGACTGGAGGTAAATGTGGCTCAGCCACAGCAATAGGGTACATGTGACACACATAGGAGACACCCGTAAAGTGCCAGATTCTGGTAAACTGAGGATACTACACTGAGGGAACAACAGGACCTCGTTATAAGGCCACCACTTTCTGGCACCTAGGTGGCTCAGTCAGTTAAGCGTCTGACTCTTGATTTTGGCTTAGGCCACGATCTCATAGGTTCATGAATTCAAGCCCTGCACTGGACTGTGTGCTGGCAGCATGGAGCCTGCTTGGGATTCTCTCTCTCTTTCTCTCCCCATCCTCTGCTCGTGTTCTGTCTCTTTCAAAATAAATGAATGAACATGAAAAAAAATAAGCCCCCACTTTCAAGAGGAGACATGGCTGACTTTCCTAACACATAGAAACAGACACAGAGAGCTAGGGGAATATGTCCCACTTAAAAGAACAGGACAAAAATCACAGCAAGAGACATGAGTGAAATGGAGATAAGTAATACGCCTGATAGAGAATTTAAAGTAATGGTCATAGGGGCGCTTGGGTGGCTCAGTCGGTTGAGCATTCGACTTCAGCTCAGGTCATAATCTCACTGTTCTGGAGTTCAAGCCCCAAGTCGGGCTCTGTGCTGACAGCTCAGAGCCTGGAGCCTGTTTCAGATTCTGTCTCTCCCTCTGTCTCTGCCCCTCCCCCACTCATGTTCTGTCTCTCTCAAAAATAAACATTAAAATTTTTTTTGAAGTAATGGTCATAATCACTGGACTTGTGAAAAGAGTGGATGGAGGAACTCAGACCCTCAATAAAGAGATAGAAAACATTTAAAAAGAACCAATCGGAGATGAAGAACTCAACTTAGATTAATAATACACTACATAGAGTAAATAGTAGACTAGAGGAAGCAGAAGAATGGATCAATGACCTAGAGGACAGAATAATGGAAAGCAATTAAGCTGAACAGGAGAAAGAAAAAAGAATAATAAAAAATGAAAATAGATTAAGGGAACTCAGTAATACCATCAAGCATAATAATATTCACATTGCAGGGATCCCAGAAGAAGAGAGGATAAAAGGAGAAAATGTATCTGAGGAGAAAATAGCTGATTTCAACATACACAACAAAGTTGTAGTAACAAAAACATTATGGTCCTGACACAAAATTAGACACATAGATCAATGGAACAGAATAGAAAATCCAGATAAACCCACAATTATATGGTCAATTTATCTAGGACAAAGGAAGCACACATACCCAATGAGAAAAAGACCATCTCTGCAACAAACGGTGTTGGGAAAACTGGACAGCTACATGCAAAAGAATGAAACTGGACTGCTTTCTTACATCATACACATGAATAAATTCAAAATGGGTTAAAGACCTAAAAATGAGACCTGAAACCATAAAAATCCTAGAAGAGAACACAGGCAGTAATTTCTCTGACATTGGCCATGGCAGCATTTTTCTAGATATGTCGCCTGATGCAAGAGAAATAAACTATTGGGACTTCATCAAAGTAAAAAGCTTCTACACAGCAAAGGAAACAATCAACAAAACTAAAAGACAATCTACTGAAATTTGCAAATGACATATCCAATAAAGGGCTAGTATCCAAAATAGGTAAAGAACTAATACAACTCAACACCCAAAACCAAATTATCCAATTAAAAATTGGGAAGAAGACATGAATAGACATTTCTTCAAAAAAGACATATAGGTGGCCAACAGACACTTGAAAAGATGTTCACCCGTTACTGATCATCAGGGAAATGCAATTCAAAACCACAATGAGATTGATACCACCTCACATCTATCAGAATGGCTAAAATCTAAAACAAGAAACAAGTGTTAGGATTTGGACACAAAGGGACCCTCCTGGTGGGGGTGCACACTGGTACAGCCACTGTGGAAAGCAGTATGAAATTTCCTCAAAAAATTAGAAATAGAATTCCCATATGATCCAGTAATTACACTACTGGGTGTTTACACAAGGAATATGAAAACACTAATATGAAAAGATATATGTACATATATGCAATATGTATATTGCAGCATTATTTACAATAGCCCAGATATGGAAGCAAACCAAGTGTCCATCAATAGATGAATTGATGAAGATGTGGTGTTCTATACTATGGAATATTACTCAGCCAAAAAAAAGGATGAAATCTTGCCAGTTGCAACAACATGGATAGATCTAGAGGGTATAATGCTAAATGAAATAGAGAAAAACAAATATATGATTGCATTCATATGTGGAATTTAAGAAACAAAACAAAGAAAAAAAGATCCAAAAAACACTCTTAAATACAGAGAACAAACTGATGGTTACCAGAGGGGAGGTGAGAGGGAGGATGGCTGAAATAGGTGAAGGGGATTAATCGTACACTTAATTGTGATGAGCAGTGAGTGATATATAGAATTGTTGAATCCCTGTATTGTACACTTAAAACAAATTTAACATTCTGTGTTAATTTTAGTGGATTTAAAAAATAAACAGGAAAAAAACAAAAAAGAAAACCCAGAGAACTCACCATGTGGTAGTTCCTCAAGGCCAGAGAATCCAAATCAATAAACCTTCTTCCTTTCAGCTCTCAGAATTATTTTATTGCTGTGTGATAGTTAATTTCTAGGGTTTTTAGTTTTATTTAAGGGAGAGGCAGGAAAGAGTGAGTCTACACTATCTTTGTAATTGAGATTTTAAATCTTTTCAGAATGAACTTTAAATATGCATTTTCTGTGATATTTGCTTTGATTTCTTTGAGGTGGGATATCATAAAGACAGTGTGTATGTGGAGTACTTCTGGATTTTTTTTTTCTTTTTTTAAGTGTATAAGAGAGAGAGAGAGAGAGCATGGGGCAGGGGCAAAGACAGAGGAAGAGAGAGAATCCCAAGCAGGCTCTGTGCTGTCAGCACAGAGCCCTTTGCAGGGCTTGATCCTACGAACCATGGGATCATGACTTGAGCTGAAATCACAAGTCTGATCCTTAACTGATTGAGCCACTCAGGCATCCTTGGAGTACTTCATTTTTACTTTGCCACCACCACCACCACCAATCTTTTTCTAGTAGCATGTTTGTATTTTTTTGCTTTTTCTTAAATAATTGTCATTGTGTTGTCTTTCCAAAACAACTTAGTGAAACAACCAGTTTTCATATTCACTTCATCTATTGGTATCAACAGGGAGGAGAACAAATAAAGCTGACTTCTGGCAGGCATACACCTTGGCTGTTGTGATCATCTTGGATCTTGGATAAGCTTTATCGTTTTTCCTTTAATTTGTAGGTCTTTAATCCATTTAGAGTTTGTTTATTTATGGTGTATGGTAGGGGACCAGAGTAATTTTCTTTATATCTATAGCTAGTTCTAATATCATTTATTAAATTATTCTTTCATCATTGATCTGTAATTCTTCCTATGTGAGTCTGCCTCTGGTCTTTCTATGGGTCAAGGGCTGTGTAAATACCACATTGTCTTAATTTTTAAGTCTTTATGATGTCTTTATCATAGGTAGGATAAATGCTCTGACTTTGTTCTTTAGTAGTATTTTGGCTGTTAAACTTTGTTTTTCCAAATATGTTTTTGAATCAGTTTTTAAAGCTCCTCAAGCAACATCGTAGGGGTTTTATTAGATTGTATTGAATCTCTCTGGTCTCCAGGTCTCTGTTTTCTCTTACTTGATTTCAGCTATCCTAGTCTCCTTGCTGTTTCTCTAATAAGCCAATGTAACTTTCGTTTTATGGACTTGCTATATTCTCTGCATGGATTGCTCTTTCCCCAGATAGCCATCACTGTCTTCTCTCCTACAGTTTTTTTTTCCCCTTCAAATGTCACTGAAGTAAGGCTTTTCTGACTACTATAAAATTACACCCCACTTCCATTATTTGGAACTATATCTCTTTCCTTCTTAATGTATTTTTCTGTAGCCTTTTTTTTTTTTTCCATCTAACACACTGATTCATTTAGTAATCATTTATTGGATGTTATTCTACTAGAATGTAACTCTATGAGGGGATGGCTTTCCTTCTGTAATGATGTCCCTATTTTCACTTGTAATGTTGGTTATTTGTACTCTCTTTTATAAGATAGAAATTTATTTTAAATTAATTTTAGACTTAAGAGATGCAAGAATAGCAAAAGAGCTCCCATATGCCATTCACCTAGATTCACCACTTGTTAATATTTTGCCATATTTGCTTTATTATTTCATTTCTGTTAAGTCTCATTACCCTGAACAGTTAAGCTTATCTTTTCTGAGAATGCATATATTCTCTTACATTTCATAAATTCAGGAAATTTTACATTGATGCAAACTATTACCTCATATATTGTCTGTATTCATATTCACTAATTATCCCAATATTGTTTTGTTCACTTGATTTGGGATTTCACATTACATTTCTCTTCACTTTAATCTGAAAAGTTCCTCAACCTTTCTTTGTATTTCATGACATTGGTACTTTTGAAGAACATGGACCAGTTTATAGAATGTCCTTCCCCTTATTGAATTCAGGTTATACATTCTTGGCACAATTATTGCATTAGTGGTATATCCTTCTCAGTGTATCATTAAGGAGGCATATAATGTCGTTCTGTCCCATTGTTGGCGACGTTAGCTTTGATCACTTGGTTTGGCTGGTGTTTGCCACATTTCTCCACTGTATTTTTTTTTTTTTTTTTTTTTTTTTTTTTTTTTTTTTTGTAGTACACATGTAATCTGTAAGGAAGATAGTCTATTTTTCTTGATCAGTCTTGCTGGAATCCTCTCTATTTTATATTTGTTTTTGTTTCATTTATTCTGCTCCATCTTTATTTTTTCCTTTATTCTATTTTTGGGGGTTTTAGTTTGCGATTCTTCTTCTAGCCTCTTGAGATACATGTTTAGATGATTCATTTATTTATTTTTTTTTTCAGGGACTTTTTATTTATTTATTTGCTTATTTATTTGTCACCTATCTGCTTATCTTTTTATTTACTTTCAGAGAACCCGCTGTTAAATCTTCACCAGCACACCACTGCCCCTGGGGTTGCAGGATGTGGATGATTCATTTTAATGATTTCTTTTTTTATTTGCATTTAAGGCCATAAGTTTGCTGCTACATACAGCTTTAGTTGTACCCTACAAATTTTTATCAGAGAGATAGATAGAAAACAGAGAATATAGAACCTTATAGATCATTATAAGGATCTTTTTTTCCTAAATGTCATGGGAAACAATTAAAGGGATTTGAAAGCAAAAGTTATATGAAATCATTTAGATATGTTGTGCTTAGTGGAACAAGAAAGTAAGCAGGTGACCAATTTGAGAGTGACTGCAGTAGTAAAATAGTGGTAGCTCAGACTGTGATAGAAATGATAGTAATAACTGATGAGAAGTTATTATACATATTAAAGAATAAGTTGACCATGCTTGCTAATGGATTGTAAGTTTGATAAGAATTAAAGAACTAGGCCTTTGGCTTAACGTATTGGTAAAAAAGGTGGTTGCATTTACTGAGTTTAAGCTAGTGTAATGAAAAAAGGGAGAATTGAAAGTTCTCTCTGGACAAGTTATGATTGAAACAGTTATTACATAGTATTTGAAGATTTCAAGTAGGCAGTTAGATTAATGTGGAACTCAGGGATAAGATAAAAGCTAGAAGTATATACAAAAGAACACATAAAATAAAAAGTTAACCTATGGAATAGGAGAAAACATTTATAAATCATATATCTGACAAGGGATTAATATTCAGAATGTATAAAGAAATTCTACAACTCAACATCAAAGAAACTGAACAACTCAATTAAAAAGGGGGGAAAGGATTTTAATAGACATTTCTTCAAAGAAGATAAATAAATGGCCAGCAAACAGTATGTGAAACAGTATGATCGTTCCTCAAAAAAAAATCAAAAATAGAATTACTAAATGATCCAGCAGTTCCACTTCTGGATATATAACCAACAGAATTGAAAGCAGCAGCTTTCAATCATTCAGAAACCATTCATTTTAATCATTCATTTTAATGATTTCTTTTTAACGAATGATTTCAATGCTTCAGATTGTGTCTCCCTCCCTCTCTCTTTGCCCCTCCCCCACTCATGCTTTTTTATTTGTATACCCATGTTTTTAGCAGCATTATGTACAATAGCCAAAGGTTGGAAGCAGCCTAGGTGTTCATCAACAGATGAGTGGATCAACAAAGTGTGTGTGTGTGTGTACACACATATATAATGTAATGTTATTCAGCCTTAAAAGGGCAGTATTCTGACACACACTACAACATGGATTGGCATGTTGAGGACATTATGCTAAGTGAAATAAACCAGTCACAAAAAGATACTGTATGATTTCACTGATATGTAGTATCCAGAGTAATCAAACCATAGAAACAGAAGTAGAATGGTGGGTGCCAGGAACTGGGGGAGGAAAGGGTGGAGAGGAGTTATTAGTAAGCTCAAAGTTTCAGTTCTGCAAGTTGAAAAAGTTCTGGAGATTGGTTGTACAAAAATGTGAACATACTTAACACTACTGAATTATATACTTAAAAATAGTTAAGATGTTAAATTTTATGTTATGTGTATTTTGCCACAATCAAAATTTTAGAGTTATAGGGCCACCTGGATGGCTCAATCGGTTGAGTGGCCAACTTTGGCTCAGGTCATGATCTCACGGTTTGTGGGTTTGAGCCCTACATCGAGCTCGCTGCTGTCAGCATGAAGCCCACTTCAGATCCTCTGTCCCCCTCTCTCTGCCCCTCCCCTACTTGCGCTCTCAAAGATAAATTAAAGAATTTTTTTTAATCTAGAGTTATAAATTTAAGACTTAGGAGTATATGACTAGAATTTAAGCCAGACCTGTTAACAGGGAAAGAGTATATAGATTGATGGCTAGCCAGAGCCTGGGTTCTGGGACATTCTGATAGTTAGAGGGCAGGTAGTAAATGCATTAAGGGGAACTGAATACAAAGAGAAAGGTAGGAAGATAACTAGGAGAATATGGTATATAGGAAGCTAAGGGATTGATCATTTGTGTCAAATACTGCTAATGAGTCAAGTAGAGTGATGACTAGCACTAGAGCACTGATTTTGGCAAAGAGATTTTGTTAGTGACTTATGTTCATGCATATGTTGACCCTTGACTGATGAATGGATAAGCAATATATGGTATATCTATACAATGAAATATTACTTGGCCATAAAAAAGGAATGAAGTACTGGTTGATCCTTGAAAACATTATACAGAGTGAAAAAAGACCCAAAAGGTCACATATTGTATGATTCCATTTGTATGAAATGTCAGAATAGATTCATAGAGACACAAAGCAGATTAGTGGTTGCCAAGGGCTGGGAAGAATAGGGGAATAGGAAATGACCATGGGCATGGGGTTCTTCTTGGCATGATGAGAGTTTTCCGGAATTAGTGATCTGATGGTTATACAACAGTGAGAATGTATTAAAAGTTACTGAATTGTATACTTCAAAATGGTGAAACTGGTAGATTTTATGTTATATGAATTTTACCACACACACACACACACACACACACACACACACACACACATACAGTCAGTAAAAATGGACAAAAGACCTGAGTTGGCATTTATTAAAAGAGATATCCAATTGGCCAATAAACATATGAAAAAGTGCTCAACCTCACAAGTCATCAGGGAAATTGCAAATTAAACCACAATGCAGTATCATGACATATCTGCCAGGATGCCTGAATATAAGATTGACAATAACAAGTGTTGGGGAGGATGTGAGGAACTGGAACTCTTTTCCAGTTAGATGGGAAAATGAGGAAACTATTGGATAATGTCAACTAAAGCTGAACAAATGCATATTCTGTGTGCAACAATTTCACTCATAAATGTATACATCTAGCAGAAAGGAGTCCTATTTCCACCAAAAGAAATGTACAAGAATGTTCATAGCCGTACTGATCATAATAACCAACAATTGAAAGCAACCCATATGTCCATCATTAGGAAAATGAAAAAGTAAATTGTGTTAGAATAGAATGCTTTAGGGGCCCCTGGGTGGCGCAGTCGGTTAAGCGTCCGACTTCAGCCAGGTCACGATCTCGCGGTCTGTGAGTTCGAGCCCCGCGTCAGGCTCTGGGCTGATGGCTCGGAGCCTGGAGCCTGTTTCCGATTCTGTGTCTCCCTCTCTCTCTGCCCCTCCCCCGTTCATGCTCTGTCTCTCTCTGTCCCAAAAATAAATAAAAAACGTTGAAAAAAAAAATTTAAAAAGAATAGAATGCTTTATATAGCTGTCAGTCTTAAGCTTTTTCTTCTGAAACAGCCTCTGAAAAGCTCTAAGATAGGAAAGACTTTGGAATGTCCTAATTGTTGAAAGGAGATTAATGTTGTAGTACATGGATAAAAGGGAAAAGGACTCAAAATGAGGTCTTCTAACTAGGCAGAGGCCCTGTGTTCTCATGGTAAAAAATTGGATTTTTAAATTTCAGTTCAATAGGAAGCTACATAAGTTTGGTTATAGGTTTGGCTACATGTGACAGAGACTCAAAAATAATAATGGCTTAAACCATATGGGTTAATTTTCTTTTGCATTAAAGTCCAGGCTGGAGGGGAAGCTCTGCTCTGCAAAACCATCATGTGACATGACACCACATCCACAGTGGAGACTAAGGAAATGGGAGAATAGAGGATATAGGACATGGGCCAGCTGGCTGTTAAAGTTTCAGAAGCTACTATTTGATACTTATGCTTTTTTTTTTTTTTTTTTTAAGGCAGAATCCAGTTACATGGCATATTCTCCTGCAAAAGAGCCTGGGAAATGCAGTGTTTATATTGGGCAACCTTGTTCTCAACTAAAAACCATTGGTTCAATCCATATATAAAAGGGGAATAATAGACATTTGGGGACAATTAGCAGTCTCCATCTCATAATCCCTTGGCCTGGTGGAAAGTGTTAAACATACACTCTTGTAGATTCTGATTCAGTTGATCTCATTCTGAAACCAACTCTGGTAGATATGGATTCATTTGATCTAGAATGTTTCCTAAACATCTATAATTGCAGCAAACTCTGAGGTAGATCAAAATTTCAGAACAACTGGGTCACCCGGCTGGCTCAGTTGGTGGAACGTGTAACTCCTGGTCTTGGGGTTGTGGGTTTGAGCCCCATGCTGGGTGTAGAGATTGCTTAAAAATAAAATCTTAAAAAAAAAAATTCAGAACTATTGACTTGATTTGTTAATTAACTCCCTCACTTTCTCTTCTGAGCTCTCATTTCTCTGTGTTCTCCTTACTGTTTTTTTTTTCATTCAGTTGCATGATGATATTTTAGAGTTCTCCAAGACTCATCTTTTACGTGAATTATTTCCAATTATCTCTCTTTGCTACCATATATATTTTCTTTTCTGACACAAAACCAGCAATTAAAGTGTGTTTCTTATCTTTCAGACTTGGTGTCCAGGTGTGAGGCCAAGAAGTTATCTCCAAAAGACATTTATGAGACAGAGTCATCCCAAAGGGCTATCATGGAAGACTTTAAAAGTCATAATCCTGAGAAATCCATTTTCAGAGATATTTGGGAATGCAATACTCAGTTTGAAAGACAACAGGAACAAGAGGGCTATTTCAGGCAATTTGTTATCAACCATGAACATATGCCTATATTTAACCAACATTCTTTACTAACTCAGGAATTTTATAATAGAGAGAAAATCTTTGGATGTAAAGAATGTAGAAAAAACTTCAGTTACCACTTATTTTTTAGTAATCACAGAAGAGCTCATTCTAAAGAAAAACTGTCTGAATGTAAGGAATGTGCAGAAATTCTTAACATATCATATCTTACTAAACAGAGAATTCAAAATAGTAACAAGTGCAATGAATGTAAGGAATGTTGGAGAGCTTTTATTCATTGTTCACAACTTAAGCAACACCTGAGAATCCATAATGGCGAAAAACGCTATGAATGTAAAGAATGTGGGAAGGCCTTTAATTATGGCTCAGAACTTATTCTGCATCAGAGAATTCACACTGGTGAAAAACCTTATGAATGTAAAGAATGTGGGAAGGCCTTTAGGCAGCGATCACAGCTTACTCAACATCAGAGACTTCATACTGGTGAAAAACCTTATGAATGTAAGCAATGTGGGAAGGCTTTTATTCGTGGCTTTCAACTTACTGAACATCTACGACTCCATACTGGTGAGAAACCCTATGAATGTAAAGAATGTGGAAAGACTTTTAGGCATCGCTCACACCTTACCATACATCAGAGAATTCATACTGGTGAGAAACCCTATCAATGTAGAGAATGTGGAAAGGCCTTTAGCTATCACTCAAGCTTCTCTCACCATCAGAAAATTCATTCTGGCAAAAAACCTTATGAATGTAGTGAATGTGGGAAGGCCTTTTGTGATGGCTTACAACTTACCCTGCATCAGAGGATTCATACCGGTGAGAAACCCTATGAGTGCAAGGAATGTGGGAAGACTTTTAGACAGTGCTCACACCTCAAAAGACATCAGAGAATTCATACTGGTGAGAAACCTCATGAATGTATGATATGTGGTAAGGCCTTTAGACTTCATTCACACCTTATTCAACATCAGAGAATACATACTGGTGAGAAGCCCTATGAATGTAAGGAATGTGGAAAGACCTTTAGCTATCATTCAAGCTTTTCACACCATCAGAGAATTCATTCTGGGAAGAAACCTTATGACTGTGGAAAGGCTTTTAATCATGGCTTGCAATTTAATATACATCAGACACTTCATACTGTTGAGATGCCAGTAAGGTTTCCTCTTCTCTCTCCCCATCCTAGTCTAGCATCATGAAATTATTTTTATTTTCTTTTTTTTTCTTCAAGATAAATGTTGGTAAAATAATGAATTTCATTAGTATTGATTTATTTCAATGATCCTTGAAAAAAAAAACTTCAAGCAGGGAAAATTGAAAAATTATTAACAAGTAAAAATTGCTCTAGTTCCAATGCTGTTTCTAAGTTATTATAATCAATATTGGAAATAAATTTTATAAATAGTGTTTTCACTGAAACCAGTGAAGTGGCAGAAATAAAATGAAAACAATTTATTCCCCTCCCACACATCTGTGAGAGCCACTATGTGTGTGTTGCTCCTTCCTGCTCAAACATACCTGCAAATATGGAGGGTTTATTGCATGTATATGGAAGATTTTACCGCCTATAGTGACATATTTCACAGCAATTTCTTTTTGCACTTAAATAATTGTGGACTTTTTTTCCAGGTGAGTACATACAGATCTAACTTATTGTTTTTAAAGCTCCTGAATATTTCTGGTATAGGATGTATGTCCATATTTTAAGCCATTCCTTCCTATAGACATTTGATTGCTCTATTTCTTTTTCATCCCAAAGGATCATACAGTAAATATTCTTATCTCATCATTCTTTTATTTCCATTGGGTAGATTGCCAACCGTGAGAGTGTATGTAGTTTTGATGTTACATTAATTTTTTAGTTTAAAAATTTAGGTAATAAAAATACATGCTACAAAATTCAAAAGTTATCAAACAAGTAAAGTAAGAATTAAAGCTTTCTTAATACCTGATTCTATAGGACCAGCTGTCAGGTCTTTTGTATTCTTCCAGGGATTAAATTTTTTAAATTCTTTGGATGAAAGTGGATTAATCATAATCTTTGTTTCATGAAATTCTTATCGTTCCAAATTTAGCACTCTTTCATTTCAGTATTTCCAAGGGATTTACAGACGTGCCAACTATCAATTTACTGCCTGTCTTCTCCAAATCCTTCATTGCCTGCAATCCTTCGCTGCAATATTGGAACTCTCTCTTTTGTTTATAACATTATTTATCTGAGTCCTCTGTCTCTTTGTTTTTGGTTAAGTCAGACTAGCTAATAGTTTTTCAACTATATATTTTCAAAGGGCCAACCCTTGGTTTTATTGATCTTTTCTATTGTCTTTTAAGTATCTTTCATTTATATCTGCTTTTATATCACTTCCTTCCTTATGCAAACTTTGGGCTTAGTTCTTTTTTCTAGTTTCTTGGGGTGTGAAGTTAGGTACTTAAGATTGTTTCCCCCTAATGTAGCTTTTATCCCTGTAAACTCCCCCATTAGAACTGCATTTATTATATCCCATATGTTTGTTTCCATTTTCATTTTTGTTAAGATATTGTCTGATTTCCATTTTGATTTCTGTTTTGATCAATTGGTTGTTCAGGAGTGTGTACTCCTGAATATGTATAATTTTCACATATTTGTGAAATTTTCCAGTTTTCCTCCTGTTAATGATTTGTAGTTTCATACCATTGTGGTCAAAAAAGTTACTTGATAGGATTTCAATCTTAAATGTGCTAAGACTTATCTTATAGCCTAACATACGATTTATGATGGAGAATGTTGTGTGTGTTCTTGAGAAGAATGTGTATTCTGCTGCTGTTGGGTGGAATATTCTGTGTATGTTCGTTAGTTCCATTTGGTCTAAAGTGTTATTCAAGTCCACTCTTTCCTTATTGATTTTCTGTCTGAAAAGAGCTACTGTTGAAAGTGGGATATTGAATTTCTCTGCTCTTTTTATTGCTATCTACTTCTCCCTTCAGATCTGTCAGTATTTGCTTCATATATTTAAATGCTCTGGTGTAGGATGCATATATATTTACAATTGTTATATTCTCTTTATGAATGATCACTTATATAATGACTTGTGACAGATTTTGACAAAAAGTCTATTTTTAGTGATATAACCACCCCTGCTCTCTTTTGGTGATCATTTGAACAGAATATCTTTTTCTGTCCTTTCACTTTTAGTCTATGTGTGTCCTAAAGCTAAAGTGATTCTCTTGTAGTCAGCATATTTTGGAATTCTTCTTCGTCTCTGTCTCCCTGTCTCTCTCCCCCTCCCTCCTCCCTCCTCCCTCTCCCTCCTTCTCCTTCCTCTCCCTCCTCCCTCACTTCTGCCTCCTCATTCTCCTTCTACTCCTCTTTCTCCTTCTTTTTTTGGTCCATTCAACCACTCCATGGCCTTGATTGGAGAATTTAATTCTTTACAGTTAAAGCAATTATTGATAGGTAAGATCTTATTGCCATTCCATTCATTGTTTTCTGACTGCATTGTAGTTCCTTTGTTCCTTTCTTCCTCTCTTGCTGTCTTCCTTTGTGATTTGATGATTTTTTTAAAAATAGAAGTATGCTTTGGTTCCTTTCTTGTGTATTGACTATAGGTTTTTTCTCTTGGTTACTATGGGGCTTACATAAAACATCTTACAACCATAACAGTCTATTTTAAGGTAATAGCAACTTCAGTTGCATAAAAATTCTCTGCTTTTACCTCTGCCCTCCCCCTAAGTTTTATTATATTGATGTCATATTTTATGTCTTTTTATATTGCATATCAAGAAATTACAGTAGCTAGTTATTTTTAATATATTTTGTTTTTTTTAACTTTTATACTCAAACATGATTTATGCACTACTTTTGCAATATTATTGTGAATTTGACTATTTACCTTTTCCAGTGAGTTTTATACTTTCCTAAGATTTCATGTTGTCACTTAGTGTCCTTTCATTTCAACTTGAATTCCCTTTAGCATTTCTTTTAAGACAGGTCTAGTCGTGATGAACTACCATAGGTTTTGTCTGAGAATGTCTTAATCTTGCCTGTGTAGCTTGCCATATACATTTTAAGTTATCAAAATCTACTTTACCTGTGTATTAATTCCAGAGAGATACAGAAATGTTACCCATATATAGCTCTGTTTCTTGTTCTTCCATTTTGTGTTATTATATCCTGTTATGAACGTAAACTTTATATTTTTTGTGTCTGCTAAAGATGCTGAGTAAAGAAAAGAAGCAAAGTATATACTATGGAATTTGTTATATTAACCTTCTTATTTACCATTTCTATTTCTCTTTGTTTCCAGTGGATCCAAATTAATATCTAGTATCATTTCTTTATTCTAATACAGCTTTGCTCCCACCTGCCTTCTTTGTGTTGTTTAATATAGTAATTTCTGTATGTTCTAGGTCTAACAATATAGTTATATTGTATACAGTTGTATAGGTATTGTGTAGTGTAAGTCCTGACAGTTTTTCTTCTTTAATAATGCAAGTGCCTGACTTAAACCAAGGCATCCACTTCAGAGATGGCTATCTCCAACACATTGCCAGCCACATGACTAGATAAAGAGCCAGGCCTCCCCTCTCTCAAGGCTTTTTAGGTTTAGAGATCTTGGTTGATTTCAATAACTGACCATTTGGGCTCCTTTTTTTTTTTTCTCTTCCTGCACTTCAGATTCCTGCTCTTATGTTCTAACCTCATCAATAAAGAGTAAGCCCCCTAAACCCTAGGCCTCTCACCTATGAGCCCTTAGTCAAACAATTAAAGTAAAACCCTTTACTTTCTGTCTCTCTCTCTCTGTGCAACCTCACTGTATGGCTCCAGATGTGCCGTGTAATTTTCAGGATTTGCAAATAATAAACGTTATCTCTTTTTTTAAGTTTATTTATTTTTTAAGAGAGAGAAAGCAGGGGAGACAGAGAGTGAGGGAGACAGAGAATCCCAAGCAGGCTCCATGCTGTCAGCACAGAGCCCAATGTGGGACTTGAACTCATGAACCCATGAGATCACGTGCTTACCCAACAGAGCCACCCAGGTGCCCCATTGAGTGTTCTCAATGTCTCAATGTTTCAAAGTTTCCTGATGTTTATTGTTGAGGGCATCTTGCAATTATAGTAAGAACCACAAGGGGTAGTCCAGCCACAACATTCATTATCAATAGCATGGGACTGGCACAAACATTGTTTTATATATATAATTGCTTTTTAGACCAAATAAGAGAAGAAATATGCATTTGTGATATCTTTTATAATTACATCATTACCTTTACTGGTGCTTTTTTGGTCACTTGTTTTCATTCTGAAGAACTTTCTTTAGTGTATTTTGTAAGGTGGGTCTGTTACCAACAGATTCTCTCAGTTTGAGTTTGACTGGCATGTCTTTATTTCACCATTTTTTAAAGGCAACTTTACTTGCATATAAAATTTTTTGTATACAGATCCCCCACCCACCCTCAACCCGACCAGAACTCCTCTCAGAACTTTGAATATGTCATCCCATTGTTTTCTGGTCTGTGTTGTTTGTGATAAGAGATTTACTGTTCACTTTATTGGGGCTCCCTTGTAAGTGATGAGTCTTTCTGTTGCTTTCAAGATTTTCTTCTTGACTACCTTTTAGCAGTTTTACTATGAGGTCTTTGTGGATCTTTGCTTAGAGTTTCTTTAGCTTCTTGGATGTGTATATTAAAGTTTTTCAGTGAACTGGGAAATTTTCAGCCATTATTTCTTAAATGTTTTTTTCTGATTCTCTCCTTTACATGTATGTTGGCATTCTTGATGATGTCCTATATTTCTCTGAGGCTCTGTTCATTTTTCTTCATTCTTTTTTCTTTCTGTTCTTTGAATTACATAATCTCCATAATGATCATATTGATTCTTTTGCCAGCTCAGATTTGTTGAGTTCCTCAAGTTAGTTTTTCATTTTGGTTATTGCAGTCTTAAACTCCACAATTTCTATTTAGTTCTCTATAATTTTGATTTATTTATTAATGTTTGCTCTTTGATGAAGCATTGTCATCATATTTTCTTTTGCTTCTTTAATCATGGTTTCCTTCAGTTCTTGAACATAATTTTAATGGCTGCTTTGATGTCCTTTTCTGTTAAGTGAGATACTTGGGCCCTCTCACAGACAATTTCTATTGCTTGCTTTTTTCCTGTGTTTGGCTCATATTTTCCTGTTTCTTTGTATGTCTCATAATTTTTTGTTTAAAATTGACACTTGAGGTAATATATCGTGTTATATATTTTAGCAACTCTGGGTACTGATTTTTCCACCCTGGTTTCTGAACGTTGGTAATCTGTGGCCCTTAATCAAACCCAGAGTCTTTCTTGTTTGTTTGTTTGTTTGTTTGTTTGTTTGTTTTCCAGTGGGCTCACATCTATTGTGGGGCTTGAACTCATGACCTTGAGGTCAAGAGTCAGATGCTCTACTGACTGAGCCACCCAGGTGACCTGTTTCTTGTGTAATTCTACAGTTGGCTAATACGGTGATATTGTCTTACATTCTTTAAAGGGGTGGTCATAAAGCATTCAAGGCCACTTTTCATAAGGGACTGTGCCACAGAGTTCCATGAGTTTTTTGTTTTTTGTCTTGTAACTCTGAGGATCAGAATCTATTTTGCAGAGGCATAGGCTGCAGCACCAGCAAAGATATGTTACAGGATGTTAACCATCTGGTTTTAGGAGTATAGGCTTTAGCATGCCAAATGGTGATATGCTCTTCTTTAAAGAAGCCATCACCCAGTGGTCCTGAATACTGCACAAGTTATCACTCTTTCTCCTGCATGCACTTTAGAATGAGTGTTCAGTGCCTGCTTAAAACACACAACTAATTGTCCCAGGGTAAGTTTCATTTCCCTGAGCCTAGCATCAGTAATGACTTATGCTGGAATTGAGACATATGATTCAATCTGAGGTAGAGATTTGGGCAAAGACACATGACCCAGGACTACTTTAAGGAGGGTCTGAATCTCATTTCTGTAAATGCCAGTTATCAAAACTTGTGATTTAGGTCAGTTAAATCTTTAACAGAGGTTTTGTAGGACTCAGAAAATACAGCACAAAGCGGGAAAACTCAAAGCACAAACTCTCAGACAGCAGCACAGATCAAACAGCGTGCTTTCAAGTTAGCAACTCAAAATGCACAGTTGCCAAAAGGCAACAGAGCTTATTAGCAAACCCAAGCATAGAAGAAAGACCCCTGGTAGTGGCAGTTATTGCTTAGACACTGATCACTGTCTTAATTTTTGCAGCCACAGTACAGATGTGGGATATACCCCCAACTCAAAATTTTGTTTGGTTGTCAAGACTGATGTTGCCACACATGCACCAACAGAATATGGAAAGGTTTATTACTCATATAATGATATTTTCTGGGGAGAACAAAGCAGGATTCCAAGCAGGTCTCAAAATGGATTGAGAGATCAGGGAGGGGAGAGTGACTTGGGTTTTTATTGTGCTTAGGGGTGGGGCTGTGTAAGGGTTCCCATGAAGAGGCTGGGGTTTGTGTAGTTTGAACTTCCCACCGCACTAAAGGAAAGGACACACAACAGTCAAACACCAAAAATGGAATCATACCCTTTATTACACTGTATTATCTGTTACTTTGTAACAAGCTACCACAAACAGCAGCTTAGAGCAACACACAGTCATTCTTTTTTTTTTTTTTTTTTTTTTTTTTAATTTTTTCCCAACGTTTTTTATTTATTTTTGGGACAGAGAGAGACAGAGCATGAACGGGGGAGGGGCAGAGAGAGAGGGAGACACAGAATCGGAAACAGGCTCCAGGCTCCGAGCCATCAGCCCAGAGCCTGACGCGGGGCTCGAACTCACGGACCGCGAGATCGTGACCTGGCTGAAGTCGGACGCTTAACCGACTGCGCCACCCAGGCGCCCCTACAGTCATTCTATTACAGTTTCTGAGGTTCATGAATCTAAGCATAGCCTTGCTGGGTCCTCTACTTCAAGGTTTTTCATAAGGCTACAGTCAAGGAGCATGTGCCTGGCTTAGTTGGAAGAGTGTGCAACTCTGGATACCAGGGTTGTGAGTTTGAGCCCCACGTTGGGTGTAGAGATTACTTAAATAAAACTTAAACAAAAAAAAAAAAAAAAACAACGAAAAAAAGGCTACAGTCAAGGTGTGGATCAGGTTTTACCTGAAGGCACAACTGGGGAAGGATCACTTCCAAGCTCACATGGTTATTTGCAGGATTTAGTTCCTTATAGGCTATTAGGCTAAGGACCTCAGTTTCATACTGGTTGCTGGCCAGGATCCAATTTCAGTTCATTGCTGTCTGGGCTTCACCACTATGGCATCTTACTTCATCAAAGCCAGCAAGACACGGTCAATAAAGAGTCTTATAGCAAGAAAGAAGTTGTCTTTTGTAACTTCAATCATGGAAGTGACTTCCTGTGACCTTTGCCATATTCTGTTGGTTAGAAATAAGTTGATAAATCCACTCTCAAAGGAAGGGGATTACACAAAGGCATGCACATCAGGATCAGGGATCATTGAGGGACATTGTAGTCTTTCTGCCACAGGGACCTATGGCCATTTACTTGAGCAACTGTACATTGGAAAAAAGGAAAATACTCATACATCTTGAAATCATTGTCTGACTTGACAGTGATACCCAGAGACCTAAAGCATTATCATAGTCCACATGTTAAAATAGTCTTATGTGGGTGTCAGGTAATAAGTTGATTCCTGACCAATGTCTAGTTTACAGGGGATCTGTTGGGTTCATAGATGATCTGGTGGCTCTTTTATGTATCCCTAAATTTACAATAAGTATTGACATTTTGGAGTTGAAGTTAATCCACATATGGGATCCTTGACCTTTAGTGTTAGAGTTGCAGTGGAAAAAAACCAAGTGGAAACCTCTGAGATTATTCCTGTTCCCTCAAGCTACAATGGTAAATAAAAAATTGTATCACATCCCAGAGAGATGGTAGAGATTAGTCCCACCCTAAAGATCAAAAGGATGTAAGGTTAGTGGTCACTATTATACCTCAGTATCATATGTCTATTTTTTTAACTTGTTTTATTTTTTATTTTTTTAAATTTACATCCAAATTAGTTAGCATATAGTACAACAATGATTTCAGGAGTAGATTCCTTAGTGTCCCTTACCCATTTAGCCCACCCCCCCCCACAACCCCTCCTATAACCTTCAGTTTGTTCTCCATATTTGAGTCTCTTCTGTTTTGTCCCTCTCCCTGTTTTTACTCATATGTCTGTTTTATATCCCAGTCTGTGAATGTAACTGCAAGCTCTACCAATTAGCAGCCTTTGGAAGTGGTATTTTTGCTATAGCAGGTGTATAGTATACAGTGATTGATTTGAATGAGTTTATTCTTTTCTATCCCAATCACAAAAGAAAACCAAAAACAGTTCGCAAGTGACAGACAAAATATGTATTTATGATTTTGCCACCTCTGTCAAAATATAACAGGAGATTTGGACATTCACAGTAATTAATTTCATTGATGAAATCAAGTCTAATAAGACAGCATGGGGGAAGGATGTCATGCACATTGGAAGCCTTGTTAAGACACATGTTCCTCAGAGGATGAGAGAAGAACCTATAAAGATTCAGAGACCTTCCACTTAGTAAAGTAAAAGAAATTGCTCTATTTGTATCCTCTACTACTGAGAAGAAAGTATGCTTCCAGGCAAAATTCTTTGTGCTATGAAAGCAACACATTCAACATTTTAGAATACCCATATACAGAGTGGCAAAGAATGCTATCAGCTGTGAGTGGGTCCTAACATAGTAAAGGGCTCTGTAGCATGTCCTAGCTGAAGTACAATCAGTGCTTCCACTGGAGCCACGTGATCTGAAATAACTGTACTGTTGGGAGATATGACTGATGAAAATGATGCAGTGTGGAGTTCATGGCAAGCCGTAATCAGAGCAGGATGAGCAAGAGTATGTCATCCAAAGCAGATAATTACAGTTTTTGAAAATAAGCTCCTGGTGTGCTACTGGACCCTGTGAGGACAGATTGCTTGGCCATGTGAAACCAAGTCACCATGCACCCTGAACTGCCCATTGTGAGGTATATCCTGTCAGAACCACAAAAGTGATAACGTTGGATGAGCCCAGTGCAATCTTTGAAAAACTGGAAATGGTACATTGAGGATTAAGCACAAGAAGTACTAAAGGGCACACAATCTACATGAGCCTGTCACCCATCACTTCCACCAGTGTCTCAGATCACTCATATGGACAAATGGGAGTCCCATATAACCAGCTGAGGAAGAAAGAAAAAGGCTGACCTTGGCTTACAGTTTGTTGACTCTATATGTGAATGTAAACTGAAGTGGAAAGCAGCAGTGTTACACAGAAGCTTCACAGGGGTGGCTTTGAAAGAGAAATATTTCTCATTGGATGAAACTTAATGTATTGCATTTGGTCATCCACTTCATGTAGAAGGAGAAGTGGCCCAAGAGAAGAAGAATCACACTCCTTGGGTAAATGGCCTAGTCAGGGGCCTGGAAGAAGAAAGGTTAGAAGATAGTTTTATCAGTCAATATTTAATCAGAGAAATAGAAACAGTATATATAAAGACTTATTGTAGTGAATCTGCTTATGTGATTGTAGGGGCTGTCTAGGCAAGCCTAAAATCAGGAACAGCAGGCTAGAATTCTTGGACATGAGATGAAACTGCTATCTACAGGCAGAATTTTTTCTTTTTCAGGGAATTCCTCAGCTCTGCTCTTAATGTCTTTCAACTGATGAAATCTAGGATAATCTCCCTTAAAGTTAACTGATTATGGACTTTAGACACATCTACAAAATACCTTCACAGCAACACCTAGATTAGTGTTTGATTGAATACCTGTAGTCTAGCCAAGTTGACACATATACATGATCTTAACTGTCCACCGCTTATCAACTTGGCACCCACACACATTTCCTTTAATTACACTCTTCAAATGAAGACCATGAGTCCTACTTCCAACTAACATGAAACATTCTGTGTACAATTGAAAACACATTAACCCTTTCTCCAGGAGAGGATGCCTTTGGATGAAGTTCACTCTCTTTTTTATACCCTGTAACTTAAATATTGTGATATAAAGTTAACTATTTTTTTAATGTTCGTTTTTGATAGAGCACAAGAAGGAGAGGGGCAGAGAGAGAGAGGCACAGAATTTGAAGCAGGCTTCAGGCTCTGAGCTGTCAGTGCAGAGCCTAATGCAGGGTTCAAACCCACAAACTGTGAGATCATGACCTGAGTTGAAGTCAACCAACTGAGTCACCCAGGTGTCCCTGAAGTTAACTATTATTAATAAATCTTATGTTTGATGGGATAAGAGAGGGAAGGAAACAAAAATATTTGGTTAATAAATATACATAACAAAATGAGGAAGAATTATGCATACTATTACTGTTCTCATTTTTACAACTGGTCATGTAGCATTTATAACTACCTTCTTTCACTACACATTTCATATCTACTTTGCCCTCAGCAAGCACCTCAGTTGGCTTTGATTCTTTCCTGGGAGGATAACCCAAATATTCCTAAAGTGTCTGAGTCCTTAGGAGTCCTCCCTGAATCCAGGTGCAGTTTTCCATTAACATTAATTGCAGGATGCAGCAGTAATGAGACACCCTAAAGGATCTCTTATATTTCACACATAATCTTCTTACATCCATTATGTAGTACCAATTTCCTCATGGTAATCAGGACCAATCACTCATTCAGTACAGTAACCACCTCCTTTGCCTGTTGATTCAGAAGCATGAGGAGCCCAAAGTGGCCTCAATCCAAGGTGGCAGCTTCATCTTTGACTTTAATGGAATGATTGTTGTATCTTCTGGTGGAAGCATTCCTCTCTTTGTAACTAAGACTTCTAGTCCAGCAGAGCCTAAGGTTGCTGGGATGGAAAGCAAAAATTTTGCTGTTGGATCACTAGGGGTGATAATGAGTGGAACCACTCCCATTTGCACCCCTTGATTCCTGGACTCTGGGAAAAACAGCACCATATATTGGATGCTGATTTAAAGCATATACATAATCCTCAAAGACACTTCCCCAGTCCCACAAGATACTGCTACCTCACTGACACTGAAACTGAGGCTTCAAAAGGCGATTCTAATACTCCATCAAGACCACTTCTTCAGGATGATAGAAAACATGGCAACACCATGTGAGTAGCATGAGTATGGGCTTGTTGCCACAATTCATTTGCTGTGAAATGAGCCCTCTGATCAGAAGCAAATGTTACTTGAAATACCACAGTGATGCATAAGGTGCACTATAAGTCCCCAGATGGTGGTTTGGTGGAAGCATTGAGTGCAGGAAAAACAAAGCCATATCACCCAGGGAATGATGCCATATTAGTGACTCTGTCAGTCTCTGCTACTGGCAGACTGGGAACTCAGCAGTAGCTGTAACCAGGACAGTCACGATGAATGGAAGTCCATGTTGCTGAGTCGATGCAGAACCTCCATCTTTGGGACCATGGCCACTTTGTTTTATGAGCCTACTGGGCAATGACAGGAGTGGCTGAGGAAAGAGGCTGACTGATATCCACAGAGTTGATCATCTTATACATGTATTAAGATCCTCCTCTGCTGAGATACACATTCACGTTGGACACAAATATCGTCACATCATTTGCCTGCTCAGACCTATTCATATACCACTTCCCTAGACCTCCTTATCACACATTTTTCCAGTCATATTCCTTCTAAATCCCTGACCATCCAACCAAACTATTGGCCATAGTCTATGAATATAGATTCTTGCTTCTGGCCATTTCTCCTTCCAGGCAAAATAAGCAACCAGATGCTCTCCTTCCAATTTTTCCCACTGGGAAGATTTCATTTCATCATCGTCCTCCAAGAATGTCCCAGAAAGGGACTATAGTACTGCAACTGTCCTTATTTGGGTGGTACTTGCATATCTTACAGAACCATCTGTAAACTACGTTCACATTTTTCTCTTTGTCAGCCAGCTGGTTGTAGGGCACTCCCCATGTATGGGCTAGGAAAAGGTAGTATCATAGAATTGGAGGTCATGTGCATTTATTCAGTCCACTTCTTCATGCAAATTTGCCTTCAGGGCCTGCTTGAGCCAAGTCTCCTATATACCACTCTCATTTGGTAATGTGGTGCTGCTGTCCACATCCAACTTTGTGGCCTGGTGGGCACCTCAGATCTCATGGTGATTTGATGGACTATGATTAATTGTTGAGTCTCTACTAAAGCCCAGTAGCAAATCAAATGCTATTTCTGAAAAAGAGAGTAACAGCAAAGGATGGCAGGACTTCAAAATCTAAAGGCTCTGCACTGTGATTCACCAATAGGGGCCTGCCAAAGGCTCCCAATAGCATCTCTATCTGCCACTGATACTTCAAGCACCATCAGATATTATGGAACATATGGATCAAGTAGGAAAGCAGCTTGCCTAGAGGGCTGGACCTGTTGAAGAGCTTTCTGTCATTCTGGGCCCCACTCAAAACTAACAGCTTTTCAGTTCATTAAGTAAATGGGCCATAATGGCATATCCAAGTGAGGACTACGTTTTGTCTAAAATCCAAAGAGCACACTACATGTCATGGCTCTATTTTGGTTCTAGGAGGGGCCAGTTTCACTTAAAGTTTCACTTTAAGAAGGATATCTCAAGGTGCCTGTGAAGTGTCTGAATTTGGCTCAGGTCATGATCTCGCAGTTAGTGGGTTTGAGCCCCACATTGGGCTCTGCACTGACAGCCCAGAGCCTGGAGTCTGCTTCAGATTCTGTGTTCTGTGTCTTCCTCTCTCCGCCCCTCCCTCACCTGTGCGCTCTCTCTCTCTCAAAAGTAAATAAACTATATAGATCTATAGATATATACCACCACTTTGACTCCATAGAAATTCCACTATGGTGGAAGGCCTTTGAATTTTTGCTAAAGTATTTCCCACTCACTGACCTACAAATATCTTAACCATACATCTACCATCCTTAAGGAATGCCTTATTAATGTAATGGACTAACATGATGACTTGGGGAAGGGAAGTGTGATCAAGCTGTAGGTGGACTAAATTATGATCTAGAGCTGGAGAGTTGATATACCCTTGTGATGGTTAATTTTATGTGTCATCTTGGGTAGGCCACAGTACATATTTGCTCACATATTATTCTAGATGTTCTTTGAAGGTATTTATTAGATGAGATTAACATTTCAATCAGCAGACTGAGTAAAGCAGATTGCCCTTCATAATATGTGTGGGCCCCATTCAGTCAGTTGGAGGCTTTAATAGAAAAAAATTGGCCTCTCTTGAAGAGGAAATTCTGTGAGCAGACTGCCTTTAGGCTTGAACTGCAGCATCAGCTCTTCCCGGGTTTTCCAGCCTGCATGACTGCCCTGCAGATTTTTGACTTGCCAGCTTCCACAGTTGCATGATCCAATTCTTTAAAATAAGTCAATCTCTTTCACTGTGTCTACCTTCTGTTTGTTTATATACGTGTGTATATATGTGTTTGTATACATACATGTTAGTAAATATATACATGGGAAATCTATACATGCGTGTATGTGTATGTACACATATATATCTATGTGTATATGTGTGTATTTGTGTATAAACCTCTAAGTGGTCCTGTTTCTCTGGAGAACCCAGACTAGCACAGCTCCTGAGGTAGAACAGTAAAGGTGTATTGCTAGCCTGAAAACACAGTGGTGGTCTTTACTAACAGGTGTTTAGAAAAAAAATTTTTTCTAGGTCAATAGCTCTATACCACATACCAAAGTATATGTTAATTTGCTCAAGCAACAAAACCATATCTGGAGTGCAATTAGGATTACCACCTGATTAAATTTATGATCATCTATTGTCACTTAAGATCCATCTGTTTCCCACATAAGCCAAATAAGTGACTTGAATGAAATATGTTGGATATCACCACCCCCCTCATCTTTCAAGTCCAGTGACACAAATCTCTGCAATCCCTGCATGATTATGGTATTACTTTTCTTTTTTAATTACTATTTTTGTGGGTAGAGGCAGTTATACCTACAAAGGCTTCTGGTTGGCCTTCCTTAACATAATAACTCTCATGCTACAGGTCAGAGAACTAATATGGGGGTTCTGTTGCCAAGTAGGTCTATTCCAATTATGCATTTGGAACTGGGGAAATAACCACAAGATGGGTTGGGAAACTAATGGACTCTAAAATTCCATTGATCACCTGACCTCCATAAGTCCCTACTCTAACTGGTGGACCACAGTGACATTCTGGGTTTCCAGGAATTAGAGTTAGTTCAACCAAATGTTCATTAATTCCTGAAAAGTATAATTATTTTTTACCCATTGCAGCTGCTTTGGCATTTACTTTGGTAAATGGCCATAGTTTCCTCTGGAGAAGGGTAGGTGAAAGATTAACAATATAAATTTTTGACACTGTAGCAGTGTTCTTTTTCAGAGGGACCTGGGCCTTCCCTTTTATTCAAGGGGCTCTGGGTCTGTAAAGTGGCTCAGGTTTGGGAATTGGTTGAGGGGTTATGAATCACTGTAGTAATTCTAGTTAGACTTCTGTTCACTCAGCCTAGAAGTCTTCTGCTTATATAGATCAAATAAGAATTTAGTAATCTAGGGGCGCCTGGGTGGCTCAGTCAGTTGGGTGTCAGACTTCAGCTCAGGTCATGATCTCCCAGTGGGTGGGTTCGAGCCCCATGTCGGGCTCTGTGCTGATAGCTCAGAGCCTGGAGCCTGCTTCAGATTCTGTGTCTCCTCCTCCCTCTGCTCCTCCCATGCTCATGCTCTGTCTCGCTCTATCTCTCAATAATAAATAAACATTAAAAAAATTAAGAAAAAGAATTTAGTAATCTAACCATATATGTCTTTTCTAGGTATACTGTGATCAATTAGCAAACACCATAGGTCTCTGTGAGTCAGACTACATTGTTTACTGCTTTGGCTTTGCTGCTCTTTACATAACCACACTGGCCAGGAATCCGGCCCCTGCTACTCCAGGATCCCATTATCCTCATTATATTTTTTAAATGTTAATTTGAGAGAGAGAGAGAGAGAGAGAGAGAGCAGGGGAGATTCAGAGAGAGAGGGAGACAGAGGATCTGAAGTGGGCTCTGTGGTGACAGCAGAGAGCCCAATGTGGGGCTCAAACTCACAAACCATGAGATCACGACCTGAACCGAAGTCAGATGCTTAACACACTGAACCACCCAGGTGCCCCTCCTTATTGTATTTTGAGATTCCAGTCATTGGTAACAGTTTCCACCATAATTTTCAATGTACAGAGAAAACAGAGTTCTTTGGTATGCTGAGCCTCCTCCTCACAGTTATAGTGAAAAGTTTGTCTTCTAGAATCTCTGGAGGAGGTTAGCAGGTCTTAGGTGATAAATATAGTCTAGCATTCCAATCTCCCTAAGCCTTTGGATACCTTACTCTGCAGTATACCAAGGAGGTTCTAGCATATCAACTTCATTTAGGGTAGTCCACTGTTAGTCCATGTTTTAGCTAGCCAGCCAATTAGAGCCTTTCTTAACTCCTCAAACCAAAACAATGACTCCAGAATCCGCCTGATACAACTTTATATTCTTTCCACCATAATCACACACCTTAAAATCCATTTACAAACATAACCCACAGATTTATATTTGCATAAATTAGAAAAATCATGCAGTTCTTTTGGTGTATAGCACAACTCCTTTGGGTCACACTTTGTACCTAACTTTTTGGGTACAGTATCCTGGGACTTGAATCTCTTCATTGGTTTAGAAGCAAAGAGGTATGGAAGGATTAGTCTTGAGGAGAATCAGCAGTGCCTTTCCAGGCAACTACCTCTGGGGGGGCCATGACAAGTTCTTCAGGCAAAGGAGAAGTAACCTCAGGCAGGGGTAGTAGGGCTGCTTCTAATGGCAAAGAAGACTCAAAAGAATTTACGGGTTCAATGTCCCTAGCTTTGCTGTAACCTGTCCATGTATTCCAACTCCTATTTTCAGCATCCCATTTTTTTTTTTCCAATCAGTGCTCTCACTTTAAGAGAAGATACCCTAGAAGTTTAGGAATTTAATTTGCAGAGTAATACATCCACTGGCTGGATGAGGCTCTGGGCTTCTTTTTCAGAAATCTTGGCCTTGAGGGTACACGAGATAAGGTTTTTCTTCCAGGGAAGATAAAGAAGCTTTTAGGTCATTTATGCAGAGCTTGAACTGGGAGTTTTAAGTCTTGAGCTCATCTTTTTCTTTCTCCACATTCTCCAGCAGTTATAAGCCACCAGCCATATTAGTTTCCTATGGCTACTCTAACAAATTACCACAAATTTGGTGGCTTAAAATAACACAGATTTGTTCTCTTATATTTCTGGATACCAGAAGTCCAAAATCAGTTTCACTGAGATGAAACTGTCAGTAGGGCCTTGCTCCCACCAGAGGTTTGAGGGGAGGACCTGTTTTCTTGCCTTTTCCAGCTTTTGAGAACTGCCTTATTTGCATGTCTTGACACATAGACCCTTCCTTCATCTTAAAAGCTGACAGCATAGCATCTTCAAATCCCTCTCTCTCTCTGCTTGAGGTGGTTATATCGCTTTCTTTCTTCTAGAGTAGAATCTCTGACTACCTTCTTATTATAAGGGTACTTATTACATTTATTGTCCATGGCTTTGTGTTTGGTATCTGCATATTTGAAGAGGCACCCCTTCCAGTCTTTACAGAATGGCTTCAGTAGTGAAATCCCCTCACAAGTTAGCCTATCCAGAGATCCTGGGTGTGTCAGCTAGTGGGGTTCATGGGTAGGCTTGTTCTTAGTGTCTGGGTCAGAAAATTGGTGGGTTTGACACCTGGGTGCAAGGGATGGGCCTGGTGCCTACCTGGGACTGCAGGGGGCAGGCCTGGAGCTTGGATCCATGATGGCAAAGCTAGCACTGGAGTCTACTGGGCTGAACCTGTTGATTGGGTTTGTGCAGCCTGCCTGGAGCCTAGGATTGCAGGGGTTGGACTGATGCTAGGGTTCACTGGTCTTGGCCTGGGATCTGGGTCTGTCAGACAGAGCCGACTGTTGCTGTAGCAGGCTTTGAACCTCAGTATGCAGGAGCCAGCTTTGGTGCTTGAGTTAGCCTGGTGTCTGAGTCCATGGGGATGGGCCTAGTCATGAGTTCTTGGGGGCCAGCCTGGTTATGGGGTCCATTGGGGCAGGACTGGTACTTGGGTAAATGGAGGTGGGCCTGGTGGCTGGGACTGTGGGTGCTGGCCTGATGCTGGGACAGGCCTAGAGCCTGGGACCATGGGTACAGCCTGATGTCTGGATCTGTGGGAGCCAGTATTGTGCTGGAGTGGGCTGGGATATTGTCTGTATTGGCTGGACTGGAACCTTGTGTCTGGGTCCACAGGGGCAGGCCTGGATCCTGAGCCATAGTGGTGGACCTGGAGTCTGGGTCCTAGAGGCTAGCCTGGCACTGGTGCAGGCCTGGAGCTTAGGCCTGCAGGGGCTTGCCTAGAGCCTGGGTTCACTGGGAAGCGTGGTGCTGGGGTCCATGGCAAAGTTGGGTGCTCTCTTCACTCTCCTTCCACTATATGGAGGGCATAGTTCTCCACAGTTTATTGAGGGCATGGGGAAGGGGTGAGGCAGGTGGTATGAAATTGTCCTTTTTACCCTCTTGAATGTATCTTTTATTTCTGCACTCCTCCCAAATGCTATAATTGGTCATTTGGATTTCTTATTTCTTGTGAAGATGAAAAACTTCAAGTGTGGATGGTTGTTCATATTAATGTTTTTATTTGAGAGCGAGTGTTAAAAACTCCTATTCCACAATCTGGTTATCACTGCTCCAGTTCACGTGTGTGTGTGTGTGTGTGTGTGTGTGTGTGTGTGTGTGTATGCGCACGCATGTGCACAGTTCTATGATCTTTTTACACGTGCATAGATTTGTAAATATTTACCGTATTTGTATTTGTTTCCCAAAAACAGTTTATAAAACAATTCCAACACCTCAGAGAATTCTCTCATGCATCCCCTTTCTATTCAGACCTTCCCCCCCACCCTTAACCCCTGGGTTAATGTTCTCCTTATATTTTTGCCTTTTCCAGAATGTCATATAAATGAAATCATACAGTATGTAATTTTTGACTTTTTAAAACTGGTTTCTTTCCTTTAGCATACATAATTTATATTTATAGCATAATTTATATAGCATAATTTAGCATATAATATGGGTAAATTCATTTTTATTGTTTACTGTTCCATTATGTAGGTGTTCTAAGTATATCTATTTATCCACTGAAAAACATTTAGGTTATTTACTGTTTTTAGTGATTAAAATGATACTGTAGATACTTGTGTAGGTTTTTGTGTGAACATAAATTTTCATTTCTCTGGTATAAATATCTAGAAGTGGGATTGCTGGGTCATATGGGAAGTATATGTTTAACTTTTTAAGAAACTGCCAAATTGTTTTCTAGAATGACTTCATCATTTTTCATTCCCCTTAGCAATGTATGAGAGTTCCAGTTGTTCCAAATCCTCTCAGTGCTTGGTATTGTCACACATTTAGGGTTTTGAAAAGTCCCAGAGTATAAACTGATGAATATCTCAGATGGTAGAACATCCTACGTGAATGTTTAGAGAAGTGTTGACGCCTGTGTTTTTAGCTATTGCATGTTACTTTTGAGGCAGGGCATGGCAAGCCTGTTTCTATTGCTGGACCACAAGTTGAGTGGAGGGATTCAAGCCTTAACTGGCAAGAAAGACTCAAAGTTGAGATGCACTGTGCATACTCTGATACTAGGGGACAGGAAGGAAGGCAACAAGTTTATTTACATACACACATTACCAGAAAATACACAGGAAATGAAGGAACCATGTTTGTAAGGTGGAGTTCATTTACAGTTGGAAAAGCTCTAACATTATCTTCATGATGTTTGGATGTCTGGCATTGACCATGATTGAGATAAGGGCAGAGACAGGTGAGATACTATTTAAAGTCTAAAGTTCCCCTGTAGGCCACAAAACCAACTTGTTTAATAATTCTAAGTGACTACATAGACTAGCTTGACTACATAACCAGTGAACAGACGGGCATAGAAGCCCATGCAAAGAAATTCTGCCTTGAGTTCTCCTGAAGTAGAGAGTCACACAGATCTTAGTGGTTCAACCTGGAGATAGAGTGCAGTCTGTGTGTGAATAAGGACACTGAGGAGCTTGCACCTGGATAATTTTCAGACTCTCTAATTGCTTACCTACCCTTTCTTTCTCTTGGTGAGTCACATCCTTTACTTTTAAATGAAAGCATTACATGGATGTGCTCTGTGGAATCTTGTCAGTCCTTTGCACATGTTAACTCTCTTTCATCTCATGACCTTGCAGTTAGGGCTATAAAATATGAATTTGTGAATTAATTCCTAGCCTGGTATATGTATTTAGGAGTAAGTGGACTTGGATTCCAAAATCATGTTCACTCCTAAGGGCTGCCAAAACTTCATTCACCCACACATAGATTAGTTAGCTTAAAAGTCCTCATTTTATATATTTATTCATTCATAAAATGTTCATAAAAATTAATGAAAAAGAGCAGTGCCCAACTTCTTCAAAAGAAATCTTCATACAGGGGTATGGAATATAATCCAATCCTGTTTCAGACCAAAATATAAAATATTGGGCCTGCTTTTCCTAAGAAGCAGCTTATATATGAAGAGCTGTTAGAAACCAAAATTCATTTAGACTTTCTTCAAAGCATTCAAAGTACCTTCTACAAGGATATGGCTGTACTAATCCATTAAATTCCATATCTTGATTTCTCTCTGCATCTAGTTCATGGAACCTCAGGGAAATGACTCCGCACAGGATTTTTTTTTTTTTAATTTTTTTTTTTTTTTCAACGTTTTTTATTTTATTTTTGGGACAGAGAGAGACAGAGCATGAACGGGGGAGGGGCAGAGAGAGAGGGAGACACAGAATCGGAAACAGGCTCCAGGCTCCGAGCCATCAGCCCAGAGCCTGACGCGGGGCTCGAACTCACGGACCGCGAGATCGTGACCTGGCTGAAGTCGGACGCTTAACCGACTGCGCCACCCAGGCGCCCCCCGCACAGGATTTTTTGAAGATAGACTTGCTTCCCTCTGCATTATCCACAGTAGGCCTTTTGGGGTGATTTTCATTTGTTTGCAAAATTGTGAAGAATGCATTTGCATAGGTAAGCTAACCAAGTTGGTAAGTATAATTTACTGCCAGAAAATGAGAAAGAAGATAGTATAGGAACATTTCAGTGAGTTGTTATTCAGGTATGTAATTGCAAATAAAAAATACAGCCAAATCTTCACCTGTATTTCAGGATCAGTTTTTTTTTTTTCATGCCAAAAATCTCCTAGTAGTCACCACGCTTTTGTTCATTGACTCCAAATCCAAATATACATACCATTATTTTTATAACAGATACTCCTAGATTTTTTTTAAATTTAATTTATTTTTTTAATTTACATCCAAGTTAGTTAGCACATAGTGCAACAATGATTTCAGGAGTAGATTCCTTAATACCCCTTACCCATTTAGCCCATCCCCCCTCCCACAACCCCTCCAGTAACCCTCTGTTTGTCCTCCATATTTAAGAGTCTTTAATGTTTTGTCCCCCTCCCTGTTTTTATATTATTTTTGCTTCCCTTCCCTTATGTTCATGTTTTGTATCTTAAAGTCCTCATATGAATGAAGTCATATATTTATCTTTCTCTAATTTCGCTTAGCATAATACCCTCCAGTTCCATCCATGTAGTTGCAAATGGTAGATTTTTTTTCTTTTAATCAAGTTTAATTTTTAAAATGTAACCATTTTGTGGGGCAGGAATCTGAAAAGGATTTAGCTGAGCAATTCTTGCTTAGGGTCTTTCTGGTGGTTCCAGTTGGGTGTTAGCAGAGGCTACAGTCATCTGAAGACTTGATTAGATGTCCCAGATGGCTTATTCATATAGTTGACATATGTTACTGGATGATGGCTGGGAGGTTAGCTGGAGCTATTGACCAGGTGCCTACATATAGACTTTCTAGCATTACGATCTCAGTTTGGTTAGACTTCTTTCATGGAAGCAGTTTTTCCCAGAGTTAGAGTTCCAAGCCTCATCCTGTCCCTTTTTAATATCCCTTTCTTTAGTATAAATTCTTTGATGTTATATAAGGAGTGAGCTATGACTAAAGTCATTCTTATGACCATTTCATTTAAAGAGTTCTCATTCAATGTGAATTCCATGGTGTTGTGTATGATTTGAACTATGGCTATAAGCTTTTCCATATTCATGATTTTTATATATCCAACAAGATACAGGACATAGGTAAAAGCTATCTCCTGTCCCCTTTACTGTACTCATAGGGGTTTTCTCCAGTTAAAACTCTCTAATGCAAGAAAGTATGCTAGGAGCCTTCCTTGCCTTAGTATGATTTTTGATTTCAAATATGGCATTACTGTGGCTAGAGGCAATTTCACATTTATTACATTTGTTTGATATTATTATTTTAGGCTGTGGCTAAAAGTCTTTGTACATGCATTATATTTGGATTCTCAGTTTCCACATTTGTAGTTTCCCTCTAGCATGAATTCTCTGGTTGGAACCACCACCATATTGCTAACATTCACAGTTGTTTTCCTTCAGAGAGAATTAACTCATGCTGTGAAAATTCTGAGTTGTTTGGTAGGATCTACCAAAGCTGACCAAACATACATATGCTCTAGGACCCAGCAATTCCATCTCTACTATATACACATGAGAAATGACTATATGTACACCAAAAGACAAATATGTTCACAGAAGCACTATTTATTATGATCCTAAGCTGTAAACAATGAAAAAGTCCACAGCAGTAGTTGGATAAACTGTGATTTAATCATATGATGGAATTCTATATAGAATGGAAATAAATGAACTTCTGCCACATGCACTAATGATGAGTTTTAGAGACATAATGAGGAATGAAACAAGCCATATACAGAATATATGATGTATAACCCAATTTATATAAAGAGAATACATGATGTATAATCCAATTTATATAAAGGTTCATAATATGCAAAACCTAATTTATAATGTTAGAAGTCATAACTGGTAAATTTTGAGGAAGTAACAACTAATTTTTACTTCATATTTGCAATGAGAAATACAGTTCACACTTCCTTTCTTTTAAAACACTTCTGATCACAGTGTGGTCCATGGACCACTGGCAGAACTGTTTATTACTGGGTCACAAGAATATATGTACTGAAATTGAAAATAAGCAATTTTAAATGTTCGTAGAAACTTGACAGAGGAAGTTTATGCCTGGTGAATCTAATAATAAAAAATTTAGGGTTGTATTTTCAATGACTTTTGTCATTAGTCATTCTTTTTGTGTTTTATAGGCTCACAAACAATAGGCAAATATGTGGTATAGTACCTTAAACTGTTATATACCAATATACTTGCAAGCAACACCATGTACTATTTTATTTAAAGTTTACTATTACTTTAAGGTTTGACAAAAAAGTCGTATCCTTTACTGAATTCCCATGGTTTCTACCTTGTGAGTTTTCTGATGTACAATGAGGTTTGACTTACAACTGAAGAACTTCCCACATTCTTTACATTCATATGGTTTCTCTCCTGTGTGAGTTTTCTGGTGGCGAATGAGGTTTGATTTCCTACTAAAGGCTTTCCCACACTGAGGACATCCATTGGATTTCTCTCCTGTATGTATCCTCTGATGAACAGTGAGGATTGCCTTCTGGCGGAAGGACTTCCCACATTCATTACAAATATAGGGTTTTTCCCCGGTATGAATTCTTTGATGGAGAGTGAGGGTTGTCTTTTGGCAGAAGGACTTCCCACATTCATTGCAAATATAGGGTTTCTCTCCTGTGTGAGTTCTCTGATGTACAGTGAGGGTTGTCTTCTGGATAAATGCCTTCCCACACTCATTACATTGATATGGTTTCTCTCCTGTGTGAGTTCTCTGATGATCAATGAGGTATGACTTCTTTCTAAAAGCACTTCCACACTGAGTACATTCATAGGCTTTCTCCCCTGTATGTGTTTTGTGATGTCTAGTGAGAGTTGCCTTCTGGCGGAAGGACTTCCCACAATCCATACAGATATAGGGTTTCCCCTCTATATGTGTTTTCTCATGAAGAGTGAGGGCTGTTTTTTGACGGAAGGCTTTTCCACATTGATTGCAAACATAAGGTTTCTCACCTGTGTGAATTCGTTGATGTTCAATGAGATATGACTTCCTTCTAAAGCTGTTCCCACAGTAAGGACACTGAAAGGGTTTCTCTTCTGTTTGAGATCTCTGATGCATGATAAAAATGGACTTCCTGCAGAGGAACTTCCCATATTTGCTGTATGTATGGGGTTTCTTCTCAATAAGGGTTTGTGAATGGACACTGAGATTTGACTTTTCAATTAGGGCTATTCCATCTTTATTGTATTCAAGGGATTTTTCTCCTCTGTGAGCCCTAGTATGTGTAAATAACATTCCTTTCATAAGGAAGGATTTTTCACATTCATTATGATCTAATGATTGCTCTGGAGTTTGATCCTTCTGATGTTGAATAAGCTCTTGTTTACCACTCACACTCCTTTCTGTTTGTTTATAGAGATTCACTGTAGTATGAATTTTCTCATTCTTAGAATTGAGGAGTGATTTCTCCCATCCATTACTCTCACCAAACTTCTCTCTTCCAGGGCTTATATTTCTACTGACTAATTCTGAAATATTTTTAAAAACCTTTCCATCAGGCTTATATTCACATAGTGCTGTTTTTGAAATAATACGGTTCTTGCCTATAGTAAGTGTTTTCCCAAAAATATTACTTCTTTCCTTAATTAGTCTTTTGTGGTTGAATATGACTGATCTAGAATGCCTGTCTTGGTATTCTTTGAACTTCACTAAAACATCTTCAGCTTTCCCATCTTCTTCTAGAAAAGAATACAATTAACAACACTGTAAGTCTTCACATAAATGTTATGGATTGAAAGTATATACAAACAACCTATTGAGTGACTGTATGCCTCACTATTGTGGTCTACAGAAAGGCCAAAATAAATTACCTCTTGATAGGGAAAATTTATATGACATAAACCAAATCCTGCCATACTGTTAAAATGTGGAAAAATTGGCGTAAGAAAAGAACACTCATGGGGCACCTGGGTGGCTTAGTCGGTTAGGTGTCAGACTCTTGATTTTGGCTCAGGTGGTGATCTCACAGTTGTGAGTTGTGCACACTGGCAGTGGAGAGCCTGCTTGGGATTCTTTCTCTCTGCCCTTCCCCTGCCCGCCCCCCCAACATTCCTTTCTCTCAAAATAAAATAAAAAGAACACTCAAATTTTTGGCATATTATAAATACAATACCTGCATTAAGCAGGTATAATAAACACAAGGATAAGTAAACAGAAGACAAAGGATGATGAAAATGACACTGTTCTTGAAATGGGCAGATTCACAAATAATGGTGTGAGCTTATCAAGGGTACTAACCAGTGATCAAGAAAAATGTTCAGTTAGAGATGAAAGCCTAAATATTTATTCCCTTATGCCTAAATAAGTATTATAAAATACTTCCATTTGTTTCTTCCTCTCTTGCAAATGACTTTTCTCAAGCACTTATTTCCTAGTGTTGAGAGGAACACTAGGCCCTAACTCTCCACACAACTTATTTTCTCTTGAACGGGAAGACTTTGGGAAATGTATTTCCATTAGGAATTGTAAAATAAACCAGAGGACAAAGCATACTTGAAATGTGAATATAATCACCATTGTATGCTGACTGCTGCTGCCAGAATGTTTATTATACTAAATTCTCCTGACCATCAATTCTAACTTTTCCTCCTTTCATTTGCTGAATTATTTTTTCAGTTTTCAGGAAGGATGAGTTCAAGTTTTCCTCCCAATGCAGTAACATACCTTAACTCCACTACTCCCTATGGGGGATACGAATGACTGGATTCTTCAACTGTATGCTTATAATGCTGACTTACCCTCACTATCATTTTTCTTATAAAATTTTGGCTATATCTTATGATTGTTACCTTACTACCACCCATGTCTAGTAGGGTAATTTTAAATATGGATTCATTTTACCCGTGACTTGCATCTTATTTACAAATAGCCCTTAACTGGTAACTGCCCAAGTATCCATCAAAAGGTAAATGGTAATATTGTATCATGTATGTATAAAATGGAATACTATTCAGCAATAAAAAAGGAAAAACACCTAGTGATACACAATGACAAAACAGATGAATCTCAAACATTTTTCAGAGTGAAAGCTTTATGCGAAAGAGTATATATTATACAATTCCATTCATGTGTAATTCTAGAACACACTGAAACTAATCTGTATTAGTAACTGGAGTTATATCATCTTCCTGAGAACCTCAACCACCTTCAGGGACATGCTACTATCCAATTTATCCAAAAACCTTCATATATTATTTCTATCCTTTAATGTCTAATTTGTCTGAAATTAGATTATAATTATAGTGTGGACCATCCATTTAAAGAAATCTTTTAGGGGCACCTTGGTGGCTCAGTTAAGTGTCCGACTTCCGCTCAGGTCATGATCTCACAGCTCGTGAGTTCAAGCCCTGCATCGGGCTCTGTGCCAACAGCTCAGAGCCTGGAGCCTGATTCATACTCTGTGTCTCCCTCTCTGTCCCTCACCCACTCATGCTCTGTCTCTTTCTCTCTCAAAAATCAATAAACATTAAAAAAATTTAAAGAAATCTTTTAACAACCTGCTATTTTAATATGAATATTATATGTAAAATGCTCCATTTGATAATATTGCCTTGCCGACTAAAACTTATGATCTTGGAAGTCAATATTTTATTGACTAATTTCTGAGTATACATTAACACATGGTTATCTGAGATAAAGGGATGTGATCTTGGCATGTATATTTAAAAGAACTTAATCATTAAATGATTTCTGAATGGACGAGAAAGATGTTTTTCTTGCATGGTATCAAAGAGTCAGGTAACTATTGAATAGCTAGCCTCTGTTACAAGCTACAGTAAGGAAAAGTAAAAGAGAGAAACTTATTTGAGGGAATTGTTAATCAGATGGGGAAAGAAGTTTGATCATACCAGAGGATGCATCTGTTTACAGTTTACATACATAAGTAGAATATGAATGCAGCAAAAAAGGAATTGACATGGTCTGGAGTAGTCAAGGAACATCTCATGGAGGAAGTGAAACTTGATCTTTTAACTGAATGATATAGTAAAGAATATAACTTTGCCCAAAGAGACATCTGACATTTGCCTTTGGCTTCTGGGAAGTAATCTCTAAGCCCTTGGAATATGTATTTGTTTGCCTGGGAAGCTTTGGCCAGCCAGAAAGTAACAATGTAATTTAGGGTGAGGTCTTTGAGCCACACCAACATTGTGATTTAGGGTGGGGGTTTTAGGTCACACAGTATTAGCTCGACTTCTTAAGGGGCTGAAAACTGAGATGGGCTACATGTATTGTTAATCATGCCTATGTGATGGAGCCCCAGTATGAACTCTGGACAATGGGCTCAGGTGAAGCTTCCCTGGTTGGCAATATTCTGTACATATTGTCACACCAGCAAGGTAATGCTGTCTGTGACTCCATAGAGAGAGGTTTACCAGAAGCTTCATGTTTGGTACTTTCCTGGATTCTGCCCTTTATGTCTGGATGATTCTAATCTATACTTTTTTCCTCTGTGATAAACCGTAACTGTGAGTACTATGGCTTTTAGTAAGGTCTGTGAGTCCTTATAGCATACTGTTTATATTAGCAGTAGTCTTGGGGACCCCCAAACTTATAGTTGGTGTCAGAAGTAAGGTGGTCTTGTGTGTTCTACTGTACCCTCTAACTTTGTAGTTGGATAACTGCAAGTATCTATATGGGTATATAGCAGCTGTCATATAATGAAAAGTCCAGTTGTGAGGAATGAAATCAATTGTATGGAGTATATCTGGGAGACTAGAACAAAGAGAGATGAGCAAGAGTTCTCAGTCACAGAGAGAAATAAATTTGGAATGATCAGATGGGATATTCTTCTATCAGCCCTTGAAAAAGAAGGGATTTAAATTTCATATAATAAGTAATTTCTTTTTGGCATATTGACAATATAAACTGAAAGAAGTAGGTAAACATGATGGCAAATCCAAATAGTAATTACAGAAGTTACTGAAATAATATGCTCTCATTTTGGAAGAGGTCAGTAGCAAATGAGGATATGAGAGGATGTAAAGATATTTCACAAAGTGAAATAACACAAATTGTGGAGAGATCAAGTGTAGCAGAGGTGATGGAATCAACCTGATACTACAAGAGACTGACTATGGGGAAAAAAGGATATAGAAATAAGTAAGGATAAGGTAAACATAAGGACTATTATTTATGCTATATCAATAACCAAAAGGATGAGATAACTGTTGTTGTATTGCTATAGGCAGATGAAAATAGATACTAGAGTTCAGGTGGCAGAAGTGGGCTGAAAATATGTATTTGAAAGCCATTCACATAAAACAAGAAAATCACAACTTGAGAATGGATCAGATTATTATAGCTGATAGGACTTTTACAAAGGCAAGAACTGAGGATGAAGAAAGATCCTTAAAGGATAACAACAAGAGACCAGTGAAATAAAATCCATTTATCAACAAATATTTATTTTCCCAGGCAATAAGGGGGAAGAAAAGCAATGAAGATGTGAAAAGGCACCTGGGAAATATGTTAAGAATGAGTTAGTGTTTTTCACCCAAATCAAGGTGGGTAGGTATCAGGAATCTGAGCGCTATGATATGGAATACAGAGACTTATTGGAAAGAAATTTATTGAAAAGAAGTGATACTAAACTATCACCTAGGTCCAAAGCATATTGATTTTGAAATTTGATGGCAGGTGTCATGGTGAGAATAGGATATGAGCCTGAGCACAAGAAACAGTTAAGACATTGCACAGGGAAAGAAAGGAAAGAATATGAAAACTAAGAGGAAGATAAATATTAGACAATGATTTCTCTTTTTGTGGAGAGATTTAAGAATGCCTATAAATAGAAGACTAAACAAAGGAAAGAGGACTAAAATGTTAAAGACATGAAAATTAAGCAGAAAGGCCTAAACCAGCAGTTCCCGAAGTGTGACATGGATCTTAGTACGTGAGATCCTTATGCAGGAGAATTTGGGAAGGTAGTCCACAAAATCAAAACTCTCTTGTTAATAATAACAACCTTGTCTTTTAAAGGTGGGTGTCTCATTTGTACTTACGGAATTTTAATTTATGAAGGTGGCTGAGTGATGACATAGGCTAATCTCATTGAAAGGAGATTTTCATTACATTTCCTTAGAGGAGAGGGCACACCATGCCTTGTAGGGCCACATAGAGGAGCAGCAGGCTTGGTCAGGACACAGAAAGGAGAGAGGGGAAAGCCTATGCCAGAGCCTTTTGTGGGACCTGCTTGCATGGGAAAGGCAAGGCAGGGTAGGAGAAACAGTTTAGGATTAGCTTTTTAGAGTAGTGTTGGAGGCTATGCGTCCGTAGTTGTATGGTACCTAGTCCTAGGTGATTTAGGACACAGGAAATGTTGGCTCGGTGTGTGAGAGTTAGATAAAGCACATGGTTGAGGGGATGGACTTGGGATTGGTTGGTTTTTATATAAAATGTAGGCTCACCAACAGGTGGTTTACCATCCCTACGAAATCAGCCAGCTCTAGGAGGGGCAATCTCTCCCCAGCCAGCAAGGCCCTCCAAAGTTTCAAAATATCATAAAATATAGAAGATAAAAAAATGATTGATACAGTGGGTAAAATGCAGGCACATCAACATAACACTGGCACCAATCTATAATAGTAACAACTACATTTCTAATTCATAGGGAAAAAGTTTCATGTAAGACTGTTCTTAATAGAGCAGGAGAAAAAATCACTTTTATTAGATCTCCACCCTCGAGTACACATATTTTCAATATTCTGTGTGATAGTTAAAGAAGTATGCATAAGGCACTTCTGTTGCATATCAAATTATAATATATTTTGTAAGGAAAAGTGACGGTGTAATTATTTGAGCTGAGAACTGAAAACAGGGGCCTACCCCTGCCATCCCACTGTATCCAAAAAAAATGTTCCTGTGAAATATTTCATAAGTTGAGATGGCATAAAGTGAAGAAGCAGTTACCATTAACTTATATGGGAAAACTCTTAAGTGTTCCCAGATCTGAAAAATAACCTGTCTTTGGCTTTTCTGACACATCTTGTTAATGGATGTGTAAAATAAATTGAGATAAAGCAAAGATGCTCACAGACCATAGTTCAAAGCTATGGTAGCTTGATGCTGTGAAGCTGAGTGCAATTCCTGGGAAGGAGCTTAGCAGTGCCTTTATAGCTAGTTCACTGCAAAACAAGCACTGAAAGCTGGTTTTGCATTTCACCTTTTTTTGTAAAAGCAAAAATCATCTTTGGATTTCTTTTGGTTAGTGAAAACAGGTACAAATGGAGGTCTCTAGTAAAAACAAAGTGGCATAACACAAACTTTCAAAACACAGGGTATCTATCTTTTTGTGGAATAGCATTTTTACTTCAGTAAAACTATTATTCAGATGTGGGTATCTGGTAGACATTTTCTTGAACAATGTGAGCCTATCAATTCAAGGGAAAACATGTGCCAATATTTGTTACCAATGATAAAATCCAAGCTTTCAAGTGAAGGGTGTTATGTTGGAAAGCATTATTTGCTACTGTGAGCTTGTCAGCTTCCCAACAGACTTTTCTGATGACGTTGGTGATGATATTAACACATGTGGGTTATGGGTTTTTTCAAGTAATATTGTATATGAGAATATGTCAAAATTTGGAAAATGTTCTGTTAGTGAACTGTTACTTTCCAAATGACTAATACATAATATTATCAAAAAATGCCTGGGTAAAATATCCATTTAAATAGACCACTGGGGGGAACCTGGGTGGCTCAGTCGGTTGAGTGTCTGACTTTTCCTCAGGTCACGATCTCTTGGTTTGTGAGTTCGAGCCCCACATTGGGCTCTGTGCTGACAGCTTGGGGCCTGGAGCCTGCTTCGGATTCTGTGGCTCCCTCTCTCTCTGCCCCTCCCCTGCTCATGCTCTGTCTCTCTCTGTCTCTCAATAATAAATAAACGTTAAAAAAATTTTTTTTAAATAGACCATCGGATTTTACATAACAGTCTACAAAAGTACATTGCTATGGTTTCAGATTCTGTATTGCAACTAATTGTTTAGGAACTACCAATTGTTACATTTGGGTGTGGTATTAATGAAGAATATCCATGACAATCTAAGAAGGCTTTTTAAATATTTTCTTTCAAACTACATATAATGCATGAAGGAAGGTTTTCTTCATATTTTCAAAATCAAACAACATTTTGCAACAAATGGAATGCAGAATCAGATGTGAAAATCAGCTGTTTATTAAGCAAGATATTAAATAAATTTTAATTATGTAACAATTCCACTTTTGTCAGTATTTTTTTTCTTTTGGGAAATAGTTATTTTTTGTAAAAATATGATTTTATGTCAACATGCAATGAGTTTATTATTTTTATATTGTATTAAAATGAATTAGTAAATGAGTGGTGAAAAATATTTAATTTCTAATAGGGTACACACACACATATGCACAAAATTCTTTTAATCCTTAATAATTTAAAAATATTAACAAGTCCCAAAACTAAAAAGCTTGAGAAACTGCTCAACTAGACATCCAGATTCTGGTAATGGCAAAGAAGTTTGTATCAAAACAACCTTCCAGCTGGTATGATAAACTGTGGACCAACTGTAAAAGACCAATTTGTTTTGGAAAGCACCTCTAACGAGTGATCAAAAGGAGGCAAAAACTTAAGTGGATATAACATTTGAAAAGGAAGAAACCACACTTCATAAGATCTACATTTATCCAGATATTCCATTGTGGGCCCTGGTAGTTTATGCAGCACCCAGGGGATAGATTTCTGGGGGAAAGTAGGAGTCATCCTGTGCAGAAAAATCTGAGATCAAGTTCGGAGTCACTAGAGTGGCTATAAATTGAGGACAAAATCTGAGAATGGAGAAGTCATTCTGAGAATGGAGAAGTCATAGAAGGAGAACCCCAAAGATAGTATAAACCCCTCCTCAAAACCTTGGTTAACTGCATCTTCAGGGCAAGACTGCAAGAAGCACAAAGGGAAAAGAAAGCTGGAATACTGAAAGAACTGATTACAGATTTCAGCAGCTATTTACCTTTGGGAAAAAAGGGTTGGTTTTTTTTTAACATTTTTTAAAAATTTATTTATTTTCAGAGACAGAGCAGGAGCGGGGGAGGAACAGAGAGAGAGAGGGAGACACAGAATCTGAAGCACACTCCGGGCTCTGAGCCCGAAGTGGGTCTCAAACCCACGAACCATGAGATTGTGACCTGAGCCAAAGTCGGACGCTCAACTGACTGAGTCACCCAGGAACCCCTGGAAAAACAGTTTTTAATTCTGGTCCTGTGCCAAGTCCGAGGAATCTGGTGAGAGGAACCTTTGGTCTTTATACTGAAACCCCAGAATGACCATGTATAAGAGCAAAGGCTGCATCCCAGCACTAAGAGAAACAGCATAAAGCTAAAGGCAAAATTGAAACTGAAATAGAAATCATCTAAAAAACTTAAAAGCAATCTTAAAAAGGAATCAACATGAGCCACCAGTAACTTAACTGCCTTCCAAGTGAAATCTCAACAATCTTCAGAGGCAGAAAAAGAATCCAGTATCTTGACAACATATTATCTACAAGGTTTTCCTGAGAAGAAACAGGAAATGTGATGAAGAGAAGATAAAAACCAGTTAATAGAATCACACTGATATATGTCCCCTATGTTGAAATTACAAGGTAAGGAATTTAAAATAACCACGATAAATATGTTTACAAAATCTACAAGAAAAGATAGAAATATGGGTGAAGAGATGGAGAGTTCAGGAGAGATAAGGATATGCAAACTTTAAAAACCTCATATCTTAAATACAAAATTCATTAGATGGGTTTAACAGCATAGAACATAGAGAATGAAGAATCAGTAAAGTGAAAGTCTGATTAACAGAAATAACCCAAATCATAAAATCGTTTTAACTCCTTAATAAACTCTACAGAGGATAGGTTAAAATTATTTAAAATATAATCAAGAACAGAGCAGAAAAATAATCATAGAAATGTTGGCCAAAATTTTTTCAAATTTGCTCTAAAACAAGAACTCAGTGAATGTGCTAAATTCACTTACTAGTTCTAACAGTTCGTTTTAGATTCCTTAGGATTTATTATGTACACAAGCATGTCATGTACAAATGAAGATAGTTCCCTCTTTTTTTTAAAAATTGTTCTAATTGGTAGCCTTTTGGCTTCTTTTTCTTGCCTTATTGTACTGATTGTGTCTAGCACAATGTTTAATAGAAGCAGTGATAGTGGGCATCTTTTCTGGTTTTGATCTTAGAAGAAAAGCATTCAGGCTTTCTACACTGCATGTGATACTGGCTATAAGATTTTCAAAGATACCCTTTATGAAGCTGAGGAAATTCCCTTTGGTTGCTAATCTGGTCTAAGGCTTCATAATAGTAACTGAATTTAATGATTTTCCCATGTCTACTGATGCTCCTTAAATTTTTTTTTTCTAGTTACATTAAGTGGCAGCTTAGATCCTTGGTTTTAGACCCCTTTTCACTTTTATATGGTGAATTACATAGATTGATTTTTAAATACCAAATCATCTTTGCTTTCCTGGGATAAGCTCTTTTTAGTCCTAAGGTTTTATCCTTTTAAAATATTGCTAGATTCTGTTTTATAATATTTATTATATATATAATATTTTATTATAGATTTTTTTTCTAGCTTCATGGAGGATGTTGGTGTTTAGTTTTTTATTCTTATAGTGCCTTTGGTTGTAAATAATGTTGGCCTTATAAAATGAGTTGGGAAGTGTTCTCTCCTATTTATTGACATAAAATTGTAGACTCTCTAATTGTCCTTTTAATGTCTGTAGGATCTGTAGTGGTGCAGCTTCTGTAATTTTTTTGTTTGTTTGTTTATTTTTGAGAGAGAGAGACAGAGCATGAGCAGGGGACGGGCAGGGAGAAAGGAAGACACAGAATCCAAAGCAGGCTCCAGGCTCTGAGCTGTCAGCACAGAGCCCAACGCGGGGCTCGAACTTGTGACATGAGATCATGACCTGAACTGAAATCAGATGCTTAACCAACTGAGCCACCCAGGTGCCCCACAGCCTCTGTAATTTTTAATTAGTGACTGTGTCTTCTATTTTTTATTAGTACATATAGCTATGGTTTATTAGTTTTATCAATTATTTTAATGAATCAGCTTTTGTCTTCACTCATTTTCTCTATTCTACTTCTGTTATGTAATTCATTGATTTTTGCTTTGGTCTTCATTTTTTCCATTTTACTAGCTTTTTTTTTTTTTTTTAAGTTTATTTATTTAAGTAATCTCTACACCTAACATGGGGCTTGAACTCGTGACCCTGAGATCAAGACTCACAAGCTCTTCCAAATGAGCTAGCCAGGCACCCGTCCTTTTACTAACTTTTGAGTTTAATTTTTTTCTTTTTTTAGCTACTTAGGGTGGCATCTTAGATCCTGGATGTAAATGGATAAAAAAAATAATAATAATAATAAAGGGGGCACCTGGGTGGCTCAGTTGGTTGAATGTCTGACTCTTGATCTCAGCTCAGATCATGACCTCACCATTTGTGAGTTCAAGCCCCACGTTGGGCTCTCTGCTGTTGGCACAGAGCCCACTTGGGATCCTCTGTCTCCCTTTCTCTCTGTCCCTCACCTTTTCTTTCTCTCTCTCTCAAAAATAAATAAACATTTTTTAAAAAGGATAAAAAAAATGTTAATGCTGCTTTAGATACATCCCATAAATTTTGATATTTTGCTTGAACTATCATTCAGTTCAAAACATTTTCCAATTTACTTTAGGATTTCTTCTCTGATTCATGGGTTATTTGGAAATGTAGTGATTAATTTTCTAATATTTGGGAAATTTAGAAATACGGTGTTTTTTAATTGAAGTATAATTGACACACATTATATTAATGAATTATAGTTGACCCTTGAACAATGTGGGGTTGGTGCCTCACACAGATGAAAATCCATAAATAACATCTGACTTCCCAAAAACTTAACTGCCAATAGCCTACTATTGACCTGAAGCCTAATAACATTAACAGTCAGCACATATTTTGTATGTCACATATATTATGTACTGTATTCTTACAATAAAGTAAGCTAGAAAAAAGAAAATGTTACTAAGAAAACCATAAGGAAAATATATTTACAGTACAGAACTGTATTTATTTTAAAAATCCATGTGTAAGTGGGCCTGCTTAATTCAAATCTGTCTTTTTCAATACACAAATGTAATTCTGTTGTGGTCAGAATCCATATTATGATTCCGTTTTTTTTCAATTCATTGATACTCATTTTATAACCCAGAATATAGGGTCTATCTTGGTGACTATTCCATGTAAAACATTCTATAAAGATGAACTAGAGGAGCACCTAGGTGGCTAAGTCAGTTAAGCATCCAACTTCAGCTCAGGTCATGATCTCACTGTTCGTTGAGTTTGAGCCCCATGTCGGGCTCTGTACTGATAGCTCAGAGCCTGGAGCTCCTTCAGATACTGTGTCTTCCTCTCTCTCTGCCCCACCCCTGCTCATGCTCTGTCTCTCTCTCAAAAATAAACATTAAAAAAAAATAAAATAAGAATGGGGCGCCTGGGTGGCTTAGTTGGTTGGCGTCTAACTTCGGCTCAGGTCATGATCTCTCAGTTTGTGAGTTCAAGCCCCACATCCGGCTCTGTGCTGACAGCTCATAGCCTGGAGCCTGCTTTGGATTCTGTGTCTCCCTCTCTTTCTGCCCCTCCCCCACTCACACTCTGTCTCTGTCTCAAAAATAAATAAAACATTAAAAAAATGATGAACTAGATACAAATGATTGATAGTGTTTTCAAGCATTCCATAGCTTTATTGTTTTCTTTGTTCTCTCGATTACTGAGAGAGAAGAGGTGTTTATATCTCAAGCTATAATTATAATGCTCTTTTCAGTTCTGTCACTTTTGTTTCATGTATTTCATGCATTCTCAATGGGGGTTTCTCCTAAGGGAGCAAAATTATTCTGGGGAAATGAAAAAAAGTTTCTTAAATATTATAATAGTTTGTGGCCCTTCAAACAGCAACAGAACATAGAGTATGTTATTAAAATTTAATGGGGGCAATTAGAAAAAGAGTCTAAAAAGACTCCTTAGGGAGTGATAATGATAAAAAGCTGAGAAACACTGATGTATTTTGAAGCTCTGTTAGGATTGTTATGACTTCTGATGAAGTGTCTCTCTTTATCACCATAATATTCTGTGTTCTGAAATATACTTGGATGTATAGCCACTCCCGTTTTGTTATGCTTTGTGTTTGCATATGTAACAGGGTCTCATTCTATTTTTGAAGTCTTACTGCTGACAACTTCCTAGACCCACTCTTTTTTCTCCTCTTGTTCCACACCTGGGCAAGCCAATAGGAGAGCTTGCATGTTCTTTCTGTTGGTGCTGGCAGGAAGTTTAAACTATGCAATCACTAGCCCACATGTAGAATCCTCACGACCTACTCCCCAACCACAATAAACACAAAAGCCAGACACTCCCCCTTGCACTCTCAAGCCATTTTAGGACCAGTCTGGGAACCTTCCCTGTTCTTCCCAGAAAGCCTCATTAAATTATGTCAGATTTCAATCCTGACATGAAGTCAAATTTTAGGTGAGTGGGGTGGGGTGTTGATCTCATCCTCAAATGGAGCAACCACAGACAATATGATATATACTTTTTCATCTTTTTATGTTATACCTTCCTGTGTCTTTTTATTTAATTTTTAAAATACATATCACATAGCTGGGTCTTCCTTTTCACTTCAGATATTAAATAGTCATTTTTAGGTATTGCATTTGTTTGTTATTTCTATGTTTGCTCTCTTGCCTTATGTTCATTTCCGCTTTACATCCTTGATGATATTGAGGTCATTTATTATGGCTATTTTAGCATCCTTGTCTGCAAATTCCACCACCCCTGATTTTATTTACTTGTTGTTGTTTTCTATTGACTGATTCCCCCCCGCCTTGTCTATAGGTCCTATTTTCCTACTTCTTCATATATTTAATAATGTTTGATTGGACATCAGGCATTATCAATTTAATGTTGCTGAGTTTGAGATATGGTTATATTTTCATGAAGTATTGCTCTTTAAATGGCATTCTGAGGCAGCCATAGAGTTGTAGCACTAGGATCTCCCTTCAGAAAAGAACTTGCCATTGATGTGCAAGAAGTAGTTACCTGACAGCCTGCAATTGTTAGCATCTTCAGGATGCTCTTCATATGATGAATCAAACCACAGTTTCCCCAGGAGGTGCCCATCCAAAGACTGAACACTGAGGCGGTACTAGAGGCTGCCTATTTCTCTCCGTGGCAGACTCCTCAGATGGATAGGAGACCAGCTAGGTCTCTAGGTCTCTAGAGACCTAGGTCTCTTTGCTTCAGACCAGCTAGGTTGGTTGACACTTTGTCAAGTCTGCACAATGATCTGAGGTTCTCCCTGTCCAATCCTGTTAGCCTCTCCCCCTTTCCTTCCATAGGTACCAGATCCATATCATGATCTAATGGTTTCCTATATTTAATCTTACTTTCTTCTCCTTTATCTTCCATAGATGTACCTCTAGGAAATTTTTACATTCCTAACTCTATCTCAGCATCTCCATCCTAGAGGACCCAAGAGACACATAGCAATTATTTTTGGATTGGTTTAATCCTTTTGATGCTTTTGTTTAAGCACTTTTATGGCAAATCTTGCAAAATCTTTAACCTATGCCTAATATAACCCCATTTATCAAGGGGTGGCCTTTCTATGTTTCTATCTAAAGTCCTATGTATCAACAAGTTCTCTCCATTCTGGCTAGAGGAAAATAAAATGATTCTTGGTGCAGTAGGCTATGGCAATTGTTCATCTTACAACACTATGGTAATTGTATTTTCCTTAGAACACGTCTTTGTTTAGTCTCATAGGGTTTCACCTATACACGTGCAGACTTATATTCAGCCAAAGACTCAAAGAGAACCTTTTCCATATTTGGGGAACTCTTTTTCTGCATAGCTCACTTCTTTTGGGAAGTATGTCCTGGAAATTTTAGCAACCTCAATCTCCTTGAATGCCCATGTCAGTCCCCTCAAGTCAGTAAAATTGTCAGGTTCTTTTTGGATTCCTCTCTCTGTACTGCAGTCTGGAAGTTGCCTTCAGATGAAAGCCTGGAATGAGGTAGGGCTCATCTCATTTGTTTCTCTTCTCTCAGGAATCCAGGCCTGTGCTGCCTGTTGTTCAATATCTGAAAATAGTTTTGTCCAGTTTTCTTGTTGTTTCCTGTAGGAGTGTAATTCCAGACTCTGTTACTTGCTCAGGGCTGGAAGCAGAAGTCTTGAATTATAAAAATGCAGGCCCAAATGGCTTAATAATGATTTTCATCAAACATTTAAGGAAGCAGTAATACCAGCATAACAAAAATTCTATAAGAAAATAGATGAAGAGGGAACACCCCTTGTCTTTTTGATATTGCTGACACAATTCTGATTTTTTCAAGGACATTACAAGAAAACTACAGACCACTATCCTTGGTAAAATCATGCATAAAAACTTACTAAAAAATTAACAAACCAATTTTAGTTATCTAGAAGAAGGATAATACATCTTGTCCAACTGGGGTTCATCCCAAGAATCCAAATTTAATTTTGTTTAATATTTAAATTATTTAATGTAATACATATAGTAACAGATTAAAGGAGAAACATCGTATGATCATCTTAACAGATGCAGAAAAAGCATGTTAAAATCAACATTCATAATTAAACTTATCAAAAACGAGGAAAAGAACTTCCAGAATTTAATAAAGAGCACTTATGAAAAGCCTACAGTTAATATTAGGATGAAGAATGAAATATTAAGTGTCTTCCTAATAAATTTAGTGAACTGATAAGAAACTCACTCTCACCACTTCTATTCAACATTGTACTGTAGATCCTAGTCAGTACAACAGAGTAAGAAAAAGAAATGAAAGCAATAAAATATACAAATGTAGAAGTGGAATATCTTTTTTCTAGAAGACATATTTTGTGTGTAAAAAACGAAAGATATATACTAAAACAAAGAACAATGGCAACAACAATAAAACTTAATAAGTAGAATACAATACAATAAGTAGAAGTATGCAAAATCAATATATAAAGATCAACTGGGGATGCATATTTTAACAACAAACTGGAAAAAGAAATTTCAAATATCCTACTATTTACAATGGCATTAAAATATTAAAAGATTAGATATAATGAAATATGTATTAGACCTCTATACTAAAAATAATAAAACATTGCTTACAAGAAGTAGAGAAGGTAATTAAAATAGAAAAATATAGTATAGTCATGGACTGGAAGACTCAATATTGCTAAGATGTTAATTCTCACCAATAAAAATTCTATTACCTTTGTTTAAAGAAATCAAGAAGTTGATTCTAAAATGTATTTGAAAAAGAAAATGACCTAGAATAGCCAAAAGAATTTTTAAAAGAATAAAGTTAGAAGACTTACTATGACTTCAAGACTTATTAGAAAGTTCCAACAATCAAAGACCAGGTAGTATTGGCAATAAGACTTAAAAGATAGCAAAGGAAAGAACAGTCTAAAAATAGGCTGACACAAATACAATCAATTTTTTATAAGATCACCAGAGCAATTTAATTCAATGTAGCACATGATGGGAGAAACTGTTATCTATATGAAAGAAAACAGACCCTTAATCTTACCTCACATCATAAACCAAACTTAACATGAGATGGGCGACAGAATTAATAAAAATAGCAAAATATTCATAACATTTTTAAAAGAAAAGACAGAAACTATCATCACAACCTAGTGGATCTCAAATATTTGAGAGGTCAAAGAAGTAAGTATAAAAGAAAATAATGATACACTGGATTTCATCAGAGTTAACAGTGTGTGCTTATTAAAAGACATAACAGACCTGAGGAAATATTCACCATACATATATCAAACAAAAGACTTCTATCCAGAATATGTAAAGAATTCCTACTACTTGAGGGAAAAATATACTACCCAATAAAAATGGGTAAAACATTTGAATAGGTACCTCTGAAGAAGATAAAAAAAACACTTGAAAAAGTTCTCAACATCAATGGTCACAAGGGATATCTAAATTAAAACTGCAAAGATATACTACTATAACCTTCAGTCTGACCAAAATGCAAATACTGATAACATCAAATGCAGAAGAGAATATGGGACAATCAAAATTCTCATACATTTTTGGTAAAAGTTTAAAATGGTACAGTAACTTATAAAAACTGGCAGTTTCTAAAAAAGTAAAATATACACTTGCCTAATGAATGAGTGATACCACCTGCTACATGTTTCCTGAGGGGAAATAAAAACATATCCACAAAAAGATGTTTACAAGAATGTTCACAGTAGTTTTATTCATAACAGCCCCAAACTGGAACATTTCGAATATCTATGAACGGGAGATATATAAACAAACTGGTATATTCACACACAACTGAATACTATTAAATAAACTACTTATTTACGCAAAAATATGTATATATCTCTCACATATTAAGCTGAGTTAAAGTAGATATGAAAAAGGTCTAGGATAGACAAAACTATGCTGGTAGAAATCATAAGTGTGATTGTCCTAATGGGAGGGGCTGACTTGGAAGAGGCCTGAAGGAACTTAATGGGTTAATGGAAATGTACTTTATATTGGGTGTGACATACATGGGTTTATGCTTCTGTCAGAACTCAAAGGACTTCACACTTAAGATCTCCATGTACAGTATACTTACAAAACATGGAGTAGATTCTTGGTAAGGAAATAGCAGTCTCTAAAAACATAAGGCAAACAAAGAAATAGCAGTCTCTATAAACATAAGGCAGACAAGGAAAGAACTTACATGAGGAGTGATATTCACAGCTAAAATTTAGATTTTAGACACACTGAAGTCAGTCATGTATAGGCATGTCAAAGATCTCAGGCCTTTAAAAACAGATCCCTAATAAGATGGCTACTATTAAAACAACAACAACAACAAAAACAACCCCAAACAGAAAATAACAGGTGTTGGTGAGGACGTGGAGAAACCAGAACACTTGTGCATCGTTACTGGGAATGTAAAAATGGTATAGCCACTATGGAAAACAGTATGGCAGTTCCTCAAAACGTTAAACACAGAATTATTGTATATTCCAGAAATTCTACTTTTCTTTTAATTGTTTGTTAATTTTTTTTTTAAAAATGCTTTATTTAAAATGTTTTGTTTAAAATTGTTTTTTATAACTAAAAAAGCTGAAAGCAAAGACTCAGATATTTGTACACTCATGTTCATAGCATAGCAGCATTGTTTATAGTAGCCAAAAGGTAGAAGTAACTCAAGTGTCCATTGGATAAGCAAAAAATAATATATACAATGGAATATTTCAGCCTTAAAGGAAGGAGATTCTGATATACTACAACATGGGTAGACCTTGAGGACATTATGTTAAATGAAAAAAGCTAATCACAAAAACGACAAATACCACATGCATAACTCCACTTATATGAGGTACCTATGAATAGTTAAATTCATAGAAACAGAAATTAGAAAGGTGGTTGCCAGCAGCTAGGGGGAGGAGGTAATGGGGAGTTATTTTTTAATGAGTACCGAGTTTCAGTCCTACAAGATGAAAAGAGTTCTGGAGATGGATGGTGGTGATAGCTGCACAATGTCAATGTACTTAATGCCACTGAACTATATGCTTAAAAATGGCTAAGATAATAAGTTTTTAGTTCTGTGTATTTTGCCACAATTAGAAAAAATAGATCCCCAAAAACATTCAAAGGTGCTAACTACCTGAGTCCACTGGATTTTATCTGTACAGACTCACCAAGGTAGCTCTGACTTGGAAAAATTCTCTCTGTTGTCCATAGTTCTTCTCCTTGTTCCAACTTACGGATCATATCGGGCTTAGTCATGTGAAACCCTGATAATAAAAAATGAGACTTGGTCTAAGCTGCTTGGGCTTCAAAACTATTGAAGGAAGAGAAAGATATAGCTCTAAGGTGACAGACAAGGCACACATTAACATCTTAGCAAAGTTAATACCTTGCACTGGGCAAGTGTGGACATAATCACACTGGCTCCTAATAAAAAAGGATTCATCACCTCTGATCTCTGAAATTCAAAGCTCCATATGTTTCAAAAATTCTTGAAAGGAGATGTATGAGATTGAAAGATTCAAGGAATTTTTCTTACCAACAGAGATGAGGTGGCAATAATTTTCCAACATGACATCCCTGTAGAGGGTCTTCTGAGCAGGATCCAGCTGCTGCCACTCCTCCTGGGTGAAGTCCACAGTCACATCCTTGAATGACACTGATCCCTGCAAGGGCAGACTCTAGTTCATCCTAAAGTGATTGGAACTAGTGAGAACTAGATATTGGAAACCACGTTCAGTGGTCAGACTAGTTTTCTTATTTTATCTTTTGTATTGTAGAAAATTCTCTGTGATAATACAGTCTGTATTTACTTACTATCTCATGCTAAAAATATATAAGATCATACTATTTACCTTGAATGTGACTGGTTGCTTGGTGGATCAAAATGAATAAAGCCCTGGCCTTGCTCATGAGAAGTTACAGGCTAAGTGAGAGGCATACATATAAATACATACACCCAACAGATATTACAGATGTGATGACAGGAAGATGTACAAGGGAAAATGCTACAAAGTAAAGAAAAATTTTATTTTGTATACCAAAGCTTCACTGAGGACATCAAAATTTTGTACTCATAATGAATTTGTCTTATACAGGGTACCACCTTTTAAAATTCATGGGGAGAATCATTGTTGCACTATATACTAATTTGGATGTAAATTTAAAAAAATAAAAATAAAATTAAAATTATAGCAGCACTATCAACAATAGCCAAAGTATGGAAAGAGCCCAAATGTCCATTGATGGATGAATGGATAAAGAAGATATGGTATATATATATATACAATGGAGCATTACTCAGCAATCAAATGAATGAAATCTTGCCATTTGCAACTACGTGGATGGTACTGGAGGGTATTATGCCAAGTGAAATTAGTCAGTCAGAGAAAGACAAATATCATATGATTTCACTCATATGAGGACTTTAAGATATAAAACAGATGAACATAAGGGAAGGGAAATAAAAATAATATAAAAACAGGGAGGGGGACAAAACATGAGACTCATAAATATGGAGAACAAACTGAGGGTTATGGGAGGGGTTGTGGGAGAAGGGATGGGCTAAATGGGTAAGGGGCACTAAGGAATCTACTCCTGAAATCATTGATGCACTATATACGAATTTGGATATAAATTTAAAAAAATGAAAAATAAAATTAAAAAAATCAATATGTAACTGCAATATGAAAAATCAGTTGTATTTATATGAAATGAAATCAATTATACAAAGTAAAATATAACAAAATAAAATTAAAAGTCATTAAATACCTAATAATTAATCTAAAAAAATTCACAGGGGGAGGAAAACCAATTAGTAAGCTGAGGAAATAGCAAAAGGCACAGTATGTTAGGAAAGAGTCTTGGAACTCTAAGAAGAAAAAGGTATATGGAGTTAGGTAGTGGGCATGTTTATCTAATAATACTGGATTTTTTCTGGGGTACATGGCTGGCTAATCAGAGGAGTGTGTGACTCTTGGGTCTCAGGGTCATGAATTCAAGCCCTACATTGGGTTTAGAGATTACTTAAATAAAAATTTAAAAACTTAAAAAAATACTGGATTTTTTCCCTACATATTAGGGGTCTTAAAAATGTACTGAACACACTCCTAACATATTTATATTTATTTATAAATCATCAGTCAGCATTAATGGCAATCCACATCTGCTCTTGGATGTAATTTGTTGGTATTTTCCTCCCTTTCAATATACTGTCTTGTACATTCCATTGTAATGCATACCCCACTTTGCTTGTTCTGCTGCTTTCAGAGTATGAAGAAATGTTAAGCAGTACATATATTATTTGATAAAATTTGTACTTCAGAGGCAATACCCTTGAAGACTAGAGAAGGCTTGAGATGTGTTGGGTGGGAAAGACAATTAAGTAACCATTGTTGGTGATTTCCTAGATTAAGGTGGTATTAGTTGTCTAGAGAGGGGAAAACTGTTTAGTACATAAGGGGTTGCAACAAAATTGGTCATAAATTGGTTGTAGAGTAGAAAAAAGAGGCATAGCTCTTGAGTTACCTGCATAGGCAAGTGGTTAGGTGCTGAGACTAAGAAATAGAAAACACAAGAACAAATAAGCTAGACCAAAGGAGGTAATGAGGTAGGCCTTGGAAATGTACTTGAAGTGTCTATGGGACATTCAGGTGATCATGACTTTTGGAGACTGGATATATGGTTCTGACACTCTGGATAGAGGTCTAGGATGGAGAGAAGTGTTTGAGAGTCACTAGAATTAGATCAGTGTTACCTTTATGTGGAACTGTGCACAGAGAAAAAGAGACAGTGAAGAGAAGAGAACTGATTGACATCTGGGGAAAACCAGTATTTTGAAGATGGGTAGATAAAGAGGAATTTTCTGAAAGACCTGAAAACACGAAAAAGTACCCCCTTTGATTCAAAGTAGAATATTACTTTTTTTTTTTTAAGTTTATTTGTTTTTTTGAGAGGGAGAGCATTGCATGCATGAGCATAAGCTGGGCAGGGGCTGAGAGAGAGGGAGAGACAGAATCCCAAGCAGGCTCCATGCCTGGGGCTCAATCTCACAAACCAAACCATGAGATCATGACCTGAGCTGAAACTAACAGACACTTAACTGACTGAGCTATTCAGGTGCCCCTCAAAGTAGAATAGTTCAAGAATGGACTTTTTATCCTCCTCCACTCCCATATAAAAAATTAGAAGAAACTAAAGAAATAAGAATAAATCTGTAACAGCATTGAAATACTTGAAAGGTTTTCACTGGCAGCCCACAGTTTGTAGGAACTGGATAAAATAGACAGGATCAGAGAGGGAGAATGCAAAAACCTCAGGTTTAAAAAAAAGTTTATTTATTTATTTTGAGAGAGAGAGAGAGAGAACAGGGGGTGGGCAGGGGCAGAAGGAAGGGAAAAAGAGTATCCCAAGCAGGCTCTATACAATGTGGGGCTTGATCTCATGATCTCACGGTTCATGAGATCACGACCTGAGCTGAAATCAAGAGTCAAACGCTTAACTGACTGAGCCACCTACAGGCACCCAAAATCTCAGTTTTCTGTACAAGCTTGCAAGCAATCTCTATCTTGGAAACCTCACAAAACATCTTACCACAAACTAATAATGTCATTTACCAACTCTACCTCCCATTGTATCATTGCAAAACCTAGGTCAGTAGTGATGATCAAGGTTTTTCCATGTCTGCTCCTTGACCCCTCACAACTTAGATCTCAAATCAGTATCTAGATAAGATTCATTAAAGTAATATTTCCATTTTAAATCAAAATAATACATCTTTCAAGCAGTACTTTTGTGAGAAGCTTAAGAAAGGAGATGATGAATGATATATCAAGTTAATATGTAAACATGGGCTACAACTAGAAGGTACATGTGGGGAAGGCTTACATTTATATGGCTGGAATAAGAAAAACTGGGAACAGGGCTGCAACTAGGTGGGGCGGGTGAGGAACATAGGGTGCAAAATTTAGGGATGCACAGGCCCTGAGAATACTCCTTACATTTTGCGCCTAGGCCACTTGCTTGCCCTACTGGAGACCAGTTTCATGGAAGCAAATGCCAACATCCAGGAAATTTAAGGATTGGGAAGCAATGTTCATATAACCTGAAAACAACTTATTTCATAAAGAGAGGAAACATCATCTCACCTGAGGCATGGCTTTGAGATTTGCAAGAGATGAACCTTCTCTTTTGAGCCCTTCTTATGGAAAAGGGAAGAGTCCTGAGAAGGCAGAGATGGGAGGATACAAAGAGCCATGTGAAACCATATTTGACTTAGATCTCCCAGAAAATTCAGTTAAATCTGTATCACTTTTCACTGCTTCAGCTCACTCTCATGTATCCACGATGGAGGTTAGTGGGAAAAAGGACAAATCTTGCTCCCTCACCACCAGAAACCTAGTCTCTTTGTGAATTAGAATGGATCTAGGCGGTCTGTTGTAGCTGGAGAGGGAACATTGTGCTTTTCCCTTTGCAGCTCTACCTTCCACCTCCTATGGAAGACAGCTTTACCATCTACTTCCAAATAGTTCTTCATGGACTTTCTACCAATTTACACTGTTACTATCAGCACGTGAAAATACCTCTCCACACCCTGATGAATGCAGTTAACATTTTTAATCTCTGCCTATCAGATATATATTGTAGTTCTTGTTTACATATTTTTTATTATGGGAGAATAAGCTCCTTTTACTTCTTTTCTGTGATGGCATCTTCTTATATAATGTCTAATTTTTTAATGTTTATTTACTTTTGAGACAGAGAGAGACAGAGCATGAACGGGGGGAGGGTCAGAGAGAGAGGGAGACACAGAATCTGAAGTAGGCTCCAGGCTCCAAGCTGTCAGCACAGAGCCTGACGCGGGGCTCAAACTCACAGACTGTGAGATCATGACCTGAGCCGAAGTCAGACGCTTAACCGACTGAACCACCCAGGTGCCCCTATAATGTCTATTTTTTGTGTGTGTGTGTTTTTTTTTAATTTTTTTTTTAACGTTTATTTATTTTTGAGACAGAGAGAGACAGAGCATGAACAGGGGAGGGGCAGAGAGAGAGGGAGACACAGAATCGGAAGCAGGCTCTAGGCTCTGAGCTATCAGCCCAGAGCCCGACGCGGGGCTCGAACTCACAGACCGTGAGATCGTGACCTGAGCTGAAGTCGGACGCCCAACCGACTGAGCCACCCAGGCGCCCCTTTTGTGTGTGTTTTAATTTCCTAGTTGGTTGATATTATCATTTTTTATTTAGTAAATTAGCTATTTTAAATTGAAAATAATTTTCTTAGTTGCTCATATGACTATTAAAGTGTTCTTACCTTGTGAAGATTTTTTCCTTGAATGTTTTCTTGTTTAGCAATACTACCTATTATATAATCCATATTTTTTCAGTGGATATAAAATGCCATCTATATCATATAATACATATCCCTATATGCTTGAGAATATCTGAACTTTAATTTCCTCTACTTAATCTTTACTGACTCACCAGTATCATACTACTTAATAAGCATAATTACTGAAAATTCACTTATTTATTATTAATTTACTGACAGCTAATTTAAGTATTAACTATTGAACAACACTTTTTAGTAGTACAAGTATGGAACTAGAAAAGACATTAATCTTTTCACTCTGCAGTCTTCCTAGGGAGAGGATGATACCATGCTGAATGAAGTCTGAAGTACTGACTGCCACAGTGAATATTTTAATTAGCAAACTATTTTAATTATTATAACGAGAGGTGGCCTTGTCGTTAAAAGTATACCAAATACTTTTTATTATCTTGGAATGCCTGAAGAAGCCACTGACTCTGCCACTGATTTCATCCAGAAGCTGGAAACCTCACTCATATATCAGTGTTGAGAGTGTTAGTTATGGGCAAAAGTTTTTTGTTTTATTCCTGCTTGCTTATTCATGGAACACTGTTAATTTCAACTCATTGGTTTTAGTTCGTGTAGTGTTTCCCTGTAATGAATTTTACCATGTAGGAAATGAAATCTTACCTCTTCCTTTCCAATACTTATACCTCTATTTGCTAAATTGCTATTGAGTTACAATTTTGGAGGCAGGTTTAATGACCATGATTCAGATAATCAAATCTTAAACACCCAACTAGACAGTAGTCCTGAAGAGTTTCCCAATCACAAAAACATCACAAATAATAACAGTAGGTTGCAAACACATGCATGGTTACATTCAATCAAACTTACTTCTGAAAACCATCTCACGGTACCCATCTATCATATACAACCTCAGACAGCACATTACATAATTCCAGGCAAAGTCTCAAAATCACTTTCGCTTCTCCATAGTCACCTACAGCCTCAGACACGCTCACACCTAGTCTAAAATGAGACACACAAGTAGGGAACCCCAGGCAGCAACAGGACTCCGTCCACTTTTCACACACAATCGGTCGCAACATCTCACAGAGTAGCACGCACCCCAACGCAGCAGGTTGAGCACAGGCGGCCGCCTCAATTCGGTGCACACGCGCGCGCACACACACAGACACACACACACAGACACACACACACACACACACACACAGCGCCGGCTGTCTGAGGCCCCACTCCCAACGCAGAGCTTCCTTGGGGTCAAAACAGACAAAATCCGCCCCCGCGCGGAGCTCGCTCCAGGTCAAACTCGATTGTCACCCTCAGGGTCACGCCCACGGACCACGCCCGAGGCCCCGCTCTCACAGATCCAAGTGTCTGGTTGCCGTGGGCTCGGCTCCGGTTCCCTCCTCAGAATTACCAGGCCCAGCTTGGACTCCCGGTTTCCTCCCTGGCCTCCCCACTGGGACCCGCTCCCTAGTCTGCCCTCTTGGCCCGAGCTCGGGGTTCCCGCCTCCTCAGAGCCCCTAGGACCTACCAACCTCACCCCCGGCCAAGGATCAGTCGTCTGCGCCTGCGCACTCCCGCGTGGGCTGGAGCTCCCAGGAGTCTACGGGGCTGCGCTCTAGTAGCCTAGCTGTCCCAGCTACAGGCTCTGCGGTGTGTTTAAGTCAACGTCCGCGCTGTTCCGGAGTGGACTGCGTTTCTCATAGGCCCTGGGGGAGTTTGTGAACCTCATCCTCTGGTTCATTTTCCTTTACGCTTGCGGTCACCGTTTTCCTTATGGTGAGTTGAAACCCGGGTCTGGGTGCGGGAGTAGCTCACTGCAGGAGGCCTGGAGTTTCCCAGGAGCATATGGGACGGGTAGAGGCAGGAACGTCAGGCCTGTATGAAGAAGGTGATTGTGGGTGTGTGTGCGATTGTGTGCCTGCGCCAATGTGGGATGTGATCATGAGTGTATGCGTGTGTCAGAGAGTGTATGTATGCGCGCGCGCATGGTGGGGAGGCCCTGACTGGCCCGGATTGGGCTCCTGGGCCTGAGTGGGGGCGGAGCCATTACATGACCACGGTCAGCGGTGACTGTGAGGTGTGTTGTACTGTGAACTGTGAACTAGTGACATTGCTATTGTGACCAACTGGAGACTATCAAAATTGGCCTAGTGTAGCTTTTTTACTTTTAGTAAGATAGAGCGTCATTTTTGCAGTTCTGGGGCTGAGGAATCTGTGGACAAGATCCCTGTGTGACTCCATCTGTGCCTGTGAAAGACTTCGAGGCCCTAGTTAACCACAGAGGCCCCCTGTTCTAAGCATGGCCTTTGTTGCCTTCATCGGTGCACCCTTCTGTTGTCCAGCCTAGTGCTTAATGCATTGAAGGCATAGAGTACATAAGTGTAGCCTATTCTGGACCCAGTTGTAAATTCCATGGTTTCTTAGAATTGTTGCACTGGGTTTTCTTTCACTGCCTGTGTCATTTCACCTTATAGCCACACTGCACAAAAATACTGGTGCACAAAAATGGCTGTCAAAGGGAAGTTGAACATTTGAGACCTAGAACGAATGTTATAACTAAAAAAGCAAAGCCCTGTGTTTATTAAGGAGATTGTAGGGCTGGAATTAGCCACCGAAGACAGGATATTGAGGCTGCAACAGTGGGATTACTTCCTCTGGAGATTCCTCTTGGCAGCTCTATGAGGGCAAGCCCTGTATTACAGATCCACAGCATTTTTATAGCTCTGTTGACAGGAAACTGCTGTGAACATAGAAACAGACTCCAGTCCCTCGCTTCTGGGAACCTGAGTTTTCTTTATGATACAGGGAAGAGTCAACAGTATTCAGTCTTCCTCATACTTCCATTAGTGTATGTTTATGTATGGGGGGGGGGGCCTTCCTAGTGATGAGGAGATGTGTTCTTGTTTAGCCTGTCTGGTCTCCAGGAAAGGCCTACTATGTCATGATTCTCTTTTCCTTCCAATTTTTGCTGTATTCCAAAAGAAGAGCCATGAGAGGAGAACATTGTTACAGTCACACATCTCAAAGCCATGCTAAAAGTCATTTTGAGCTTTCTCTTTGTTTTATGAAATTTCATTTTTGTTTTTTGGGATATAAAATAACTTCATCTGAAACGCCCTGAAAAATAGTGATTTAGACATTTACCTGGGCATTCTCTTCCCAATTAATGATGGTACCATGAGGATGGATTGCCCTTGCCTGTTCCTCATCAGAATTCTTCCTACAGTTAATATTCATATAACCACTTGGAAACACCTCCCCTTGTACGCTTTTTGTGTAAGCATTCTTGTGATGCAGAAATAGTCCTTTTTTATTACACAGTTATTTGTTAAGGAAGAGACCAATGCTTAGGTAGAATTACACATTAGATACTTTAGACATTCTTCAGACACGAGTGGAAAAATGGCATGGTAGATGGTTTGATTGATTTCAGACTATATAATGGTCTCTCAGTCTCGAGCAGGGATCAGCAAACTTTGACCTTGCAGGCCAAATCCAGCTTGTATCCTATTTTTTTATGGCCTGTGAACGAAGATTGGTTTTAACATTTTTCAATAATTAAGAACATATCAAAAGGAGAATGGTATTTCATGACATGTGAAAATTATATGAAATTCAAATTTCTGTGTCTACAAATAAATTTTTGAATTTAATCAATAAAAAGAATTGTGGAAATTTGTTATCTCTCTTATTAAATAAGCACCTACATAATATCCTTGATTTTGCCTTTTGGCCCATAAAGCCTAACATATTTACTCTCTGGTCCTTTACACAGGTTTGCTAACCCCGAATCTAGAGTATCTAAATGAAAATCTTAGTTTTACCATTGAGTGTTTTTGAGTTTGGATAATATATTCAGTATCTTTCTATTCCATAACTTATTGTTTGTAAAATGCAAATAATAATATGAATTTCAAAGGGTTTTTGTGAAGATTAGTAGTTAATATTGACAGGGCACTAGAACAGTGGCTGACAATAATAAGTGCTTATGTTAAAAAATGTTATTATGTGAACCATCTCAGTCATTCCACATTCATAATAAGGAGCAGTGAAAATGAGAAGTTAATTGTAAGTAAGAAAATGAGTCATGTGCTCAGATGGTCTAGAATAGGAATCCGTCACCTTAAATGATTTGCCTTGGAACTGTATACCCAATTGTATATTTATTTTATTTTATTTTATTTTGTTTTGTTTTGTTTTTGTGTATGTGTGTGTTTTATTTGTTGTTGTTTTTTTGTTTTGTTTTGTCTTGTTTTGGTGTGTGTGTGTGTGTGTATTTATTTTATTAATGCATATTTCTCCTGGGGAAAAGCATATAATTTTACGATAGTACCAAAGGTGTACATGACCCAAACATGTTTTAAATCACTAACCTAGAATCAATAACTTATACCTGGAAGTCAACTTTAGGATGAGTTTGCCCAAAAATAATTTCCTGTATTATGTAAAATTGTTAATCACATTGAATCCAAATTAATCTTATATAATTAAAAAGATATTCTGATATAAACATATAAAATATAATGCTATGCAGTATTCATGTTTATGAACAAAAGTACTCAAGAAATTGCTAAATTATAAAGTTTAACTATTATAGGCATTTCTCAGCAATGTTTTAAGGATGATATCCAATATGATACATTAACTGGGCATTCATTGGAGAAAGGCAATGATAAAGCCACGTTTATTAAGCCTCTACTATGGATGAAACAATTTAGTCTGAAAATGTCACCCGAGTTGTGCTGATTCACAGGGAAATCTTAAGTGTCTCATACTGATGAAATACAGTAAAACAAGGTACAAGACTTTATAAGTTTATTTCAGTCACACTGGTTTTAGTGCTATTACCAGTTATTTTGCCAGCTTGTTTGTTTTCATAATAAGTAGAAAATAGCCCACCCTACAATTACTTTTATAAATACGCTTGAAATGGAAATTGTTATAGATTCCTGATGAAGAAATTAACATAGTCTTCTTGAAAAAATTATTAACCTAAGTTGAACTTATAAAATAGAAAGTTTTAAAAGTACTCATAATTTTAGCATCCAGAAGTAGTCACTGTTAACATTTTGCTATACATTATTTTAAAGTTTTCCTTGTACATATGTTTCTGATTGTGTTTTTTTTAGAAAAGTTTATAAGAATTAGTCATTAAAATAAGACCTCTTAGGGGCACCTGGGTGGCTCAGTTGGTAAAGCGTCGGACTTCAGTTCGTGAGTTCGAGACCTGCGTCAGGCCCTATGATGACAGCTCAGAGCCTGGAGCCTGCTTTGGATTCTGTGTGTGTCTCTCTCTCTGCCTCTCCCCCGCTTGCACTCTGTCTTTCTCTCTCAAAAATAAATAAACGTTAAAAAAAATTAAAAAAAAATAAGACCTCTTAGTTTGAAAAAGGAATTCAATCCAGTCACTGGTTTTGTTATACCTCCATGTCTGTAGTGTCAAATGACAAAACTAAAACAATTTAGTAATGAGTTTGATGTCTTTTATTCAAAGGAAAACAGTCCATAGGTTGGAGGAGTACTGTGCCTCACAAACAATGCAACACTTTTCTGGAGTGATTTTGGGCAAGAGAGAGTTTAATAGAATGTTAGAAGAGGCAACACAGAAATGGTGTGATTGGCTAAGAGGTCAAGGATTTCCTTATAAGACTAGCAGGTCCTATTTTTTAGGGTAAGGTAAGCTAGCTAAAGCTGAGATGAAGGATTGTGATTGGTATATGTTAGGTTTCCTTGACAGGTATTTCCCATTAAGTGCAGGCTAACTAAAGTTTAGATTTGTGATATGAGCTGGGCCACTAGGGTAGCCTCCATCTTGTGGGCCTTGATATACAAATTAACTTTATCAGTGGGGATAAAAAGGAAGTGACAATGATACCCAACTGATTTGACAGACCTTTTGACTATTTGCACCTTTTGGAATTATACAGATACAAATTTATGTATAATTCCAGGAGATCAAATGATAAAGTAAAGGTACTCAGAATTCTGTATTTATTTTTTTCTTTCCTTTTTTTAAATATAAATTATGCTGACAGGGATGGATTTATAATTTCCGATAACAGAATTGGATGTTAGTAGTTATAAATATGCATAAAATTCTGGCTTAGACCAGGGACAAGACTGAGTTTTGTTAATATTTTCAATTTGTTACCTAAGTGGATCAGATTCTCTGAGATAGTTTGTTTTTTTTAAATGTTGGGGCGCCTGGGTGGCGCAGTCGGTTAAGCGTCCGACTTCAGCCGGGTCACGATCTCGCGGTCCGTGAGTTCGAGCCCCGCGTCGGGCTCTGGGCTGATGGCTCGGAGCCTGGAGCCTGTTTCCGATTCTGTGTCTCCCTCTCTCTCTGCCCCGCCCCCGTTCGTGCTCTGTCTCTCTCTGTCCCAACAATAAATAAAAAACGTTGAAAAAAAATTTTTTTTAATGTTTATTTATTTATTTTGAGAGAGAGAGAGCTGGGGGGGGGGGGTGACGTGGGGGTGGCGGCAGGCAGAGAGAGAGAGAGAGAGAGAGAGAGAGAGAGAGAATCCTAGGCAGGCTCTGTGCTGTCAGCGTAAAGCCCAATGTAGGGCACAGTCCCATGAACCATGAGATCATGACCTGAGCTGAAATCAAAAGTTGATGCTCTACCAACTGAGCCACCCAAGCACCCCTTCTCTGAGCTAGTTTTATGAGACAGAGTGATGACACTCTCTGTAGTTGCTGTCTGAAAATCTGTGTGATAGTTAGGGAGTTCAGTCAGTTTCTGAAAATCTGTGTGATAATGTTAATGAAGACTATATTTGCAAGTTGTGCTCTGTAATATATTAGCGTTATAAAGAAGAGCAGGCCTAAGAAGCTCAAATTTCACTCTCAAAAAATGGTAAGAGGGGCACTTGCCTAGTTCAGTTGGTAGAGCATCAACTGTTGATTTGAGGGTCATGAGTTCACGTGCCACACTGGGCCTGGAGCCTACTTAAAATTTTTTTTTTTTTTTTAATTTTTAAAGGGGTTCCTGGGTGGCTCAGTCTATTAAGTGTTAGACTCTTGATTTTGGCTCAGGTCATGATCTCGCAGTCATGGGATTGAGCCCCTCACTGGGCTCCACACTGAGTGTGGAACCTGCTTGAGATGCTTTTCCTCTGCTCCTCTACCCTGTTCTCTCTGTCTCTAAAATAAAAAAATAAAAATAAAAAAAGAGAAGAGTTATGGAGTAAAATTAAATCCTCAAAGAGGCTCAAAGAGGTTTGACCATGCAAAGAATGGTGAAGGGATGATTAAGAGAAGTTGGTCTCATTTGATTACTCATGGAAAAACTTAGAAATTCTTTGTATTTTCTAGGAGGATATAAGATTGGCACTTGACTGACCTGAGTGTTAGGATATGTTGAGATCCCATGATTTGTGAGGCTTTTAGGATTGAGTCGGAGTAAGGTTGGGACCTGCATACAGAGAGATCAGGGATCAGTCATGGAATGATAAATACCAGAAAGAAGATGTATTATGTACTTAAAAAGATTTTGCCGGTTTAGCATGATTATCTATGTGATTCTGGACCATTCTGCATTTTGTATCCTCTAACTCAGGATCAAAGAAACTATTCAGTGAGAGATGGTGGATCATCCAAATTTAAAAGGAGTAGATAGCTATAGATTCCCATCAGTAGAAAAGATGTTAGAGACTTTTTCCCCCGACTAAGCATAGTAATATAAAAAAAGAATTAAGGATGATAGGTGGACTATATTGTAGCCAATACAAAAATTTACTGAATAATTTGGCATAAGGGTAGTGCTTAGGATATATTTAAAAAAATTTTTTAATGTTTATTTATTTTTAAGAGAGAGAGAGAGAGACAGAGCGCAGGCGGGGGAGGGGCAGAGAGAGAGGGAGACACAGAATCTGAAACAGGCTACAGGCTCTGAGCTGTCAGCACAGAGCCCAACAGAGGGCTCTAGCCCACAAACTGTGAGATCATGACCTGAGCTGAAGTCGGATGCTTAACATACTGAGCCACCTAGGTGCCCCAGGATATATTTTAAAATAATGGTCTCATACCCAAACCCAAGTAGGTTAGGGAATGATAATGTGAGATATGAAACAATTAAAACAATGGTAACTAGGAAAAAAATTATGTGACCTAATGATGAACCTGAAGCTTAAAGAAATTTTTTAATTTTATGTGAACTCTATTATCTAAGCTAAAGATTTAATACCATATTAGAAAAGAAATTCCATAAATTATATTTTCTTAGTCTGTAATGTAAAAAAAGGATATAAAAATGAACATTTATTGATAATTTATGATAGCTGTATAACATGCAGTTTGCTTATAATTCACTACTTCACTTAATTGGTTTATTGTGATTATTTTCTTCACTTCTAGCCATGTTTCTAGACATATTTGGATAATTGAGGAATCACATAATATATAGGAACTTTTGTGTAAAACAACCAGATTTCTGGAGTGCCTGGGTGGCTCAGTCAGTTAAGCATCGGACTTCGGCTCAGGTCATGATTTTGCTGTTTGTGCGCTTGAGCCCTGCATCAGGCTCTGTACTGACAGCTCAGAGCCTGGAGCCTGCTTTGGATTCTGTGTCTCCCTCTCTGTCTGTCCCTCCCTCACTCACACTCTGTCTCTATCTCTCAAAAATAAACATTAAAAAAATAAAAAATAATAAAACAACCAGATTTCTTAAAAATATGTAGAGAATCTGTTTCTGAAACACATTTCTGTAACTGCTTTTACCGTAGATTTCCAGCCATAGCCTATTTGCTTGCTATGTAATAGCTCCCTTCTTGGATTTCAAACCTGAAAACATTTTTTGAATTTCACCAGGAATACTTGAGTTTGTGCTTTTAGGGACGGGTAGCATTCAGGATTGTGGCCTTAGACTTCTCTTGAGAGAAGTGAGAATATCTGGGTTCTGCTCAAGAGGGAGTTGTGCTGAGATGTGATATGGAGAACAGCAGCTTAATCTCAAAAGGCTACACTCTCTGCTTCAAATGATTCAGAATATGCTCTCTGGAATATAAAGGTTATCTTTTAAGAAGCTAGGTAAAATTTTTTACCCTGTTTTCAAAGGAATGGGTTATGCTTTGTTGTGTTGCAGATAATACCTTTAAACACCTTCACTATTCTTCATGATATTGAGATCTTTCTTAGGCCCATCATATAATTTCTACCTTCCTTGATTCTTAGGGAGCTAAATGTGACTTGTGGGGCAACTAAGGAATATCCATTGTCAAGTAAACCAGGTGTTAAATTGTGTTTGAACTTCAAATTGGTAAAGATGTTCTGTTATTTTCTGACCCACCTTTAGAGAGAACAGATCATTTGTACTGATTATCAAAATAATCTGTAAAATTTACATGGTGATGGATTGAAACAAAGTAATTTATTAAAAAATAAAGTGAACATGTTCATTTCCTGCAACAAAAATTGTTTTATACCTACTCTGTCATTGAAAGTTACAATCCATGAACTTTGCATATATCAACATTTATTTAGCATTCTAGAAAAGACCTGTGACTGTTTCAAAAAGCTCCATTTTTCCATTTAGCAATTAACAAACAAAAATATAATAATCATAGCTAACACGGTTCTCTTTTTACACTGTATTGCCTCTTAAGACAAAGAGCCACTCTGGAGTTAAATAAAGTAAGACCTTTCTTTACCACTCTCATCTCTCTTATTCTTTGTGATTCTTTGGCACTCTAGTAACCCTAAAGTTCTTTCGATCCCTATGCCCTTCTCTGAAGTATTTCATTTTTGCCTATCAGTCATTAGAAATGTAACTAATTCTTAAAGTGCTTTACAAAATTTTTAAAAATTTTTAAAATTTGTTTTAATTCTTTTTTCTTAAAGTTCATTTATTTATTTTGAGAGAGAGACAGAGAAAGAAAAATCCCAAGCAGGCTCCACACTGTCAGCATGGAGCCTGAACAGGGCTCGAACTCATGAGATGTGAGATCATGACCTGAGTGGAAGTCAAGTGTCGGATGCTTAACCAACTGAGCCACCCAGGCGATGCAAATTTGTTTTAATTCTTATAAGTATTTATGTATCATTTCTTACTTATTTCTTATGTGCCACTGTGGCCACCTTCTTGTAGCAAGAGAAGGCTGGGAGAGTTGACAGAGCTCAGTTGAGTGAGGGCTGATCAGGCAGGGAACTTTAATTACATCTGTTATGCCTTTTTAAAAAATTTCACTTTTCAATTGTTTGCTGCTAATATATCAAATTAGCCAATTATTGTATAATAACTTTGTATCCAGAAATTCTGCTAAATTTACTATAAGTGCTGGTTCCTGTCTTATGGATTCTTTAGGATTTTATAAGCAAATAATTGCCATCTATAAATATTTTTTCTTCTTCTTAGCCAGTGTTTGTATCTTTCATTTATTTTTATTGTCTTGTTTTAATTGCTAGGACTTCCACCAGAGTGTTGAGTAAAAGTAGTGAAAGTAGACATTGTTGCTTAAAATTTTTTTTAATTAATTAATTAATTAATTTTTTTTTTTTTTAAATTTAGGGCATGGGAACAAGGGACAGAAGGAGAGAGAAGGAATCTTAAGCAGGCTCTGTGCTCAGCACAGAACCCAACATGGGGCTCAGTCCCACAACCCTGGGATCATGACCTGAGCCAAAATCAAGAGTCGGACACTCAACTGACAAGATACCCAGGTGCCCCATACTTTTTTTGATCATAGAAAGATATAGTATTCAGTATTTCATTACACATAGCTGGAGGATTTTCATAGATGCTCAATCAAATTTGGCAAGTTCTCTTCTATTCCTAGCTTGCTGAGAGTTGTTACCATGAAGGGATATTAAATTTTGTAAGATACTTTTTTAAAAAATATTTATTTATTTATTTCGAGAGAGCAGACAGGGTAGGGGCAGAGAGAGGGAGAAAGAGAATCCTAAGTAAGCTGTGCACTGTCAGCACAGAGCCCAATGCGGGGCTTGAACCACGAACTATGAGATCATGACCTGAGCTGAAATGAAGAGTCGGACACTTAACTGAACCAAACCACCCAGGTGCCCCTATAAGATACTGTTTCTGAATCTAGTGAAGTGATGTCTTTTCTCCTTTATTCAACTAATATGATGAATAAAATTGACTGGCATTTGGATGTTAAATCAACCTTGTATTTGTGCATCATATTGTATTTCCTTATCTATATTTCCAGATTAAATTTGTGAAATAGAAAAACATGTATTGGTCTCTGCCCACCCGACCCCTGCACTGTTCCTGGTACCTGGTATAGAACTTCTAAAACCGTTGTAATTTCTGAAGTGATAAGGACACTAGGAGCATCTTTTGTTCTAATATTTGGTCTTTGACTCTGGTTCCTGACACAGAGTTCCTATGTTCTTTGAAATTTCCTAATAGGAGTGTCTTTTGTTCCAAGAAGGCAACTTCTGGTGATCCTCTGGAAGAGGGATGGTCACCAGAAATATCAAGCTATGATTAGAAACTTGGAATTTTCAGCCCCACCCCCCTCCATGAAAAGGAGAGAAAGACTAGAGATTGAGTTAATGATTGATCATGCATGTGTTGAAGTCTCATAAGAATCCCAAAAGTACAGAGTTTGGAGAGCATCCAGGTTGGTGAATACATTCATGTACTGGGAAGGTGGTGTACCCCAGCTACATGGGGACAGAAGCTTCTTTGGCTCAGGACTCTTCCAGACTTTACCCTGTGTTACTCCTCATCTGGCTATTCATTAGTATCCTTTATGATATCCTTTATTTTATAATAAATTAGTAAACGTAATTAAGTGTTTCCCTGAGTTCTGAAAGCTATTCTGGCAAATGCTCAAACCCAAGGAGGGGATCATGGGAACCCCAGTTTATGGTCATTCAGTCAAGAGTACAGGCAACAACCTGGAACTTATGACTGGTATCTTAAAAGGTGGGACAGGACCATTTTGTGGGACTGAGCCCTTAACCTATGGGGTCTGATGCTACTGTCAGGTACATAGCACCAGAATTGAATTAAATTATAGGAAACCCAACTAGTGTTAGAAAATTGCTTGGTAGGGTGAAAATTCCCAAACATTTGGTGACCAGAAGTGAAGTGTCATAGTAGTGTAAAAGTAAAGGAGAAGCTCAGGAGAAGTGTGTTTTTCCTACTCAATTTTGTTCTTTCTTCCTTTCTTTCTTCCTTCCTTCCTTCCTTCCTTCCTTCCTTCCTTTCTTTCTTTCTTTCTTTCTTTCTTTCTTTCTTTCTTTCTTTCTTTCTTTCTTTCTTTCTTTCGTAAGCTCTAAGCCCACTGTAGGGCTTGAACTCATTACTCCGAGGTCATGAGTTGCATGCTCTACTGACTGAGCCAGCCAAGTGCCCCTCTTTTTTTAAATTCCAGTATAATTAACATACAGTGTTATATTAGTTTCAAGTGTACAATATAGTGATTCAACAACTCTATACATTACTCAGTGCTCATCAAGGTGACTGTACTCTTGATCCCCTATTTTACCCATCCGCCTCACCAACTTCTCCTCTGACAACCATCAGTTTGCTCTCTATACTGAAGAGTCTGTTATTTTGTCTCTTTTTTCTTTGATTATTTTCTTAAATTCCACATGTGAGTGAAATCATACGGTATTTGTCTTTCTCTTTCTGACTTCTTTCATTTAGCATTATACCTGTAGATCCATCCATGTTGCAAATGGCAAGATTTCATTTTTTAGGCTGAGTAATATTTCATTGTATATATACACCACATCTTCATCCATTCATCTACTGCTGGATACTGGGTTGCTTCTGTATCCTGGCTATTATAAATAATGCTGCAATAAAACATAGGGGTGCATATATCTTTTCAAATTAGTGTTTTCATATTCCTTGTATAAATACTCAGTAGTGGAATTAATTACTGTATCATATGATAATTCTATTTCTAATTTTTTGAGGAACCTTCATACTATTTTCCACAGTGGGTGCACCAGTGTGCATTCCTACCAACAAGGCAGGAGGCCACCAACAAGGCAGGAGTGTTCCTTTGTCTCTACATCCTCACAAACACTTGCTGTTTCTTATGTTTTTTATTTTAGCCATTCTGACACGTGTGATGTGATACCACATTGTGGTTTGGGTTTGCATTTCCCTGATGATCAGTGTTGAACATCTTTTCACATGTCTGTTGCTCAACTGTATGTTTTCTTTGGAGAAATGTCTGTTCATGTCTTCTGCCCAATTTTTAATTGGATTATTTGTTTTTTGGATGTTGAGTTGTATCAGTTCTTTATATATTTTGGAGATACACACACACACACACACACACACACACACACACCCTTTATCAGGTGTGTCACTTGCAAATATTTTCTCCCATTTAGTTGGTTGTCTTTTACTTTTGTTGATTATTTCCTTTGCTTTGCAGAAGCTTTTTATTTTGATGTAGTCCCAATAGTTTGTTTTTGCTTTTGTTCCCCTTGCCTCAGGAGACATATTTGGAAAAATGTTCTACAATTGATGTCAGAGAAATTATTGCATATGCTCTTTTCCAGGATTTTTATGGTTTCAGTCTCACATTTATGTCTTTAATCTATTTTGAGTTTATTTTTGTGTATGGTGTAAGAAAGTGGTGCAGTTTCATTCTTTTGCATATAGCTGTCCATTTTTCCCAGCACCATTTGTTGAAGAAACTGTCTTTTTCCCATTGCATATTGTTAACATTTTCTTAAGCAATTTTCGTAAAGCTGGGGCCCCTGGGTGGCTCAGTCATTTGAGGGTCCAACTCTTGATTTCAGCTCAGGTCATGATCCCGGGGTCGTGGGATTGAGTCCATGACAGGTTCCCTGCTGAGCTTGGAGCCTGCATGAGAGTCTCTCTCTCTCTCTCTCTCTCTCTCTCTCTCTCTCTCCCCCCCCCCCTTTACCCTCCCACCCCCCACTCCCCTGCTCACTCACTCGCTTGCACTCTCTCAAAAAATTTTTTTTTCATAAAGCTTTTGGCACCTCATTTTCTTGTAATGTCTTTGTCAGGTATTGATGGTATTGTAGTACTGGCCTCTAAAAACAAGATGTGAACTCTACTCCTCTATTTTCTGGAAAAGTCTGTGTAAAATTGGTATTATTTAAATGTCTGGTGGGATCCTATGGTAAAAACAGCTGGGCCTGGAGTTTTCTTTGTTTGTGGTAACAAATTCAATTTATTCAATAGGTATCGGGCTATTCAGATACTATAATTTCATCTTTTTTGTTTTCTTTAAAATTTTTTTAAAAATCTTTATTTATTTTTGAGAGAGAGAGAGAGACAGAGTGTGAGCAGGGGAGGAACAGAGGGGGCGGGGGTGGACACTGAATCCTAAGCAGGCTCCCGGCTCTGAGTTGTCAGCACAGAGCCTGATGCGGGTCTCGAATTCATGAACTGTGAATTTATGATCTGAGATGAAGTCGGGTACTTAACTGGCTGAGCCACCCAGGCACCCCTCATTTTGTTTCTTTTTTATAGTAAGTTGTATTTTTCAAGAATTTTGTCCATTTCATGTGTGTTGTCAAATTTGTTGGAATGAGGTGGTTTTTAGACTTCTAATATTTATGTATTCCTTAGTGATAAGCTCTCTTTCATTCCTGTTATTAGTGATTTGTCTTTATGATTTTTTATTTTTGATCATTTTAGCCAGTTTTAATCAATTTTGTTGCTCTTTCCAAAGAAATCACTTCTGTTTTGGCAACTTGTGTTTTTATTTCTATTTCATTTAGTTTTTCTCTTATTTCCTTCTAGGTGCTGATTGTTTTTAGCTTTTTAATTTTTTTTTAATGTTTATTATTTTGAGAGAGAGAGCGTGCAAGCAGGGGAGGGGCACAGAAGGAGGGGGAGAGAGAGAATCCCAAGCAGGCTCTGCCCTGCCCTCCAATGCAGGGCTCAAACTCACAAATTGTGAGATCATGGCTTGAGCCAAAATCAAGAGTCAGACGATGCTTCACTGACTGAGCCACCTAGGCGCTCCTTGTCTTTAGCTTTCTAAAGTGGAACCTCTGGTTACTGACTTCAGACTTTTCTTCTAATATAACATTCAAAGCCAGAAATTCCCTACTTTAACTCCATTCCACAAATATGTATATGTTGCATTTTTATCAATCACTTAAAAATACTTTATTTCCCTTTTGATTTCTTCTTTTACCCATGGATTATTTAGAAGTGTGTTGTTTAATTTCCAAATATTTGTGGATTTTCTACATACTTCATTTTTACCGATTTCCAACTTGCTGCCATTTGATCAGAGAATATATGGTATATGATTTTGATCCTTAAAAATTCATTAATACTTTATGTATGGCCTAATTATATAGTCTGCCTTGGTGAATATGCCATGTGCACTTGAAAGGAATATGTATTTGATGGTCATTAGGTAAATTATTGTATACATATTAATTAGTCCAAGTTGGTTGATAGTTCATATCATTTATATCCTCACTAATTTTTTCTTTTTTTTTTTTTTTTAATAGTTGAGAGGTGGATATTAAAATCAGGGCTGGGATGACAGTAATGTTGAAGTGAGTAAAGCCCCTGGGGTGCAAAATTTAAGGAGGCACTCATTCTTAGGGTCATGCAAGTACAGTGTTGTTTGATGCTGTTTTTAGGTACATACAAATATGTGATAATTATGTCTTCCTAATGGCACATGACAATGTGCCTTTGTCACTGGTCTAGCTTATCTGAAATTAATACAGTCACTTTAGTTATATATACTATATCTATATACATTATAAACTCCACAACACACTGCCTTTAATAGTCATATGTAGTTTAAAGAATTTGAGATAATAAAAAGAGTTATTATATTTATCCAGTGAGTTACCAATTATGCTCTCTTCCTGCAGATCCTGTTTTCCCACTGGTAGCATTTTGTTTCAGCCTGAAGAGCTTCCTTTTATCATTTCTTGTAATGCAGGTCTGTTGGTGACAAATTCTATTAGTTTTCTTTTATCTAAAAATGCCTTTATTTTGCATTCATTCTTGAATACATTTTTCTCTGGATATGGAATTCTGCTTTGTTAAAATTTAAATAATTTTTAAATTGCTTAGTGTACACTGCCACCTCTAATTCCAATCCAGTTTAACAGGGTGATACAATGTATTATTACTTGTTACTTAGTTACCCTGCATGTATCCAGTCTGCCATCCATACAGACCATAACATCTGCCTGAGTTTCTCTATACATGTCAAAATATGGGCCCAGACCCTAATTCTGTCCCCAATTGTAGTCACAAAGACTGAACTCCTCCACCAGCCCCAGCTTACACTCTCACAGAGAATATGTAAACACTTCTTTTTCTATACCTCTGTTTTAAAATTTGGAGGGAAGAAATTCTCTTAGAGCAAGCCCTGATACTAAGACCCCATGGCAGGCATGTATATCGAGTTAATCAATCTCTTTAACCGAGAACTGAATACTTTCATTGTAGACACATGCGCCCCAGGCTGTTTATATCATTTTTATTTAAAAATTTTGTATTTATTTTTGAAAGAGAGAGAATGTGAGTGGGGAAGGGGCAGAGAGAGAGGGGGACAGAGGATCCAAAATGGGCCCCATGCTGACAGCAGAGAGTCTGATGTGGGGCTTGAACCCACGAGTCATGAGATCATGACTTGAGCTAAAGTCGATGCTTAATCGACTGAGCCACCCAGGTGCCCCTATTATATACAGTTTTAAATGTGTTGTCCAATTCATTATATTCTGCCTCTGTGTTTATTAATTCTTTCCTTCTACTTTTCTTTGTTTTACTTTTTTTTTTTTACGTTTATTTGTTTTTGAGAGACAGAGGGAGAGTGAGTGTGCTTAAGTGGAGGAGTGGCAGAGAGATAGGGAGAGAGAGACAATCCAAAGCAGGCTTGCACTGTCAAGCATGGAGCCTGTTGTGGGGCTTCAACCCACGAACCATGAGATCTTGACATGAGCTGAAATCAAGAGTCAGATGCCCAACCGACTGAGCCACCCAGGCGCCCCTCTTTGTTTTACTTTTTTTTTTTTTTTAATGTTTACTTATTTTTGAGACAGAGAGAGAGAGAGAGAGCCCGAGTGGGGTAGGGGCAGAGTGAGATGGAGACAGGATCCAGAGAAGGCTCCGCGCTGACAGCAGAGAGCCCAGTGGGAGGCTCAAACTCATGAACTGTGAGATCATGACCTGAGCAGAAGTCAGATGCTTAATTGACTGAGCCACCCAGGCACTCCTTGTTTTACTTTTTTTTATCCCTAACTTGTTGAAAGGGGTGTCTCATTTATTTATCTTTATTATTTTATTTTCATTAATATAAGCATTAAGTTTATGATTTATCTTCTGACCACTATACTTGTATGCCCTAGGTACTACTGAAAAATTATTTAATGTTTGTAATATGGTTTCTAGAGGTTATTTATTTATAAGTTTTCATTTAAATTCCAGTTAGCGAACATACAGTGTTACATGTAGTTTCAGATGTACAACAGAGTGATTCAGCAATTCCATACATAAAACTCCTGTGTCTGGAGACACAGTGTTGGCAGGGGTTTGGGTTGGTCTTCTAAGGGAGGGGGCCCGCCACACTGAGACTGAGGCAAGCATGACTGAGAAGGGTGATTCTTCTGGAGTGTGTGTGTGTGTGTGTGTGTGTGCACGCATGTGGTTGATGTAAGCAAATTAGGTAGCCAGCATCCGTGCTGCTCTGTTTCCAGCAGGTGGCCCAGCATAAGCTGAGGAGTGGGGGAGGGAAATGGCATTAGCCAGTTCCTTTGTTCCTGGAGATGTCTCTCCCTGAATGCTGCTTCTTTGGGACACACCCCCAGAAGAGCAATTAAGCTCCCCACTGTGTGCTCCAGGTGCTCTTCAGATTGCTATTTCCACACTGTGTGTCCACATGCTGTTTGCCCTGTCTTCTCTCCAAGAGCAGTACAATGCCCTCTGGGCTCTCCCCAGCCAAGCCCACTAACCTTTAAAACTCCAGGCTTTAAGCCTTGCTGGTTGTAAGAACTCATGAAATTCAGCCCCTCTTGTTTTCCAAGCCACTGTAATGGGGAATCATCTTCTCCATGTACTCCCCTGTGTGCTAGTCTGTCTCTCACCCTTCTCTCCACCCACTTACTCCCCACCATGGCTGCCAGGGTCTATTTCTCTCCCAACTACGTCTCCGCACTTCATACCTTCTTTGTTGTGGCCTCTTCTCTACCTTTAGTTGTGGAGGGTTTGTTCTACCAGTCTTTAGGTTGATTTCTGGGGCATTTAGGATGATTTGATAGTTATCTAATAGTATTCATGGGATGAGGAGAGCCTAGGTTCCTCCTACTCTACCACCATCTTCCTCCCTCTAGAAGTTTTCTTTATTTGGATTATATTTCCACAATTGACACAAGATTTATTTAGTAGATTGCTTGTTTATTGCCAAGTCAAAGTCTTGGTTCCCTCAATTTTCATCAATCTATTTTATTAAGCAGCCAAATAATGTTGTTTTATTTTACTTTTATTATATATACCTTGCTTTAGTAATAATGGAAAAATTATTCTTGGTCCCACTTGGTTAATCCACCACTTTTGATTTTCTTTAGGCTATCTGTTAACCTTTATTACCATCCTCTAGTGAACAGCCATGGCACCCATGGCACTTTGGTCCCCATGAAGATCCTTCTTCATATTATTGAGTTAGCATATTCTCTACTGTAGTTCCAAGTCTTTTTAAAATTTATTTTTATATTGTAATTTTAATTTTTTTTCTAGAGAGAGCATGAACATGTGAGTAGGGGGAGAAAGGCAGAGAGGGAGAGAGAGAGAGAGAGAGAGAGAGAGAGAGAGAGAGAGAATCCCAAACATGCTCTACACTCAGTGTGGAGCCTGACATGGGGCTTGATCCCCTGACCCTGGGATCATGACTTAAACCAAAATCAAAAGTTGGATGTTCAACTGACTGAACTGCCTAGGGTGCCCTGTTCCAGGTCTTTCTGATCAAAATTTTATAAGCTTTATAGATGGTATACTTGTGAATAATATCTGAAAAGTCTTTGAGATACTTTTCTAAGACATATAAGAATGGTCGGCTTTAGCTCTGCTAGTTTGGATATACTTTTATTCTCATATGAAATGGAGAATGGAGGAAACAATATAATGAGCCCATCCATGGATGGGAGGTAGATAGATACAGGAGATAAATACTGCATGATCTTGGAACTAAAAGGAAGAGGATTTAGGTGCCTGGCTGGCCCAGTCAGTTGAGTGTCTGACTTCAGCTCAGGTCAAGATCTCAGTTTGTGAGTTTGAGTCCTGCTTGAGCCCCATTAAGCTCCACTCTGAGCACAGAGCCCCCTTCAGATCCTCTGTCTCCCTCTCTCTCTGCCCCTCCCCAGTCATGCTGTCTCTCTCTCAAATATAAAAATAAACACGAAAAAAATAAAACAAAACAAGGATTGTATGGAAGAGGATTGGGTGGAAGGAAATGTCTTATAAGTAGGGCCTTGTTATCCATGAGAAATTACTTGGATTTCATTCTAAGAAAAAAGAGAAGCCATTAAAAAAAATTGTAAGTAGGGACTATCAAATCTTGATCTGCATCAGAATTAATCCAATAGAGACATTAAAAATATAAATGCCTGGGACCTACCCTATAGATGCTGATTCAGTCCATCTGGGTTGGTCACTGTACATCAGTACTTTGCAACAACTTTCCCAGTTGATTCTGATCAACACCTAAATTTCAGAACCATGGACTTAACATTTTACCTTTTCATAACTTCTTTATCATATATACAGTCCTCTCATTCTCTGAGTTTCCTTCCTTTTCTTCAAATTTCCAATACTGTGTTAGCTATTGACTGCTGATATTCATTATTTTCAATTTATTTCCTCCATGTAATAATTTTATTTTTATGATACAGGGAAAATAAAATCATTGTTTCCCTTCCACTGTCCTTTCAGATTTGGAGTCCAGATGTGAGACAAAGACGTTTTTAGGGGGAAAAAAAGGCTCTCAATGCAAGGTAATGGAAGGAAAATCCTTGACTTTGAGGATTCCCAATTCCAGAAATAACTGGCAAAATAAAAGCACGATTTAGGCAAGGGTCTCAAGAGGGAGATCTTAGCTAAATGGAAATAATGGCTGAAAATGGAACCAATTATAAAAAAGCGTAAGTCTCTTACTCCACATCAGGGAATTTATTAGAGATATTCTATGGGATAAGGAATATGAGAACATCATTGATTATAGTTCAAACTTTGTTCGTGATGAGAGAATTCATTCTAGTGAGAAAATCTATGATTGTAAAACATAGGGAAAGGCTTTTTGTGTGCACAAATGGTGAAATGCATTATCTGAAAATTCCTGCTGTTATGAAACTTAGTAAGTGTCTGAAGTTTAAATGTTGTATATCCATAAAATGGAATATTATTCAGCTATTAAAAAAAGAAATAAAGTACTGATGCATGCTAAAACATAGATGAACCTTGAAAATATTACCCTAATTTAAAGAAGCCAGACACAAAGGCCAAATATTGCATGATTTCATTTATATAAAGTGTTCAGAAGAGGTAAAACCACAGAGACAGAAAGTATATCAGTAGTTGTATGAGCACTGGGTGGTGTATGTAAATGATGAATCACCGAATTCTACTCCTGAAACCAATATTGGACTATATATTAACTAACTAAAATTGAATAAATAAAAAAAAGAAAGTAGATTAGTGGTGATAAGGGGCTGGGGAGAGGGAAGAATGGGAAGACTATTAATGTTGATAGTGTTTTTTCCTGGGGTAATGAAAATGTTCTGGAATTGGTGGTAGTGATTGCACAACTTTGTGAATATACTAAAAATTACTGAATTTTACACTTAAAGGGAGTAAATTTTATGGTTACATGAATTATATCTCAGTTAAAAGAGATTATATATATATATATATATATATATATATATATACGCACAACAGGCTGGAAGAGCATCACCCTCTAATAGGCATTTCACTTCCATAAAGCATTTATTAGCAAGATGACTGTTTTCTAAAACTACAAAAGTATATTTACAGCTAGTTAGAAAAACTATTAATTAAGTAATATGCAGGGCTTTTGGGTTTAGTAGAAATTTTAGAGATCGTTAAAGAATTCACTGTTGAGAAACTACATGAATGTAAATAACGTAGGAAGAGCTTTAGAGCATTTAGAGTTCATATTGGTGATGAGTCTCATGAATTTATGGAATGTAAGAAGTCCTTTACCTATGGAAGGTACTTTTGAGTATATCAGAAAAGGTTTCCTGATGAGACACTCTATGAAATATATAGAAATTTGGTTAATAGTAAGATTTGATTCACACATTAATGACAATCAGAACTTACATGTTGAGAAAACATATAAGAAATGTATCAAGGCTTAAAATTTTTTAAAATTTTTTTAATGTTTATTTTTGAAGGAGAGAGAGACAGAGCATGAGCAGGGGAGGGGCAGAGAGAGAGGGAGACACAGAACCTGGAGTAGGCTCCAGGCTCTGGCCTGTCAGCACAGAGCCTGTCGCGGCTCTTGAACCCATGAACCGTGAGATCATGACCTGAGCTGAAGTTGAATGCCCAACCAACTGAGCCACCCAGGTGCCCCTTAAAAATTTTTTTAATGTTTAGTTATTTTTGAGGGGGGGGGGAGAAAATGGGGGAGGGGCAAAGAGAGAGGGAGACACAGAATCAGAAGCAGGCTCCAGGCTCCGAGCTGTCAGCACAGAGCCTGATGTAGGGATTGAACTCATGAACTGTGACATCATGACCTGAACTGAAGTCAGACACTTAACTGACCGAGCCACCCAGCACCGCTAAACTAAGGCTTTTACAACAACATTCCCTATCTTTTTCAGATAGGGAAAATAAGAACAGAATTATTTTCAAAATTTTATTTTCTTTTTGAGAGAGCAAGAGTGAGCAGGGGAGGGGCAGAGAATCCCAAGCAGGCTCCACGCTGTCAGTGTGAAGCCTGACATGGTGCTCGATCTCACAAACTGTGAGATCCATGACCTGAGCCGAAACCAAGAGTTGGACACTTAACCAACCGACTGAGCCACCCAGATGCCCCTCCTTGTTGCCATTCTTTACATAGAATTAGAGGTACCTGGTCATAGGGAATAGATACATTCAACTTTATCAGATATTGCAAAATTGCTTTCCAGTTTATAATAGTATGTTCTGATCAACTTGTGGAATATACTAGCCGTATAAACCTGTTTCTGGAATGTCTCTTCATGATTACTATTTATATCTTTTTTTCTTTTTATCTATTCCTTCTTTACCTATAGATTTATAAATTTACTTAAATGCATTTTCTGTATTCGGATTCTTCAGTTGTTACACAGGACACATTTATCTTCGTTAAGTAGGACATATTTAATTTTCTCTGGAAATTAGTAGTTAGAACTTCACGTAGATAGAAGTTTCAAAATCTTAGAGTGTTGGATTCCTTTGGGTGTATTTGTTTGGGTTTCTTTAACTGATTGAATCCTAGGTCTTTCACCAAACTTAGAAGTTTTTTTCCATTATTTCTTCATCTGTTTTTCAGCCCTGCACTTTCTCTTCTCCTTCCAGGAATCCAATGACATGGATGTCCGATTTTTATCTACCCCACCGCCCCCACCTCCCATTTCATTAAAAATAAAACAACAGAAAACAGCTTTTTATCTCTGTTCAGATCAGATCATTTCTATTGCTCCACCTTCAAGTTTGCCGGATTCTCTCCTCTATAATCTCCATTTGGCTATTGAGCCCATTTGGTGAGTTTTAAATTTTGGTTATTGTATTTTTCAGTTCTAAAATTTCCATTTGGCTCTTTCTTTAATATCATGTTTCTTTACTGAGATTTCCTATTTTCCCTTTGTTTTAAGAGTGTTCTTAATTGTCCGGATATGTCATAAGAAGTAAAATTTCTGGGGCGCCTGGGTGGCTCAGTCGGTAAGCATCCGACTTCAGCTCAGGTCATGATCTCGCGGTTTGTGAGTTCGAGCCCCACATCAGGCTCTGTGCTGACAGCTCAGAGCCTGGAGCCTGCTTCAGATTCTGTGTCTCCCTCTCTCTCTGCCCCTCACCCGTTCATGCTCTGTCTCTCTCTGTCCCAAAAATAAATAAAAAACGTTGAAAAAAAAAAAAAATAAATAAATAAACATTTAAAAAAAGTTAAAAAAAAAAAAAAGAAAAAATTTCTAAGAAGTAAAAACAAAATCTTGAGAGCAGCTATCAGATGCTTTGGAGGACAGAAAGAAGTTCAGAAGGAAAAGAGCTTCCAACCCAGAATTCTGTGTCAGGATATCATTCAGGAATGAAGATGAAGAGAATTATGAGAATTTGTCAGCAGACTTTCTTTAATAGAACTGCTAAAGGAAGTTCTTCAAACAGTAAGAAATGATAACAGGAAGAAATATGGAACACTTGGGATGAAGAAAGCATTGAAAGAGGTAAACAGATAAAAATAATAAATAAAAATAAAGTAACAGACAACTCTTGAGTTGTAAAAATTGGCATTTAAAGTTAAAATGATTAAATAGTTTGATGTGACTCTCACTGTACAGAGAGGTAATATTTAAGATGATTATAACAGTATGTGGGGGAGGTTAAAGATACCTAGGTCATGTTAAGATCTTTATTTTTTGCATGAAGTAATAATGTTGATATCAGTAGACTGCGATGGGCATGTAAATCATATTCCCTACCTAGTGCCATCACTAAATAAGATTATACAAAGAAATATAAACAATACAAATATATGAAATGGAGTATTATTAAGTGTTCAAAAAACCCACAACAAAGGCAGGAGAGGGGAAATAGAAATAAAAAACAGTAGAGAGCAACAGAACACAAATAATAAGATGGCAGATTTAAATCTTAACATCAGTAAGTATATTAAATGTAAATGGTATGGATTTTTTTTTAATGACCAGTGTGATGTAGTCTACAAGAAACTCTTCAAGCAATATAGCTAAGTTAAGAGTAAACAGATGGACAAGAAAAAAAACAACTGTTGGTGAGGATGTGGAGAAATTAGAGTATTTGTGCACCACTGGTGGGAGTACAGAATTCTTAAACAAACAAACAAACAAAAAACCAGTAGTTAAAGTTTTGGGAAAATCTCATCCTATCCATGTTGCAAAAAATGAAACAGCTTGTTCTGAAGAGAACACAAGATACGGTCCAACAACAATTTGAAAAGGAGATCAGTATGGGCATGAAGCCACTACAGTAGAAACACTAACAGTTTAAAGGGGAGAAAGAGGTGGGGGCTCCTGAGTGGCTCAGATGGTAAGCGTCAGAGTTTGGCTCAGGTCATGAGTTCAAGCCCCATGCTGGGCTCTGTGCTGACCACTCAGAGCCTGGAGCCCGCCTTGGATTCTGTCTCCCACTCTCTGCTCCTCCCCCATTCACACTTTGTCTCTCTCAAAAATAAATAAACATTAAAAAAAAAAACTTTTTTTTTTTTTTTTTTTTTTTTTTAAAGGGGAGAGAGATGAGAGGAAATGAGGAAAGGCTGTCTGGCTTTGTAGATCCTGCAAGACTACACCACAGAGCTATTTGGTTGCAAATGCTATTCTTCAAGACAAGGAAGAATGATCCCAAAGGTGATTCAGAGATCATGAATTAGGACTGCCTCCTCTGTTTCAAAAGCAGGGAGCATTACCTTGATTTCAACTGGCTAGCTGGTAGCTAGCTGGAGCCTTGGGGGCGCTGTTGCCTAGAGCCTTGGGAGAATAATCCCCACCTGGCAGACTCTTGGCATGACCTCCATCTGACAGAGATACAGAGGCAGGGCTGCTGTCTCAGTGGATCTAGGAGGTGGGACATTGAGCCAAAGAGAATTACTGTCAGGCCTTAAGATGTAATGGTATTTGCCTTGCTAAGTTTTGGACTTGCTTGGGACCTGTCCCTCTTTTTTTCTGATTTGTCCCTCTTGGAATGGGAACATCTATCTCTGTTCCAAAATTGCATTTTGGAAGCTCATAATTTACGTGGTCTCATGGGTTCACAGCTGGAGAGGAATTTTGCCTCAGGATGAATCATACCTCAAGTATCACCTATATCTGATTTAGGTGATATTTAGATGAGGCTTTGGACTTTACATTTTAGAGTCAATGTTAGAACAAGTTTAGACTTTGAGGGCTGTTGGGATGGGATGAATGTTATTTTGCATGTGAGAAGTACATGAATTCTGGGGGGGCCCAGTGGTGGAATGTTATTTTCCAGAATTCATTGTGAAGCCCTAAGCCCCTAATGTGATGGTATGTGAAGGAGAAGACTTTGGAAGATAAATGATATTATAATTGTGGGTGCTCATGATAGGATTAGTGATTAGATAGGATTCCTCTTTATAAAAAGAGGAAAAAACTAGACCTTACTCTCTCCTTCATGTGAGGACACAGTGAGAAGGTGGCCACCTATAAGCCTGGAAAGAGTGTCCTCACCAGGAAATAAATCTGCTGACACTTTGATCTTGGACTTCCAGCTTACTGAACAGAAGTAAATGTTGTTTAAGGTACCCAGTTCATGGTATTTTCTTATAGCAATCTGAGTTATGACAAAGAGGAAATTTAAAAATATATAAAACAATAAAAATGAAAATACTAAATTTCAAAATTTGTGGTGTGCAGCAAAGCATGCTAAGAAGTTTATAATGCTAAATGCTTATGTTAGAAAAGTAGAAAAGTCTTATCACAATTATCTGAGTCCCTATCTCAAAACAAAAACAAAAACAGAAAAAGATGAATAAAATAAAGCCAAAGGATGGTAGGAAATAATAACAGGAGTGGAAATTGAAGAAATTGAAACCCGAATTAATTGAACAATGAATAAACCAAAAGTTGGTTCTTCCAAAAAAAATTTGGCAGGTGCCTGAGTGGCTCAGTTGGTTAAGCATCTGACTTGATCTTAGCTCAGGTCATGATCTCACAGTTCATGAGATCAAGCCCCATGTTGGACTGTGTGCTGACAGCACAGAGCCTGCTTGGGATTCTCTCTCTCCCCCTCTCTCTGCCCTTCCCCTGCTCATGATCTTTCTCTGTCTCTCACAATAAATAAGTAGACTTAAAAAAAATTTTTTTCAATGAAACTGATCATCCTCTACCAAGACTACCAAAGGTAAAAAGAGAGAAGACACAAATCTTCAATATCAGGAATGAAAAGGAGTAGTTGCAGATCCTGCAACTAGTGAAAAGACAAATAGGGAATACTATTGTGGTAGACAGGAAATGGCCTCCCCAAATTGTCAGTGTCCTAATCTCTGAAACATGTGCATATGTTACATTACATGGCAAAGGAGAATTAAGTTTACAGATAAAACCAAATTTTCTATGAGTTGATTTTAAGATAGAGAAATTATCCTGGATTATCCAGATGGATAAGAGTCCTTAAAAAGTGTCAGAAGGCAGAAAAGGAGATTACAATGATGTGATGTGGAGTAACAGCAGCAAAATGGCACAGTAGGAAGCTCCACGTTTTTCATTAGTCTTTTCAACAAACTGTTTGGAAAACTCAATATCTTTATACTATATATAAAGAGTAACTCAAAGACCTTTACATATATAGTAAAACTGTAAAACTCTTAGAAGAAAATATAGGAAGAGTCTTCATGACACATGACCTGCCAATGCTTTTTGGATATGACACTAAAAGCATAGGTAACAAAAGAAAAATATATAAATTGGACTAAATGAAAATTAAAAGCTTTTGTGTGTCAAAGTGTTTCACGGTCTCAACAGTTTCATACTATCAACAGTAAAAATGCAAACCATGGAGTGGGAGAAATATTTGCAAATTGTATCTAATAAAAGATATTTAAAGAATATTTAAAGAATTTCTACAACTCATCAACAAAAAACAACCCAATTTAACAATGGGCAAAGAACTTGAATAGTTTTCTGGGCAATAAGCACATGAAAAGCTGCTCAACATCACTATTAAATGTAAGTGAAAGGGGCACCTGGGTGGCTCAGTCAGTTGAGCGTCCAACTTTGGCTCAGGTCATGATCACACAGCTCGTAAGTTTGAGCCCCCCATCGGGCTCTGTGCTGACAGCTCAGAGCCTGGAGCCTGCTTCGGATTCTGTGTCTCCCTCTCTCTCTGCCCCTAACCCATTCGCATTCTGTCTTTGTCTCTCTCAAAAATAAACATTAAAAAAAAAATGTAAGTGAAAACCACACTGAGTTACCACCTCACACCCATTAGAATGATTTTTTTTTTAAGGCAAAACAAAATGAGTGTTGATTAGGATGCAGAGAAATTGGAAGCATTGCTGGAGGAAATATAAAATGGTGCAGCCACTGGGAAAAACTGACATTTGACATTTCCTCAAAAAGTTAAACACAGAATTACCACCTGATCTAGTAATTCCACTTCTGATTATATACTGAAAAGAACTGAAAGCAGGGACACAAACAGATATTTGTATGCCCACGTTTGTAAAGCATTCTTAACAGTAGTGAAAAAGTTGAAGCAACTCAAGAGTCCACTAAGAATGTTTATACACATTTTTGACTAATGTGGTAAATAATGGAGTATTATTGAAGACATTATACTAAGTGAAATAAGCCAGTCACAAAAGGACAAATATTGTATGTCTCTTATATGAGGTGTTTAGAGTAGTCAAATTCATAGAGATAGAAAATAGAATGATAGTTGTTAGGGATTGAGGGAGAGGGGAATGGGGAGTTCTTGTTAAATGGGTATGGATTTTCTTGAGTTTTTGAGATGGATGGTGGTTGTACAAAAATGTGAATGTGTTTAATGTTACAATTATACACTTAAAATGGTAAATTTTAGAGTTAACTATATTAACTATGTGAGGTGATGGATGTGTTATATTCATAATCATCCTATAATGTATATGCATATCAAATCATCACATTGTACCCTCTAAGTATATGTAATTATATTTGTCAGTTACTCCTTAGAAATGTAGAAAAGGTCACTTTTATGCATATTTTACAATAATAAAAAGAAAAAAGACACAAATAAGTTAAAAATGAAAGACAGAAAAAGACATTCCATGCAAATAGTAAAAGGTAGAAGGTGTCCCTTTACTAAATCAATCAAAATACATTTTAATTTAAGAATTGTTACAAGATAGGCATCTGGGTGGCTCAGTCGGTTAGGTATCTGACTTTGGCTCAGGTCATGATCTCATGGCTCATGAGTTCAAGTCCCACATAGGGTGAGCTTGAGCCCTGCTTCGGGTGAGTTCAAGCCCCGCTTCAGGTGAGCACGAACCCTGCTTCGGATGAGCTTGAACCCTGCTTCTGGAGAGCTCCTCTTCTCTCTCTCTGTCCCATGCTCGCTTGTGCCTTCTTGCTCTCTCTCAAAAAAATAAAAAAAAAGAATTGTTAAAAGACAAGAATTTCATTATATATTGATAAAAGAGTAAATTAAGAAGATATAACAAACATAAATCTATATGCACCAAACAACAAAGCCCCATAATATGTGACAGAAACATTGAGAGAGCTGAAGAGAAATAGAGCTTTCTGTAATAATAATTAGAGACATTAATATCCACTTCCACTCATGGACAGAACAATCATACAGATGATTAATAAAGAAACAGAATTTTGGTAACAGTATATTAGACCTAACAGACATATACAGAACACTCTACCTGCCACAGGATATTACACATTTTTCTCCAGTGCATATTAAACAACCTCCAAGATAGACCATGTATTAGGCCACATTAAGTCTTAATACATTTTTAAAGTTTATAATCATACAACAGAAAGAAACTAGAACTCAGTAACAAAGGGAAAGTTTGAAAATTCACAAATATATAAAAATTAACCCAGTCTTAAATGACCAATGGGTCAAGGAAGAAATCACAAGGGAAATTAGAAAATACTTTGGGATGTAAGAAAATGAAAACAGAATACTCCAAATTTTAATATATATATAATTATTTATAATTATATTTCATTTCTAATAATTATATAAAATTATTACTATGACAAAGCATACAATGGGAAACATACACATATATTGAAAAGATCTCAGGGGCGCCTGGGTGGCTCAGTTGAGCGTCCAATTTCAGCTCAGGTCATGATCTCACAGTTTGTGAGTTTGAGTCCCGCATTGGGGTCCGTGCTGACAGCTCACAGCCTGGAGGCTGCTTTGGATTCTGTGTCTCTCTCTCTCTCCGCCCATCCCCTGCTTGTGCTCTATCTCTCAAAAATAAATAAACATTAAATTTTTTTTTTAATATCTCAAATCACCAACTTAACTTTAACACCTTAAGGAACCAGAAAAAGAACAAAGTAAACCCAAAATAGCAGAAGGAAGGAAATAATAAAGATTAGAGCAAAGATAAATGAAATAGATATAGGAAAACAATATACATATATGGTGTTTATTTTATTTTTGAGAGAGAGGAGTGGGGAGGGGCAGAGAGAGAGGGAGACAGGGAACCCCAAGCAGGCTCCCCACTGGCAGCACAGAGCCCAACACGGGGCTCAAACCCATGAACCATGAGATGATGACTTGAGCTGAAATCAAGAAGAGTTGGATGCTTAACCAACTGAGCCATGCAGGTGCCCCCAAAACCATTATATTGACTAAGAAAAAGATGTTACTCAAATTACTAAAAACAATAGAAAGTGGAACATTACTATTGATTTTACAAAAATAAATACTATTGTAATAGAATGCTATAAACAGTTGTATAACACCAAATTAGATCACCTAGATGTAATGGACAAAATCCTAGAAACACCCAATCCACCAAATAGGACTCATGAAGAAATAGAAAATATGAATAGCACTATAACCAGCAAGGAGATTGAATCAGTCATCAAAAACTTTTCAAAAAAGAAAAGCTTAGGACCAAATGGCTTCACTGGTGAATTCTACCAAAGAAGAGTTCACACTAGTCCTTTTCAAACTCTTTCAGAAAAATCAAGGAGGAAATACTTCCTAGTTCATTTGATGAAGCCAGCATTACCTTGATTTGTCAAAGAGCCAGGACAAAGACACTATAAAAAAGGAAAACTATAGAGTGATATCCTTAGGAATATTGTAAAATCTGTCATAAAAATACTAGCAAATCAAATTTGGTAGGATATTAAAAGGATTGTACACCATGAACAAGTGGTTTTTATTCATAACATACAAGGATTGTTCATTATGTGAAAACCAAATATAATACACCACATGATAGAATGTGGGAAAATACATGATTACCTCATTTGATGCAGAGAAAGCATATGGCAAAATTCAACACCATTTCATGGTTAAAAAACAAAACAAAACCATAATTAAATTAAAAGCAGAAGGAAACTTCCTCAACATGGTAAGGACCATTATATGAAGAACCTGCTGCTAACATCATATTCAATAGTGAAAGACTGAAAGCTTTCCTTGTAAGATCAGGAGGAATATTAAGATGCCCATTTTTGACCTTTCTATTCAGCACAGGATTAGAAGTTCTAGCTAGAGAAAAAAAAAGAAGTTCTAGCTAGAGCAATCAAGCAAGAAAAAGAAAAGGCAGCCAATTGTGAAGAAAAAGTAAAGAATCTGTCCATAGATGATACTAGTTTTTGTTGAGGACTAAAAATTTCATTAAGAAGCTGGTGGATCATGGTCATGTTTGCTGTTTCTTAATGTTTTCAAAAGTTTTATAGTTCTTCTCTGAAGACGGCATGGCATGCTCCAGAACCAGAGAGGTCTACATTGCATGTTTCCTATTGTGGAGTTTCCTTGGTTGTGGAATCTGCCACATGTAAAATCCAAAGAGGCCAACCAGTCATTAATGCTTCTTGATGGTGGGAAGTGCAAGATGCAATACTGTATCCATTATTTCAGAGGGAATATTCTGGAATGCCTCAAACCACTATACCCCCAATATTATCACTGCTGTGGTGACATTTTAATCTTCATAATATTTATCTGTTTTGTTGTGTTTTACCAAACCCTCCAATCTGGTTACTATCTCTTGCTAAACCAGTCTGATTAGGATGATTTCAGTCATGTAGTGGACCAGTATGTAGTCTGTGGGATGTCCAACTGGTCCAAATCTCTTTGAAATATGACAGAAGGAAGCTAAAATAACTTAGTTGTAGAGCCAGAATAAAAATGTGTAATATCCAGGGGCACCTGGGTGGCTCAGTTGGTTAAGCGTCCAACTTTGCCTCAAGTCATGATCTCATAGTTTGTGGGTTCGAGCCCCATGTCGGGCTCTGTGCTGATAGCTCAGAGCCTGGAACCTGCTTCAGATTCTGTGTCTCCCTCTCTCTCTGCCCCTCTCCCGCTTGAGCTGTCTCTCTCTCTCAAAAATAAATAAACATTAAAAAAATTTTTTCAAGACACAAAATCTCCATCCCAAGTGAATGTGAACTGTTTGTGATCCACCTTTCTGACAAGGATGGCCAATAGTTCAATGATTGGATAATGTATTTATTTTCTACTGCTGCACAAGAAATTACCACAAATTTAGCTTGATAATACTCATTTTTGTTTCAGTCTGTCAGAAGTCTGGGGATAGTATATATATATGGGTTCTCAGAAGGCTGAAAACCAGTGCTTGTTGGAGCTGTGATTTCATCTGGAGGTAGAGATTCTTCTCTTCCAATCTCACTTGGGTTGTTGGCACAATTCAGTTCCCTTCAGGTTTGTGACTGAGGTCCCATTTTAAAATTATGTTGTTATTTTTTAAATTTATTTATTTTGAGAGAGCATGTACAGGGTAGGGGCAGAGACAGAGGGACAGAGAGATTCCCAAGCAGGCACTGCACTGTCAGCACAGAGCCCAACATGGGGCTCGATCTCACAAACTGTGAGATCATGACCTGAGCTGAGATCAGGAGTCAGATGCTTAACTGAGTCATCCAGGTGCCCTAAGTTCCCATTTTCTTGCTGGCTGTTGACTCAGTGTCATTTTCATCTCCTAGAGGCCACCCTGAAGTACTAGCCACATAGCCCCAACCATAGCTCACAACATGGTTGTATGATTTTTTTTTCCAGGCCAGCAGGAATGTGTCTGCTGCTGTTTCTTCTCTCTTTTTAAAAAGCTCCCCAGTTAGATGAATGGTGGTAACAAGGTTGGATTCTTGTCTGCCATTGTACATTTGGTTTCTATGTCTATTATGTCCTTTTTCTTCCTCTATTTCTAACTTACCACATCCTTTAAGTGAATACTTTCTAATATTTTAATGTATCCAGTGACTTCTTGCTATATTGTTTTAGTTTTTTTTATTAAAAAAATTTTTTTAATGTTTATTTTTGACAGAGAGAGAGAGACAGAGCATGAGTGGGGAGGGGCAGAGAGAGAAGGACACACACAATCTGAAGCAGGCTCCAGGCTCCGAGCTGTCATCACAGAGCCCGACGTGGGGCTCGAACTCACGAACCATGAGATCATGACCTGAGCCGAAGTTGGATGCTCAACCGACTGAGCCACGCAGGCGCCCCTAGTTATTTAGTTTTTGATTACATAAATCTTGTTCTGGAGCTTATCAGAAGCAGTTTCAGATTTATGCTAACTTAAATCCAATAAGACAGAAATGTTAGACTCCCTATGGGTTTATTCTCTTTTCTCCATTTTTGATGTATTACTGTTTTACTACATCTGTGTCTATATCTATACATACTACATCTGTGTTACAACTCTACAATACCTTGCTATGATCATTACTTTTTATAATTGTGTTTTAAAGCTAATAGAATATGTATAGATTTATAGATTTTGTTGTATTTTCTTATTATTCTGGTTCTTATTTGTTCCTGTGGTTTTGAGTAACCATCTGGGCTCATTTCCTTATCTCCCTACTACAGCAGCATTGTTTCCTCCCACCTCTTTTGTTCTTTTGTGCTGTTACCAGTATAGTAATATTACATATTAACATTTTAAATTATTTTTCCAACACATTATTTACATGTTTTATAGAAATGCTTTTAACATAAGACAATAAAGTAGAAAAATGTGCATTTGTATTGTCTTTTATAATTACATAGTTACTTTTACAGGTGCTGTTTTTAATGTATATCAAAATTACAATTAGGGGTCATTTGCTTTCAGCTTGAAGAAATTACTTTAGTAATCTCTTAAAGCTGGTGACAAAGCCTCTCAGTTGTTTATCTTGGAATAAACAAGGCTTTATTTAGCCTTAATTTAAAAAAAAAAAACCTTTTAATTTTTATTTACTTTTGAGAGAGAGAAAGAGAGAGAGAGAGTGAGAGCACAAGCAGGGGAGGGACAGAGAGAGGGAGACACAGAATGTGAAGCAGGCTCCAGGCCCTGAGCTGTCAGCACAGAGCCCAATGCGGGGCTTGAACTCACGAACTGAGATCATGACCTGAGCTGAATACTCAACTGACTGGGCCACCCAGGTGCCCCTAGCTTTCATTTTTTAAAGCCACTCTGGCTGGGTGTAGGATTCTTGGTTAAAAGGCATTTGTCTTTCAGGACTTGGAATTTGTCTCCCCACTCCCTTCTGGCCTCCATTGTTTCTGATGTGAAGTCAGCCATTAATCTAGTTGGGGCTCCCTTTTAAGTGATGAGTTCTTTTTCTCTTGGTGCTTTAAAGACGTTTTCTTTGCTTTGTCTTCAGCATTTTTACCCTGATATGTTGGTGGATTCCTTTGTGTTTCTACTACTTTGAATTTGTCGAACTTTGTGGACACATAAATTATGATGACTCTTAAATGAACATTTGTTTACTGGAGCACAGACTGCTGGATGGGGAGTCATGGTTCAACAACAGAACACAGGAGAAATTGAAATAGAGAAGTGCATTACATGTCTTGGAGGAAGTACACAAGAGGCCAGATGGGAAGGTCAAGGCAGAGTGCAGACAGAGAAAGTACAACATGGGGCACATGGCTTTATTACAGTGGAGTGCTTTATGGTTCCTGGGCTGGGGCTGGATTGGTCAATACAAACCAAAAGAATAGTATTTTAGTAAGACTCCCACAGGAGTCTTATCTAAGGGGCACATACAGATGCTGGTAGCCTGAGGAGACTTGATCAGAAGGCTGTTGGGAAATCATATCAGGAACTTTCATTTGCTGTGACTCTGCAGGCTGCTACCTAGGGTATGTGCTTATATGAGGGGATTAGTGTCAGTTGAAGATTTTGGCAAGACACTTAACCAAACGAAATCTATGCCAAAGCAGCAATATTAGTTTAGCTAATGATAATAGTAAATAATAGCTAATAATAATAGCTTAGCTAAACTCTCATTATTATTGTCAATAAATATGGGAAGTTTTTAAGTTTTTTTAATGCTTTTTTTTTTAAACCTCTCTGTTCATTCTGGTATTCCCATTATGCATATAATGGTGCACTTCACTAGTGCCCCACATTTCTCTGTTCATTTTTCCTTATTATTTTTTCTGTGCTTCAACCTGTATACTCACTAATGACCTATCTTCAAGTTTGCTAATTCTTTCTTCTGCTAATTCAAATCTTTTGAACCCTTCTAATGAAATTTTCAATTCTAGGATTTCCATTTTCTATCTTTGCGGTACTTGGCTGGCTTAGTTGGTACAGCATGTGACTCTTGATCTCAAGGTTGTGAATTCACACCCCACACTGGGATGGAGCCTACTCAAATTTTTTTTTCTATCTTTATCGCCACACCTTACTTGATGTAGCATTGCCACTATGTCTTTAATCATGATTCCCTTTTGTTCTTTGAATATATTTATAATGGCTCCTTTGAAGTCTTTGTTAAATCTGACATCTGGTTGCTCTATTAGGCAGTCTCTTTTTCTTTTTGCCAAAGCAGGAGTCATATTCTGTAGTTTCTTTGCATGTCTTATAAATTTTCTGTTGGCAAATAAGACATTTTAGATAATATATTGTTATTTCTGCATTCATCTGCTTAGGAAAATGTCAGAGGACAAGGATATCCTCAAGAAAAGATAGAAGTAGGGCTTGAGATATTCCATGGCTACAAAGACCAGTTAAGGGTGTAAATGGACCAAAAAAGAAAAAAAAAATTAAAGATGTTTTTTAAAAGTAAAAAGGATACAAGGTTTGATTCTGGGAAACTACTGTTTGGCTTCATGGTTTAAAACTTGTTCAAAAGTACAACATTCATTTGGGATTTATGATAGAATATCTGTTGTATATTGCATCACTTTCTTTCCTGCCTCAATGTGGAAATTAAAGAGGGAGGAATAGGCAAACCGGGAATATAGAAGGGCTGATCTATTGCAGCTCTAGGTACTGTCACTCCTAGTTGGTGGGAAAAAGAGCAAGAGAAGGGGAAGTAGTTTTGAATGTTTGGTCTCATGAATACTTTGCAACCTCTCATTATTTTACTGTATTTTAGGGCTTTTTCATATAAAATTTGTATATACTGTATACATAGGTATGAAAAATATCAACTGACCTTATTAGTTAAGTACCCCTTAATATGCTCCAGCACTAAGCAAACATTAATTCATTTTGTCTACATATTTACCTTTCCTGGATATCTCCTGTAAAAGGGATTATACAACATGCGGTACTTTGTGACTAGTTTCTTTTATTTACCTAAAGTTTTGAAGATTCAAGTTATAGCACGTATCCTTTTCATTTCTTTTTATTGTTGAATAATGTTACATTGTATGGGTATGCCACATTTTGTTTATCCATTCATCAGTTGATGGACATTGTTTCCATGTTTTGGCTGTTATGAATAATGCTGCTGTGAACATATGTACATGTTTTATGTGGACATGTATTTTCATTTCTCTTGATTGTATACATGGGGGTGGAATTGTGGATCTATGTTTACCCATTTGAGGAACTGCCAGATTCTTTTCCACAGTAACGTGCACATTTTATATTGTCTAGTTGTGTATGAATTTTGATTTCCCCATGTCCTTGCCAATACTCATTACCTTTATATTTGATTCTAGCACATCCTTGTGTGTAGTATCTTATTATTTTGCTTTCCATTTCGCTGTTGGCTAAAGGTCCTGGGATTTTATTATACCTTTATGCATAAAGAAAGTAAACAGAATTCCCTTAACATAAAAATATTTTAACTGTTTATGGCTTTCAATAAAACACAGATGACAGTTTAAACATTATTACCTGGGCAGCAAATAATGAAATAAATAACTAAGTAGGTTTACAGATTTAGAAAGTAAGGGACAGGAGAGTGAGGCTAATATTCATTTAATGTTCTCAATTTAACGCTTTATTATATCAGTTTCTTTGAAATAAATTTTATGACAAAGAATGGTATTAATTCCTCTGCAGCTCCACAGGGAGAGGGAGGACATGGCCTTCCTATTTTTCTAAGATTATTTTTTACTACTGTTCATTAGGTGGGTCTCCCTTCTTAGGTTAAGACATTAACTTGTTTGCATTGTAATACAAAACAGGACTGGAAAGCTCAAAATATAAGGAAATGGAAAGTGCACAAGATAATTTTTAAAAACGTTTATTTATTTGGGGGCACCTGGGTGGCTCAGTCAGTTAAGCATCTGACTTCAGATCAGATGATGTCAGTTTGTGTGTTCGAGCCCCACGTAGAGCTCTGCACTGACAGCCCAGAGCCTGGAGCCTGCTTCGGATTCTGTGTCTCCCGCCCCCCGCCTCAAAAATAAACATTTAAAAATAATAAATAAATGCTTATTTTGAGAGAAAGAGCACATGCACATGTGTGAGTGGGGGGAGCAGCAGAGAAAATCCCAAGCAGCATCAGTGCTGTCAGCTCAGAGCCCAACATGGGGCTCCATCTCATGAACCGTGAGATCATGACCTGAGCTGAAACCAAGAGTCAAATGCTTAACCAACGGAGCCACCCAAGGTGCCCCTGCAGAAGATAACTTTGTTAAGACACAATGTAATGCAGAGCATATAATGTTTTGCAATCAGGATGACATTTCACTTTCCATCTTGCACAATCCTGTCTTTGCCTAATTTCTCACTGTTACCTCTTCTGCCTCATGATGAACATCTGAGCATCCTAAACAATGTGGCATGTAAATTAAGAAACCACATACACTGATACTCAGAAGACATAGGGTAAATGTAAGATGTTGTTTACAGATCCATAGTTACTGACGTAGTTGGGAACTGAGCTGTGTATTATTAACCATCATATCCAGTGATAGATCCAGTGAGGATCCAGGCTCTCACTACCCACCAAAACTCAACCTCCCATGTTGCCACTGCTAAAGAATAAACAAAGGGGGCATGTCAATGTGATTAAAAGTAGTTAATCAATTAGCAGGAATTCCTATTAATCTCTTTGGGTGTGCATAGTTGCCTTATGCTATACAGTTTTCCAGCTATTTTTAATTTTAGTTTTGTGACATACAAGTGGAAAAACACTAATTTACTGAATGACTACATTGTAAGCACTTTATATTCTTTATAAACTCCTTTGTATACTTTGTAAATATCCCTTCGTTTAGACATGGTAGGTAGAGCACTGGCATGTCTATCTTCATACTTTATCTGAAGAGAATGAGTCTCAGTGATATTAAACTAAAAATAGTGATACAACTAAAAATGGTGCACGTGGAGACTGGAATCTAGATCTGTTTGACCCCAGAACTCATGAACATTATCCTGTAACTGACTGTCTCCACATAAGCTTGAATCTGGGAATATCTGCTGGCCAGGAGGTAGCCCAAAATTATACAAAAACTTCATATTCATCCTTTAGCCCCATAAACCTCCAAACTGGCAGTAATGGGAAGGCAGGGAGTGGAAGGTGAAAAGCCTGAATATTTAACCAATTCTCTTTCGTCTTCTTCTCTGCAGTCAGCATTTGGGTTTATTTTTCCAAATACACAGACTAAGAAAGGCAAGGACACTGCACTTTAGCCTCAACAAGTGACATGCTATTCTACTGAGTCTTCATCTTCCAAGAGCTGTTGCCAGGCCTCCTTTTAGCTCCATATCCCATCTCCCCAGTTTCTTTTTAATCAAGCTTATACTTCTTATGCTACACTTTGATTTCTGTTGGATCATGTTTTCTTTATTCTCCCTTTCTACTGGATTAAAAACTATTCTATTTCTTTTATAGGGTACCCTTAAATTTTTAACTTGTATCTTTGATTTGTAATTAGTGGGTATCTCCAGAAACACTTTAGAATGCTTTAAGTACTTTTTTTCTATTGTTATCTGGTGATTTTAATCTAATTTGTTTTGAAATGCCATTAAAATTAATAATTATTGTTTAGTATATGCTTAGATTTTCCAACAGTTACCGATTTTATCTCATTCAGTCTTTCCAGGTTTAACTTACTTCTTGCCAATGTACATCCTTTAGAAATTCTCCAGTGAGTCTATGAAAGAAAAGGGTGGATAGTATTGAATTTATGTCCAAAGGAAGGCTTCGGACACTATTCCTTCTTTTACTGAGATTCAAGGTCTATTCTATCCGTAGGTTCTTGTCATCATGGACCCGCTCCTCTTGTCCTTTCTCTTCTCCAGTGCTTTGTGTATAGAAAGCAGGCTTTCCCATCTGCTCTTTCAACCATAGGTTACTTCTATACTTTTGGTGCCTATTATAGAGTGGAGGCATATAAACGGGACAAGGCATTCCTGGCATATGACTACATGGGAGAGGAGAAACATGATCCAGAAGGGTGAGCTGGAGAGGAAGAAGGACACTGTGATATGGGACTTCCCTTCTCACCATATATTAACATATTATTAATACATGTATTAATATGTACACAATAATAATACATATTAATACAATAGCGATACATATTAATAATAAAATATAATAATAATGCATATATTAATATTGTAATCTGATTTTACCTCCACCTTTACTGAAAAACCAAGGTCTGTGGACATGATGAAGTCTTTCCCTTGTATGGGCTCTCCTACACACTCACTACTTAGACATCAAATCACTGTCTAGGTAAGATTGGTTCATTCAAGGAATATGTAGTTACTTAATTCAAGAGAATGTATGTTTGTGGGCATGAGAAAGGAGATGCTGAGTGAAATACTCAATAAGTGAACAGTATTTAAAATTAGAAGAACTTGGAGAAGGCAGAGGTTTATCTGGTGAGAATAAAAGGAAATGACCAGTTTCTTGAAAGGGAATACTATCTCCAGGAAGCTTCAAGATAGGAAAATGCTCATAAATGCTAGAGAGGAAAAGAATATTTCAGAAAAGAGAGAAGAAACAACATCTCACCTGAGGCATTTCTTTAAGATTTGCAAGAGAGGACCTTTATTCTTTTGGATACTTTGTTAGAAAAGTGAAAAGGGAGAGAGAAGAGAGGCAAAAGTAGCCATGTAAAACCCCACTTCCCTTAAATGTTTCCATAATAACTTGGTTAAATCTGCCTAGTTCAGCAGTAAACATTTACTATTAAGTATTAAGAATCATAATGTTAGGGGTGCCTGGGTGGCTCAGTCGGTTAAGTGCATTGGACTCTTGATTTCAGCTCAGGTCATGATCTCACGGTTCGTGAGTTCAAACCCCACATTTGGCTCTGCACTGACAGCATGGAGCCTACTTGGAATTCTCACTTTTCTCCTCTCTCTCTGCCCCTCTCCCACACTCTCTCAAAATAAATACATAAACATTAAAAAAAAGAATCATTATGTTAGGGGCACCTGGGTTGCTAAATCGGTTAAGTGTCCAACTTTAGCTCAGGTGATGATCTCCCGGTTCATGAGTTCGAGCCCCACATTGGGCTCTCTGCTGTGAGCACAGAGCCTGCTTCGGATCCTCTGTACCCGCCTCTCTCTGCCCCTTCCCTGCATGTTCTCCCTCTCTTTCTCAAAAATAAATAAACATTAAAAAAATAAACATCCTCCACATTAAAAAAAAAAATCATTGTTGGGGCGCCTGGGTGGCTCAGTCGGTTGAGCGTCCGACTTCAGCTCAGGTCACGATCTCACGGTTCCTGAGTTCGAGCCCCGCGTCAGGCTCTGGGCTGATGGCTCAGAGCCTGGAGCCTGCTTCCGATTCTGTGTCTCCCTCTCTCTCTGCCCCTCCCCCATTCGTGCTCTGTCTCTGTCTCAAAAATAAATAAACATTAAAAAAATTAAAAAAAAATCATTGTTAAATATTAACTACTCAATAATAAAGGTTTGAGTAATAGAGGAGAAACTGATTATGTATTTTTCTACGCTATAGGCTCCAGTCATATGGAAAAAAAATTTTCCTTTATATGAACTTTCAAATATTGATTTTTATAGTACATATTTTTATTAGAAAATAAGACTGACTTTGTGATGAGGAGTATTTCAGATACTTTTCCTTGACTCAGAATGTCTGAGAAGTTATTAAATCACCCATGATTTCATCTAGGAACGGGGGGTGGGGGAGAAATCCCTCTAATCTGTTAAAAGAAGTACAGAGATAAGAAGTATTTTTCTTGCGTGCTACCTATTGAATCCTGGTCATTTCAACACATTAGAATTAGTTAATATGGCATTCCAGGTATATAATCCTATCACCTGTAATTTTACCTCTTACTTTCCAATTCTTTTTTAAAAAAATAATGTGTAAGTTTAATGTGTACCATGTTATGATGTGATACGTGTATACACTATGAAATGACTGTCACCATAAAGTTAGTTAACACCTCCATCCTCTCATATAATTATCTTTTTTGGTTTTGTGGTGATAACATTTAAGATCTAATCTCTTAACAACTTTCAAATACATAATACACAGTATTGTTCATTGTAGTCACCACACTGTACCTTAGATTCTCCAGAACTTATCTTTTGTATCCTTTGACCAACATTTCTCCATTTCTCCTACCCTCGTAACCCCTTGGCAACCACCATTCTACTATTTCAATGACTTTTTTTAAAAAAGATTCTGCATATAAGAGAGATCATACAATATTTGTCTTTCCAGAGAAGACACTTAGCATATGCCCTCAAGGTCCATCCAGGTGGTCACAAATGGTAGGATTTACTTCATTAAAAAAATTTTTTTAACGTTTATTTTTGAGAGACAGAGAGAGAGACAGAGCACAAGTTGGGGAGGGGCAGAGAGAGAGGGAGACACAGAATGCGAAGCAGACTCCAAGCACCCAGCTGTCAGCATAGAGCCCAATGCAGGGCTCCAACCCACAAACTGTGAGACCATGACCTGGGCTGAAGTCCGTCGCTTAACTGATGGAGCCATCCAGCCTCCCCAGATTTACTTCATTTTAAAGGCTGAATAAATACTCCATTGTGTTATATACACCACTTTTTCTTTATTCATTCATCCATCAATGGACACTTTGGTTGATTCCATGTCTTGGCTATTGTGAAGAATGCTACAGTAAATATGGGAATGCAGATTTCTTTGATACCCTGTTTTCATTTCCTTTGGATATCTCTATACTGCTATTTTACTTGATTAGAAACAGTCATAATTCCATAAGCAGAATCAAAATGACACATACCTTACTAGATACATAGTGTTTCTCAGTAGTCAATACCACTTACATAGTGATCTAATTTAATAGTCACCATGGCGTGGAGTAAGTACACAAAATCACGATAAATAAGAGTTGGTACATACTCATTGGGTCTCCTATGTCTCACCCACTTCACAAAGCCACAATCCCATAGGATCTTCCATCACATTCATAACTCCGCTAAGTCCATCTCATAATTCCATACAAGACAGCAAATCAAACTCGAAAACCACTTACTCCACAGTTACATAGAGCCTCAAACACAAGTCACTAACAACTAATTATTCTGCAAGGTTTATCAACTTCCTAGACAGTTAAATATAAACTGAACTATTACCCAGCTTGTTTTTCTTCTAGGTATTACCCCAGGAGAAATGGAAACATGCCAGCTTTATACATAATATGTAAAACCTGGAAATACAACAAATGTTCACCAAGAGAAAAATGCATACACAAATTGTGACATATTCACACAATTGAATGTTCAGAAATGAAAAGAATGAACTACACATTAATAAACCTTACAAAACTAGGATGTGAAAAAGAGAATTGCAGAACTGACAACTAAAATGTGGGCATGTATATCAGAACTATTGCGGGGGCATCTAGGCGAAGCCTCCCAATTCGCCTCAGGTCATGATCTCATGGTTTGTGAATTCGAGCCCCCCCCCTCCCCCCCCCCCCCCCCCCCGTGGGGCTCTGTGCTGACAGCTCAGAACCTGGAGCCTGCTAAGGATTCTGTGTCTCCTCTTTCTCTCTGCCCCTACGCCGCTCGCGCTCTCTCTCTCTCTCTCAAAAACAAACTTAAAAAAAAAAAACAACTTTGTCTATGCTGTGAGACTGGAAAAGGACACGAGAGAACTTCCTGGCAGCGATGGTATAAAATACGCACCAGGGCAGGCATACACATACCCAGCGTCTGCTATGTGCCAGACGCCATTCTGGGTGCTGGGGCTTTCTCAAGGGGCAAAAACTGACAAAACTCGTCATCTCTGGTTCACGACCACGGGGTCCCGCACACACAGGCCTGAGTGAAGAGAAACCTCGACAGGCACCGGCTCCCGTTTCTCACTTCAGCCTTCCCGCCCGAACTGCAGTACCCTCCTCAGCCCTTCTCGGCCCGACATCCCTCAGCACGGATTCGATTGCCTCCCGGGCTCTCCTCAACCTGGATCCGATTCCCTCAACGCTCCTGGGTTAGGGTTTCCGGTTCTCTCCCGGTCTTCCCAGACTCAGGCTGCCTCCGTTTTCCTCCTTGCCCCGCCTCTGGCAGGCTTCCGCTTCCCTTTACTTTCCTCCCTGCCCAGGTTTCCGATTACTTTCTCGGCTTGGGCTCTAGTTCATGCAAAGACCTCTCGCTCCCACAAAACCATCACCCGGCTCTTTCATGTTTTAAGAACCGCCAGCGGCAACCTTCCGCGGAGGACGAAAGATCAGCCCACCCGGAACTCTCAGGAGTTTTGGGGGCGTGACGTGGCGTTCGCGGCGGTTGTACTCTGCCGCGCTCGAAAACCAGGACATTTTTTTTGTGTTGGACTACATTTCCCACAGGCCCCAGGGCCACGAATGGACTTCGACTTTTGGTTCCGCTTCCGGTATCTTCGTGGTTATTGGGTTATGCCTGGTGAGTTAAGGTGGTCCAGGTCGGGTTGCGGGAGGAGCTCGCGGTATGGAGGTCCTAAGCTCCCGGGGCGCGGGTAAGGCATGTGGAGCCAGGAGCCTTGTCCCGGTGTTTGCGTGAACCTCGCACGACGGTGGTTTCGGGCGTTATTGTCTGTGACAAGTTCGTTGTGAACTGTTAGTGCACACGCCTGCATGCGTGTGAGTGAGAGTGTGTGTGACAAGCCCTGGAGTGCCCAGACTGGTGTACGATAAGGCTAGTGGGACTGTCAGTACACAGTCTACGGTGACGAAAGGTGTCTGATACTGTAACCGAGTGATCCTGTGACAGCTGGGTTGTAACCGACTGTAAGTTTGAACGCAGTGGGTAGGATTTTTTAAAATTTCCCCAGTAAACCTTAGGAGTGTTTCACACAGAGGGGATATTGGGGAAGTGAGTGTTGCCCACCCAGGGTCCACTGTAGGTTCCATGGTTACTTGGAAGTGTTTCCCTGGATTCTCCTCTGTTCTTACATCTTAGAGCCAGTTTGATCTATCTATAAAGAAATAGACATCAGAGGGGAAGTCATTGCTTTCAGAACCACACTGTGCCCCCTAGAAACTGCTGTGAACTTAGATTCCAGCGCTGTTTATAGGTATGGCCTTTTCCTGTGACACTGTTAAAAGTCAGCAGTATTCTATTTATCTCTTATTCCATCTAGATATATTTGTGGTGGGTCATGGGTCATGTCTGATGGTGGACAGTGTGTTGTTTAGCCTGTCCAGAACCTCAAGGGTCCCTTCTTGGTCTTGTAGTTCTGCAAGAGAAGCCTCCTGAAGTAGAGGAGAGTGTTGCTACTTAACAGCGCGTTCAAGGTCAGTTCGTGTTTACTTTTTGTTCTGTCATATATATTTGCTTTACAGAACATAAAATATTTGCTTTCCTTCTAGATTGTATGACCTAATTGTGACCCATCCATTTACCTGATCCCTAGGTGGTTGCCCCTTCCCAGTTAATAACAGGACCATAGGGATGGGTCCCCTTCTTTTCCAGTGCTTTTCCTTTTCCTTCCCAGTTAATATTCACATACATATTGGTAATTATTCAGTTTCCTCATGTGCTCTTTTCTTTCCTAAAGATGGTACAGAAATAGAACTAGTTGAACTCTTCGAGGATAAACTAAGGACTTTATTTATTTTTGGGACAAAGAGAGACAGAGCATGAACGGGGGAGGGGCAGAGAGAGAGGGAGACACAGAATCGGAAACAGGCTCCAGGCTCCGAGCCATCAGCCCAGAGCCTGACGCGGGGCTCGAACTCACGGACAGCGAGATCGTGACCTGGCTGAAGTCGGACGCTTAACCGACTGCGCCACCCAGGCGCCCCTAAACTAAGGACTTTAGAGTGTGTTTTGTCAAGGAAGAGACTGGTGGTTAGGTAGAATAACACACCAGACACCTTTGATTTTATTCACAAACTTGATTTTCAAACAAAGGAAGGTAGGAAATGGTTTCATTGATTTTAGTCAGTAAGACATTTTAGGAGTAGGAATATGATTGGAGTTTGTGAAGAGAGGTCTGTGTGAACAAGGGCAGGGAGTTTTTCCTGAGAATCCAATCTCTTGGAGTGGTGAGAACTAAGTCTTGAGATTTGGCAGTATGACTTTTTCAGACCACATACTGTGAGAGGCTGCATAATATAACGGTATTTGAATCTAAAGGTAATATAATGCAAGCCACTTGTGTAATTTAAAAATTTCTTTTGTACACAGTTTAGAAAGTAAAAGGAAACAGTTGAAATTAAGTATAATATCCATTAACCAATATATCTAAAATATTATTTCAACATGTAATAATATAAATAAATGGAAATATTTTACATTCCTATCTTCATACTGAGTTTTCAAAATCTGATACATATTGTTATAGCACTTTTCAGTTTGGATGCTAAATTTTCAGTGGTTATGGTGAAATGTATTTCCTTATGTGGATCCTGAGAAACTTAACAGAAACCCATGAGGGAGGGGAAGGAAAAAAAAAGAGGTTAGAGTGGGAGAGAGCCAAAGCATAAGAGACTCTTAAAAACTAAGAACAAACTGAGGGTTGATGGGGGGTGGGAGGGAGGGGAGGGTGGGTGATGGGTTTAGGAGGGCACCTTTTGGGAGGAGCACTGGGTGTTGTATGGAAACCAATTTGACAATAAATTTCATATATTGAAAAAAAAATGTAGTTATACCCAAACTGTAAAGTTGTGTTTAATTGGAAAACATTTTATATCACTTTTGTATTTAAAAATTAAAACAGCAGCGCCTAGGTGGCTCAGTCAGTTAAGCGTGCAACTTCAGCTCGGGTCATGATCTTATGGTTCGTGAGTTAGAGCCCTGCATCAGGCTTTGTGCTGACAGCTCAGACCTGGAGCCTGCTTCCAGTTCTGTGTCTCCCTCTCTCTCTGTGCCCCTCCCCCTGTTCTCTCTCTCTCTCTCTCTATCTCTCTCAAAAATAAGTAAACATTAAAAAAAATCTTTAACAATTAAAACAAAATTTCAGTTCCTTGTTCACTCTAGCTACATTTCAAGGAGGTCAATAGTTATTAATCTTTATGTTTTACAATTTTATGTTGTAAAATGTAGATAATGATATCAATGCCTTATGGTTTTTTTATGAGGATTGAATATATTTATCTGGGCACAGCCCTAGAACACTTAATAACAGCCTTGCATTTATCAAATCCTCAGGAAACAAATGAAATTATGGTTATGTAAAGAGTCTAAGTATCCACCATAAATTTTCTAAAAATCAAGAATAAAGACATAAAATTGGGGCACCTGGGTGGCTCAGTCGGTTAAGTGTCTAACTTTGGCTCAGGTCATGGTCTCACGGTTTGTGGGTTCGAGCCCCACGTCGGGCTCTGTGCTGACAGCTCTGAGCCTGGAGCCTGCTTCGGATTCTGTGTCTCCCTCTCTCTCTCTGCCTCCCCCACTCTCGCTTTGTCTCACTCTGTCTCTCAAAAATAAGTGTAAAAAAATTTTTTTAAAAAGATATAAAATTAATTTTGATGAGATTTAAAAGGAATCTTTGAAAATCAGATTTGCTAATGTCCTAGAATAGAACTTACTTTGTTTTCTTTTTCCAAATTGCTTATTTATATGTATTTCTTTCTTTTTTTTTAAGTTTATTTATTTATTTTGGGAGAGAGAGAGTGTGCGCACACACTCGAGCAGGGGAAGGGCGGAGAGAGAGGGAGAGAGAAAGAATCCCAAGCAGGCTCCCTGCTGTCACCATGTGCCTGACATGGGTCTCAAGCCTGTGAACCCATGAGATCATAACCTAAGCTGAAACCAAGAGTCAGGCGCTATATTGACTGAGCCACCCAAGTGCTCCCTCATTTTTATTTAAATTCTAGTTAGTTAAGGGGTGCCTGGGTGGCTCAGCTGGTTGAATGTCAGACTCTTGATTTCAGCTTAGGTCATGATCCCAAAGTTGTGGGATCATACACTGTGTTGGGCTCTTCACTGAGCGTGGAGTCAGCTTGAGATTCTCTCTCTCTCTCTCTCTCTCTCTCTCTCTCTCTCTCTCCCTCTTCCTTCTCACCCACTCACGTGCGTGCTGTCTCCCACTCTCTCTCTCTAAAATAAATGAAATGGAAAAAAAATTTAATCCTAGTTAGTTAACATAGTGTAATAATGGTTTCAGGAGTAGAATTTAGTGATTCATCACTTACATACAACACCCAGTGCTCATCATAACAAGTGCCCTCCTTAATACTCATCACCCATCTAGCCCATCCCCCACCTCCCTCCCTCCATCAATCCTCAGTTTGTTTTCTATCAAGAGTCTGTTATGGTTTGCTTCCCTCTCTCTTTTTTTTCCCCCTTCCCATATGTTCATCCCATATGTCATTGCAAATGGGAAGATTTCTATTTCTTTGATGGCTGAGTAATATTCCACTGTCAATACTACATCTTCTTTATCCATTCATCAGTCCATGGACCCTTGGGCTCTTTCCATAGTTTGGCTATTTTTGTTGCTGCTATAAACATTGTAGTGCATGTGCCCCTTCGAATCAGCATTTTGGTATCCTTTGGATAAATACCTAGTAGTGCAATTGTTGGGTCATAAGGTAGTTTTATTTTTACCCTTTTGAGGAGCTTCTACAGTGATTGCATGAGATTGCATTCCCACCAGTAAGAGGGTTCCCCTTTCTCCACATCCTCGCCAACATCTGTTTCCTGAGTTGTTAGTTTTAGCCATTCTGACAGGTGTGAGGTGGTATCTCATCATGGTTTTGACTTATATTTCCTTGATGATGAGTAATGTTGAGCATTTTTCATGTGTCTTTTAGCCATCTGGGTGTCTTCTTTGGAAAAATGTCAATTTGTGTCTTCTGCACACGCACTTGAGCAGGGGAAGGGCAGAGGAAGAGGGAGAGAGAGAATCTTAAGCAGGCTCCACACCCAGGCTGCGTGAACATGGGGGTATCTATATATATCTTTTTGAGTTAATGTTCAAGTTTCCATCAGATAAATATCCAGAAGTGAAATTGTTGGATCATATGGTAGTTCTGTTTTTAACTTTTTGAGGAACCTCCATACCGTTTTCCATAGCAACTGCACCAATATACATTTCCACCAGCAGTGCACAAGAATAGATTTCCTTTTCTCCTCATCCTTCCCAACACTTGTTATTTCTTATCTTTTGGATAGTAGCCATTCTAGGAGGTGTGAAGTGATGTGTCATTGTGGTTTTGATTTGTATTTCCCTGATGATTAGTGGTGGTAAACAACTTTTCATGTATATTGGCCACCTGCATGTCTTCTTTGGAAAATATCTATTCAGACTCTCTACCCATTTTTTTTTTTTTTTCAACTTTTTTTTTTATTTATTTTTGGGACAGAGAGAGACAGAGCATGAACCGGGGAGGGGCAGAGAGAGAGGGAGACACAGAATCGGAAACAGGCTCCAGGCTCCGAGCCATCAGCCCAGAGCCTGACGCGGGGCTCGAACTCACGGACCGCGAGATCGTGACCTGGCTGAAGTCGGACGCTTAACCGACTGCGCCACCCAGGCGCCCCTCTCTACCCATTTTTAATCAGATTGTTTTTTGGCTGTTGAGTTGAAGCAGTTCTTTATATACTTTGGATATTAACCTCTTATCAGATGTATGACTTGCAATTCTTTTTTCCCATTCAGTAGGTTACCTTTTCATTTTGTTGATGGTTTCCTTTGTTGTGCAGAGGCATTTTAATTTGCTGTAGTCCCACTTGTTTATTTTTGTTTTTGTTGCTTTTGGTGTCCAATCCAAAAATCATTGCCCAGACCATTGTCAAGGAGTTTACTATGTTTTCTTTTAGGAACTTCATGGTTTCAAGTCTTATGTTCAACTCCTTAATCCATTTTGAGTTCATTTTTGTGTATGGTATAAAATATGTTCCAATTTCATTCTTTTGCATGTAGTTGTCCGGTTTTTCCAACACTGTGTCATGAATACTGTATGTTCTTGGCTCTTTTGTCATAAATTGACTATTTATATGTGGGTTTCTTTCTGGGCTCCTTGTTCTATTCCACTGACTAATGTGTCTTTTTTTAAATATTAATATCATAACTGTTTTGATCACTATAGCTTTGTAATACAGTTTAAAATAGGGGCGCCTGGGTGGCTCAGTCGGTTAAGCGTCCGACTTCAGCCCGGGTCACGATCTCGCGGTCCGTGAGTTCGAGCCCCGAGTCGGGCTCTGGGCTGATGGCTCAGAGCCTGGAGCCTGCTTCCGATTCTGTGTCTCCCTCTCTCTCTGCCCCTCCCCCGTTCATGCTCTGTCTCGCTCTGTCTCTCTCTGTCTCAAAAATAAATAAACATTAAAAAAAAATTTTTTTTAATAAAAATGCATGATGCTTCCAGCTTTGTTTCTCAAGATTCCTTTCACTCTTCAGGGTCTTTTGTGGTTCCATACATATTTTAGGATTGTTTGTTGCATTTCTCTGAAAAATGTCATTGAAATTTTGATAGGGATGCATTGAATTTATAAATCTTTTGTGGTAGTCTAGATGTTTTAACAGTATTTAATTCTTCCAGTCTATGAGCATGGATTACGTTTCTATTTATCTGTGTCTTCCTCACTTTCTTTCAGCATTGTCTTATAGTTTTCAGTGTACAGGTCCTTCACCTCTTTGGTTAAATTTATTCCTATGTTTTTTTATTATTTTTGATGCAATTGTAAATGGGGTTGTTTAAAGATTACACCAAAACAACCTCTTAGAACTAATAAACAAATTCAGTAAAGGTGCAGGATACAAAATCAATGTACAAAAATCAGTTGCATTTCTATATGCTAATAATTAATGATCAGAAAGAAATTTTATAAATAATAATAGAATGTCACCTGCAAATAGTGACAGTTTGACTTCTTCCTTTCTGTTTTGGAGGCCTTTAATTTTTTTTCTTACCTAATTGCTCTGGCTAGGACTTCTGATGTTGAACAAAAGTGGTAAGAGTGGGCATCCTTTCTTGTTTCTGATCTTGGAGGAAAAGCTTTCAGATGTTCCCACTGAGTATGATCTTAGCTTTGTGCTTGTCATATATGACCTTATTATGTTGAGGTATGTTCCCTCAATGCCCACTTTGTTTAGTTTTTAACTAATTGATGTTGAATTTTGTCAAATGCTTTTTCTGGATCTATTGGGATGGTCATATGATTTTTATCCTTAATTTTTTGTCCTTTTACCCTTAATTTTGTTAATCCTTCATTGTGTGTCAATTGATTGACTTGTGGATATGGAAACATCCTAGCATTCCTGGAATAAATTTCACTTGATCATGGTATATGATCTTTTTAATGTATTGTTGAATTCAGTTTGCTATTTTTGGAAGATTTATGCATTTGAGTATGTTTTTTATTTTGCTTCTGCCAACAAGAAATTTGGCCCGTGAGGGTACCTGAGTGGCTCAGTCAGTTAAGTGTCTGACTTTAGCTCAGGTCATGATCTCACAGTTCATGAGTTTGAGCCCTGTGTCATGCTCTGTGCTGCCAGCCTGCTTTGGATCCTCTGTCCTGCTTCTCACTACTCCTTCCCCATTACTGCGCTCTCTCCTTCTCTCTCAAAAATAAATAAACATAAAAAAAAAAAAAAGAAATTTGGCCCATGAATTTGCCACATTTTTAAAAGAGATAAAGTTACAGTTTTATGATACTTCTAGACATGTAGTTATAAGTAGATAGTGGTAGTGGTCACCATGTGATCTGGCACATCTAAATATTCAAAACTTTTGTAATTTCAATTACCAGAGGAGCATAATAAAACTAGTAAGACTGCTATTCAGAGTTTCATATTTTTTAGAGATTGTGATTTCTTTCATAAGACCTAGGAATGATCTGGGAGATCCAAGTTTCATACAAGACCTCATCATACACATTATACTTGAAAGGACATATTTACAGACACAGAAGTAAATATGCATATAACTCCTGTGTTGGATATGGGAACAAGATTGAGCCTTTTATTATTAGGCTCAAGCTGTCGCTTGTTAGATAAGATTCTTTGAACTAGTTATATGTGTGCAGCTTTATGTGGAGGGCAAGAATATTTGTCCTCCTATGCTTTTTGAGAATCTTTGTGACAAATATTATTAATGAGGAAGAACTGTAATCTGAAGGTTGGACACTGAAATAAGTTAACATGACATGGAAAAACAGACCTGAGAATCTCATATTTCACTGTAAGAAAAAGGAGAACAAAGGGAATTTTCAAAAATAATGAAACAAGATACATGAAATATTCTTTACAAGTTCATTAATTAATAGGCAACTTTTACTTGGTGTCATTGTTATGCCACTGAAAGTGCTTTATGTGTTTTATTTCATTTGATACATACAGCAACACTTTGAGGTAGGTCACTGTTGTTTTTCCCATTTTACTGATGAGGAAATAAAGTCAGTTAAGTAATGTAGTAAAAAGTTACACAGTTAGTAACAACCAAAAATAAGGTTAATGAACTGAATTTTGGATGACAGATTCTATGTTCTTTATTATGATAGTATACAACCTCTGATCATTTTTTAAATCTGATTGTCTCACTAATTCATCAAATTTTTTTCATCAACATTTAATATGGATCAAGGGCAAATACTGCAGATATTGACAACCTACAGCTCACCATACTTTATTTAACCTTTATTGCCTACTATTAGATATTCAGAATGATCATAAACTATTTTGTAGTATATGTGGATCTTTATAATAGAATTTTATCTGCATTAATATGTTTCTTTTCTTTTTAATGCTTTTTAAAATTTATTTTTGAAGGAGAGAGAGAGAGAGACAGAGCATGAGCGGGGGAGGAGCAGAGAGAGAGGGAGACACAGAATTCAAAGCAGGCTCCAGGCTCTATGCTGTCGTCACAGAGCCCAACACGTGGCTCGAACTCACGGACCGTGAGATCATGACCTGAGCCAAAGTCGGACGCTCAGCCGACTGAGCCACTCAGGCGCCCCTCTTTTCTTTTTTTTTTTAAAGTAGGCTCCATGCCCAACATGGGGCTTGAACTCACAATCCCAAGATCAAGAGTCACATGCTCTACCGACTGAGCCAGCCAGGCATCCCTGCTTTTATATGTTTCTTTTCTTTTTTTAAATGTTTTTTTGAGGGAGAGAGAGCGTAAGTGAGGGAGGGGCAGAGAGAGAGAGAGGAGAGACAGAAGATCCGAAACAGGCTCTATACTGACAGCAGCAAGCCTGATGTGGGCCTCGAACTCACAAACTGTGAGATCATGACCTGAGCTGAAGGTGGATGCTCAACAACTGATCCACCCAGGCACCCTTATATCTGTTTCTTAAGGAAGAATTTCTAGAATTTGCATTTCTAAGTCAAACATCAGATATTAAGTGCCTACAATTTGCCAATATTGTTCATGTAACATGTAATTAAGTGCCTAAAGTATGCCAGTATTGTTCATGTAACTTAAAGAGACATAGCTTCTATCCCTTAACTTGTTTATAACAGACCATGTAAATATATACTATGAATAGGACTAAAATTATGGTAGGGTATGGTAAAGATTATTAAAGAAATCAGACAATGTCCCTTTGTAGTTGTTGAAAAGGGATATAATGGACACAAACCCAAGGCTATAAGGTTTTGATCAACTTACTCTAAAGCCATGATTTGTCAGAGTTCCCCAAAAACATCCTCAAATTTGATGATGTGCTAGGACTTACAGAATTAAAGAAAATGGTGGTTATGAAAGGATATAATTTAAAATCAGCAAAGAGAAAAGTCACATAGGATTAAAATCAGCAAAGAGAAAAGTCACATAGGATGAAGAGCAGGAAAAAACTAGATGTGAGCTTCCATTGGACTCACACAAACAGTGCTTAATTCTCCCAGCAACAATTTGTAAGAACACATGTGAACTGAGCCATGGAAGCTCACCTGAGCTTTGGGTCCAGAGTTTTTATTGAGGATCAGAAACAGCCACGGGAAACAAACAAACAAACAAATGAAATATAGGCATGGAGTAACTATGTGATTTACCCTTACCTACTCAATTTCAAGCCCCTACAGAGGGCCCCTGGCAACAAAACAGTTTACCAAAAGTCACATTGTTAGCATAGACTATTTGGCATAGCTCAAAAAAGCTTTTATTATTTTTTAAGTTTACTTATTTATTTTTGAGAGAGAGAGAGTGAGTGAGCAGGGGAAGGGCAGAGAGAGAGGAGAGAGAATCCCAGGCAGGCCCCACACCATCAGCACAGAGCCCGACATGAGGCTCGAACTCAGGAACTGTGAGATCATGACCTGAGCTGAAATCAAGAGTCACTTAACCAACTGAACCACCCAGGTGTCCCTCAAAAAAAGCTTTTAAAGGGAGGATATTCTAAGGGCTCCGAGCTTATCTCACAATAGCTGGCCACGGGCCATTCCTTTCTTTGGAAAGTGCAGAGTCTGTGTACTCCAGGTCTACTAAGATAATTTTTATTGCACCCAAGTGATATCCATGGAGGTGAATGGAATTATTTACTAACCTTTATGCTTTAGTGTATTTTGGTAGGTTATACATTATTTCTAACTTTCCAGCAAATTACTCATGCTCAGATTTCATTCCATAATGAAGTAATTCTGCACTACACAGGCAAGAACCAGAGTTAGAACTTACTTTGTAGTGAGAAGAATGTGAATTCCAAACTCACCTCTGCCACCTTATCTATGCATGTGTTTTATATATTTTTTCTAACTGAAACATAAATTACTGCAAATCATGCAAACAACATTCTAGTTTGTTTTTAACATGTATATATACCCATTTAACCATCACATTTTAACATGTATATATACCCATTTAACCATTTTCCTAATCAAGAAAAACGTATTTCCTTCTAGTCATTACCAACTCACCCCTCCCTACCCTCAACAAAGGTAACCACTGTTCTTACCACTATTATGATAGATTCATTTTAATTAGATTCATATAAAAGAAGTTGATATGTGATTTTACATAATATTGTGTACATTTTTATCTGGCCTGTTTTGCTTAATTTCGCATTTGTGAGAATCATCTGTGTTTGTACTATTTTATCATTAGGTAATCTCCCATAATAAGAATAAATCCTATTTTATTTTGCTCTACTTTTTTTTTAACTAATCTCTATGCCCAAAATGGGGTTCAACTCATGACTCCAAGATCAAAAGTCACATGCTCTACTGACTGAGCCATCCAGGCACATCTGTCCTATTTTTTGATGGGCATTTGTGTCATTAACAGTTGGAGGCTTAAATAATGAGCCACCCAGGCACTCCTCTACCTTTTGATTCTTATGAGTAGTCCGCAAAGAATATTCATGTTCAAGTTTTTGTGTAGATATACATCTTCATTTCTCTTCTATATGCCTACCAGTTGAATTGCTGTATCATATGGTAACTCCATTTTGAACATTTTGAAAAATTGCTAGACTGTTTTCCAAAGCAGTCACACTATTTTTAATTCCAATCAGCAGCATATGAGGGTTCTGATTTATCCACATCCCCCCAACACCTGTTTCTTTGTAGGTATCCTAGTAGGTATGAAGTAGTATCTCACTGTAGTATTTTACTCTGCTAAAATATGTTTAAATAAGATTTAGTATATTAAACATTTTTAAGGTTAAAATTCAGTGGCATTAAATACACTTACATGGTTATGCAACCATCACCACCTATCTCCAGAACTTTCTCATCTTCTAAACTGAAACTCTGTACCGATAGTGACACTCTTTGATTCCCTTTTGGGTATGTTCTATAGTATCCTGTTTGTGGTTACCTTGGGAAGTATATATCCTAAAGTTATATAACAATCTATTTTAAATTGACATCAACTTTGTTCACATACAAAAACTCTGCTTTTCAGTTCCACTTTCATTGACTTTAGATTAAGTCATGAGGTAACTTTTTTTTTTAATTTTTTTTTTTTTAACGTTTATTTATTTTTGAGACAGAGAGAGACAGAGCATGAGCGGGAGAGGGTCTGAGAGAGAGGGAGATACAGATTCCGAAACATGCTCCAGGCTCCGAGCTGTCAGCACAGAGCCCGACGCGGGGCTCGAACCCACGGACCGCGAGATCATGACCTGAGCCGAAGTCGGACGCTTAACCGACTGAGCCACCCAAGCACCCCAACTTTTTTTTTTTTAATAGGCTCTATGCCCAACATGGGGCTTGAACTCATGACCATGAGATCAGGAGTTGGATGTTCCACCAACTGAGCCAGCCAGGTGTCCCATGAATTAACATTTTTATGTACTGTGTACCCATTAATGTATATATAACTATTTTTTATTCATTTATCTTTTATATCTGTAGAAAACAAAAAGTGGAGTTAAACCAAAATTACAAAAATAATGGCTTTTATATTTTCCCTATGTATTTTCCTCTACGGGAGTTTTTTATATCTCCATATGGGTTTGAGTTACTGTCTGGCTTCCTTTCAACTTGAAAGTCTCCCTTTGGGATTTTTGTAGAGAATGTCTAGTGAAAATGAACTCTCAGTTTTCCTTTATCAGGGAAGTCTTAATTTCTCCCCCACTTTTTTTAACTTTTTTTTTTTACTCCCCCCCCCCCCATTTTCTAAAGGACAATTTTGCCACATATAAAGTTCTCAGTTGACAGTGTTTCTTTTAGCATTTTAACTTTTGTTTTTTAAGTAATCTCTGTGGCCAATGTGGTGCTTGAATTTACGACCCCAAGATCAAGAGTCGCATGTTCTATGGACTGAGCCAGCTGATGCCCTTTTAGCATTTTAAATGAATCATCCCGTTGGAGCATCTGGGTGGCTCAGCTGGTTGAGTGTCTGACTATTGATATCACCTCAGGTCATGATCTCACAGTTTGTGAGATTGAGCCCTGCATTGGGCTCTGCAGTAACAGTGCAGAGCCTGCTTAGGATTCCCTCTCCCTCTCTGCCCCTACCCACCTTGCACACATATGCTGTCTTTCAAAATAAATTAATAGGGGCACCTGTGTGGCTCAGTCAGTTGAGCATCTGACTTTAGCTCAAGTCATGATCTTGCAGTTCATGAGTTTGAACCTCACATGGGACTCTGCTGCCAGCACAGAGCCCAGTTCAGATCTTCTGTCTCCCTCTCTCTCTGTCCCTCAACCCCCCAGCACTTGCTCTTGCTCTCTCTCATTAAATTTTTTTAAAATAATTTTTTATTAAAAAAATTTTTTTTAATGTTTATTTGTTTTTGACAGAGAGAGAGAGACAGAGCATGAGCAGGGGAGGGCAGAGAGAGAGGGAGAAACAGAGTCAGAAGTAGGCTCCAGGCTCTGAGCTGTCAGCACAGAGCCCGACGCTGGGCTTGAACTCACAGACCGCGAGATCATGACCTGAGCCGAAGTCGGACGCTCAACCTACTGAGCTGCCCAGGCACCCCTCTCATTAAATTTATTTATTTATTTTTTAAATGTTTATTTATTTTTGAGACATAGAGAGACAGAGCATGAACGGGGGAGGGTCAGAGAGAGAGGGAGACACAGAATCCGAAGCAGGCTCCAGGCTCAGAGCTGTCAGCACAGAGCCCGACATGGGGCTCGAACTCACGGACTGTGAGATCATGACCTGAGCCGAGGTGAGTTGCAAAACCGACTGAGCCACCCAGGTACCCCTGTTATGGTTTTTATATGCATTTCCCTGATCACGACTTTTGGCATATTTTTCCTCCACATGCTTATTGATATTTCTATATCTTCTTTGGAGAAATGTCTATTGAAATCTGTTACCAGATGTCTTTTTGTTCTTTAGTTGTGGGCATCTTTACATAATGTGGCTATTAAACCCTTATCAAATATATCATTTATAAATATTTTCTCCTATTCTGTAGATTGTGTTTTCAGTTTTACCGGGAATGTTCTTTGAAAATTTCAATTTTGATGAAGCCCAATTTTTCCATTTTTTTCTCCTTGTTTGTGCTTTTGGTGTGCTGAGAATCCTTTGCCAAATTTAAGGTCATGATGATTTACTCCTGTATTTTCTTCTATAGGTTTTATATTTGCATGCCTTACAGTTGGGTCATTGATCAGTTTTTAGTTCATCTTTGTATATATTGTGAGGAAAGGGTCTAATTTCATTCTTTTGTATGTAGCTATCCAGTTTTCCTATCATCATTTGTTAAAAAGACTGTCCTTTCTCCACTAAAAGCTCTTTGCACTCTTGTCAAAACTTATTTGACCAGAGGGGCGCCTGGGTGGCTCAGTAGGTTAAGCATCTGACTCCTGGGTTCCGCTCAGGTCATTATCTCACAGTTTGTGAGTTTGAGCCCCACATCAGGCTCTGTGCTGACAGCATGGAGCCTACTTGGGATCCTCTCCTTCTCTCTCTCTGCCCCTCCCTACTCGCTCTCTCTCAAAATAAAAAAGAAAAATCAGTGGACCAGAGAGATACATGGATTTAATTTCCAATCAGTTCTATTCTGTTGATTGATATATCTAACCTTATGGGGCGCCTGGTGGCTTAGTTGTGTCCGACTTGATTTTGGCTTGAGTCATGATCACAGGGCTGTGGGGATTGAGCCGAGCCCCGAATTGGCTCCATGCTGGGTGTGGGACCTGCTTGGGATTCTCTCTCTCCCTCTGCCCTTCTCCCCTGCCTGTGCTCTCTAAAAAAAAAACAAACAAAAAACAAAAAAACAAAACAGTAGATACATCTAACCTTATGCCAGTGTCCAACTGCTTTGATTATTGTATATCTGTAACTTTTAGATTGGTAAATGTTAGTTTTTCAGGGTTTTTTTTTTTTTCCCCTAACTGATTTGGTTATTCTGAATTACTTGCAATTTCATATGAATTTAGAAGTCAGCATGTCAGTTTCTACAAAGAAGCCAGTTGGGACTCTGACAGGAGTTGCATAACGTTTAGATCACTTTGGAGAATATCGTGATCTTATTATTGAGTAGCCTGGTTCATAAACATGGGATGATCTTCACTTAATTACCTTAAGTTCTTTCATTAGTATTTTGTATTTTTTAAAGTATACAGTTTGAATTTTTGTTAAATATTTTATTAATTTGGATACTATTATAAATGGAATTACTTATTTCAGATTGTTATTGCATATGTATAAAAATATTTTATTTTTGCATATTTATTTGCATCCTGCAATCTTGCTCCATTCTAATAGTGTTATAGTCAAATTTTTGGATTTTCTGTATATAAGGTCATGCCATCTATTAATGGAGATCATTTTCCTTCCTTCTTTCCACTATGGGTGCCTTTATTGATATTTCCTATTTGTCCCAGCTAGATCTGTAGAACAATGTTGATTAGAAGAGGCAATAAGGTATAGACTTGTCCTCTTCCAACATCAGGGGTAAGCATCACTAAATCTAATGGTAGCTGTCAATTTTATCCTGTGGAGATAGTTCCCTTCTATTCATACGTTCACTCTCTTTTGTCATGAAAGGGTGTTGGATTTTGTAAATGCTTTCTCTTCATGAATGAAGATGGTCATGTAGTTTATTTTTAATTTTTTTAAGTTTTATTTATTTTGAGAGAGAGAGAGAGAAAAACAGAGCACGTGAGTGGGGAAGAGGCAGAGAAAGAGGCAGAGAGAGAATCCCAAGCAGGCTCAGCACTGTCAGTGCAGAGCCTGAGGTAGGGCTTACACCCATGAACGGTGAGATCATGACCTGAGCCAAAATCTAGAGTCAGACGCTTAATTGACTGAACCACCCATGTGCTCCTATTTTTTATTATTCTGATATGTTACATTAGATTAACCATCTAATTTTGAATTCCACGGATAAATCCCACTTGGTCAAGGTATATAATTCTTTTTATATGTTCCTAGATTCAGATTACTAGTGTTTTGTTCAGATTTTTTGTATCCATATTCATAAAAGGTATTAGTGATAGTTGCCCTTTTTTGTAATGTCTTTTTCTGATGTAGCTATCAGGTTAATTTTGGGTTCATAAAATTAGGAAGTTTTCCCTCCTTTTTACTTCAAGAGTTTGTAAAGAATTAGTATTCTGCTTGGTTTGGTAGACTTTAACTGTGAAGCTGTGCTGACCTAGGCTTTTCTTTATGGGTAGTTTTTAAAATAACTAATTCATTTACTTATTTGTTAGAATATTATTCAAATATTCTACCTCCATGAGTAGATTTGGAAGTTTGTGCCTTTGTATGAATTTATTCAATTCATCTGAGTTTTCTGATTTTTTTAAATGTTTATTTATTTTGAGAGAGAGATAGAGAGTGCATGAGCAGAGGAGAGGCAGAGGGAGAAAGAGAGATTGAGAGAGAGAGAGAGAGAGAGAGAGAGAGAAATCCCAAGCAGGCTCCATGCTGTCAGCACAGAGCCCTGACACGGGAGCCCAATCCCATGCACCATGAGATCATGACCTGAGTGGAAACCAAGAGTTGAACACGGAACCAGTTGAGCCACCCAGGCGCCCCATGGGCTTCCCGATTTCTTGTTGTACAATTGTTCATCCTATTCCTTTGTAATCAATTTTTATTTCTGTAAGGTTGGTAGTACTGTCCCCTCTTTCACTTATGATTGTGGTAATAGGAGTCTTCGTTCTCTCTGGTCATTCTTGATCATCTAAACATTTGTGAACTTTTAAAAACTTTTCATAGAACCAGGGGCGCCTGGGTGGCTAGGTTGGTTAAGCATCCGACTTTGGTCAGGTCACGATCTTGCGGTTTGTGGGTTCAAGCCCTGTGTCAGGCTCTGTGCTGACATCTGAGAGCCTGGAGCCTGCTTCAGATTCTGTGTCTTCCTCTCTCTCTGCCCCTCCCCCCCCACTCAAAAATAAACATTTTAAAAAATTTTTAATAAAAAAACCCACTTTTCATAGAACCAGATTTTAGTTTCATTTATTTTTGGATATTTTTCATATATGATATGTTTACTCTTCTTTTTACAGTGACTTAAGGAGGGAGGTTAAATTTGACCTAGATATTTACTTTTAATTACAGGCACTTTAAACTTTAAAAGCTTTCCTCTAATCATTAATTGCATGTCATAAGTTTTGATATGTTGTCTTCATTTATTATTCACAAATTGTTTTCTAGTTTCCTTTTTCATTAAAAAAATTTTTTTTTAATGTTTTTTTATTTATTTTAGAGACAGAGAGTGAGCAGGGGAGAGGCAGAGAGAGAGAGACACACACAGAATCTGAAGCAGGCTCCAGGCTCTGAGCTGTCAGCACAGGGCCCAATGCAGGGTTCAAACTCATGGACTGTGAGATCATGATCCGAACTGAAGTTGGACGCCCAACCGACTGAGACACCCAGGTGCCCTTCCTTTTTCATTTTTAATATATTGATTATTTAGGAGTGTTTTGTTTAAAAAAATTTTTTTAAGCTTTATCCATTTTTCAGAGACAGAGACAGAGCATGATGGGGGAGGGGCAGAGAGAGAGGGAGACACAGAATCCGAAGCAGGCTCCAGGCTCTAAGCTGTCAGCACAGAGCCCAGGCTCGAACTCACAGACAGTGAGATCATGACCTGAGCTTGAGTCGGACGCTTAACCTACTGAGCCACCCAGGCGCCCCTAGGAGTGTTTTGTTTAAATTCCATGTTTTTGAGTTTCCCATTTTTCCGTTATTTATTTCTAACTACATTATGGATAGACAAACTGTTTTTCATTGTTTTTTTTTTTAATTTATTAAGTTTTCTGTTCTAGCCTAGCATATAGTTTCTTGTGGAAAATATTCCATGTGCATTTGAAAAGAATGTATATTTTGCTATTGTTGGGTGAAGTGTTTTATAAATGTCTGTTAAGTCTAAGTGGTTTATAGTGTTGGTTATAGATTTTTCTGTTTCCTTGACCTTTTTTCCTAATTGTTCTATCCATTATGAGCGTGGGATATTGACGTCTGTGGCCACTTTTGCTGAATTGTCTTTCTCTATTTCTGTCAGTTAATTGTGAAAATATACATAACAGGATTTGCTATTTAATCATTTTACAGTATACAATTCAGTGATATTAAGTAAATCCACAATGTGCAACCTTTACCATCTAATTGCAGAATTTTTCATCATCCCGAAAGGGAAGTCTGTACCCTGTAAATAATCACTCTTCACTGCCTCTCCCTCAACCCCTTACAACAACGAATTTTTCAAAATCTAAATAAAGTTTTATCTATTTTAGGTATTTCAAATAAATGGATTAATATTCATATAAATGGGACAACAATATAATAATTGAAAGGCATTTGTGTCTGGCCTCTTCCAGTTAGCATGTTTTCAAATTTCACATGATGTAACAGGTATCAGTAATTGTTTCCTTTTGATGGCTAATATTCCATTGTGTTGTGTTTTCTTTTATGGCCTAACATATGATCTATTCTAGACCATTTTTCATTTGTACTTGAGAATATGTATTCTGGTATTTGGTGTTGTGTTTGGTGTATGTCTGGGATATCCAATTGATTTATAGTGTTGCTGTACTCTCCTATTTCCAAATTATCTTTTGCCTAGTCTTTCTATCCATTATTGGAGTTGGTTTATTAAAGTCTCAAACTATATTGTAGAACTTTCTATTCCTCCCCTCAATCCTGTCAATTGTTGCTTCATATATTTTGGGCTTTAAGGCATATATATTCATAGTAGTTGTATTTTCTTGGTGGGCTGACCCCTTTTATCGACATAGAAGATGTTCCTTTGTCTCTTGTCTCTTCTAAGCCTATTTGGTCTCATGTAGGCTTCCAACTCTTTGAGGACTACTGGTATGCAACACATTTTTATATCCTATTTTCAACCTATTTATATGTTTGGATTTGTCATCAGTTTGTTGTAGACTGACTACAGTTGCACTGTATTTTCTAGCCATTCTGCCAATCTCTGCATTTTAGTTGAAGATTCTAATACATTTGCATGTAAAGTAATAACTGAGGAGGACTTTTCTACTTGTTTTCTATATATACTGTGTCTTCTATGTTTTTTTTTTTAATTTTCTAATGTGTATTTATTTTTGAGAGAGAGAGAGAGCGAGGGAGGGACAGAGAGAGAGGGAGACACAGAATCCAAAGCAGGCTCCAGGCTCTGAGCTGTCAGCAGAGCCCAATGTGGGGCTCGAACCCATGGGCTGTGAGATCATGACCTGAGCTGAAATTGGATGCTTAACTGACTGAGCCATCCAGGTGCCCCTCTTCTGTGCTTTTCTGTCCCTAATTAATGACTTCCTTTCTGTTCCACTGACTTTTTTTTGTAGTTTACCATTTGACTCCTTTTATATGTCCTATTCATTATACAATTTAATCATTTTATTAGCATTTATCCTGTAGATTTCAATTAAAAATTTGCATTTGTGATGAACTAGTTTGAAATAAAACTAACTTTATTCAGGGGTCCCAAAATCACTCTCCGGTTCAGTGATTTTCTAGAAGGACTCACAAAAGTAAAAAAAAAATTTGGGGCATCTGGGTGGCTCAGTTAAATGTCCCAATTCTTGATGTCAGCTCAGGTCATGATCTCATGATTTGTGGGATAGAGCCCTTCAGGGGGCTCTGCGCTAAAAGCATGGAGCCTGCTTGGGATTCTCTCCCTTTCTCGGCCCACCTCCCCCCCCCCCCCCCAATTTCTCTTTCTCTCTCAAAATAAACATTTTTTTGCATGAGTTTTTTCTTTTTAAAAAGGTTTATTTTTGAGAGAGAGAGAGTGAGTGCATGAGCAGGGAGGGGCAGAAAGAGAGGGAGACAGAAGATACCACAAAGGCTCTGTGCTGACAATAGAGAGACTGATGTGGGGCTCAAACTCATGAGCTGTGAGATCATGACTAGAGCTGAAGTTGGACACTTAACCAGCTGAGCCACCCAGGTGCCCAATAAACAAACCTTTTTTTAAAAAGTCAGAAAAACTGTTGTACTCAGTTTTTGGCCCCCCCCCAACCCCCCCCCCCCCCCCCCCCCCCCGCCAGTGACAGGATACAGATTAAAATCATTACATGCCAGGTAATCTACCAGGAGCTAGTAAAGGACCTTCACTTTTGTTTGGAATAGGCAAAGCTTTAAACATTTCAGACCCGCTGAGTCAAACCTTCACTGTACGCCTATTTAGCTTTAATAGAAAAACTTTGCCCCTGTAACTGCTCAAGTTCTCCCTTTTAAAGTTGCTTTTGTCCTAGATTATATCTCTATACAGTGTACCCTTTAAATAGGTTTATAATTATGTTTTATGCAGGTCTTTAAACGTATTACAAAAAAGGAGGAACAACAAACAAAAAAATGCAATTCTATTGGGTTATATATTTTTGCCTTTTAGTTGCCTTCACCACTGTTCTTAATTCATTTAGTTTTATTGAGATATAATTGACGTACAATTACTTCTGGTATACATGATTTAATATATGTATATATTACAAAATGATTACTGAAATAAATTTAGTTAACATCCATCACCTTCTTCTGTTAACTTTTTTCCTTCTGATGAGAACTTTTAAGATTTAACATCTTAGCCACTTGCAAACATACGCTGCATCATTAAGTATAATTACTACGCTGTACATTAATATCCCCTTGACTTACTTAATAACTGGGAATTTGTACCTTCCTTGACCACTTTCACCCATTTCGCCCACCCACTCTTCCACTTACCCCCACACCGATGGAAGCTACCAATGTGTTGTATTTGTGAGGTATTTTGTTTTTTTTTTTTTTTTTTTTTTTTAATTTATTTTTGGGACAGAGAGAGACAGAGCATGAACGGGGGAGGGGCAGAGAGAGAGGGAGACACAGAATCGGAAACAGGCTCCAGGCTCCGAGCCATCAGCCCAGAGCCTGACGCGGGGCTCGAACTCACGGACCGTGAGATCGTGACCTGGCTGAAGTCGGACGCTTAACCGACTGCGCCACCCAGGCGCCCCAGGTATTTTGTTTTTAAATCTAATTCCAGATATAAGTGAGATCATTCAGTATTTGTCTTTCTCTGACTTACTTCCCCTAGCATAATCCTCTCAAGGTCAATTCATGTAGTTGCAAATGGCAGGATTTCCTTAGTTTTTTATGGCAAAATAACATTCCATTGTGTATACACACCAAATTTTCTTTAACATTCCACCCATCAATGAACATTTAGTTGTTTCCATGCCTTGTGTATTGTAAATAATGGTGCAGTGAACCTAGTGTGTGCAGAAATCTTTTTGAGAGATTTCATTTCCTTCAGATAAATATCCAGAGGTGGAATTGCTAGATCATACAATAGTTCTATGTTTACTTTATTAAGGAACCTCCATAGTGTTTTCCATAACTGCTGCACCCATTTACATTCTCAATAGTGTAGGTTTCCCTTTCCTCCACAACTTTCCAACACTTGTTACTCCTTTTCTTTTTGATAATAGCCATTCTAACAGGTGTAAATTTCTCTGATGATTAATGATATGGAGCACCATTTCATTTATTTGTTTGCCTCTTGTATTTTGGGAGAAAATATGTATTCAGATCCTCTGCCCGTATTTTAATTGGATTGTGTCTTTTTTTATACTGAGTTGTAGGAATCCTTTATGTATTTTGGGTATTTAACCCCTTATGAGATAAATGATTTGCAAATATTTTTAATGGTTGATCCAGAGCTTCCAGTATATAATGTGTACAGCTTCCAGTGTACAGCTTCCAGTATATACTAAATTCCAATGAGATATAGAAATGTTGTCTTTTAAAAAGCAGAACAAAAGAAATCTTATATACATATATAGCATTTGTTATATTAATTTTATTTATCTTTTTTTTTTTAAGTAACCTCTGCACCCAATGGGGGGCTTGAACTCATGATCCCAAGCTCAAGAGTCACATGCTCTGCCAGCTCAGCCAGCCAGGTGCCCCTTATTGTTTTTGATTTTCTACATTTGATGCTGTGGATTCAAAGTACCATCTGTATTCAGTTACTTACCCAGTATAGCTTTGCTACCCACCTCCTTTGTGTTATAGAAGTACAAATTATACTTTTATTTTTATTTTTTCCTTTCTTATTTATTTTTAATTTACATCCAAATTAGTTAGCAGATAGTGCAACAATGATTTCAGGAGTAGATTCCTTAATGCCCCTTACCCATTTAGCCCATCCCCCCTCCCAAAACCCCTCCAATAACCCTCTGTTTGTTCTCCATATTTAAGAGTCTCTTATGGTTTTTCCCCCCCTCCCTGCTTTTATATTATTTTTGCTCCCTTCCCTTATGTTCATCTGTTTTGTACCTTAAAGTCCTCATATGAGTGAAGTCATATGATTTTTGTCTTTCTCTGACTAATTTCACTTAGCATAATGCCCTCCAGTTCCATCCATGTAGTTGCAAAAGGCAAGATTTCATTCTTTTTGATTGCCGAGTAATACTCCATTATATATGTATATATATGTATGTACATATATGTATATACGTGTATATATGTGTGTATATATACATGTATATATGTGTGTGTATACATATATACACACACATATATACATATATGTATATGTGTGTATATACATACATATATACATATATATGTATATACACACATATATATACACATACCAAATCTTCCTTATCCATTCATCCATCGATGGGCATTTGGGTTCTTTCCGTACTTTGGCTATTGTTGAAAGTGCTGCTATAAACATGGGGGTGCCTCTGCCCCTTCAAAACAGCACAACTGTATCCCTTGGATAAATACCTAGTAGTGTAATTGCTGGGTCATACGGTAGTTCTATGTTTAATTTTTTGAGGAACCTCCATATTGTTTTCCAGAGTGGCTGCACCAGCTTGCATTCCCACCAGCAGTGCAAAAGAGAGATATTCTTTCTCCACATCCTCACCAACATCTGCTGTTGCCTGAGTTGTTAATATTAGCCATTCTGACAGGTGGTATCTCATTGTGGTTCTGATTTGTATTTCCCTGATGATGAATGATGTTGAGCATTTTTTCACGTGTTGATCAGCCATCTGGATGTCTTCTTTGGAGAAGTGTCTATATGTGTCTTTTGCCCATTTCTTCACTGGATTATTTGTGTTTTGGGTATTGAGTTTGGTAGGTTCTTTAAAGATTTTGGATACTAACCCTTTATCTGATATGTCATTTGCAAATATCTTCTCCCATTCCGTTGGTTACCTTTTAGTTTTGCTGACAGTTTCCTTCCCTGTGCAGAAGCTTTTTATTTTGATGAGGTCCCAGTAGTTCATTTTTGCTTTTGTTTCCCTTGCCTCCAGAGACATGTTGAGTCAAAAGTTGCTGCGGCCAAGGTCAAAGAGGTTTTTGCCTGATTTCTCCTTGAGGATTTTGATGGCTTCCTGTCTTACATTTAGGTCTTTCATCCATTTTGAGTTTATTTTTGTGTATGGTGTAAGAAAGTGGTCCAGGTTAATTCTTCTGCATGTCGCTGTCCAGTTTTCCCAGCACCACTTGCTGAAGAGAGTGTCTTTATTCCAGTGGATATTCTTTCCTGCTTTGTCAAAGATTAGTTGGCCATATGTTTGTAGGTCCATTTCTGGGTTCTCTATTCTGTTCCATTGATCTGAGTGTCAGTTCTTGTGCCAGTATCATACTGTCTTGATGACTACAGCTTTGTAATACAGTTTGAAGTCCGGGATTGTGACGCCTCCTGCTTTGGCTTTCTTTTTCAAGATTGCTTTGGCTATTTGGGACCTTTTCTGTTTCTATACAAATTTTAGGATTGTTTGTTCTAGCTCGGTGAAGAATGCTGATGTTATTTCGATAGAGATTGCATTGAATATGTATGTAGATTGCTTTGGGTAGTATTGACATTTTAACAATATTTGTTCTTCCTATCCAGGAGCATGGAATCTTTTTCCATTTTTTTGTGTCTTCTTCAATTTCTGTCATAAGCTTTCTATAGTTTTCAGCATATAGATTTTTCACCTCTTTGGTTAGATTTATTCCTAGGTATTTTATGGCTTTTGGTGCAACTGTAAATGGGATTGATTCCTTGATTTGTTTCGTTTGCTTCATTATTGGTGTATAGGAATGTAACTGATTTCTGTACATTGATTTTATATCCTGCAACTCTGCTGACTTCATGAATCAGTTCTAGCATTTTTTTTGTGGAATCTTTAGGGTTTTCCATATACAGTATCATGTCATCTGCAAAGAGTGAAAGTTTGACCTCCTCCTGGCCAATTTGGATGCCTTATATTTCCTTGTGTTGTCTGAGTGCTTAAGCTAAGACTTCCAATACTATGTTGAATAATGGCGAGAGTGGACATCCCTGTCTTGTTACTGACCTTAGGAGGAAAGCTCTCAGTTTTTCCCCAATGAGGGTGATATCAGTGTTGGGTCTTTCATATATGGCTTTTATGACCTCGAAGTATGATCCTTCTATCCCTACTTTCTTGAGGGTTTTTATCAAGAAAGGATGCTGTATTTTGTCAAATGCTTTCTCTGCATCTATTGAGAGGATTATATGGTTCTTGTCCTTTCTTTTAGTGATGTGATGAATCATGTTAATTGTTTTGCGGATATTGAACCAGCCCTGCATCCCAGGTATAAATCCCACTTGGTCACGGCGAATAATTTTTTTTAATGTATTGTTGGATCTGGTTGGCTAATGTTGAGGATTTTTGCACCCATGTTCGTTAGGGAAATTGGTCTATAGTTCTCCTTTTAGTGGGGTTTTGTTTGGTTTTGGAATCAAGGTAATGCTGGATTCAGCACTGGCAAATTTGGAAGTTTTCCTTCCATTTCTATTTTTTGGAACAGCTTCAAGAGAATAGGTGTTAACTCTTCCTTAAATGTTTGGTAAAATTACCCTGGAAAGCCATCTGGCCCTGGACTCTTGGTTTTGGGAGATTTTTGATTACTAAGTCGATTTCTGGTTATGGGTTATGGGTCTGTTCAAATTTTCTATGTCTTCCTGTTTCAGTTTTGGTAGTTTATATGTTTCTAGGTGTTTGTCCATTTCTTCCGGATTGCCCATTTTACTGGTGTATAATTGCTCATAATATTCTCTTATTATTGTTTTTATTTCTGCTGCGTTGGTTGTGATCTCTCCTCTTTCATTCTTGATTTTATTTATTTGGGTCCTTTCCTTTTTCTTTTTGATCATACTGGCTAGGGGTTTATCAATTTTTGTTAATTCTTTCAAAGAACCAGTTTCTGGTTTCATTGATCTGTTCTTCTGTTTTTTGGTTTTGATAGCATTGAGTTCTGCTCTAATCTTTATTAGTTCCTGTCTTCTGCTGGTTTTGGGTTTTATTTGCTATTCTTTTTCCAGCTCTTTAAGGTGTAAAGTTAGGTTGTGTATCTGAGATCTTTCTTCCTTCTTTAGGAAGGCCTGGATTGCTATATACTTTCCTCTTATGACCACCTTTGCTGTGTCACCTGGTTTTGGGCTGTTGTGTTATCATTTTCATTGGCTTCCATGTACTTTTTAATTTCCTCTTTAACTTCTTAGTTAGCCCATTCATTCTTTAGTAGGATGTTCTTTAGTCTCCAAGTATTTGTTATCTTTCCAAAGTTTTTCTTGTGGTTGATTTCGAGTTTCATAGCATTGTGGTCTGAAATATGCACAGTATGATCTTGATCTTTTTGTACTTTTTGAGGCTGATTTGTGTCGCAGTATGTGATCTATTCTGGAGAACGTTCCATGTGCACTGGAGAAGAATGTGTGTTCCTGTGCTTTAGGATGAAATGTTCTGAATCTATCTCTTAAGTCTATCTGGTCCAGTGTGTCATTCAAAGCCATTGTTTCCTTGTTGATTTTCTGTTTAGATGATCTGTCCATTGTTGTAAGTGGGATGTTGCAAGTCCCCTACTATTATGGTATTATTATCAAGGAGTTTATGTTTGTGATTGATTTATATATTTGGGTGCTCCCACATTTGGAGCATTAACGTTTACAAGCGTTAGGTCTTGGTGTATAGACCCCTTAATTATATAATGCCCTTCTTTATCTCTTGTTTTAGTCTTTATTTTAAAGTGTAGATTGTCTGATGTAAGTATAGCTACTCCGGCTTTCTTTTGGCGACCATTAGGATGATAGGTGGTTCTCCATCCCCTTACTTTCAATTTGCAGGTGTCTTTAGGTCTAGAGTGGGTCTCTCGTAAACAGCATATAGATGGATCTTGTTTTCTTATCTATTCTGTTACCCTATGTCTTTTGATTGGAGCACTTAGTCCATTGATGTTTAGAGTTGAGTACTGAAAGATATGAGTTTATTGCCATTATGTTGCTTGTAGAGTTGGAGTTTCTGGTGGTGTTCTCTGGTCCTTTCTAGTCTTTGTTGCTTTTGGTGTTTTGTTTTGTTTTTGTTTTTTTGTCTTGTCTTCCCTCAGTACCCCTTAAAATTTCTTACAGGGTTGGTTTAGTAGTCATGAACTCTTAATTTTTGTTTGGGAAACTTTTTATCTCTCCTTCTGTTTTGAATGACAGCCTTGGTGGATTAAGCATTCTTGGCTGCATATTTTATGATTCAGCACATTGAATATATCCTGCCACTCCTTTCTGGTCTGTGAAGTTACTGTGGATAGGTCTGCTACAAACCTGATCTGTCTTCCCTTCCCTTGTAAGTTGAGGACTTTTTTCCCTTGCTGCTTTCATGATTCTTTCCTTGCCTGAGTATTTTGTGAATTTGACTATGATATGCCTTGTTGACAGTCGGTTTTTGTTGAATCAAATGGGAGTCCTCTGTGCTCCCTGGATTTTGGTATCTGTGTCTTTCCCCAGGTTGGGAAAGTTTTCCGCTAGGATTTGCTCACATAACCCTTCTACCCCCTTTTTCTCTCTTCATCTTCTGGGACTCCTATGACTCTGATGTTGTTCCTTTTTAATGAGTCATTGATTTCTCTAATTCTTAAATTGTGCTCTTTTGCCTTAGTCTCCCTCTTTTTTTCTGCTTCATTAGTCTCCATAAGTTCGTCCTCTATATTGCCGATTTGCTGCTCTGCCTCATCCATCCTTGCCATTGTGGCATCCATTCAAGATTGCAGCTCAGTTATAACATTTTTTATTTCGTCCTGACTAGCTTTTATTTCTTTTATCTCTGCAGAAAGGGATTCTAATCTATTTTCAACCCCAGCTAGTATTCTTATTATCGCGATTCTAAATTCTGGTTCAGACATCTTCCTTGTATCTGTGTTAAGTCCCTGGCTGTTATTTCTTCCTGCTGTTTCTTTTGGGGTGAATTCCTGCATTTCATCATTTTGAAGGAAGAAACAGAATAAGGGGAAAAATATTAAAATAAAAATATTAAAAGCAACACACAAAAAATCAAATAAATTATGCTATGATCTTAGGTCTATTTTGGTCTGCTTGTTGAAAGGTGCTTGACAGATTAGAGAAAGAAGGGAAAGACGAAAAAAAAGAAAAAGTAAAAGGAAAATGTTTGAAAATTTGAAAAATGAATACAATGAAATATAATAAAATGAAATGATAGAAGTAAAATAAAATTTTAAAAGTTTACAAAAGTAAATATAGTAGAAAAAATTAAAGAAAAATGTTAAAAATTGACAATAAAAATAAATTTCTTTCTGTATTCACAAAAAGAAAAAAAAGTTGAATAGATGGACCAGCGAACAGACTGAAATACGATTGAAATTACATCATTTTCCCCTAGAAGTCAAACTATGAAGCACTTTATAGTCTGTAAACTGAGCAGGCGGAGAGACTTGTGGTGTTCCTTAAGAGCCAGGTTGGTCCAGTTGGGCAGGGCTTAGTGTAATGGCTCCGTTCTCCACTAGATGGCACTGCTTAGCTTACTGGGGTGGATTGTTTTGGCACTTAGAGGTGTGTATGCACATGCGCAGGAGAGGTGAAGATGGCACCACCCAGATACCCACTCTCTAGTATCGGAACTCTGTTCTCCCCGATCAGCAATTGTGCACCCGTCCTTTGTCTTCAGCTTCCATCCACTCCCTAGTTTTACATTGTCCATGACCAAGCTGTCAGGTTGCCAGGCTGTACCTCCCCTTCTGCGTTTTTTCTCAGTTGTGGCTGTGTTTCCCCTCACTTCTGAGAGACTGTGGCTTTGACCTGCGCAGACCTGGGGGAGGGTCTCACCAAGTAATGGCCAGGTGCCAGTCGCACCCGGGAACGTTTGTGGGACCATGCTGCTGCTGATGCCCAGAGACTGTGGCTGGGTGCCAGCCCATCCCAGAAAAAGTTCACATGATCTTGTAGCAGCATTTCAGGGATATGGAAAATCACAACACACATCTGGCACCAGGCTTCACCCTTAATGTCCTTGTTCCAGCACCAGTGAATGTGGTTGTTCTCTGGTTCAGGTTGTGTAGATTGTTGTGTTACTTCTCCAATCAGTTTTTACGTGTGCAAGATGGTTTAGTGTTGATATGGCTGTATTTCATGGATACGAAATGCAAAAAAACCTTCCATGTTGTTCTGCCATCTTGGCCCCTCCCCAATTATACTTTTATATATTGTAGGCCTAATAAAACATGTTATTTCATATAGTTGATATTTAAATCAGTTAACTAAGAGAGAAAAAATATACATGTATACTGTCTTTGATTATCAAATAATTACCTTTCCTGGTGCTCTTTATCTTTTCTTTTAAAAAAAATTTTGTTTTTAAATGTTCATTTATTTTTGAGAGAGAGAGGAGAGAGGGAGCATGAGCTGGGGATGGGCAGAGAAAGGGGAGACACAGAATCTAACGCTGGCTCCAGGCTCTGAGCTGAGCCTGATGCGAGGCTCAAACTCCCAAACTGTGAGATCATGACCTGAGCTGAAACTGGACACTTAACCCACTGAGCCACCCAGTCACCCCTCTTTATCTTTTCATGTGGATATATATTACTGCCTCGAATCATTTGCTTTCTGCTTGAAGAACTCCCTTCAGTATTAAGATAGGTCTGCTAGCAATTAATTCTCCCAGTTTCTATTTCATCTTCACTTTCAAAAAATAGTTTTGCTTATTATAGCATTCCTGGTTGAAGTTTTTGAGTCTTGGTTTACATTCTGGTCTCTGTTATTTCTGAGGAGAGGTCATTAATTATTCTTACTGGGGCTCACTTGTAAGTAACAACTCATTTTCTTCTTGCTGCTTTCATATTTCTCTTTCAGCGGGCACCTGGCTGGCTTAGTCGGTAGATCAAGAGGGGCTCTTGTCTCAGGGTCATGAGTTCAAATGCCACATTGGGCCTAGAGCTGACTTAAAAAACAAAACAAAACAACAAAAAAACAACAACCAAACAAATTTCTCTTTCACATTTCACCGTTTTTACCATGTTGTGTCTATTTGTAGATCTCTGTGCCTTGATCCTGCTGGGTGTGTTGAGCTTCCTGGATGTAAAAAATGTAACTTTGAGAACTTTTCATTGTTATTGGACAATGTTAAAATGATCCTTTTCTCTCTTCTCATACACCCATTATATATGTAGGTATGCTTGCATCCAGGTTTTCTAAGTCTCTTTTCCATTTGTTTTTCCTGTTAGATTGCACAATATTTATCTTTTAAGTTTGCCAGTATTTTCTTCTGCCAGTTTATATCTAATATTGAGTTGCTCTAGTGAAATTTTCATTTCATATTACAATACTTTTCAAGTGTAGGATTCCTATGTGGTATTAAATAGCTTTTCTTTATTGATATTGATGTGACACTGTGACCATACCTTTATGTAAGTATAGGTTCTTTTGTTTATCTGAATATATTTATGGCTACTTTGAAGTCTTTGTTAAATTTGGTGTTCTTGCAGGCAGTTTCTGTTTTGTTGATGGGCCATTTTCCTATTACTTTGGACTTTTTCTTTATAGAAAGTAGAAATTTTAAATAATTGTAACATATCTGGTATTTTTGTCTGTTTCCCCTACTAGTGCTCCCCACCACCAGACTTGTTATTTGCTTGTTTTCTTTAGTGACTAGCTAGTTTAAGTGCAATCTGTCTTCCCCAGCCCACACTGAAAATCTGTGATATTGCTCGTTTAGGGTACAGCCTTGATTATTACCACAGTCACCCTTGGATGACAGTGGTTTCCACAGGTCTGTCTTTTGAGTATCTCCCAGCCATTAAGCTGCAGAAATCATGATTTCTGCTTTCAACAATGCTGTGAAGTATATATTGCCTCACAGACCAATGTAATCAAGTCAGTATCTGGGATTTGTTCTGACAAAAGGAACAGCTCTGTAAGTGTCTAATTCTTTCTGGGAAACTAGCCAGCCTGTAGTTCATATATCTCCAGCGAATCTTTCAATCTTCTCCTAATAGTCTTTTAGTAAAACCTCACTGTTTTTGAGAATGTCCTTAGGCTTGAACTTTTCTACAGTTACAGATGAGGTCATTTCCTATGGAGACACATATGGAACTCTCTTGTCTGTGGCCAGCTTCTCCCTCTGGACAAAATCACCAAGCCACAGACCTTGTTCTTGGGTTAGGGACAGTGGCATGCTTCTGAGTCACACTTCTGCTTTTAGGAGCTGGGTGCTTTGTAGGTGGGGAGAGGGTGAGTGCAGCAGCCAGAGGTTTCAGTTTGCCAAGATCTGTTGGCATGGAAATCCTACCCCAAGATTCAAGACAGACAACTGGAACCCCAGTATTCTCACCAGGGCCACACCCAAGGTACATATTACATTTTGTGTTTGGAAGCAAACAGAAGAAAATCTATGTCCCTTAGCTGCATTTCCCTGAGCATTGGGTAGCTGAGGGCAGGATGAGAAACGTTGGTATCCTGCTCTTCCCAGGAAGACAGCCACCTGACTGGGAACACAGGTTGACAATTGGTGAGGAAGCCTGTGTCCTTGATTGTACCAATTTGGAATGGAGTATCTTTCTCACTAAGATGTGATGAACAAGGAAGGGTGCAGGTTTGGTTCAGATACTGCAGACTCTCAGCTTATAAGTTTTGGTAGATTTTCCTGAACAAATGTTTCTTTATTTGCTATATGTTTTTATATATAATTTTCATTAGTTTTGACAGGGAGCATGTCATCGGAGCTCCTCATGCTGTCATGGCAGAAATGGAATTCCCGGACCAATTCCTTACAGTTCTAAGCATGGACCATGTAAGTTGCTGAATCTGTCTCCTTTGTGAACATTTCCTTTTTCTGAATCTTCGTACCAAATAGGGCCTGCCCCACATTCCCATAGTTTTTCACTTTCTAGTGAGAGTTGGAACCAAACATAACAGTATAACTCGTGTGCCTATCTATTCTCCAAATAATTCTCAACATTCTTATTTGTTAAGTCTTTTGTTAACAGCAACTATAGAGTAGAAATGGAATACCTAGATGGAGGAATTTACCATACTTTTTCATATTCTTGGATAAAGATCAGATGTATCCATTTGATTACATATGGGAAAATTCTGTACTTCTGGAGACTGGAGTTTCCAGGTAGACTGGATTTGATTTTCACTGATCTCCATCATACATAGATGATTGTAGACTCCCAGAATTGAAGAACACCTTATCCATTGTAAATGTCTAAATACAATTAAGCCTGATATTTTTTCACCAAGTAAGACTATTCTGTAGCCACTAAAAAGTACTTATTAAATGGTTTGTCATTAGAAGCAAAAGTTCTGATCATATCATGTTAAATAATACTTAACACAGTGTTGAATTTAGGGCTGCAAGAAATTATAAATTAGTGTTCACATCCCATTTTCTAAGTTAGATACTTTTCCTTTACAGAGAAACAAGAATATAGAAACTCACCTTTATTAATTCATGCAGCTCATTTTATTTCCAGACATGCTTAACATGCTTATGGAATTAAGAGATTCCATAATATGCAGGAAGATATTCTCTGAGTCAAATAGATTCTTTAAAGATATGTAGATAGTCCTGTTTGGGAGCGCTAATTTCCTTACTCCCATACCATAACATTCTACCCACCCTTGCCTACTAGTTTACTAATTGGCTTACCATAATGCAATTCTTTTTCTCAAAAATATTTCATTTATATATGGTTTTTTGTTTCAGGAATTGGTGACTTTCAGGGATGTGGTCATCAGCTTCTCTCAAGAGGAATGGGAATATCTGGATTCAGCTCAGAGGGACTTATATTGGGATGTGATGATGGAGAACTATAGCAACTTGGTCTCACTGGGTAAATTTATCTGCTTCATATAATTTAGAATATGCTCTATTCTATCAGCTGCTCTATTCTATCATAGAGTTGCTTGTCAGTAAACCCAAGACTATCTTTTGAAAGAAAATGGGTACATCTCTTTGTTTCCAAAGGCATGGGTTGAACATTGTGTTGGAGATGACACCTCCATGAAGCACATCCATCATTCTTCATGTTTGTATTCTCTCAGTCCCTTCATATTTCTACTTTCCCTGATACCCAGGGAGTTTATTTTGAATTTTAGAACACATATAGTATATCCTTTGAGAGAGCTATTGTACTGTGATTAAAGTCAGCATTGCTATAAATGCTTTGTTATTATCACACCTTCTTGAAGAACAGCTAAGAAACCATGTCCTGAGTCATTACAATTATTAGAAGAATCTGTGTAATTTATATCTTAGATGGATAAACAGAATTTATGTTCATTGCCTGCCATATGCATTATATTATACCTGTTTTGTGGTTGAAGAACTTTGCATTTAACATTGTCAGTATTATAGCAAGGATCTTTTAATGTTTTAGAAAGCTACTTGTTTTCCTGTCAGATTACATAGTTCTTGCCATGTACCAGGCCCTATTCTAAGGAATTTTAATATATGGGCTCTTTTAATTTCTCAATAACCTGATGACATGAATAGTACTTGTATTATTTTGCTAAGACAAAGAGTATTTAGGCAGCTATCCCAAGGTTATACAGCTAATTAGTGTCAAAAGCAGGTAAATCCTTACTTTTTGCGTGACTAACGACCTCCATAGGTTTTAATATGTAATATAGTTGACCCTTCAATAACAGAGGTTTGAACTATGTTGGTGTACTTCTGTGTGAACTTTTTGATGAAGGTAATAGAATACTGTAAATGTATTTTCTCTTATGATTTTAACATTTTCTTTATGAATACAGAATATAATACATACAATATATAAACTATGTGTTAGGTATTTGTTATTGGAAAGGCTTCCAGTCAATAGTAGGCTATTAATAGTTAAGTTTGGGAGGAGTCAAAGTTATATGAGGATTTTTGATTGTGCAGGGCACGGGGGCCCTAACCCTGGTTTCACCGGTCAACTGCATTTTCAATGTGATCATTCTCTGAAAATTTTTTTAATTTCAATTACATTTCCACATTTGGTGGTCTTTTCTTTCATTTTTTAATGTTTCTTTATTTTTGAGAGAGAGCGTGAGCAGGGAAGGGGCAGAGAGAGAGGGAAACACAGAATCCAAAGCAGGCTGTGGGCTCTGAGCTGTCAGCATGGAGCCCGACACAGGGCTTGAACTCACAAACTGTGAGATCGTGACCTGAGATGAAGTCAGACACTGAACCAGCTGAGCCACCCAGGTGCCCCATCATTTCATTTCTAGGTAGAACGGCTTTTTGATTTACTGATACTGGCATTCATTTATGATTTTACTATCCTAATCCAATAATGACTGTATTATTATACCTTTGTTACATATAACAAAATTCAGTCACAGGAAATTATTTCTGCCCTGTATTATGTAATGTTTATCATTCACTTTGGATTTTCCTCAGGTTATCCTCTCATCTGATTGCCAGTCTCCAGCCAAAGTCCAACAGATCCTCTGTTACAAAGTGCCTTCCACTCTTGCCCACCTGTACCACCTTTTCCACATCATTCTGTTAGCTTATTCCCCTTTTCAGAATTGTATAAGCCTTATATGGTATGATATATACCTACTATAGTATCAAAAATATTCTGATACTGCTGTGCAGAATATAACATCGTTGGTTCTGAGTACAGGAAAATGGAAAGGAATACCTGGGAAAGAGCATGAAGGAAAACATTTAAATATAGATTAGGATTTCTGTAGGATAGATGAGTGATAATGAAAAAGCTAACGAAGGGGCACCTGGTTGGCTCAGTCTATTAGGCATCCAACTTCAGCTCGGGTCATGATCTCACCGGTTCATGAGTTTGAGCCCCATGTCGGGCTCTGCGCTGTCAATGCAGAGCTTAGAGCCTGTTTCGGATTCTGTGTCTCCCTCTCTCTCTCTCTACCCTCCCTCCCTTGCTCCTGCTCTGTCTCTCTCTCTAAGATAAACATTTTAAAAATTTAGAAAAAGCTAATGAAGAAAAGTAAATAAAATTCCTCATTTCTATTGACACATGAAGAATATCATCGTTCTGCATAGCAGGGAATTAACAGCAGTGATGGAGACAGTGCGAGTCAATTAGAAAACATTCATAAACACTGTGTGTGTGTGTGTCTGTGTGTGTGTACAAATCACTACAGTACAATGTGAGGGTTAAAAGGCATGGAGACATACTAAAACTACTACATTATTCTTATACATACAAAATTATTATTTTTTAAATGCTTGTTTATTTATTTTTGAGTGAGACAGCACAAGTTGGGGAGGAGCAGAGAGAGGGAGACACAAAATCCGAAGCAGGCTCCAGGCTATGAGCTGTCAGCACAAAGCCCAACGTGGGGCCTGAACTCACAAACTGTGAGATCATGACCTGAGCTGCAGTCAGATGTTTAATCAACTGAGCCACCCAGGTGCCCCATTACTTTGATGATCCACTGTATTACCCAGTGGATATTTGTAATATTTGTAATATTTCCTTTTTGTCTTATTTAGATTCCTTTCATCCAGTGATTTTATTTCCCTGTAATTTTCAATGTGTATGTCCTTGGGGTTTGTTATTCAGTGGCACGTAATGACTACATCTGTCCTTTTGGAATTTAAGGAATAAGGTTAAACAATGTAACAGAAAATTACTGAATACAGAATTGAAAAAAATAATGTGAAGGCAAGCAACCAGATATTAGAACAGAAACATAAATATGAACTTACAATCAGTATATCCTTTCTGAGGATATAAACTTTTAGACCCAGACAATGAAATGTGGGTGGTGTATAAAGAATGCATTTCTTGAGAAATGAAATATCCTGTGGGTGTAAATTTGGTTTGCTGTAAGAGGTGAAAAAAAGATTATGTGAAAGGGGATAATGGATTAAAATGAGATCTTACAAGCACCTTGTTATCCACTAAAGTATTTGGATTCTATTGTTTAAAAAAACATACAAAATTATTAGTATGTATAGACGATCAAATCATGATCCACATCAGCATTATCTCTATATGATAACTAGTTCTACATCTATTGATGTTGGTCAGTTTATCTGCACTTGTTTCCGAACATTAGTACTTGACAAGCTTACTAGATGATGATCAACACCTACATGTCAGACACTGACTTAATCTGTTTCCCTTATCACAAACCTCACAATCTTATATTATGCTTTTATCATTCTCTGATCTTTCTTAAAACTTCATTACAATACTTTAATCATTCACTCGCATTGTTTATATTTACAATTTTTCTCCTCTACATTGTATAAATGTTTCATTTTTATACCACATGAAAAAATTTATTTCTTTTCCCCTCTCTTTCAGATTTGGAGTCCAAGTATGACACAAAGTATTTATTTAATGGAAAGGACATTATTGAAAATAATGGTTTTCAGTGGAAAGTAACAGAAGGTAAATTCATTGGTTTGGAGAGCTCCATTTTCAGAAATGACTGGCAAAGCAAAAGCAAGACTGAAGTACAAAGACCTGAAGTGGGATATTTCAGCCAAATGAAAATCAGCTCTGAAAAAGTGCCAAATTATAAACATCATAAATTTCTTATATCACATCAGAGAATTCATGAAAGCAAGAAACCCTATGAATATAAGGAATATGAGAAGGTCCTTAGCTGTGACTTAAGTTTTGATGAATATGAGAGAATACATACTGGTGAGAAAACATATCCGTGTAATGCATATTGGAAAACCTTTGGAGATGACCCACATACCCTACAACTGAACATTCATACTGGTGTAAAACCTTGTAAATATATGGAATATAGGAATCCATTTAGTTTTTATGAAGACCTTAGTATACACCAGAAAATGCATGATGATCAGAAGTGCTATAAATGTAAGGAATTTAAAAGGACCATTAGAAGAGTTGAAGAAATAACTCCACTAAAAATAATTCATGATGGTGAGAAAGCCTATGAATGCACTTTCTGTGGGAAATCCTTTAGAGTGCATGCACAACTTGCTCGACACCAGAAAATCCATACTGATGAGAAACCTTACAAATGTATGGAATGTGGCAAGGACTTTAGATTCCATTCACAGCTAACTGAACATCAGAGAATTCATACTGGTGAGAAACCGTACAAATGTATACAATGTGAGAAGGTCTTTAGAATTAGTTCACAGCTTATTGAACATCAGCGAATTCATACAGGTGAGAAACCTTATGCATGTAAAGAATGTGGCAAAACCTTTGGGGTATGTAGAGAACTGGCTCGACATCAGAGAATTCATACTGGAAAGAAACCCTATGAATGCAAGGCATGTGGAAAAGTCTTTAGAAACAGTTCATCCCTGACTAGACATCAGAGAATTCACACTGGTGAGAAACCCTATAAATGTAAGGAATGTGGGAAAGCTTTTGGAGTAGGTAGTGAACTTACTCGACATCAGAGAATTCACAGTGGTCAGAAACCTTATGAATGTAAAGAGTGTGGAAAGTTCTTTAGACTTACGTCAGCACTTATTCAACATCAGAGGATTCACAGTGGTGAGAAACCTTATGAATGTAAGGTATGTGGGAAGGCTTTTAGACATAGTTCAGCCCTTACTGAACATCAGAGAATTCACACTGGAGAGAAACCTTATGAATGCAAAGCATGTGGGAAAGCCTTTAGACATAGTTCATCCTTTACAAAACATCAGAGAATTCATACTGGTAAGAAGCCCTATGAATGTGAGGAATGTGGGAATGCCTTTAGTGTGGGTAAGCACCTTACGTGATATCAAAAAAATTACACTGGTAAGAAGTCTTTTGAATGAAAGACATGTACAAAAGTTTGGTTTCTGAGTTTCACTGGGAAAATTGATGCATTATAATAAGTAATCAAGGTGATTATGTTGCTCTTACTGCTTCCAGACTTTCTGGCCACTCTATTTAGTACAATCACTCAGTGGTGTATATACTTTGTTTTGTTAGATACTGCCAAATATTTCTCCTGTCAGTTAACCTTCTGAATATCCATTTAGGTAGGATGGCCCCTATTCATTTCTGATATATGTGGAAAATGTGTTTCACTCATTCTTAACTAATTTCACATGAATTTCTTTTCCAGGCATGTTTTGTTTACAATTACTTTTGGTGTTTGTGTTTCTGTTCTTTTGTATATTCATTGTTTTTGGCTTACTAATTTGTAATATTCTTCAAATAAATCTTTTGCATTCTAATTTTTTGTTTGTTTATATAGTGTAATTTTCTTCCTCCAGAGAATTAAAACTTCCAGTCAGATACTATGCGGTTTTAAAGTCTTGTGTCTGTGCATGGTATTTGTGTAAATGTATGTTTCATTTTCTATTCTTACTTTAGTAGTAGATGTGTAATCTCCTTTCCATTGTCATTAAATGATTGATTTCTTTTAAAATTTCTGTTTTGACATGACAGACTTGCCTAAATTCCTACCACAATACAATTCCTTTAGAAAAGCCTTTTCTTTTTACGTCTAGACAGTACCAATGAGGATCCAAAGGGGCACTTTAAATATTTCATAAAATTTACTAAGCCAATCTTATGTGTCTCAGATTTATTAAAGGAGGGGAAAATCTACAACTATTGCAATGATTATAAACTTGGTAAACTCACCTTTAGAGGATTTAGAACTCTACTACTACCATGACTCCAACTGGGTTTGTGTATTTGTACTTCTTCTGTGTTGCCTTGCTGGGTTTTGGCAGCTTAACAATCAACAGAGCTTTGATTTTATCAAGGAAAGGAAAAGTAAAAGAAGAAAGAAAGAAAATTAGTGACAGAGATTAAGTGTCCATCATCTCTTTTGTTAATCAGAACAGTTGACTGGGTTATGCAAATAATGTTCATTATGAGCCACTGGTTATTAGATTTTTATAAGAATTTACCTATTGTTTCGATACATTTTTGTCACTATTATTCATTAGATTTTAATTTTTTAAATTGGTCTTCCCCAGAATTTCTGGACTCTTTAAAGTTTTGCATGACCAGCAATAGTAATTAAGCCATTTTCTTATGAGATATATTGGGCTATTTTCTTTAAATATTTCTAATTAGTGTTTTACTTAAATGAGCAGTTTTAGGGGTGCCTGGGTGGCTTAGTTGGTTACATGTCCAACTCTTGATCTCAGCTCAGGTCATGATCTCATGGTTCATGGGTTCAAGCCGCACGTCTGGCTCCTCGCTGAGAGTGCAGAGCCTGCTTGGGTTTCTGTCTTTCCCTTTCTGCTGCTCCCCTGCTCTCTCTCTCAAAATAAATAAATAAACTTTAAAAAATCTCAACTTTATAGAAAAAAATAAATTAGCAGTTTTAAAAAATATATACTTGGTAGATATTTCATATGCTATAAAATAAGACAAGGAGTCCCTATTGTTATTCTTATTAGGATATGTACTATTTCGTATCTTTAAAATATTTCAACTCTATTATAATTATTAATAGTTTGTTCTACTTACTGAGCTATTATGTGACCACACTGCTGATTTGCTCTTTCATCTCATTTTACTTGGTTATTCTGAGTTCCAATCAATACTGATTAGTTTCTCTCTTGTTGGTGTAATACTCCAGAACTACTTGCCAATATACTCCTTTGTGTATTTTTATTTTATTATTACTTTTTTGCTAGCTTGAACAATTAAAACACTAAGCTATCTAATCCTTATGTATACACTTAAATAACCATGTATCTTGGCATTTACTTTTCAAAATCATTAAAAATGAAAATTTAATAAATTCAACATATCCTTATTATGCCTCCCTTATTTGTATTACAGCTATATTTTGGTAACATTCCATTAATGTTTTTCTTTGAACTTTGTAATGAACTCCTGTTATTTCACAGACTGCTAGTACAATAAACCATAATGTAATTATTGTATTAACTATTTTTTTGCTACTTCGTTTTGATGCTCATTCCTTTCCATATTCATTTTGTCCTTTATCTTTTCCACATCTTCCCTAGCCTACTTAGAAACTTGTTTTCCCCCCTAATAAGAGAGAATGTTCCAGACCTATCTTGTTTATTGCTGCAGTGAACCATGAAATATTATAGAATCCTTTTTTAAATTATTAAATTAATTATTAAATGAATGAATAATTAATAATATTAATGAATAATTATTAAATGAATTATTAAATGAATGAGGGAAATAGGAAATCACTGTAATAACAGTAATAATCATATACAAAATTCATTGATGGATACTAAAATTTGAAGGTGAAAATGTAAAGAGAAACAGGCCATTAAAATTATACCAACGAATCCCAAATACATAATTAAAAGGAGAAAACATTCCATATATTACCTTAACCAAATGATCACCGGCAGTAAAACATCAGGCACTAATAAGAAGGGCACACCACATGAGTAGTATTGCCACTAAAAAAAAAAAAAAAAAAAAAAAGCATAACCATAATATAATCATGAGGAAGCTATAGACAAACAAAATGAAGAACCTTCTATATAATAACTTACCCAATACTCCAGGAAACCATGACTTTTCAAGGTCGTGAGTGGCAAGGAAAGACTGAAAAACTCAAAAGATTGGAGGAGACTAAGGAAATTTAGAACTAAATACAATGCAGGAATTTGATCTTTGAGACATTAGTGGAGAAAACCTGGTGAAATCAAAGCCTGTACTTTAATTGATAGTATTAGGCCAATGTTAATGTCCATTTTTGATCACTATACTATGATAATGCAATATATTAGTATTACGCAGACTGGGAGAAAGATGTATGGAAATTCTGTACTCTTGGAATTTTTCTGTAAGTCTAAAACTTAAAAAAAAAAAAAAAAAAATTGCTTCCAGGGATGCCTGGGTGGCTCAGTCAATTAAGTGCCCGACTTCAGCTCAGGTCATAATCTCGCGGTTCATGAGTTCGAGCCCCACATCGGGCTCTGTGCTGACAGCTCAGAGCCTGGAGCCTGCTTCTGATTCTCTGTCTCCCTCTCACTCTGCCCCTCCCCCATTCATGCTCTGTCCCTCAAAAAAAAATAAATGTTAAAAAAAAACTTTATTTCTACAAAATAATGGTCATAAAGACGCTCAATAAGATCAGGAAATGATGCATGAACAGAGTGAGTGTTTCAACAAAGAGACAAATTAGAAAGTACCACACAGAAATCACAGAAATGAAAAATACAATCACTGAATTAAAAAATACAACACAAGGGTTCAACAGCAGACTAGTGAGGTGGAAGAAAGGATCAGTAAATTCAAACACAGGGCAGTGAAATTCATACAGCCTTGAAAAGAAAGCTAGAGTAGCAATATTTATAATAGACAAAATAGACGCTAAAACAAAGACTGTAACAACAGATAAAGGATACTACACAACCATAAAGGGAACAATCCAAAAAGAAGATATAATAAATGTAAATATTTATGCATTCAACATGAAAGCACACACACACATAAAACAGCTAATAACAAACATAAAGGAAGTAACCTATAGTGATACAATAATAGTATGGAACTTTAACACCCCACTTACATCAACAGACAGATCACCTAAACAAAAATCAACAAGGAAACAGTGTTTTTTGAATGACACATTAGACCAGATGGATCTAACAGATATATTCATAACATTCCATCTTAAAATAGCAAAATACACATTTTCTTTTTTAATTTTTTAAATGTTTTTATTTATTTTTGACAGAGAGAGACAGCGTACGAGTTGGGGAGAGGCAGAGAGAGAGGGAGACAGAATCTGAAGCAGGCCCAGGCTCTGAGCTGTCAGCACAGAGCCCGATACAGGGCTAGAACTCATGAACCACGAGATCATGACCTGAGCTGAAGTCTGACGCTTAAATAACTGAGCCACCCAGGTGCCCCATACACATTCTTTTCAAGGGCATGTAGAACATTCTCTGGAATAGGTGACATGTTAGACCACAAAACAAATCGAAACAAATTCAAAAAGACTGAAGTCATATCATGCATCATTTCTGACCACAATGCTCAGAAACTAGAAACCAACCACAAGAAAAAATGCTGAAAGAAAGCAAACACATAGAGGCTAAATAACATGCTACTAAACAATGAATGGGTCAACCAAAAAATCAAAAAGGAAATTAAAATATACATAGAGACAAAAGAAAATGAAAAAACAACAGTGCCAAAATCATTGGCATATGGCAAAACCTATGCTAAAAGGAAAGTTTAAAGAAATACAGGCCTATCACAAGAAGCAAGAAAAATCTCCAAGAACCTAACCATACACCTTGAGGAACTAGAAAAAGAATAAATAAACCAAAAGCCAGTAGAAAGAGTGAAAGAAATGATAAAGATTACAGCAGAAATAAATGAAATAGAAACTAAAAAAACCAATAGAACAGATTAATGAAACCAAGAGGGTTTCTTTGAAAAGATCAACAAAATAGATAAACCTTTAGCCAGGCTGGTCAAAAGAAAAAGAGGACTCAAACAAAATCAGAAATGAAAGGGAGAAATAACAACCAATGCCACAGAAATACAAAACAGTATAAGAGAATATTATGACTTATATGCCAGCAAATTGGACATCCTAGAAGAAATGGATAAATTCCTAGAAACATATAGCCTGCCAAAACTGAAGCAGGAAGAAACAGAAAATTTGAACAGACCAATTAACAGCAATGAAATTAAATCAGTAATCAAAAAACTCCTGACAAACAAAAGTCCATGACCAGACAGGTACATAGGTAAATTCTACCAAACGTTTAAAAAGAATTAATACCTATACCTCTCAGACTATCCCCCCTCCCAAAAAAAGAGAAAAAAAGAAGAGACAGGAAAGCTTTCATATTTATTGTATGAGGCCAGCATTACCCTGATACCAAAGCCAGATAGACTACAAAAAAAAAAAAAAAAAGAGAGAGAACTATAGGCCAATATCTCTGATGAGCATAGATATAAAAATCCTCAATAATATATTAGCAAACTGAATCCAACAATACATTAAAAAAAATAATTCACCACGAGGAAGTAAGATTTATTCTTGGGCTGCAAGGGTAGCTCAATATTCACAAATCAATCAATGTGATACATCACATCAATAAGAGAAAGGATAAAAACCATGTGATCATTTCAATAGACCTAGAAAAAGCACTTCACAAAGTACAACATCCATTCATGATAAAAACCTCAACAAAGTAGGTTTAGAGGAAATGTACCTCAAAACACAATAAAGGCCATATATGAAAAACTCACAGTTAGCATTATACTCAATGGTAAAGAACTGAGAGCTTTCCCCCCAAGATCAGGAATAAGACATGAATGTCCACTCTTACACTTTTATTCAAGATAATACTGGAAGTCCTAGTCACAACAATCAGACACCACAAAGAAATAAAAGCCATCCAAATTAGTTAAGGAAGAAGTAAAACTTTCACTATTTGCAGATGACATGATATACTATATAGAAAACTCTAAAGATTCCATCAAAAAACTACCAGAACTCACAAATGACTTCTGTAATGTCACAGGATACAAAATTAATGCACAGAAATCCACTGTATTTCTATACACTAATAATGAGGTAGCAGAAAGAAATTAAGAAAACAATCTAATTTATAATTGCACCAAAAATAAAATACCTAGGAACAGGGGTATCTGGGTGGCTCAGTCGGCTAAGCACCCAACTTCAGCTCAGGTCATGACCTCGAGGTTCACAAGTTCGAGCCCCACGTCAGCTCTGAGCTGTCAGAGCCTGGAGCCTGTTTCAGATTCTGTGTCTCCTTCTGTCTCTCCCCCTCCCCTGCTCGTTCTCTGTCTCTCTCTCAAAAATAAGTAAAACATTAAAAAAATTAAAAAAAAAAACACCTAGGAATAAATTAACTAGGGTAAAAGACCTATACTCTGAAAATTATAAATTTTTTAATGTTTATTTATTTTTGAGAGAGAGAGACACACAGAATATGAGCAGGGGAGGGGCAGAGAGAGGGGGAGACACAGAATCCGAAGCAGGTTGCAGACCCTGAGCTGTTAGCACAGATCCTGACGTGGGGCTCAAACTCATGAACCATAAGATCATGACCTGAGCCAAAGTCAGATGCTTAACTGACTGAGCCACCCAGGTGCCCCAGTACTCTGAAAATTATAAAACACTGATGAAAGCAATTGAAGATGACACAAACAAATGGTAAAATATTCCATGCTCACAAGTTGGGAGAATAAATATTTCTTAAATGTCCATACTACAAAAGGCAATCTACAGATTTAATGCAATTCCTATCAAAATACCAACAGCATTTTTCACAGAACCAGAACAAATGATCCTAAAATTTGTATGAAACCACAGAAGATGTCAAATAACCAAATCCATCTTGAAAAAAAACAATGCTGGAGGCATTATACTTCCAGATCTCAAATTGTATTACAAAGCTATAGTAATCAAAACAGAATGGTTATTGGGGTGCCTGGCTGGCTCAGTCAGCAAAGCATGTGACTCTTGATCTTGGGATCTTGAGTTCAAGCCCCATGTTGGACGTAGAGCTTACTTTAAAAAACAAAACAAGGGGTGGGGCACCTGGGTGGCTCAGTTGGTTAAGTGTCCGACTTCGGCTCAGGTCATGATCTTGTGGTCTGTGAGTTCGAGCCCTGAGTCAGGCTCTGTGCCTGTTTCAGATTCTGTGTGTTTCTGATTCTGTGTCTCCCTCTCTCTCTGACCCTCTCCCGTTCATGCTCTGTCTCTCTCTGTCTCAAAAATAAATAAATGTTAGAAAAAAAAAACTGGGGGCACCTGGGTGGCTCAGTCGGTTAAGTGTCCGACTTCAGCTCAGGTCATGATCTCGCGGTTTCAGGGTTTGAGCCTCCCGTCGTGCTCTGTGCTGACAGCTCAGAGCCTGGAGCCTCCTTCGGATTCTGTGTCTTCCTCTCTCTCTGCCCCTCCCCCACTCACACTCCGTCTCTCTCTCCTTCAAAAATAAACATTAAAAAAAATAAAAAAATAAAAAATACACAAAACAAGGGGTGCCTGGGTGGCTCAGTAGAGTTGGTTAAGTGTTCAACTTTGGCTCAGGTCATGATCTCATGGTTGTGAGTTTGAGCCCCATATCGGGCTCTGTGCTAACAGCTCAGAGCTTGGAGCCTGCTTCAAATTCTGTGTCTCCCTCTCTCTCTGTCTCTTCCTCACTCTCACTTTGACTCTCTCTCTAAAATAAATAAACATCTAAATTAAAAAAAAAAAAAAAAAAAGGGCCTGGTTGGCTCACTTGGTTGAACATCTGACCCTTGATTTTGGCTCAGGTCATGATCTCCCAGTTCGTGGGCTCAGAGAGCCTGCTTGGGATTCTCACTCTCTCCTCTCTGTCCATCCCCTGTTCGAGTGCTCTCGCTCTCTCTCAAAATAAACAAACATTAAAAGAAAAACAGACATGTACACCAATGGAACAGACTAGAGAGTCCAAACATAAACTCATGCATATATAGTCAATTATTTTATGAAAAAGGAAGCAAAAATATACAGTAGGTATTGGGCCACAAGGAAAAGAATGAAACTGGGCACTAACAGCACACACAAAAATCAAGTCAAAATGGATTAAATAATTGAATATAAGAACTGAAACCATAAAACTCTGATAAGAAAACATAGAGACTAAGCTCATAGACCTCCTTCCTAGCGATGATTTTTTGGATTTGATACCTAAAGCAAAATTCAACAAGTGAGACCACACCTAACTAAAAAGTCAACAAAATGAAAGGTAACCTACAAAATGGGAGAAAATTATTATAATTTGCAAATAATGTATCTTATAACACCCCAAATATACAAAGAACTCATACAACTCAATAGAAAAAAAGATCCAATTACAAATTTAAGAGGATCTCTTGGGGCACCTGGGTGGCTCAGTCAGTTAAATGTCCAACTTTGGCTCAAGTCATGATCTCATGGTTTGTTGGGTTCGAGTCCTGTGTCGGGCTCTCTGCTGATAGCTCAGAGTCTGGAGCCTGCTTCAGATTCTGTGTCTCCCTCTCTCTTTGCCCCTCCCCTGCCCATGCTCTGTCTTTCTCTTTCTCTCTCAAAAATAAATAAACATTAAAAAAAAATTTAAGAGGGTCTCAAAAGACATTTTTTCAAAGACATACAAATGCCATCCAGGAAGATGAAAAGGCACCTAATCATAATGGTAATGCAAATCAAGGCAAATGTAAACCACAATGAAATATCACCACATGTGCTAGAATAACTATTACCAAAAAGTCAAGAAATAGTAAGTGTTGGTGAGGATGTGGAGAAAAGGGAATGCTCTTGCACTACTACTGGGAATGTAAATTGGAAAAACACTATGGAAAATAGCAGTTTCCTCAAAGACTTAACAGAACCACCATATGATCCAGCAATTCCAATTCTAGGTATTTATTGAAGGAAATTAAATCATAATCTTGAAAAGATATCTGCACCCCATGTTCACTGCAGCAGTATTTATAATAGCTAAGGCATGGAAACAATTGAAGTGTCCGTTAGTGGATTAATGGACACAAATTGAGTGTGCGTGGGGGGTGTGTATACATACATACAATAGAATATTACTTTGCCTTGAAAAAAAGGAAATTTTGCCATTTACAACAACATGGATGGACCTTGAGAACATTGTGCTAAGTGAAGTAAGTCAGAGAAAGGCAATTACTGTATCATCCCACTTATATCTAGAATCTAAAAAAGAAAAAACCTAAACTCATAGGTACAGAGAACAGACTGGTGGTTGCCAGAGGTGGGGTGTAGAGAGTGGGGAAAATAGGAAGAGGTGGTCAAAAGGTACAAGCTCCTAGTTAAAAGGTAAGTCTTGGAAATGTACAGCAAGTTGAATACAGTTAATAATACTGTATTATATATTTCAAAGCAGCTAAGAGAGTAGACCTTAAAAGATCTTGTATTCAAGAGGAAAAAAAAAAAGGAACAATGTGATCAAATGTTAAGTGCCCCTTTCCTGCTTATACCCTCTCTCTCAAAAATAACTAAGTCTTGGGGCGCCTGGGTGGCTCAGTCGGTTAAGCGGCCGACTTCGGCTCAGGTCATGATCTCACAGTCTGTGAGTTCGGGCCCCGCGTCGGGCTCTGTGCTGACTGCTCAGAGTCTGGAGCCTGCTTCAGATTCTGTGTCTCCCTCTCTCTCTGACCCTCCCTTGTTCATTCTCTGTCTCTCTCTGTCTCAAAAATAAATAAACATTAAAAAAAAATTAAAAAAAAATAACTGTCTTTAAAAAAAAAAAAAACCTTCTCTAGAAGTTTCAAGGCCCATACATTTCCTGCCCTAAAACCTACATACTTTGCTAATATATAAACTGTTCCTAGGCTCAACAGGACAAAGGAGATTTGGGACCTATTGGGCTTCTCATTGGGTTGCCCTTCAATAAATCTTTCTCTGTTTCAAACCTGGTGACTCAGAAATGGGCTTACTGTGCATGGGGCAAATGAATCTGATTTCAGGCTCAGCAACAATGGAATGCTGCCAGATTCATGAATCATTTCATAATGCCAACTGAATCTGTAAAGTTGACTCTGTTGAATCTTTTTAACAATAGCCTCAATTGATTAAATCACTGGCCTTTGGGAAATAATTCAACCTCCAGCACTTCTCCCCTCCACAGAAGTTGGGATGGAGGGTGGGGTGCTGAAAGTTCCAACCCTCTAATCACATGATCAGGGCCACTAGCAACCAGCCCCTGCTTTGGTTACTTAAGGGTTTCACGGTGTCGCTTCATAACATAACAAAAGACATCTCCATAGCTCTCTAAACTTAGTAAATTCTAAGGATGTTAGGAGCTCAGTGCCAGAATAGGCTATGAAAACCAAATAACATTTATTATAAATTAAAATATTACACTCACTAATGTTATAATTGAACTTTAAACAGCTTAAAGAATTTATACTTATCAAAATTAGTAATCAAGTTTAAATGCTCTAAAAAGATGATTATTGATATGTTATTCATTATGTGTAGAAATTTAGTAAAATAAACCTTAAAGAAAACATAAGTAACAGTATCTTTCACCCATATCAAAAGTCCTGTGAATGCTAAAGAACTCATACCCCGTTTGAAGAACACAGGATTAATATATTCTTTGGCACATAAGTTAGAGCTAACAAATGTAGAGTACTTTTAGACAGAGTAACACAAACATAAGGCATTCTGTGCCTGTTTATTCTGTGCAACCAGAAAGTAAGTAACTGCTATTACTTATTAAGTACTAACTTAACTACTCTTTCATCAGGTATCTAATGAGTGCCAACCATGTGCTAGTTGTTGTAGTAAATACTGAAGACTTAACAAACACAATAAATCCCTTCTTTCATAAACCTCACAGTTACAATGGAAATTATTAAACGCTAATACATATTTCATACATCTACAGGTAAATATTTTTTACCAAATAACTTTCCTATATGTACAACTTAAAACCCTCTATTTTCATTTAATATTGTGAAATTGTACAAAATTTCTGGATATGAGAGACTCCATTTTTGAGAGAAGCTCCATTTTCCTTTCTAAAACAAATGGCTAATGATCTAATAAGCTTAAACTGGGCAAAAAGACCCTTGGTCTGGCCCAGAAGTGGCAACTGTCTTATAAGCAATTGTTGGTAAAGTCAACAGGACAATGGATATCCTGATCAATAAACTGGTGGCTGTGGACTTTCTGAAGACAGATTAGTTAATTAATGCATAGGAGGATCAATTTCATTTATTTTTTTAAGTTTATTCATTTATTTTGAGAGAGACAGAGCACGAGCAGGGGTAGGGGCAAAAAGATAGGGAGAATCCCAAGCAGGCTCCAGGCAGCCAGCACAGAGCCCAGTGTGGGCCTGGAACTTACAAAATAATGAAATCATGACCTGAGCCAAAATCAAGAATCAGATGCCCAACCAAATAAGCCATCCAGGTGCCGCAGGAACAATTTCATTTATTAACACCAAGACAGCAGTTGGTCAATGTGTAATCACATTGGCTCAGCCCGTTAGTTCCAATTAACTTTTTTTCCCTTTTATCCAAGTCAGGTAAAAACCCCTTGCTTTCACCTCACAGGTGGGACACTTTTCTGGTTACTGGCAGAATCTGTGCTTCCCTAACTGTAATTCTTCAATTCCAAGTAAACACTCATTTGCCTCTCATTGTGGATCTTTATTTTCAGGTTGACAATATATGTTGCACATTCATGTACCTTACCATTCTTACTAAACACATGGTTATAAATGGCTGCTCTTGAAGAAAAGTCAGGGCAAAGAGCACACAAACAAACAGCACAGAAACAGCAAACTGAAGAATGCTTGGGGCACAAGCTAGGGAGGTTAGTTGCTCATCTCGAAGAGTGTCCCAGAGCAGTAGCCACAGCATTCAAGGAGAGACCCTTCTGGGAACAAAGAAACTGTCAGGAGTCATTTCACTCCCTCGCCCCTCATCATAAGCACCTGCAGGAACCAGAACAACATTCACACTCTCTACCTAAGTTGCTCATACCAAGCCCTGCGCCCCACCATGAAGTCCAGAAGAACAGCCCTTCTCAGTCAACTTGATTCTGTCCCAGCACAGTGATTCCCCCTCTCCCAGAAGACCCTTGCTAACACCACAGCTCCTGAGCTGGGAGCTTTATGAGGCCTAGGTTCAGTGGTAGTGGTGACAGGTATCATTTCACAAGCAGACCAGAGCACACCTAGTTAAAGAGTATCACATTCAGGTGAGGAACCAATCATTGCCCACAACAGGCAAAAAGAGTCTCTGCAGATGACTGGCCTGAAGAATACAGTAGCTAGGACACAACAGCAGAACTCATGGAGCACACACTGCAGATACTCCTAAGAAGCACCAGGCCCTAGGGAACAAGGGACACTACACTGCAGGGCACTACAGACCTCTTCTTCATAATGCCACTGCAGTCAAAGAAGATATAGCTAACCTTCCTAACACAGAGAAACAGGCACAGAGACTTAGACAAAATGAGAAGACACAGGAATTTGTCCCAAATGAAAGAACATGACAAGGGCACAGAACAAACAAGGCCACAGCTGGAGTTCTAAACAAAACAGATATAAGTAACATGCCTGCTGAAGAATTTAAAGCAATGATCATAAGGATAATCACTGGAATTGACAAAAGAGTAGAGGACATCAGTGAAACAATTAACCCAGGTATAAGAAATACCACACCAGAGATAAAGGGCTCAATAAACAAATGAGTAACATTCTTAATGGAATGAAAAACAGGCTGTCAGAAGCAGAGAAACAAATTAATGACCTAGAAAACAGAGTAATGAAAACTAATCAAGCTGAACAGAAGAGGGAAAAAAGAATTATGCAAACTAAGAATACACTTAGGGGACACAGTGACTCCATCAGGCGTAATAACATTCCTATTATAGGAGTCCCAGAAGAGAGAGAAAAGGGGGAAGAAAATTTATTTGAAGAAACAATGCCCACAAACTTATGGTCAACTAATCTTTGACAAAGCAGGAAAGAATATCCAATGGAATAAAGACAGTCTCTTCAGCAAGTGGTGCTGGGAAAACTGGACAGCGACATGCTGTACAGAATGAACCAGGACCACTTTCTTATACCATACACAAAAATAAACTCAAAATGGATGGAAGACCTAAATGTAAGACAGGAAGCCATCAAAATCCCCAAGGAGAAAGCAGGCAAAAACCTCTTTGATCTTGCCTGCAGCAACTTCTTACTCAACACGTCTCTGGAGGCAAGGGAAACAAAAGCAAAAATGAACTACTGGGACCTCATCAAAATAAAAAGCTTCTGCACAGTGAAGAAAACAATCAGCAAAACCAAAAGGCAACCGACAGAATGGGAGAAGATATTTGCAAATGACATATCAAATAAAGTGTTAGTATCCAAAATCTATAACGAACTTATCAAACTCAACACCCAAAACACAAATAATCCAGTGAAGAAATGGGCAAAAGACAAGAATAGACACTTCTCCAAGGAAGACATCCATATGGCCAACCAACACATGAAAAAATGCTCAACATCACTCATCATCAGGGAAATACAAATCAAAACCACAATGAAATACCACCTTACACCTGTCAGAATGGCTAACATTAACAACTCAGGCAAAAACAGATGTTGGCGAGGATGTGGAGAAAGAGGATCTCTTTTGCATTGTTGGTGGGAATGCAAGCTGGTGCAGCCATTCTGGAAAACAGTATGGAGGTTCCTCAAAAAACTAAAAATAGAACTATCCTATGGCCCAGCAATTGCACTACTAGGCATTTATCCATGGGATACAGGTGTGATGTTTCGAAGGGACACATGCACCCCAATGTTTACAGCAGCACTATCAACAATAGCCAAAGTATGGAAAGAGCCCAAATGTCCATCGATGGATGAATGGATAAAGAAGATGTGGTATATATATACAATGGAGTATTACTCGGCAATCAAAAAGAATGAAATCTTGCCACTTGCGACTATGTGGATGGAACTGGAGGGTATTATGCTAAGTGAAATTAGTTAGAGAAAGACAAATATCATATGACCTCACTCATATGAGGACTTTAAGAGACAAAACAGATGAACATAAGGGAAGGGAAACAAAAATAATATTAAAACAGGGAGAGGGACAAAACATAAGAGACTCTTAAATATGGAAAACAAACTGAGGGTTACTGGAGGGGTTGGGGGAGGGGGGATGGGCTAAATGGGTAAGGGCATTAAGGAATCTACTCCTGAAATCACTGTTTCACTGTATGCTAATTTGGATGTAAATTTTAAAAAATTAAAATTAAAAAAAAAAAAAAAAAAAAAAAAAAAAAGAAACGATGACTAAAAACTTCCCTAATCTGGGGAAGGAAACAGATATCCAGATCCAGGATGCAAAGAGAACCCCCAACAAAATCAACAAAGGCAGATCCACACTAAGGCATGTTATAATCATACTGGCAAAATACAGTGGTAAAAAAATATATTAAAAGCAGCAAGAGAAAAGAAGACAGCTACATACAAAGGAAATCCCAAAAGGCTATCAGCGGAGTTTTCAGCAGAAACTTGCAAAGCCAGAAAGGAGTGGCATGATATATTCAAAGGCTGAATGGGGAAAATGTGCAACCAAGAATACTCTATCCATCAAGCCAATCATTCAGAATAGAAGAAGAGAGTTTCCCAGACAAACAAAAACTAAAGGAATTCATGACCACTAAACAAGCTCTGTAAGAAATATTAAAGGGTACTCTTTGAGTGGAAAGGAAAGACTAAAAATGACAGTATGAAGGTAGAGAACACAAAAGCATTAAAAATGAATATTTCTGTAAAAAATCAGTCAAGAATCTCACACATACACCAAAAAGGAAGTACAATGTGATACCATATACCTAAAATATGGGGAGGACAAGAGTAAAGAATAGGTTCAAACTTAAATGACCATTAACTTAATATAGATTGCTATATGCACAAGATGTTATGTGCATACATAATGGAAACCAGAAATCAAAAGCCACTAATAGATATGCAAAGAAAAACAGAAATACAAATATACCACTAAAGTAAACCAGCAAACGGTGAAAGAGTAAAAGACAAGAAAGAATCAGAAAATCTTTAGAAACAACTACAAAACAAGTAAAAAAAAAAAAAAAAAAGGCAATAAACACATATCAATAGTTACTTTAAATGTAAATAGAGTAAATATTCCAATCAAAAGATAGAGGGTGACAGAAGGGATAAAAACAAAACAAAACAAAAACAAGCCCCCTCTATATGCTGCCTATAAGAGACTAATTTTAGACCTAAAGATACCGGCAGTTTGAAAGTGAGGGAATGGAGAAACATTTATCATGCAAATAGATCTCAAAAGAAAGCTGGAATAGCGATACTTAGATCAGACAAAATAGACTTTAAAACAAAGAGGATAACAAGAGACAAAGAAGGACACTATATAACAATAAAGGAAATGATGCAACAAGATGATATAAATCATAAATACTTACAGACCCAACATGGAAGCACCCAAACACATAAAGCAGTTCATAAACACATGGAAACAAATCTACAATACAATAATGGCAGGAACGTTAACATCCCACTTACATCAATGGAAAGATCATCCAAACAAAAAGTCAACAAGGACTTTGAATGACACACTGGACCAAATAGACGTATCAGATACATTCAGAACATTCCATCCTAAAACATCAGAATACACATTCTTTTCAAGTGCACATGGAACATTCTCCAGAATATGTCACATATAGGCCAAAAAACAAACCTCAACGAATTCCAAAAGACTGAAGTCATACCATGCATCTTTTCTAACTACAACACTGTGAAACTAAAGTGAACCACAAGAAAAAATCTGGAAAGACCACAAGTACATGGAGGATAAATAACATGCTACTAAATAATGATAGGTTAATCAGGAAATAAAAGAAGAAATAAAAAAGTACATGAAAATGAAAACAAAACAGTTCAAAATTTTTGGGATGCAGCAAAACCAGTTCTAAGAGTTCTAAGACAAGTTTATAGCAATACAGGCCTATCTCAAGAAGCAAGAAAAATTTCAACCTAACCATACAACTAAAGGAGCTAGAAAAAGAATAACAAACAAAACCTAAAATCAGCAGAAGGAAGGAAATAATAAAGATCAGAGCAGAAGTAAATAATACAGAAAATTAAACAGTAGAACAGATCAATGAAACCAGGAGCTAGTTCCTTGAAATATCAATAAAATTGATAAACATCTACCCAGACTTATCAAAAAAAAGAGAAAGGACCCTAAATAAATACAAATAAGAGAGGAGAAATAACAACAAATGGCACAAAAATACAAGAGAATATTATTAAAAAATATATGCCAACAAATTGGACAACCTAGAAGTAATGGATAAATTCCTAGAAACATATAACCTACCAAAACTGAAGCAGGAAGAAAATTTGAACAGACCAATTATCAGCAATGAAATTGAATCAGTAATAAAAAACTCCAAAATAAACAAAAGTCCAGGTCCAGATGACTTCACAGGCCAATTTTACCTAACGTTTAAAGAAGAATTAATGCCTATTCTTCTCAAACTATTCCAAAAATCAGAAGAGGAGGGAAAACTTCCAAATTCATTCCATGAGGCCATCAATACCCTGACACCAAAAGCAAATAAAGACACCACAAAGAGAACTACAGGCCAGTATCTCTGATGACCATAGATGGAAAAATTCACAATAAAATACTAGCAAACAGAACCCAATAATACATTTAAAAAAATCATTCACCATAATGAAGTGAGATTTATTCCTGGGTTGCAAGTGTGATTATATATTTGCAAATCAATCAACGTGATAGAGCACACCAATAAGAGAAAAGATAAGAACCATATGACCATTTCAGGATGCCTGGGTGGCTTGGCTGATTGACTGTCTGACTTTGGCTCAGGTCAAGATTTTGCAGTTTGAGAGTTCGAGGCCCACATCAGGCTTACTGCTGTCAGCGCCAAGACCGCTTTGGATCCTCTACCCCCCTCTCTCTCTGTCCCTCCCCCGCCCCCACACACAGACACACACACACGCACACACACGTGCGTGCGATCTCTCTCTCAAAAATAAACTTTAAACAATAAAAAGAACTATATGACCATTTAAATAAATGCAGAAAAAGCACTTAACAAACTACAACATCCACTCATGATAAAAACTCTCACCAAGGGCACCTGGGTAGCTCAGTCAGTTAAGCATCCATCTTTGGCTCAGGTTATGATCTCGAAGTCTGAGTTCGAGCCCTGCATCAGGCTCTGTGCTGACAGCTCAGAGTCTGGAGCCTGCTTCGGATTCTGTGTCTCCCTCTCTCTCTGCCCCTCCCCCGCTTATGCTCTGTCTCTCAAAAATAAATAAACATTAAAAAATTAAAAAAAAAAAAAAACTCACCAAAGCAGAGAGAACATACCTCAACATAATAAAGGCCATATATGAAAAACTCACAGCTAACATCATCCTGAGTAGGGAAAAACTGAGAGCCTTTCCCCTAAGGTTACGAACAAGACAAGGTTTTCCACTCTCACCACTGTTACTCAACATTAATACTGGAGGTCCTAGCCACAGCAATCAGACAACAAGAAAAAATAAAAGGCATCCAAATCAGGAAGAAGTATAACTTTCACTATTTACAGATGACATGATACAATATATAGAATACCCAAAAACTCCACCAAAAAACTGCTAAAACTGATAAACACATTCAGTAATGTGGCAGGGTACAAAATCAATCTACAGAAATAGGCTGCATTTCTACACACCAATAATGAAGCAGCAGAAAGAGAATATAACAAACCCATTTACAATTACACCAAAAATAATAAGATACCTAGGAATAAATCTAACCAAAGAGGTGAAAGACCTGTACTCTGAAAACTTACAGTTTTATAAACACTGTTTTATAAAAGTGTTATAAACACTGATGAAACAAATTGACAAAAGAAATGGAAAGACATTCCATGCTCATGGACTAGAAGAGCAAATATTGTTGAAATGTCTATACTAGTTAAAACAATCTACACATTTAATGCAATCCCTATCAAGATACCAACTCAGGTGGGGTGCCTGAGTGACTCAGTCAGTTAAGCATCCAACTCTTGATTTTGGCTCAGGTCATGATCTCACAGTTTGCGAATTCAAGCCCCACACCAGGCTCTGTGCTGCAGCACAGAGCCTGTTTGGGATTCTCTCTCTCCCTCTCTCTGCCCCTCCCTCGCTCTCTCACGTTCTCTCAAAATAAATAAATAAACATTAAAAAAATACCAACAGTTTTTTTACAGAACTAGAACAACAATTCTAAAGTTTGTATGGAACCACAAAAGACCCTGAATGGCCAAAGCAATCTTGAAAAGAAAAGCGAAGCTGGAGGCATCATAATTCCTGACATCAAATTCTATTACAAAGCTGCAGGAATCAAAACAGTATGGTACTGGCACAAAAACAAATACATAGATCAACAGAATAGAAAATCCAGAAATGAATCCACAACTGAATGGTCAATTAATCTTTGGAATATCCAATGGGAAAGAGACAGTCTCTTCAGCAAATGATGTTGGGAAAACTGGAAAGCAACTTGCAAAAGAATGAAGTGGACCCCTTTCATACAGCATACACAAAAATAAATTCAAAATGGATTAAAGACCTAAATGTGAGACCTGAAACCATAAAAATCCTAGGAAAGAGCACAGGCAGTAATTTCTCTGACATTTGCTGTAGCAATTTTTTTCTAGATAAGTCCCCTGAGGTAAGGGAAACAAAAGCAAAAATAAAGCATTTCAGAAATAAAGAGAAAATACCAAGGCACCTTTAACATAACTTTTCATTATCACAACCAGTATTTCCTCTTCCAATGGACAGCTCTCTCGAAGAGAATCAAGATGGGGAAGGATATAACAGACCATTCTTGGGGCCCAGATGACAAGGTCAACTGGCTCCATTTGCTCCTCCACATCAGAGCTTGCAAATCAATCTCAGGGTCAGAGAGAGGAGTCAGGGTCTTTACTGTCAAGGCTCACAGCCGTCTTGTACTCCCACACATGACTATGTGTGACACAGTCACCAACACAAATCTCCCCAAATTCATACAGTCTCACACCCACCACTAGACACAAAGTAACACCTTCAATCACAAACACAACACCTTCCGACCCTCCCCACAGTCATAATACCCACGGGAGCTCATTCACAAAGCTCTCTACCCTTGTACACAAAGTGGAATACAAGGTCACACAGTCACAACCTCATACTCACTACGGGGACACACAGTCACAGGTAACCCATATCCATACACAGTATTACACACAGTAACACAGACTCACAGTGGCATAATGAGCTAATCCTCACCGGCACACACGGTATCACACATATTCACAATCACACATACACATATCACTGGGACAGTGGCGAAATTTCACAACTGCCCCTCCTCAGCCCCTTCTGCCCGAATAGACTTAATACTCAGGTCTCCCTCCCGACGCCGGGGTCTCTGGGCTTTGTCCAACCTCGGCCTTCTCTGAAACGTGTTAGTCGCCCGGCCGAACCCCTAAGAGACCACCACAAGCTAGCGTCCAAGCACAACTCAGCTCAAAGCTGCCAGCCGCGCTGAGGGAAGGAACGGCGAACGCGGTGCCTCCTGGGGAATGTAGTTAAGCGCCACACTCGCGACGAAGATGGCGCCCGGCTCGAACCCCGCCAAAGAAATCCCCGCCCCTACCCACCCTGAGGCATGAATTGCGGCCCAGTGTTTCAGCGCTCCAGGGGTAGGTAGCCTTGCCCCTTGGCTCCTACTTGGAGTAAGCCCGGCATGCCTGAACTGAGTTTATTATAACCCAAGGCACACCACTGCCCTCTCCCAAAGGTAAAGTTAACACAGGTCGAGTATTAAACTGAGTCCTGACACTCGGTCTACTTACACTCCTCCCCTCACCAGGGAGACACTCCCACAAACTCTGGCGCAGAAAAGAAAGCGCGAAAAAGCTGACTCGAACCACCGAAACTTATGGGAAATGTAGTCCGCAGTCAGAAAAGTAGAGGACCGGCCAATACCGACAGATTCTGTCCGGTATTGAGCCGGGGCTTGACGGAGCCCAGGAGACCTCTGGGAGTGTTAAACCAGCCAAGGAGTGCGCAGGCGCAGACTTTCTGGCTCGCCATGGTCGTCTTTGTCTGCTGGTGAGTTTGGTTTCGGCTTCGCGAAGCGCAGATCTGGGCGTGGGACCTGGGTTTCTGGGCTCGGAATCTGGTCAGGGAGGCTGTAGGGGAGGATTCTTGGAGATTGCGACATGGCTGGAGAGGCTAAAGGGGAGGAATCGCCTTCTATGACGTGCATTGTTCAAAGCCTATGTGGATGGGGGCAGGGGTACTGGGGGAAACTGGGGCGGGACCGCGGCGGGGTGGGGGTGGGGGTATGACGGAGTGTATGAGATTGTTGTAGAGGTACCACTTGTGTGAGAACTCTGTGGTTCCAAGTGTGTGAGAATGGATGGCATTGTGAGCTTTATGGGGTAGTAACCTCAACCTCACTTTTCTCGTTTCTAAAATAATTAATAAAGATGCATCTTTCTGGAGCATCCGTTTTTCTGAAAGAAAGGAAAATGGCTAAGATATAGAGATAAGTAATTTTTAAAGCGATTTTTATATAAAAGCAGACTCATTGTGCAGTAGAAAACAAAATTAGTATTAACAATTTTTTAAAGTAAACATTTCCGGAAAACTTGTTTCTAGATGTCTAGACTTCCCCTATGTATTGACTCAGTTCTTTGGAGGAACTTTGGTGAGGCCAATTTGAAAAGCCCTGGACTAAGGAAGAGCTTTAAGAGCTAGTTTCCACTAGCGTAGACAGCACAGAATTGGGAAGGATGATGTCCTGTCTTTGGTTCAGAGATGTCAGGTAACAGATTTAAGATTCTCTTGTTTCTCAGTGACATGGCAGTGACTCGTAATTTGACCAGGTTTTCCCCAGACCAAAGGTTGGCCTTTGTAAATGTAGCGAAACAAATTTTCTTCTAAAATGACGCTTCCTTCTAGTATTGTATCGCGCTTAATATATTTTTCAGTAGAATGAAAAAGAACCATGGTACAAAAATGCATATACACAAATAATAGCTTTGGTACATACAAAAAGGTAATCAGTAATAGTTATGAAGACAGTAATTACAATAGTGACAAATCAGATAAAACACCTAGGAATAAATAAGAAATGTATAAAAATCTATATGAAGATTATTCTTTAGTGTTAATGAAAGACCCAAAATAAGACTTGACCAAATGGAAATACATATCTTACATTTTAAAAATCTTCAAGCTATTTTGTGAAGAAAGTGTGTCTGTTTGGTGCAATATACTACTTTTTTAGTGGGTGGGAAAAAGAATGTGTATTCATAGGTGCATGAAGGAACTTTTATGTATATGAAGATTATTCTTTAGTGTTAATGAAAGACCTTTTGAAGTTTACCCAGAAAATAACGGTTGTCAGAGGAGGGAGATGCAATAGTTAGGGCAGGGGTAAGAATCACAGTTTTGCTTGCCTGTGTTGTATATTTCCATTTTTAACGGATGGAGGGATTCAGTTTCTGTGTTCAGTCCATTACTTTCCAGATGTTTATCACTGCCTCATTCTTGAATGTTTCCTTGACTTCCATTACACTACTCTCATTTGTATAATTCCAGTCAAAACCAAGGAATAACCTCCCCCTCAAAAAAAAAAGCTCCATTAGTGACTTAATGTTTCTGTTTGTCCCTTAGCTATTAGTGTTCCTAAGTTTCTGAATTATCTTTTTTTTCTTTTCCCCCTCTAAGAACAAAATTCCACTGCTGTGGCTTCACTTGACAGGTGACTAACAAATGTCCATTCGTAGTTGAGCTCTGTCCAATTTGCTAATGGACAGCTCCACCTTGAGGCTACACCGGAACTTCACACTCTTTGTGTCCAAAATGTTAATTCTGGTATCTCCGCCTCCTATGGTTTGCCTCCATCCATTCCCCTTTGCATTACCTGTTTCATCAATTAGTAACACTGTCCAGCCAGATTTTAAGCCTCTTATATCTGAGTCAGGGAAGAGCTTCTGAGTAATTTTGACTTTTGTCATTCATTCTCCATTACATATTGGAGGCCTAGATTTTTTTTTTTTCCCCTTAATGCTTATTTATTTTGAGCGGGGTAAGTAGAGAGGCAGAGGTAGAGGGAGAGAGAATCCCAAGCAGGCTCCATGCTGTCAGCACAGAGCCCAATGTGGGGCTCCATCTCACAAACCATGAGATTATGACCCGAGGTGAGATCAAGAGTCTAACACTTAACTGACTTAGCCACCCAGGCACCCTGACAAAAATGTTTTTATTGGGGAAAATGATATTCAAAACTGTGACTCTTTAATCAGGAGCAAGGCCACAAGTGACACTTGCACAGGTTGTGATTCTGTAGAACTTTAACAACTCAGTCTTGTAATTTCTCTGTATAACCTAAATTCTGAAAAATAAATAACCTAAATTCTGTTTCCCATTCCTGAAATGTGTGGAGGCTTTAAATGGCATAATGGGTTTGGCTGAGGATGCAAAGTGTAAATGCTCTTTTTCAATGTGCTCATGTGTATGTGTGTGCTCCAGCTTCTAAGCCAAAAGGTCATCATTACTTTGTTCTTTTTCATAGACCAGCTTCCTTGTGCATCCCCAGGAACTGCACTTCCTTTACCCATCAAATCCCTTAAGGATCCTTTGGTCTCAGCGTGAATTATGGGATTCTGCTTTGACCCTCAAGAGTAATGTCCAAGTCCTGTGTCACTGTTTAGAAGTTTAAAGACACCAGTTTAAACAAGAAGAGCAATGAATAACTGAGGAAGAAATGTAAAGGAGGTGCTTTCCAGGTGAGTAAGAAGGAACCCAGAAGGATGAATGGGATAAAGATTCATTGTTATTTTTTTATGATATATCTTTTTTTTTTTAATGTTTGTTTTTGAAAGAGAGAGTGTGCACATGGGGAGGGCAGAGAGAGGGAGACAGAGGATCCAAAGCAGTTCCACATGGACAGCAGAGAGCCTGATGTGAGGCTTGAACTCAAACCAGAGATCATGACCTAAGCGAAGGTCAGATGCTTAACCACTCAGGCGCCCCTCTTATAGTTACTCAACCTGCGACCTCTGAAAAAACTTTTGAGGCAAGTTTTTTTATAAGCCCATTGGAGTAACAGTTGCTGGGAATTCTTTAGATACCTAAATAACATTTCCAGATTCTCTTGCTTGATCGTGCTCTTTTTTTTTCTCAGATTTTGGGGGACTGCTTGCCCCTGTAACCTCTATTCTGGATGCTAGCCTCTTTACTTCATTTGTAGTCTCAATTTTATAAATTTTCTAGCCTAAATATTGTGTTTTCCCTTTCACTAACATTTTATTTCTCCCCACTTCCATCTTAGAGTTGAATATTACCCCTTATCATTATTTCTTATTCCCTTCCTACCTACTATCATAGCACAACCTTTCTCATTCTCTTGCTTTTTAACAATATAGCAGGCTAGGAAATTAGTGCTGACTTCCTACTAGTTCACATCTCTGTTACTCTTTAAAAATAGTACTATCATCTTTAAAATCCAATACATATACTTAATAGAAAATTAAGGGGCGCCAGGGTGGCTCAGTCGGTTAAGCATCCGACTCTTGGTTTCAGCTCAGGTCATGATCTCGCAGTTTGTGAGTTCGAGCCCTACATCAGGCTCTGCACTGACAGCTCGAAGCCTGCTTAGGATTCTTTCTCTCTCTCTCTCTGTCTGCCCCTCCCCCACTTGCTCAATCAGTCTCTTTCAAAAATAAACAACAACAAAAAAGTTTTTTAAGAAAATTAAAGAATGGTTCCTCAATCCTGGCCCTCGGTTCTCCATTTCTGTTCCCCAGAAGCAGCCACTATTAAATGTGCTTTCTTCTAAATGTTTTTATGAGTATACAAGGAGGCTTTAACAATGACATGATTTGACTATGACAAGAATACTGTTGTTGCTGTGTTGAGAGAAGATATATAAAGAGGCAAAGGCAAAAGTAGCAAGAATAGTGAGGAGTCTATTAAATAATACAGGGAAGACATAATGTGGCTTAGACTTTGGTGGTCCTAGTGAGAATTATGAGAAATGGCCAGATGCTGACCGTATTTTGAAGATAAAGCCAAGAGGATGTGGAAACATAATGGGTGTGTTACCTAGGAGAGAGTTGTTCAAGGGTTGAGCTCAAGCCTTGAACAACTGAGAAAATAAGGTTGTTATTTAACGAGATGAGAAGAATTTGGGAGTTGGTTTGGGAGAACAAGGGTTTGATTTGGGGCAGGGTAAATTAGATCCGTATTAGACATCTAAGTGCAGATTTTGAGTAGCAAGTGGTTATGTGAATCAGTTGAGGAAAGAGGTCCAGTCTAGTGATTAAATATTTTCAAAATATATATCAGAATGCTCAAATGTCAACCAAACTCTTAAATGTATTCTGTGAAAATGGTGACGTGTTAGAGCAGGAGTTGGCAAACTACATCCTACTATGTATTTTTGTAAGGAGTTTTACTGAAACATGGCCATGTTCAGTGCATCTCGTCCATTCATTTTCTTATTGTCTGTTACTACTTTCATGCTACGGTGTCCAAGTTGAGTAGGTATCTACAGATACATGATATTGTAAAGCATTAGACAGGACTAAAAAGTATATCAATCATGGTAAAGCTAAGTGACTATAATAAACCCCAAAATGTACTGGTTTAAGGAATATAAGAATTGATTTCCTGGTCACATAACAGTTATGTGGTGAGTAATGAAGATTTGCATGGTAGCTTTGGTCTTTGTGATCCTTTAAATGATCCAGGTTTCCTCCAGGTTCTGTTGATCATTTAGTTGTGGTTGAAACGGGTCAACAGTGCATCCTAGTTCCACCCAAGTAGAGAAGGGAGAAATGATCACTGTAGGGCAAGAGGCCAGTAAACTTTCTGTAAATGTCCAGATAGTAAATACTTCAGGTTTTGTAGGTCCTAGGATCTCTGCTGCAACTACTCAAGTCAGGCATTATAGCACAAAAATAGTTTCCTTAGGATTAGAGTATTTTGACTTCTATTTTGAAAATATTTGGGGGGGGGGGCACCTGGGTGGCTGAGTCTGATAAGCAAGCAGCTTAGTTTCGAAACTAAGCTGACTCTTAGTTTCGAGTCAGGTCATGATCTCGTAGTTTGTGAGTTTGAACCCTGCATCAGGCTCTGTGCTGCCCATGCGGAACCTGCTTGGGATTCTCTCTCTCTACTGTCTCTCTGCCCCTCCCCCACTTCCGCTATCTCTGTCTCCCTCAAAATAAATAAATAAACTTTAAAAAAATATATAAGATGTGTTAATTACCAAGATGTCATTTCTGTGTTTTCTTTAGTTAGGAATATAGTGGGCTAAGTCCTGATCTGTTCTACATCATACTTTTGCAAATATAATGAATTTAAGAATTGGAAAATTTTAAATAAATGTTATTACTGTCATTTGTAAAAGTTTAGTAAATTCCACATCTTGAACCATCTACTGGGGTAATAAAATAACAATGGTCTCTTTTTTTCTATATCTACTTTACTGTTTAGGTTTCTTGTCTTTTCTGGTCTCAGTTTTCATAGGTAATATTTGGTTTTCAAATTTGTTTGTATGGAGGTGAGCGAATAATCTCTACAGTCCTTTTCTGTCTATGGTTATTTCCAAGTAATCATTTTTTATTTTTATAATTTTGCTGTTATTCGTCTTTAGTTTTTCCCTAAGAATCAACTTGTGGATTTATTATTTCAAATTTTGTTTGTAATAATTAATTTTTCTTATCTGTACTTTTTTTTTCTTACATTTACTTTTCCTTATTGTAATTCCTTGGTTTGAATGCTTATTTTATTGTTATTTCTTTTTATTTTTTTTAAAGCTTATTTATTTATTTTGAGAGAGCGAGCTCATGCACACAAGCAGGGGAGAAGCAGAGAGAGAGAGGGAGAGAGAGAATCCCAAGCAGGCTCTGTGCTGTCACTGCAGAGCCTGATGCAGGGCTAGATCTCAACGAACCATGGGATCATGACCTGAGTTGAAATCACCCAGGTGCCCTATGTTATTTCTTTTTAGAATAATGTAAACATATATGTTAAAACTTACCCAAGCATTTTTTTCAAATGTGTTCTATAGGCTCTGATATACATTGTTTTTGAATTTTTCTGAATATTTCTGAATGTTTTGCAATTTATTTTAATTTTATCTTTGACCAAAGTGTTTGTTCAAGCCAGTATATTTTGAAATTTACAAGTGAGGGGTGCTTGGGTGGCTCAGTCAGTTAAGCATCCGATTTCAGCTCAGGTCATGATCTCACGGTTCGTGGGTTTGAGCCCAGCATCAGGCTCTATGCTGACAGCTTGGAACCTGGAGCCTGCTTTGGATTCTGTCTCTCTCTCTCTCTGTCTCTCTCTCTCTCTGCCCCTGCCCTGCTTGTGCTCTCTTTATCAAAAATAAACATTAAATTTTTTTTTAATTTGAATTTTACAAATGAAAATTTCCTTTTTTCTAATGTTTTTTTTTAATGTTTATTTATTTTGAGAGATAGAAGTGAGAGAGAGTGCACGTGCACATGCACACAAGCAGGGAAGGGGCAGAGAGAGAGAGCTGAGAGAGAATCCCTAGCAGGCTCTGTGCTGTCAGTGCCAGAGCTTGATGTAGGGCTCAGTCTCATGAACCGGTGAGATCATGACCTGAACTGAAATCAAGAGTCAGTCACTTAACCAATTGAGCTACCCAGGCACCCTGTTTTAGATGTGTACCTTACAGAGAGTTTAGGTAGGTTTTATTATGTCAGTTGTTAAACCTTCGCGTGTGTCAAAATCATCTAGAGGGCTTGTTAAATACAGATTGCTAGGCCTTACCTGCAGGTTTTCTTGATTCAGGAAGTGTATGTTGGAGCCTGAGAATTATCTGTATGAGCCTGTCATAGTCTTTTTCTTTTAATAGTTCTTTTTTTTCTAGTTGTATTTATTGACAGGAACAGTATGGTTAGTATTGGTTCTTTTATTTAATGTTATGTGTTCTGTTTTAAATTTGACCTCATCTTTTTTATCCTTTACTATAGGATCTTTGATTTCCTTGTCTTGAGTACATATGCCTTTCCTTCTGAAAATAATGGAAAGTTTGTTATATTTTATTATAATAATTATTTTGTTATATTCTCTTGGTTGCCTTTATATTCATAACTTTCTTAGTCTTCGTCTTCCATTTCTTCAGGTACTATACTTTACTCCTCACTAAGGAATGACGTATATTTTATACTTTAGTGTATTTTTAGTCTCCCTCCTCTCTTTCCCACACTGTTGATAATTGTGATTATTATTTCAGTTTTAAATAGTATCAGTTGTACCCTTCTTCCCTCCCCATTCATATATATGAAATTATTTGCATCTTCGTCTTTGATTGTGCAGTGAGCCATCTATCAAAGTCCTATCCATCATTTACCCTTGGGCTTCATTTTTATTAAAATGTCCCTTCATTATCACTTTTAGCCCAGTATCTCTAATCTTCTATTCCCATAGCATATTATAGTTTCCAGAGCAACTTGAATTCTAAGTATATGCTCTCTTACATTTGTATTTTTCCCTTTCATGTTTAAGACCTACATTGAAGCTCATTGAGACAAAAGCTGGTATTTTACCCTTGTTATCTGCAGTCTTGAGCACAAAGAAGATGATTAACAAATAACTGGTGATTGTTGTAGAGCTTCAGGTGTGGAAAGATTTACTTTTTCAGCTTTATTGAGGTATAATTTCCATAAAAGTCAACCCCTTTAGTATATTATTTGATAAATTTGGTAATTGTATACAGTCATAAAACCAACACCAAAACCAACATATAGAACAGATCCATCAACAGTTCTTTGTGCCCTTTTGCTGTAGAGCCATACCCCTCCCCCATCCCTGGTGATCACTAATTGGCTTTATGTTACTAGGACTTGCCATTTCTAGAATTCATATAAATGTAGTCATTCACTGCATAATCTTTAGCATTTAATTTCTTTGATTTAGTTTTACATTTTTGAGATTAATTCATGTTATGTATATGAATATTTCATTTTTTATTGCTGATTATTATTATAAGTATGGATATAATTTGTCATTGATAGACATTTAGATTATTTCCATTTTTGACTATTATGAACATTCATATACTAGGTCTTTGTGTCAACATATATGTTCATTTTTCTTGAATAAATGCCTAGAAATGGGATTGCTACACAGAATAAGTATATATTGAACTTTATAAAATACTCAGATTATGTTCCAAAGTAGCTGTATCATTTTTCATTCCCACCTACAGTTTTTTGAGAGATAGTTGCTTCACATTCTTACACTTGGAATGGCAGTTTTTTAATTTTAGCCATTTTAATGGATGTGTAATGTATCTCACCGGGATTTTAATATGCATTTCTGATCACTAGTTTGGATGAACGTCTAATGTACTTATTGGCCATTCATATATCTGATTTTGTGAATATCTTTTCTAGTCTCTTACCCATTTTATAAATTAGATTACCTTTTTTTACTGAGATTTAGGAGTTCTATATATTTTGGATATGAGCCCTTCATCAGTTTCTACCAGTCTGGCTTTTCTTTTTTTTAACTGTGTTTTTGAAGGGCATTAGTTTTTTATTTTGATTAAGTCTACCATTTTTTCTTTATAAAAGAAATAGTTTTAACACTTATGTTGAGGTCTTTAATTCATTTTGAGTAAATTTTTGCCTATGGCATGCAGTAAAGGTTGAGGGTTTTTGTTTTCTAATTTTAGAAATTATAGCATTGATGTGAGTGACAGTATATTACTAGAGTCAGCTCTTACAATGATTTATAAGAATCATTTATAAGAAAATGAGGAGGCATGCATGCAAGTCTTGATCTCAGGTTTGTAAGTTTGAGCCCCATGTTGGTTGTAGAGATTACTTAAAAATAAAATCTTAAAAAAAAAAAAAGAAAAAATGAGGATAAAAGTTTGAGAGGGACAGGACAGATCAGGATAACATTGAAGATTTGCAGCCAGTAGAAAACATTTATAAAAGAAAGGATTGAGAGTGAGGACAAGACAAGAGCTCTTCACAAAAGAAGAGCTTTGGTGCCAGTCATTTCAGGCATAATGATAGAAAGAAAACAAATGAAAACTGAAATTGATGGCAACGACAGTTTCTATATCTAGAAATGATAGTATCAATAATCAAAACACTGCAGTAAATCAGATTTCAAGGCAAAAATGGCTGTTTTCTGGCCTATTTTACTTTTTTTCATTAATATGTACTTTGCTGTTTAGCCATGTGAAACTTAACTGAGACTAGATAAAAAGAGTACTATCTATAGTTACTATACGATTATAGATCAATTCAGGTTAAAAGGCTCAGGTCTTCAAGGACATCTCTGCAGGTATAACACGTAGGGGCTTTTAAAAGTGAAATAGGATTATAGTTATGCTTGCACCATCCTTCGTCACCCACAGTTCCTCCTCCACATAGGCAACCACTTTCAACTCAATAAACTGGTGTTTATTCTCACATTTTATACATCTATTTTACCTACTTTTGATTTAACCATTTTACAATATTATCAGCTTGGGGGTGCCTGGCTGGCTTAGTTGGTAGGGCACGCGACTCTTGATCTCGGGTTTGTAAGTTCAAGCCCCACTCTGGGTGTAGAGATTACTTAAAAATAAAATCTTTTGGGGTGCCTGGGTGGTTCAGTCAATTGTGGGTCCGACTTCGGCTCAGGTCATGATCTCCTGGTTCATGGGTTTGAGCCCTGCATCAGGCTCTGTGTTGATAGCTCAGAGCCTGGAGCCTGCTTTGGATTCTGTGTCTCCCTCTCTCTCTGCCCCTCCCCTGCTTGTGCTTTCTCTCTCTCTCGAAAATAAATAAACATTAAACTACATTTTTTTCTTTTTTAATTTTTTAATTTTTTTTTAATATTTATTCATTTTTTGAGAGACAGAGAGAGACAGAGCATGTGTGGGGGAGGGGCAGAGAGAGAGGGAAACACGGACTCCAAAGCAAGCTCCAGGCTCTGAACTGATAGCACAGAGCCCAATGTGGGGCTCGAACCCATGGACCGTGAGATCATGACCTGAGCCAAAGTTGGACCCGCAACCGACTGAGCCACCCAGGTGCCCCTAAACTACATTTAAAAAAATAAAAATAAAATCTTTTGAAAATAAAATCTTTTATACATACATAATTTTATATATTATATGTATATAAATATATATATGATCAACTTGTTAACATGAAAGATGGGATTTTGAAAATTTCCTGTATTAATTTTTCTTCATATTTTCTCTGGAACTCCTTTAAGAGATCTTGAACCTCTTAGACGCCTCCACTAACCCACTAATTTTCTAATCATTATTTCTTTCTCCCTTCTTTCCATTCTTCCTTTTTTTTTTTTTTTTTTTTTTTTTAATTATTCTGGGAGATTTCCTGGAATTTTTTCCCCTAAGCTATTGAATTTTTTAGTTCAACATATTACTTCTTTGCAAAAGCACTTCAGTATAGAACTCTGTTGATAGGGGTGCCTGGGTGGCTTAGTTGGTTAAGCATCCGACTTCAGCTCAGATCATGATCTCTCAGTCCATGAGTTCGAGCCCCATGTCGGGCTCTGTGCTGGCAACTCAGAGCCTGGAGCCTGCTTCAGATGCTGTGTTTCTCTCTCTCTGCACTCCCCCATTCACACTCTGTCTCTCTTGCTCTCAAAAATAAACATGAAAAAAAATTAAAAAAAGAAAAAGAACTCTGTTGATATTTCTGTGTTTTCAGTGCTTCTGTGATACTAATTACAGTATTGTTTATGTGTGTGTTTCTTTTGTTCCTTTCCTTGTTTTTTCCTATTTGTTTTGATCTAGCTTTCACATTAGGGCTTTCATCATTTTTTTGTGATCTTTAGCTCTATGTTAAAATTTAACATTGAGGTACCAGAAACACTATTGTAATCTTTGTGCATGGTTGGGGCTTGTAAAATGGTGGGCTTCACTATGCAGCATTTAGTCCGATATCTAGATGATTCTTTTAAATGACTCCAAATGTGAATATCTGTAAGTGTTTTCATGACCTTTTCATTTTTTCAGTAAAGAACCCTCCCTGGGTGCCTGGGCGGTTCAGTTGGTTGAGTGTCTGATTTGATTTCAGCTCAGGTCATGAACTCATGGTTTGTGAGTTTGAGCCCCGCATGGGGCTCCGTGCTGTCCATGTGGAGCCTGCTTGGGATTCTCTCTCTGCCCCTTGTGTGCCCTCCTTCTCCCTCTCTCTCTCAGAATAAATAAAAATAAGGAAGGAAGGAAGAAAGAAAGAAAAAAGAAACCAACCCATCTATTGTTTGACACCACCAACCACCAGCATTTCTAAAGAGCAGCAGTAGAAAGGGGTTGGAACCCTATTCTACATAGGAATTTTTACTCCCTCTTTTCAGTATCTACTTTGCCTATCATCACTAAGTTTGGAGGCTCCTGGTTATATTTTGGATAATAAATTCCTATATCCTTCCAGTTAGGAGAATTAGGTACATAAGCTGCTGCTTTTATAATCATTTTATAAGTTCCACCTTCTACTCTTACCCAGTCACTCCAGTTATAGAGCCTTTGTGTTGACAGCTGTATCACAAATTACCTTGCTTCTAGGTAGCATCCTCTTTTGCTGGCTTTTTATTTAAGCCACTTGATTCTGCTGTTAATTTATAGTTCTTTATTTGCTTTCCTTTCAAAATTTCCTAAATCTTTTCATCCACCGGTGTCTTCTCAACCTCTGCAGTGTTTATGAGTATATTCCCTTCATCCTCGTACTATCATTTGAATGGAGTTTCAGGAAGATACAGAATAAATATCTTATTTAACCATATGTCCTCTTTAATAATTCTATTTATTTTTTATCCTTTCATCTTAGGCTCTCCCAATCTTATGTGTTTGTTTTTTCATCCTGTTTGTTACCTGTTCTTTATATTTTATTTTACTGATTTATAAAATGCAAAAGTTACATTTAAAAACAGTTTGAGCAGGGTGCCTGAATGGCTCAGTTGGTTAAGCCTCCCAACTCTCGACTTCGGCTCATGTCATGATCTCACAGTTCATGGGTTCGAGCCCCACATTGGGCTCTGTGCTGATGGTGCAGAGCCTGCTTGGGATCCTCTCTCTTTCCCTCTCTCTCTGTCCTTCCCCGGCTCGTGTGCACACTCCCCCTCTCTCTTTCTCAAAATAAATAAACTTAAAAAAATAATAAAAATAAAAACAGTTTAAACTACATGTTCCTGTGAATGTTATTTGTATTTAAGCTTTCTTTTTACTGTGGGACTAGGTTTGAAATAAAGAGTCTATTTTACAATACCACATTTAAAAATTTTTGTTAAAAATACTGGAAAAAATCACAAGTGTTAGTGTTGATGATGATGATAGCCACTTTATTGGATATTTACTACATGCTAGGCACTAAATATTTTACAGTTATTAGCTCTTTTCAATGATGATTTTGTTTTTATTCCCTTTTAGAAAAGGTCTGGGAAATTTATAAATAGATGAAGACTCATCATGGAAGACATGAGAGTTAAGTCTCATCTTTCTCCATGAAAATATAGTTTAGAAAAAACTGAGAAAACCTGGGCATAACAGAAAAGTATTTCCTTTGAGGACAGATGTTGATTCTTTACGACTACATCTCTATGTATGAGACTCAGTTTAAGAGAGTTCAGAACATAATTTATACTCAAATATAAGTGAAGCTAAGAAAGAACCATTAAGAATACAATTGATATTATATGTTTCATCCCAATCTGTAATTGTCTAATCTCAGGATAAGCAATGTAAGTCTTTCATCATAAATTCAGCTTCATTAGATACCTGAGAATTAATACTGGAGAGAAACCTATGAATTTGGTGAATGTGGAAAAGCTTTCATCTATGTCACATTGTCAAGAAATACTGAAGAATTCTTGTTGGAAAAAATATCTGCGTGATAAGAATGTTGGAAAGCCTGAAGCCTGAAGCAGATCTCCTTCAGCATGATCAAATTCATACTAGAGAGAAACCTCATGAATGTAATGAATGTGGAAAAACCTTCAGCCTGAAGGAAAACCTCATAGAGCATAAGAAAATGCATACTGGAGAAAAATCACATGAATGTACTGAATGTGGTAAAGTATTCTCTCGAGTCTCATCCCTTACTCTACATTTGAGAAGTCATAGAGGAAAGAAACCATATAAATGTAATAAATGTGGAAAAGCCTTCAGTCAGAAGAGAAACTTCCTTTCTCATCAGAAACATCATGCGGGAGAGAAACTCTATGAGTGTGGGAAAGCTTCTATTCAGATGTCAAGCCTCATTAAACACCAGAGAAATCATACTGGAAACAAACCCTATGCATGTAAGGAATGTGGAAAAGCTTTCAATGGCAAATCATATCTCACTGAGCATGAGAAAATCCATACAGGAGAGAAACCATTCGAATGTAATCAATGTGGAAGAGCCTTCAGCCAGAAGCAGTACCTCATTAAACATCAGAATATCCACAGTGGAAAGAAACCCTTTAAATGTAATGAATGTGGAAAAGCCTTTAGCCAGAAAGAAAACCTGATTATCCATCAAAGAATACATACTGGAGAGAAACCTTATGAATGCAAGGGGTGTGGGAAAGCTTTCATTCAGAAGTCAAGCCTTATTAGACACCAGAGAAGTCATACAGGAGAGAAACCCTATATATGTAAAGAATGTGGGAAAGCCTTCAGTGGCAAATCAAATCTCACGGAGCATGAGAAAATTCATATTGGAGAGAAACCCTATAAATGTAATGAATGTGGAACAATCTTCAGGCAGAAGCAATACCTCATTAAACATCACAATATTCATACAGGAGAGAAACCCTATGAATGTAATAAATGTGGAAAAGCCTTCTCTCGAATCACATCACTTATTGTACATGTGAGAATTCATACGGGGGATAAACCTTATGAATGTAAAATATGTGGGAAAGCCTTCTGTCAAAGCTCATCTCTTACTGTTCATATGAGAAGCCATACAGGTGAAAAGCCCTATGGTTGTAATGAATGTGGAAAAGCCTTCTCTCAGTTCTCAACTCTTGCTCTGCATATGAGAATCCATACTGGAGAAAAACCTTATCAGTGTAGTGAATGTGGGAAAGCTTTTAGCCAGAAGTCACATCATATTAGACACCAGAGAATTCATACTCACTAAAGCTCGATAAACGCCTTGAATTTAGGAAAAGCTTCAGCAAAACTCAGACTTAATGGTATACCAGAAATTCATTTTATAATAAAGTGGCTTGAATGTGGAAAATACTTCAACAAATCAAAACTTAAATACTAACAATTTTAATAAGTATCATAGTTTAAAAACCTATGCTCCCAAAACTCCCACAGCAAACATTGTTAATGATGTACTTTTAGGAGCAATCTCATTGAAGTAAGTATGGATCCAGTCATGGACACTAAGCAGCATGGTTCTGGAAGGCCTACCTGATGCATTAAGACAAAGATATGAGAGGTATAAAGATTTTAAATTAAGAGACAAAATTGTCATTTTTAAAATTTTTTGCTACAGATGTAATCAAAAGTATTTGTTCTTGATGCATTCATAGAAATCAAAGATTGGGACAGAATATTGTATTCAGAAACATGCATGCCTTTATGGGGAATTGGTAATTGATAGAGATGATAACAAAAGTTGGTAGGGGAATTATGGATGATTCAAAAAATGGTCTCAGGGTAACTGATTCTTCATGTGGAAAAAATATTGGATCTCTGCCATAGTAATACATTAAAGAATTTATTATGAAATCCAAAAGTATTGTAAAGACCAGAATGCAAAAAGCAAAACTTGGTAACATAAGAATTTTATAGGAGAATGTTTTTAAAACCTCCAGTAGGAAAGAATTTCTAAAATAGATTCCAGAACACACACTCTTGAGTGTATATGCATATACCCAAGAAACTGATACATGTACTTAAGTTAGGGAGTCATGTATCTTTATGTTCATTGCAGCATGAATTACATTAGCAAAAAATTGGAAACGTGTGTTGCTTGTGAAATGGATAAATACAATGTGATATAGGCACACAGTAGAATATTCTCTAGTAGTTAAGTATAACAGATTATATATATAAATAGAAAGACCTGAAAAATCATGTGGCGTGAAAAAAAATGAAGAGATCAATATGTTATAATCGTTAGCTCTGTGAATTTGAATGAAATCAACACTATTATTAAGCATTAGTTATGGAAGAACATTTTTATGGAAAACTGAAGAATGGATTGGAAGGATACACACTCATTTCCCAAAAGTGATTGCCTCTAGAAAGAAAGGTAGCAGAAAAGAAATGGGACCAAGCATGGTTGTTAAAGGATATCTCAGTTTTGTATCTAAATACCATCATTAAAAAGAAATAAAGATTCCAACTAAATATAACAAAATGTTAGTTAACTCTGGGTTGTGGTAATATATGTGTTCTATTGTTTGTGCTATTCCTGAAAATTAAAAAAGATAAAGATAGGAGTAGGAAAGTTGTACATGCAGTACATGTAATAATGGACTCACAATCCCAGGCAGATGCTACTATTTTATAGAAAATATTTCTAAAATCATACCTTTATTAGAAGTTATTTTTTTTAATTGGATGGTAGCTTAAATTATTTAAATGTACTCTTGCATGTCACATCACTAATATGTGTGGTCTCAGAAATTAAAGCATGATTCTGCAACAGGTTAAGTGGGTTACATACATTTAAGAATCATATGATTTAATAATACTTGCACAGACTTGATACTACTAAGAACTAGTTTTTACTGAAACATCAGAAATTTTAAGAGTCCACATAACTAGTATTAGCATTAATAATTTGAGATTTTTAAAATGAAGAAACCAAGTTACTCTTAAATTTTTAAATATGCCACTGAATAAAACTTCAACTCTTGCATTTTACCTTCAATTTTAACCTCAGACATTTTTATTCTCTATTCTGCCAGATATAATTGATAGATCCCCTGTTTGTTTGTTTCTTTGGTGAAAATGGTGCTAAAAGAGATCTGAGACCTAAACAGTATTGTTTTATGTGAAGCAAATCTTTTTGCCAATTTTTGTTTACTTGATCCCTTTCCACAACAACTTGACACATAAAGAGTTGTTAGTGCTCTTTTTGAAGTGATAAAAATGAGTATGCAATATTTAAACCCTAGGCATATGTCAAATATATCAATTTCTTTTAAATACAAAATAATGAAATGCTAATAAAACCATAGTACTACACCACTTATTAGCAGTTTTGAAGATTGGTTTTAAGATTATAAATTCCAGGGGTTGTTTATGTGTTTTCATGAATCTAAATTATCCTCTATTTTCTTCCATTCTTCATTAAACATTCCCCTTGTATTTCTTAAGTGTTTTGCCCTTCCATTTGTACAGCTGTGAAGTCACCAGAGCAATTTAGAACTCTTAATTCAGACCAAACTAGGAGGATTACCTTTTGGTGCCTGCAGTGGGTTGGTGCCAAGGTGCAACAATGATTACGATAGTCAGATAGAGTAAGATGAGTAACACCTGGGATACTGTATACTGTAAATTTACTCTGATATTCCCTACTGATTCAACTTGTTGCTAGTTATTTGCCACCACAAACAACCCTACAGTAAACATTTTTTTTTTAACATTCTTAAAATCAGACCTTAAATTTCAGATATTTTTATTTCTGAGGCAAAAGATTGTTAGATTAAAGGACATATACTATTTTTTAATTTTAATAGATAATATCGGTCATTTTCAGAAACACATCTTTCCTCTAACCCTGCAATAGATGGTAATATACTACTTAAATTTATGTTTGTCTGATGAGCATACACCTCAACTGCTCCTAGATTTGCTGCTTTGTAAACTTTTGCATTGTTGGCTCATTTTCCTATAGGATTATTTATCTGTCAATTTTGAAGACCTCTTTATATGTTAGACGTTAGGAATTTGCCTAATTTTTGTCATAAAAATATTTTTCCATAAAAATATCTTAAATTTCTGTGTAATCGATATGTATTTTTTCTAAGCTTACGGATTGGTTAAAAAGATACTTTAATCTCTAGATTGTATATGTAATTTTTCTTAGGTTTTCTTGCAAGTTGTTTATTGTTTACTTTTTTCAATATGTAAATATTTAATATATCTAGAATTTATTTTTTAACATCCTATAAAATGAAGATTCATTGTTATTTTCTTCCAGATGGGTTTCCAGTTATACAAGCACAATTTGTTAAAATAACCCATCTACTCAGCAGTCAGTCACATAGTTCTGACACCAATCTGCAGTGTCCACCAACAGCAATCACAGATTTGAACTGGCAATCAAAAAAACAGAATAGGCTTTAACCCAACATTAGGTTTATTATTAGCTTTGTCCTGATCAAAACAACAACAACAACAAAACCACCTTTACAATACTGCAACTACCCAAGCAAAGATAGTTTCGAGGACCTATGTACTGCTGAAAGGAGAAAAGGTCAGAATGGGTGCAGTTCACCTAAGCCCTGGGAAACAACGTTCTCACCCAGGATATATTACTATAACCCACCACTGCATCTGCATGGTGTACCCCCATCACATGGGGCACACCCAGTTGTAAGACTGAAACCCACTTAAGCACAGGGAAGCTGCTACCTTGTTTTCCCAAGACTTATGATACCTTAGTCATATAGGCTAGCCATGTTTTCATGCCAATTCACAGCTCTTCCCTCATCTAGGTACAGGATACAAATGAATCTACAGTAGTATTTTCTTCAAGGAAACTGGTATGAAGGCAAATCTAAGGTTCTCTTTCTACACATGGGTCAGTAGGAAAGGCCTGTTGTTTTTACCAGTACCATCCTTTTCCTATTTAACTGACTTCAGTTATGTGATCCTTTAACCATATGATCTTTTCTTCATTCAACTGAAACTGCCTGTAGTTTCACTTGTACCAAAACCTATTCTGCATTTTCATTTCACTAATTTATTTTTCTACTTCTATACTAATACCATATTAACTGATAAACTGATTTAACACTAGCCTTACTGCATTTTGATACTGCATATTAGACCAAGTCCTCGCTGTTTTTCATAGTTTTATTGGCTATTCTAGTTTTCTTTCTATATAAATGAAGATGGTGTTCTCAAAATACAAAAACTCTTTGATAGTTGGAATTACATTAAATTTATATATTTATTTTGAGAGAAATGACATTTTTTATTTTAAGTCTTCCTGACCCAAATTGTAGTGTGCCTTTGCATTTCTTCAAACTATGATCATGTCCTTCAGCATGAGGGTTCTGAACAAAGTAATCTGAATGCCATCCCTGCTTAATATTATATTATAGAAAAAGTTTGTTAGTTGGGTGAATAAGAAAAATCCCTATTATGGACTAAATGTTTGTAGCCCCCCAGAATTCATATGTTGAAGCCCTGATTTCTATTGTGATGGTGTTTGGAGATGGGGCTCTAAGTAATTGGGTTTGGATTAGGTCATGAAGGTGGGACACTCATGATGGGAACAGTACCTTTATAAGAAGTGGGAGAGAGATTATAAGAACATAAAGAGATTTCTTTCCATTTGTATACACAAGTCCTGTGAGTGCAGGACTTCTTTCTGTAGACAGAAAGAAGCTGTCTACATACTAGGAATTGGACCTTCACAGGATTTGCCAGCACTTTGATCTTGGGATTTCCCAGCTTCTATAACTGTAAGAAATAAATGTCTGTTTAAACCACCCAGTCTATGGTATTTTGTTGTAATGCCCAAGATAAGACAATCCCTTTCCTGCTTAATTCTACTGGGCTCCTAATAAATGGTAAAACAAAAAGCACTTTTCATTAGGAAAGTAAAATTCCAACTCCCATTATTAATAAGGTCTATAATTTTAATTTAAAATTGTTTTTAACGTTTATTTTCGAGAGACAGAGACACAGTGGACTACAAATCCACAGAAATCTGGGGCAAGACATGGATAGAGACACACAATAGATAATCCACAGCCTGAAGGAAAAGCTAGGGTAAGACTCAGGGAAATTAGGGTATTCAAAATCAGATGTATATATGGGGGATTTAGAAAGGCATACACCTGCCCATCCAAGAAGCATACTAAAGAAAGACCTGAGAAGACAAGATTCACATCCAGATAATCCCTAAATTCAGAGAAATCCTAGATAAATTGTAAAGGAGTATCCCAACACAGAGCCAATCAGCAAAGACTACAAAAGATGATGGTTGTGTGGTGGTGTTCTTTTCTTTCAGTTCCCAGCATTCAAAAAACTCTGTCAAACTAGGTAAAAATGGGTTCCAGTTCAAGATGGCAAAATAGGGAAGAACCAGTAGAATTCGCCGCCTCCTAGGACACACTGACATACAGCTACATATGGAGTAATCGCCTCAAAAAAAAACGTAAAGGCTGGCTAAGGGACAACTACACATTGGGCAAACAAAACCACATCAAAGCATGTAGGAGAGGCTGAGACAATCTCACCATAAACCTCAGCCCTAGAGTGGCAACCCACAACTGGGAGATAACTCAAAACCTGGAGCTTCTACGGGGAACAAGGAATTGAATGCCACATCGGGCAACTCCACTTTTAGGATCTTCACCTGAGAGATGAGCTCCGAAACATCTAACTTTTAAAACCAATGGGGATCACATCCTGAGACCCACAAGATTGTAGCAATCTGGAAGAGAGCTCTCAGGGGCAATCATGTCCAGATATAAAAAAATTTTAAATTCTTTTTAGAAACCTCCATACTGTTTTCCATAAGTGGCTGTACAAATTTATATTCCCACCAACAGTGCACAAGGGTTCCCTTTCTCACATCCCTACCAACATTTTAGTTTAGTTTTTTTTTTTTTTTTTTTTTTTTTTAGTAGCCATTCTGACTGGCATGATGTGATATTTCATTGTGGGTTTGATTTGTATTTCCCTGATGATTAATAATGAAATTCAGCATAAACTCAAGTAACATATGATCCAGCAATTAGCCTTCTGGATATTTATCCTAAGAAAACAAAAACACTAACTCAAAAAGTTATATGCAGCCCTGAGTTCACTGCAGCATTATTTACAAGAGCCAAGGTATAGAAACAACCTAAGTCTCCACTGATGGATGAAGAGATAAAAAAATTGTGATATATGTGTGTATACACATACATACATACACACAACAGGATCTTATTCAGCTATAAAAAAGAATGAAATCTTGCCAGTTGCAACATGGATGGATCTTAGGGCATTATGCTATGTGAAATAAGTCAGAGAAAGACAAATACCATATGATCTAACAAAAATCAAATCTAACAAAAAAAAAATCAAAAACAAAAAAAAAAGCTAAAAATAAATACCAAGCTCTAAAATAAAGAGAACAGGTTGGTGGTTTCCAGAGGTATGGACAGTGGGGGTTGGAGAAATGGAAAATCTTTTTTGTTTGTTCAAATGAATTGGTTAGGGGTGCCCAGGTGGCTCAGTTAAGCATCCAACTTGGGCTCAGGTCATGATCTCACAATTCATGAGTTCAAGCCCCGCATTGGCCTCTGTGCTGACAGCTCAGAGCTTAGACCCTGCTTCAGATTCTGCGTCTTTTTCTCTCTCTGCCCCTTCCCCACTTGTGCACTGTCTCTTTCTCTCAAAAATAAACATTTAAAAAATGAGTTGGTTAAAGAATGAATAAATAGATGCTATTTACATCTGTTAATTTTACATTAATAGAGAAAAAAGCTAAAATTGAACTAAGGAAAAATATCAAGTGGTCACATGTGACAAGAAACAGTCTATGCAAAAATAGTTTAGGAAAGTATCAGATTACACAGTCTTCAACAATCAAAAATAATGAACCTGGAGAAAGGGGGACAATCTAATTTCCAGAATTAACATTTTATAACAGTGCCCAATTTTCAACATAGAGCACAAGGCATTGAAAAAACTGGACATGACTCATTCAAAGGAACAAAATAAAAGAAATTGTCCCTGAGAAAGCCCAGTCATCAGACTTATGAGGCAAAGACTTTAAAACAACTGTCTTACAGCATACCTGTAAGCATGCAGCTCTTGATCTTGGTGTCATGGGTTCAATCCCCACATTGGGCACAGAGGTTACTTAAAAAAATGAAACAACTATCTTTTTATTCAAAATTTTTTAATGTTTAGTTATTTTTGAGAGAGAGACACACAAAGCACAAGCAGGGGAGGGGCAGAGAGAGAGAGGGAGACACAGAATCTCAAGCAGGCTCCAGGCTCCAAGCTGCCAGCACAGAGCCTCATGCAGGGCTCGAACTCAAACCGTGAGATCATGACCTGAGCTTTGGTCAGATGCTCAACCCACTGAGCCACTCAGGTGTCCCAAAACAACTGTCTTAATATGGTCAAAGACCTAAGGGAAAAACATAAGACAAAACTATCAGGAAAACCATATGAACAGAGTTAGAGTGTCAACAGAAATTACAAAATAGTACCAAACAAATTCTGAACCTGTAGTATACAATAGCTGATATAAAAAAAACTTACTAAAGGGGTTCAGTATCAGATTTGAGCAGACAGAAGAAAAACAATGAGCGAACTTGAAGACCATTAAAATTGAGTCTAAAGGGCAGAAACAAACCAGAATGAAGAAATGTGCATAAGGGACAGACATTAGGACACTAATAAGCAATCCCTATTAAAATTCCAATGGCATTTTATATAAATAGAAAAACCCATCCTAAAATTCATATAGAATTTCAATGACCCTGGATAGCCAAAGGAATCCTGAAAAACAAGAACAAAATGGAGAATTTCTTGCTCCTGATTTCAAAATTTACTACAAAGCTACATTAATTAAAACAGTATAGTACTAGCATAAGGACAAGCATATAGCAAACGGACTATGGTAGAGAGCCTAGAAACAAACCTTTGCATATATTGTCAAATGATTTGCAACAAGAGTGCCAAGAATATTTAATGTGAAAAAGACAGTCTTTTCAATGCATTTGCTGGGAAAACTGGATATCCACATACAAAAGAATGAAGTTGGGTCCTAACCTAACACCCTATATAAAAATTAACTCAAAATAGAACAAAGACTTAAACTTAAGACCTAAACTCTTAGAAGGGGACACCTGGGTGGCTCAGTCCATTGAGCATCCGACTCTTGGTTTTGGCTTAGGTCAAGATCCCAGGGTCATTGGATTGAGCCCTGTGTTGGACTCTAAGCTGAGCATAGAACCTGCTTGAGATTCTCTCCTTCTCTCCTTCTGCCCTGCTTTCCAACTCACACACACTTCTCTAAAATAAAAATTAAAAAATTAAAAAAAAAAAAACCAAAAACCTCTAAGAAGAAAACATAGGTGAAAACTTCATGACATTGGATTTGGCAACAATTGTTTGGACATGACACCAAAAGCACAGGTAGCTAAAGAAAAAAATAGATAAACTGGACTTCATCAAAATTAAAAATGTTCGTATTAAAGGTCACTATCAAGGGTGAAATGAAAAGACAAAAAAATTGGGGTACCTGGCTGGCTCAGTCAGCAAAGCATACAATCTTGAGGTTTTAATTCGAGCCCCATGTTGGGTGTAGAGATTACTTAAAAATAAAGCCTTAAAAAAAAACTGGAAAAGACATTTGCAATGCATATACTAATATCTAGAATATATTTAAAAAATCCTATAACATCTAGACATTTCTCCAAAGTAGATAGATATACAGATGGCCAATAAGCAAGTGAAAAGATCCTCAATGGCACTAGTTTTTAGGGATATGTGAATCAGAACTGCAATGAAATACCATTTACCCATTAGATTGGCTATTATAAAAAAGCGCAAAATAAGTGTTGGCAAGGATGTGGAGAAATTGGAACCCTTGTCCATTGCCGGAGGGAATGTTAAATGGTACATTACTGGAAAACAAGTCGGTGGCTCCTGTTAAACACGGAATTACTATATGGTCCAGCAATTCCACTCTGGTGTATAAACAAAATAATAGAAAGCAGGGACTCAAAGAGGTATCTGTACAACTGTTTTCATAACAGCATTATTCATGATGGCTAAAAGGTGGAAACAACCTAAGCATCCATTGACAGATGAATGGATAAACAAAGTGTAGTAAACACATACAATGGCATATTTTTAGCCTTATAAAAGAATATGGATACAACATGGATGAACCTTGAAAACCTTATGCTACGCGAAATAATTCAGATACAAAAAGCACAAATATGATTCAACTTCTATGAGGTACCTAGTACAGGCAAATTCATAGACATGGAAACTAGAACATAACTTACAAGGAGGAGGGGGGATGCAGAGTTACATAGTTTCAGTTTGGGATGATGAAAAAGCTTTGGAAATGTATAGTGGTGATAGTTACACAACATTGTGAATGTACACCACTGCACTGTACAAAAATAGTTAAAATGGTACATTTTATGTTATGTGTATTTTACTACAATGTAAATATATTACCTGATAGCATGTGATGAGTAAATGTTAATAATAATAATTATCACGTAGTACGTGAGGGGAGAAGTCTCATACCAATAAGTTGAAAAGCAATAATCCTACAAAATCAGTCTGAGCTGTGTGATTAAAAGAGTAATATTTGTTCAGACAAGGTAAAGATCAATACTGAGTCTTGTCTTAGGCACAAATAAAAATTAACATTAGAAGATTTTGTTTGTTTTTTTTTTTAATCTTTTTTTCAACGTTTTTTATTTATTTTTGGGACAGAGAGAGACAGAGCATGAACGGGGGAGGGGCAGAGAGAGAGGGAGACACAGAATCGGAAACAGGCTCCAGGCTCCGAGCCATCAGCCCAGAGCCTGACGCGGGGCTCGAACTCACCGACCGCGAGATCGTGACCTGGCTGAAGTCGGACGCTTAACCGACTGCGCCACCCAGGCGCCCCTAAGTTTTTTATTCTGAGAGAGAGAGAGCACACGTGCGTACGTGAGCAGGGGAGGGACAGAGAGAGATGGAGAGAGAGAATCCTAAGCAGGCATGGTGCTAATCAGTGCAAAGCCTGACGTGGAGCTCAGTCCCATGAACTGTAAGATAATGACCCGAGCCAAATCCAAGGGTCGGTCACTTAACCAACTAAGCCACCCAGAAGCCCCTAGAATATGTTTTTATACAGATAGAGCGTACAATGAAGGCAAATGTAGGGAAGAACACAATATAAGTAACATTAAGGAAACTTGAAATAGGGTACAGGAAGAGTAAATCTTACCTACTCTAGTACAATTATCTTCCAATAATTCCAGATTCTGTGACCCAAAATGCACTCATTTGGCATTGTCTCCATAAAGACCCTCAGTCATAAATGGAAACTATTTTCAGTGATCCTTCAAATGGGAAAAGGAAGAGTATGCCAGTTGGGCAGCGATTTTCCCATCTGCAAACATAGGGACATTTATTGAACATCTTTTTACAGCCCAGGCCTTTAAGGAGCTGTGTGTTTTTATAAAAGCCTCAGTCATATACTTTGCCAAACGTCCTAAATACAGAGTGCATAAACTCTAATCTGTTTTGTTTTGTTTTGTTTTGTTTCATTAAATCATTGATTCTTGACCCCATCAAGTCAGGTCCTGTTGTTGACCAGTGGACATAAAATACGCTCTTCCCTGAGGCTTACACAGTATAGTACAGGAAACAGATTTGGGTCGGATAACCATAAAAGTTGTGGGACAGAAGCATGTGAAAAGATCTGCAGGACTACAGAGGAGCCTATGACAAATTTCAAAGCCGTGTCTGGTGAGGCTTCTCAGAGAAGGTGAAATTTAAGCTGAATCTTGACAGGTGAGAGTGACATCACTGGGCAGAGAAGGGAGAAAAGATCATTACCAGGCAAAGGATATCCTATGTGCAATTGGTCAAGGGCTGTATAACAGAAACTGTATATTTGCTATCCCCAAGTTAAGAGCAGTTCCCACCCACTTCACCTAGTTGATGCAGACTCATCAGCGCGGTGGTTAGTTTCTCAGGCAAGTAATCTCTGAGATACCCAAGTAGGGCAAAAATGGTATTTTTACTGCTTATCAAAATATATAAATCATGTAGCAACATGAAACTTCTGAAAATTTTATTTTGTTTTAATTCCAGTGCAATAAAATTTACATGTATTTGTATGACTGATAAATATGTCTCCCTAAACAGAAAACATGTTTATGTGTATTCACAATTGAATTTCACTGCTCTTTGCCCAGTTTCTGGACTTCAGAAGGTGCTCAAAAAATATGGAAGGGAGGAAGGAAGGAAGGAAGGGAGAGAGAGAGGGAGGGAGGTAGATACCCCACCTCCAAACACGACAAATGAGTTGCCAATAATTGATAGAAGTCTAAGATGAATCCCCAGGACTCCTGATTTCTGGTCAGGACTCTTATTGAACAACAAAAAGCTATATATAGGTCAGGGGAAATTTTTGTAGTTATTTTGAAATTCAGCATTTTCTGTTGATATGAAGATCTAGTTATATTCTTTCCAAATCACCGTACCTTTCTTTTTCATGGTCATCTCTCCAAGAGCTCTTAATACACTTGAAAGTCCATAAACTTTGGAAGCAATGATTTTTGCACCTCTCTCTGAGTATTAATATTCACAGTAATCATCTTTCAGGGAACTACAATATCTCAGATCTGACAAATATTTCCATTATCTGCCCAGGATAAGATGGCAATGACTTCTACTGTTCTTTTTTATTCTCTTCTCACAAGTGATCCATGGTGTCTTCATGAATGGAATACTAGGAAAAATGGTATTCATATTTGTAGATTTATGAAATATTTCCAAATTGCATTAAAAGTAGTTGTACCCATTTACAATCCCTTGGCAATGTATGAGAATCCCCACCAATCTGTGTTCTCACTAACCCTTTTTAAAAAAAATTTTTAATGTTTATTTATTTTTAAGGGGGCGGGGAGGGGCAGAGAGACAGGGAGACACAGTATCCACAGCAGGCTTCTTGCCTCGGAGCTGTCAGCACAGAGCCCAAAGTGGGCTTGGAACTCAAGAGCTGTGAGATTATGACCTGAGCCAAAGTAGGATGCTTAACTGACTGAGCCACCCAGGAGCCCTGAACCCTTGTTTTAGCATGAATTTTCCTGGGTTGCCTGGGTGGCTCAGTCAGTTAAGTGTCTTACTCTTGATTTCAGCTCAGGTCATGATCTCATGGTTCATGGGATCATGCAGGGATCAGCCTTGCATTAGGCTCTGCACTGACTGCACAGGGCCTCCTTGGGATTCCCTCTCTCCCTCTCTTGCTACCCTTCCCCTGTTCATGCATGCGAACATGTGTGTACGCATGATCTCTCTCTCTCTCTCTCAAAAACAAATAAAAATAAACTTTAGAATGTGCTTTAAAAAAAAAAAGACTAAGTTTCCCAAATATGTTGATTGTAGAATGGTAGCTTACTGTGGTAGTAATTTGCATTTTCTTTATTATATGTGAGGATAAGCTTCTTTTCAAATGCCTATTGTCCATCTAGTTTCCTCTTCTGTGGATTTTCTGTTCATATAACTCTTCACCCATTTTCTGTTTTTTGCATTTAAAAATAAATATGTGTGAACTGTGTATATACTCTGGATACTAATCTTTTGTCACTTATATGTGCTGCAATACTTACTCTCAGACTACAACTTTTTTCACTCTATGATCTCTTTGGATGCCTAATAGTTTTATTTTTTTTATGTTTTATTTATTTTGAGAGAGAGAGAGAGTACATGCATGCACGAGCAGGGGAGGGGCAGAGAGAGAATCCCAAGCAGTCTTCAGGCTGTCAGCTCAGAACCTAAGGCAGCACTTGAACTGCCTTACTCACGAACTGAACCATGAGGTCATGACCTGAGCCAAAATCAAGAGTCAGATGTTTAACCAACTGAGACACCCAGGCACCCCCTAATAGTTTAAAAAAATTTTTTTAATGTTTATTTATTATTGAGAGACAGAGAGACAGAGCATGAGCAGGGGAGGGGCAGAGAGAGGAGGAGAAGCAGGCTCCAGCCTCCAAGCTGTCAGCACAGAGCCCGATGCAGGGCTCAAACTCACAAACCACAAGATCATGACCTGAGCCAAAGTTGGACACTCAACCGACTGAGCCACCCAGGTGCCCCAATAGTTTTAAATTTTAATGTAATCATCTTTTATGTTTGCTTTTAGGATATTAAGAAATATTTTCTAATCCATAGTCTCTAAGGCATTGTACTATATTTTCTTTCAAGAGTTTTACAGATTTGTTCTTTATAATTAGTTCTTTATCATTTTCCCCTTTTATTGAGATATAATTGACATATAATATTATATTAGTTTTGGGTGTACAACATAATGATTTGATATTTGCATATATTATGAAATGATCACCAAGATAAATTTAATTAACATCCAAGACCACACATAGCTACACTTTTTTCTTGTGGTGAGAATTTTTTAAATCTACTCTCTTAGCAACTTTCAAATATACAATATAGTATTATTAACTATAGTCACCACACTGTACATTATAGCACCAGGACTTACTTTATCACCGAAGTTTGTACCTTTAAACTGCCTTCATCCATTTTGCCTAGCCTCCACTCCACACCTCAGGCAGCCACCAATTTGTTTTCTCTGAGTTGGGGGTTTTAATTGGTTTTGTTTGTTGTTTTTCTCATAGGTGAGATCATAACGCTATTTTTCCTTCTCTGTCTGACTTAGCTCACTTAGCATAATGCCCTCAAGGTCCACCCATGTTGCCACAAATGGCAGGATTTTGGTTTTTTAATTTTTAAAAATTTTTTAACGTTTATTTATTTTTTAGAGACAGAGAGAGACAGAGCATGACTCCAGGAGGGGCAGAGAGAGAGGGAGACACAGAATCCGAAGAAGGCTCAGGCTCTGAGCTGTCAGCACAGAGCCCGATGCAGGGCTCAAACCCACAAACTATGAGATCATGATCTGAGCCAAAGTCAGACACTTAACTGACTGAGCCACGCAGGTGCTCCTCCTTCTTTTTTTATAGCTGAAAAATATCCCATTGTATACAGAAAACCTCTGATAACCAACATGTACATGAAAAGATGCTCAACATCATTAATCATCAGGGAAATGGAAGTCAAAACCACAGATATCACCTCATGCCTCTCTTAGAATGACTATTATCAAAAAGACAAGTAAATGAAGTTGAACATCATTTGAGGTGGAAAAAAATGTAAGACTGATGTCAAAGAAAAAACAAAGCCAAACAGCAATTAAAGTGGTAAAAATTGATTTTATTCAGGACTAATTTCAATAGGGGAAAAAAAGACCTCAGTATTGAACCAAGCTTAATCCTGAATATAAGCATGGGCAAGTGGAAATGTATAGTCAGGGAGCACGGTGAGGGTCAGAGGATGTTAAAATTATAAGAGAAACACCAGGAGTAAGGGTCTGGCTAAACCAACTAAACAGGATTCTTGCTGAAGACAGGCCAGCATGAACACACAGCACCTGGGCGATGGTGGAGGATGAGGAATCTGATCAGACATCAAGGGTGATCACATATTAACGGTGGAGGATTCAGTTAAACTGACTGAGGGCTCTTACTAAATCTTGATTTTATAAATAATTGCACAGATAGGTCTAGGAGAAGGTTCAGGAGTCTAAAGTTTGGTCAAAGAATCTTTGTCACTGAATTGTTGGCACCTGAATTGCTGGGGGTTGCCTGGCTGGCTCAGTAGGGACTCTTGATCTTGGGGTCATAATTTGAAGCCCCATGTTGGGTGTAGAGATTGCTTAAATAAACGAAACTTAAAAAAAATGAATTGTTGGCACTTGGGCTAAACAAGACCTTGGGGTTAATTTTATTAGTATGCTATTAATGACCCATTTCAGAGACTTCTGTAGACAAATTACACATGTCCATTTACAGTTCAAAAGGATCTCCCTGGTGGCAAGGATTAGTATGGAAGCACTGGTCTCAAGAAGATGCAGGCCAGACTATAGTAATAAACTATAGTAATAAACTATTGATTTCAGAGAGTTATGGCCATATTCATTGAATTGACAGAAGGAAAGGCTTGGGAATGTTAGTGGAGAATGCATCTTTCCCATTCATCTATTTTTCAAGAGGAGAGATTATATTCCCTAAATACTGCCCAACTTTTTATTTCTTTCCTGGAGAGGCAGAGCAAAATAGTTGGCTAGAGAATTTATTGCCTCTCAGGTCCAAATTAACCTTTTGCTGCTTGATTGGTGAAAACAAATGTTTCCTTTTTAAACATTTTTTTACCAGCTGGCATAATGTTAAGCTTTATGATTAGAGGATGCTGGAGAGACCTGCAGAAGGAAGGAATTGGCCTTGGTTCTGGAGTGGCTCCCTGTCCAGGTTTCTGACAGTAGGCTCTTCTCTACAGCTTTGCCCCACAGTTTACTCCAGTACAAACTGCCTCTGAAGCACAGCTTTCTCTAGCATTTGGCCACCGTGCTTTCTCCATTCTTGACCACATCAGAGACATCATAGCAGAGATCTTCAAACAACATGTGTCTATACTCCAGCTAGGTCTCTACTCCCTCTACACTCTTTATATCCCTACACATGCGCACTGGGGGACTCATGCAAGGCAGCACCAACCTCTGTCCCACAAAGCTACCTGGAGCTGTTCTGGCTCAAGCTCTTCACAGAGAAGGTGTTAGGTTCCTGCAGAGAAAGGTCTCTACAGCTCCAGATCCCAGTAGTGTCCACAGTGGTGCCCCAAACTCCCTCTACATGCCTATCTATCAGGCTCTGCTCACCTAACTGCCTGATAAATATGAATCATATCTGGGCCTGGGTAAACTGGTAAACTTCTCTGCCATCTAGTAGCCTTTGATGAAGTGTGAATTCTTTCCCTTCTAAGTTTGTCCTTCCTTGGGTACTCTGCCTCAGCCCTGGAGTCCTTTCAGAGTCCCTTCCCATCTTAATAGTTACATTATTATTGTTGCTTAATAATTCCTTATATTAAACTTCCCGTTTTAATTATTATATAGTTTCCTGTCTTCAAATTAGACCCAGACTAATATGGAATTTGGAAGAAGATGGAGGCATGAGCAGCTCTAGCCCTACCTCTTTTCTCTTCTGCTGTGGAATCTGCCTGTCTGCATAGAGCATGCATTCCCCAATGCTCTAGGTCAAGACATGAAACTGGAGATTGAGAGCCTGTTCTTGCCACTGTCGTGATTCACTGGGTAAGTCTGTTTATTTTAATTTTTTTTAATGCTTATCTATTTTTGAGAGAGAGACAGAGTGCAAGCAGGGGAGGGGCAGAGAGAGAGGGAGACACAGAATCCACAGCAGGCTCCAGGCTCTGAGCTGTCAGAACAGACAGAGCTTGAACCAATGAACCGTGAGATCATGACCTGAGCTGAAGTCAGATGCTTAACCAACTGAGCCACCCAAGTGCCCCATGTTTTTTTTTCTTTTTTTAAGTTTATTTTTGAGGAGAGAGCACACGCATGCAAGTGGGGGAGGGGCAGAGAGAAAGGGAGAGAAACTTAAGCAGGCTGACAGCACAGAGCCCAACACAGGGCTCAATCCCTCAAACCATGAGATCATGACCTGAGCTGAAGCCAAGAATTGGATGCTTAACTGACTAAGCCACCCAGGCACCCCCAGTCTATTTATTTCTGGAGTCCAGTCAGAAAGCTCTTTGGACCCCCACAGTGACCATACTCCAATTTGCCTTTTATCTGTAATAAAAGTAATATTTGGCCTCCATACATCTTAACTCTTTGTCTTAAATCTCAGTTAAATAACAACTCACAGGCATAAAGTGGAGTGATACATATTTGGCCTCTTCAGAAACCCTAGCATATAATGCCACATGACACACAACATGATATATAAATATTCAGACTAACTTTGCTTTTATGCTCTTGCCTTTTAGTAATTTCCATAAGTAACTTTGACAGGAGGAAAATCCAGACTTGCCACACATGATCTGTTTTTCCAGACCGGGATGAATGACTACTTGGACCCAAGATGGTTCAAACCACTGGGGAATGGTTTTTATTGGGTATTAGTGGGATGGGAAGAGTTGGAATTGTTATGAAAGAAGACTGAGAATGATACACGAGCACTTCCTGCTACACTCAAGCCACCATTCCAGTTGTCACATTCTGCTCAGTCATTCAGCTCCCTCAGAAGGTAGATTCAGATTAAGAAGCCAATCATAGATGGTTCTGGTTCAAGAGGGCAAACAGGAGGACATAAGACCTCCCACAGACACACCAAATCTACAGCTACATATGGAATAATTCCCTCTGAAAAAAATCCAGAAACTAGGTGAGTGACTGCTGTACATCAGGCAAATGAGAGAAAATCCATTTTTCTACTCCTACCCATTTGGGTAGGAGAGGATGACACACAATCTTTGCAAATACCCCACCCAGCACAGTTACAAACCATCAGGAAAGAACTCAAATCCCAACTTCTCCCTAATGAACAAAGCATTTGGACCACATGTATGGCACACCACTATAAAGCCTTATACTTGAGGGGCGCCTGGGTGGCTCAGTCAGCTAAGTGTCTGACTTTGGCTCAGGTCATATCTCACGATTCATGAGTTTGAGCCCCACGTTGGGCTCTGGGCTGACAGCTCACAGCCTGGAGCCTGCTTTAGATTCTGTGTCTTCCGCTCTCTCTCGCTCTCTCTCTCTCTCTCTCTCCTCCTCCCCCGCTGGTGCTCTGTCTCTCTCTCAAAAATAAACATTAAAAAAAATAAAAGACTTACACCTGAGAGACAGTTCCCCAAAATATCTAGCTCTGAAAGCAAATGAGGATCTGTGTCCATGAGACCCACTGGCTATAGCAGACTAAGATATAGTACTTAACAGGCTCGGCTATCCCCCAAAGGCTCAGCACAGAGGCAGAAGACTGAAACTCCCAGTCTTAACACGAAAGAAGCCTATCTAAGTCATCTTAGAAGCTGTGAGCTGAGGGGCAGTTTTCTAATTTGACAAACATCGAGAGGCCAAATACAGTTCTCCCAAGAGACTAGGAACACCAGCAGGCACAATCTTTATGCTGTCCCTCTGCCACAACACAGGTCAGTGGAGACTCCAGGAAAGGAACTTGTGCATACAACTGACACTCTGGCTATGGTGGAGGCAGTCCAGAGGACACACCCCTTGATAATCTGATTCTGGTGGCCAGTGGGTTTGTGTTCATTGGTTCAACAAGACAGTAGCAAATTAAGGAACAGTTCTTAACTGGCTATCTGGCTGGAACTCAGTGCAGAGGAAGCAGACAGAATCACATATCTCCCAGTCTTCCACTGAAAGAGGTATATTTGCATACTTTAAAAGCTGTTGCTGAGGGTGTGGCTTCCAATCAGCCCAAATCTAGGTGCTGACTGAGATGCTTCCCTTTGTGACTGATAGGTCTTGGCACACTCTCAACAACTGGGAGCCATTAAGAACAAAGAAGGCTGCCTGGAAAAGCACAAAGGTTTAAGAAACATGGTTTCTTAAGAGCTAAGAGCATGGTTCATCTCTTAAACAAAGTCACTCCTTCAAGATTGAGAAAGGTGGCTGTTTTATCAAATGCACAGAAACCAACACAAAGTAAAGGAAAATGAAGAAGAGAAAAATATGCTTCAAACAAAAGAGCAAGATAAAAACCCTAGAAATACACCCTAATGAAAAGGACATAAATGATCTGTCTGGTAGAAAGTTCAAAATAATAGTTATAAAGATGCCCATTGAGTTCAGGAAACAATGCATGAACAAAGTGAGAATGAAGAGACAGGAAATATAACAAAGTACCAAACAGACAAAACAGACTAGAAAAATAAAATAAAGAACTGAAAAATTAAATAGAAGGATTCAACAGCAGACTTGGTGAAATGGAAGAAAGGATCAGTGAAATGAAGACTGAGTAATAGAATCCGTCATTCAGAGGAGCAAAAAGAATTTAAAAGATTTATAAGAGATTTAAGGGGCATCATTAAGGAGACCAATATTTGCATTTTAGAGGTTTCAGAAGGAGATCAGTGAGACAGAAAGGGGCAGATAGCTTCTTCAAAGAAATAATAGCTGTAAAATTCCCTAACATGGGGGAAAAACAAACATCCAGATCCAGGATGCCCAGAATGTTACAAAAAAAGAAAAATCCAAAGAAATCCACACTAAGACATACTATAATTAAAATGTCAAAAGTTAAAGACAAGGAGAGAATCTTAAAGCAGTAGAAGAAAAAGAGCGTGTTATGAACAAAGGAATCCCCCCTAAGACTGTCAGCAGAAACTTTACAAGCAAGGAGACAGTGGTTCAATATATTGAAAGTGCTGAAAGAAAGAAAATCAACCAAAGCATACTCTACCCAGATAAGTTGTCCTTCAGAGTTGAAGGAAATGTAAAGAGTTCTGAAGACAAGCAAATTATGAAGGAGCTCATTACCACTATACCAGCTTTACATGAAATGTTAAAAGGACTTCTTTAACATTAAAGAAAGGACACTAATTAGTAACAGGAAAACATGAAAGTATAAATCTCTCTTGTAAAGGTAAATATATTCATAAATTCTGAATAATCCATTGTTGTAATGGTAGTAGGTTATAAACCTAGTATGAAGATTAAAAGACAGAATTAGTATGAATAATTATAACAGATACAGGAGAAAAGATGAAAACTGGTATCAAAAACATGAAACATGGTGACAGAGAATAAAAATGTAGAGCTTTAGAATGCAAATTCAGGGATGCCTGGGTGGCTCAGTAGGTTAAGTGTCCAACTTTGGCTCAGGTCATGATCTCCGGGTTCATGAGTTCAAGCCCTATGTGGGGCTTTGTGCTGATAGCTTAGAGCCTGGAGATTGCTTCAGATTCTGTGTCTTCCTCTCTCTCTCTGTCCCTCCCCCACGCATACTCTGTCTCTCTCTGAAAAAGAAACATTATAAAAAAAAGAATGTAAATCCAATCATAATTTTTTATCAGTTAAAACACACTACTGGGGCACCCAGGTGGTTCAGTAGGTTAAGCATCCAACTTCAGCTCAGGTCATGATCTCACAGGTCATGAGTTTGAGCCCCATGTTGGGCTCTTTACTCTTAGCACAGAACCCGCTTTGGATCCTCTGTCTCCCTCTCTCTCTTCCTTCCCCAGCTCACACTCTCCCTCTCTCTGTCAAAAATAAATATTTCAAAAGAAAAAAAAAGTTAAAACACACTATTATAACTCCAAGATAGTTTAGGTAAGCTTTGAGGTAACCACAAAACAAAAACCTACAGCAGAGACACAAAGGATAATGTAATCTATGGCTTGTATACAGAAATCATCAAATCACAAAGGATTAAAGCAAGAGAAAAAGAAAGGAACAAAGGAATTATAAAACAGTAAGAAAATTAACAAATGGCAATAAGTCCAAATCTGTCAACAATTATTTTATCTATTTTTTATTTTAAAACAATTGGGCGGCGGGGGGGGGGGGGCACCTGGGTGGCTCAGTCAGTTAAGTGTCCAAGTCTTGGTTTTGGCTCAGGTCATGATTTCACGGTTCTGTGAGTTCAAGCCCCACATTGGGCTCTAAGCTGACAGTGTGAGTCTGCTTGGAACTCTGTCTCCCTCTCTCTGCCCCTCCCCCCACTTGCACTGTCTGTCTCTCTCAAAATAAATAAATAAACTAAAAAAATTATAAATAAAAGGTTTTTTTTAACATTTATTTATTTTTGAGAGACAGTGTGAGTGGGGGAGGGGCAGAGAGAGGGGGAGACACAGAATCCGAAGCAGGCTCCAGGCTCTGAGCTGTCAGCACAGAGCCCTACAAGGGGTTTAAACCCACAAACCGCAAGATCATGACCTGAGCTGAAGTCGGATGCTTAACCAACTAAGCCACCCAGGTGCCCCTATCAACAATTACAAAATTCTCCAAGCAAAAGACATAGAATGGCTGAATGAATAAAAAAGCAAGATCCAACTATATGCTAGCTATAAGACATACACACTGAAAGATATTCCATGCAAATGGAAACCAAAAGAAAGGTAGGGAAGCTATACTTACATCAGAAAAATAGACTTTAAGACTTAGACTGTAGTAACAGACAAAGAAGCTTAATATATAATATAAAGGGATCAATCCAATAAGAGGATAAAACATTTGTAAATAAGGCATCTGGGTGGCTTGGTCAGTTAAGCTACCGACTCTTGATTTCAGCTCATGTCACGATCTCACGGTTCATGAGTTTGAGTCCCGAGATGGGCTCTGCATCGATAGCATAGAGCCCACCTGGGATCCTCTGTCTCCACCTCTCGCTGCTTGTTCTCTTTCTCCAAAATAAATAAACATTTGTAAAAATGTGTAAATATTTATGCATCCAACATGGGAGCAGCTAAATATATGAAGCAAGTGTTAACAGATCTAAAGAAAGAAAGACAGTAATGCCAACAACAGTAGGGGAGCAATAACCCACTTTTCACAATGGATGGATCATTCAGATAGAAAATCAACATGGAAACATTGGAATTGAACCATACTTTAGACCAAACGAACCTAAAACACATACATAGAACAATCCATCCAGGAGTGCCTGGGTGGCACATTCGGTTAAACATCCGACTTTGGCTCAGGTCTTGATCTCATGTTTCATGGGTTTGAGTCCCATGTTGGGCTCTACACTGATTTGCAGAGGCTGCTTGGGAATCTCTTTCTCCCTTTCTCTCTGCCCCTCCCCGACTCGCACTTTCTCTCTCTCTCTCTCAAAACAAACAAACAAACAAACAAACTTTAAAAAAAATGAACAATCCATCTAACTATGGCAGAATATGTGTTCTTCTCAAGTGCACAAAGAACATTCTCCAGGATAGATCATATGACAGGCAACCAAACAAGTCTTAGCAAATTTAAGATTACTGAAATCATACCAAGTATCTTTTCTGACCAAAATGGTATGAAACAAGAAATCAACAAGAAAAATACTGGGAAATCTACATATATGTGGAAATGAAAAAACACACTTCTGAACAATCAGTGGGTCAAAGAACAAATCAAAAGAGAAATTTTTTAAATCTCAAAACAAATGAATATGGAAATACAACAACCAAAACTCTTATCAGATGCTGCAAAAGCAGTTCTGAGAGGGAAGTTTATAATGATAATAAACATATTAGGAAATTAGAAAGATCTTAAATAAACAACCATAGTTCATACCTCAAGGAACCAGAAAAAAAGAACATATTAAACCCAAAGTTAGCAGAAAGAAGGAAATAATAAAGGTCAGAATGGAATAAATAGAATAGAAATCAGAAAAGAACAATAGAAAGATCAGTTAAAATAAGAGCTGGCTTTTTGAAAACAAAATCAACAAACTTTTAATTAGACTAAAAAGAGAAACGACTTGGGGCACCTGGCTGGCTCAGTTGGTTAAGCGTCCGACTTCGGCCAGGTCATAATCTCATGGTTCATAAGTTCAAGCCCCGCATCAGGCTCTGTTCTGACAGCTCAGAGCCTGGAGACTGCTTCAGATTCTGTGTCTCCCTCTCTCTCTGCCCCTCCCCACTGTCTCTCTCAAAAAATGAATAAACATTTAAAAATAAATAAATAAAATAAATAAAAAGAGAGAGGACTCAAATAAATTGAATCAATAATGAAAGAGGAGATGCTACAACTGATATTACAGAAATACATAGGATCATAAGAGGCTGTTATGAACAATTATATGCCAACAAGTTAGATAACCTAGAAGAAACGGATACATTTCTAGAAAACACACAACTTACTATCATCAGTAATCAAAAATCTCCCAACACAGAACCCCTATCCAGAGAGCTTCACTGGCAAATTCTACCAAACACTAAAGAAGAATTAATGCCAATCCTTCTCAAAATCTCTCAAAAATTTGAAGAAAAGGGAATACTTCCAAACTCATTCTACAAGGCTGGCATTAGCCTGATGCCAAAGCCAAATAAGGATACTACAAGAAAATAAAACTATGTATCAATGTCCCCAATGATTATAGATCTAAAAATTCTCAATGAAATATTAGTAAACTGACCTCAGTACATTAAAAAGGACTGTAAGCCATGACCAAGGAGAAATTATCACTGGGATGAAAGGATGATTCAACATCCAGATGTCAATAATAAATCTGACACACCACATTAATTGAGTAAAAGATAGAGGCACCTGGGTGGCTCAGTTGGTTAAGCATCTGACTCTTGATTTTGGCTCAGGTCATGATCTCACTGTTTGTGAGTTGGAGCCCCACATCAGATTCTGCACTGATAGCACGGAACCTGCTTAGGATTCTCTGTCTCCCTCTCTCTCTCTGTTCGTCCCCTGCTCATGTTCTCTCTCTCTCTCTCTCCCTCAATAAATTAATTAATTAATTAACATTTTAAAAATAAAATAAAAAACAATGAAACATAGAAATCACACAATCATCTCAGTAGATGCAGAAAAAGCATTTGACAAAGTACACTGTCCTTTCATGAGAAAAATCCTCAATAGACTGGGTACAGAGGAAACATACCTCAACATAATAAAGGCCATATATGGGAAACCCACAGCTAACATTATACTCAATGATGAAAAACTGAAAGCTTTTTCTCTAAGATCAGGAAAAAGAAAGGATGCTCACTTTCATCACTCCTATTCTATATAGTACTGGAACTCCTAGCTAGAGCAATTAGGCAAAACAAAGAAATAAAAGGCATCCAAATCAAAAAAGGAACTAGTAAAGCTGTTATTTGCATATTACATTTTATATATTAAAAATCCCAGTACTCAACCAAAAAACTTTGATGAGTTAGTATTCATCAAAGAATTCAGTAAAGTTGCAGCATATAAAATCAATGTATGGTGTGCATAGGTGGCTCAGTCGGTTAAGCATCTGACTTTGGCTCAGGTCATGATCTCATGGTTCATGAGTTCAAGCCCTGCATCAGGCTCTACACTAACAGTGCAGCCAGCTTCAGATTCTTGCTCTCTCCTCCCTCTCTGTCCCTCCCCCGCTCGTCCTTTCTCTCTCTCAAAATAAATAAATTAATTAAAACTTTAAAAAAATAAAAAATAGGGGCATCTGGGTGGCTCTGTCGGTTGAGCGTCCGACTTCGGCCCAGGTCATGATCCTACACTTCGTGGGTTCAAGCCCCACATCAGGGTCTGTGCTGACAGCTGGGAGCCTGGAGCCTGCTTCGGATTCTGTGTTTCCCTCTCTCTCTGCCCCTCCCTTGCTTGCACTCTCTCTGTCTCCCCAAAATAAATATTTTTTCAAAAAAGATAAAAAAATAAAAAATAAATAGAATCAACATATGGAAATCAGTGGCATTTCTATATACTGAAATATAGAAATATCTGAAATAGAAGCAAGGAAAGCTATTCCATTCAGAATAACATTGAAAACAATAAAATACCTACGAATAGATTTAACCAAGGAAGCAAAAGATCCGTACAATGAAAACTATAAGATTTTGTTGAAAGAAATTGAGAAAGATACAAATAGAAAGATGCCTCATGCTTATGACTGGAAAAATTAATATTGCTAAAATGTCCACACTACCCAGAGCCATGTACACATTCAATGCAATCCCTATCAAATTTCCAGTGACATCTTTCACAGAGACAGAAAAAAATAATCCTAAATTTTGTATGGAACCACAAAAAACCCTGAATAGCCACAGCAAACATGAGAAAGAAAAAAGCCAGAGGCATCACACATCTTGATTTTAAACTATACTACAAAGCTATAAAAAAGTATGGTACTGGCATAAAGAGAGAAACATCAAATTATGGATGCATCCTAAGTGTCCATCTATAGATGAATGGAAGAAGATGTGGTATATATATTAGTCAGCCATAAAAAAGAATGAAATCTTGGCATTTGCAATGACATACATGGAGCTAGAAAGTATAATGCTAAGTGGAATAAGTCAGTCAGAGAAAAACAAATGCCATATGATTTCACTCATATGTGGAATTTAGGAAACAAAACAAATGAGCAAAGGAAAAGAAAGAGAGAAAGAGAGACAAACCAAGCAAGAGACTTAACTATTGAGAAATGATGGTTGCCAGAGAGGAAGTGGGTGGGGGGATGGGGGAAATAGATGATGGGGATTGAGGAGAGCACTGGGTGATGCATGGAATTGTTGAATCACTATATTGCACACCTGAAACTAATATCACACTGTATGTTAACTATACTGGAATTAAAATAAAATAATAAAGTAAAAGAGTAAAAAACAAAAAAGAAAACAGAGCAATGGAACAGATTAGAGCCCAGAATTAAATCCCCACATATACAGTGAACTAATATTCAAAAGGAGAACTAAGAACACCAAATGGATAGTCTCTTCAACAAGTGGTAATGGGAAAACTGGATAACCACCTGCAGAACAATGAATTGGGACTCCTGTTATACTCACAAAAACTAACTAGAAACTGATGGAAGACTTAAACACAAGACACCATACCAGGGGTGCCTAGGTGGCTCAGCTGGTTAAGCATCTGACTTTGGCTCAGATCATTATCTCACAGTTAGTGAGTTCAAGCCCCACACCAGCTCTCCGCTGTCAGCACAAAGCCTTCTTTGGATCCTCTGTCCCCTTTTCTCTCCCCCTCCCCTGCTCATGCTCTCTCTCTCAAAAAATAAATAAACTTAAAAAAAAAAAACCCAACTCATCCAGGCCTGAAAATAACTTAAAAAAAAAAAAGATATCATACCATAAGACTCCTAGAAGAAAACATAGAGAAGTCCCACAACATTGGTCTAACAATGATTTTTTTGGATATGACACCAACAGCAAAGGCAATAAGCAAAAATCAGTAAGTAAGTGGGACCACAGAGAACTTAAAAGCTTCAGCACAGCAAAAGAAATAATCAACAAAATGAAAAGCAACCTACAGAATGGGAGAAAATATTTGCAAGTCATATATTTATTGGATGGGGTTTAATATCCAAAATATGTAAAGAATACTACTCAATAGCAAAAAAACTCCAAACAATCCAAATAAAAAGTGGGCAGAGGAACTATACAGACATTTTTCAAAAGAAGGCATCCAAATGGCTAACAGGTACATGAAAACATGCTCAACATCACTACTTATCAGGGAAAGGCAAATCAAAACCACAACATATCACTTCACACCTGTTAGAATGGTTATCATCAAGAAGGGATAACAAGAGTGGGTGAGGAGGTGAAGAAAGGGAGCCCTTGTATATTGCTGATGGCAATGTAAATTTGTTCAGCTACTATGGAAAACAAAATGCAGTTTCCTCAAAAAATTAAAAATATAACTATCATGGGTGCCTGGGTGACTCAGTCAGCTGAGTGTCCAACTCTTGATTTTCGCTCAGATCATGATCTCACAGTCAGGGATCAAGCCCTGTGTCAGGCTCAGAGCAGAGCATGGAGTCTGCTTGAGATTCTCTCTCTCTCCTGCTCTCTCTACTCCTCCTCTCTCTCACACACAAAATAAAGAAATAAACTTTAAAAATTAAAAAAAAAAATAGGGGCCCCTGGGTGGCTCAGTCAGTTAAGCGACTGACTTGGCTCAGGTCATGATGTCACGGTTCATGAGTTTGAGCCCTGCATCAGGCTCTCTGCTGTCAGCACAGAGCCCACTTCAGATCCTCTCTCTCCCTCTTTCTCTGCCCCTCCCCCACTAGTGCATGCACACACTCTCTCCCTCTCTCAAAAATTAATAAACACTTATAAATAGACTAGTAAGTAAAAATAAAACTATCATATGACCCAAAAATTCCACTTTGGGGTATATACCCAAAGGTAATGAAAATAGTATATGGGAGAGATGTACACTCCCATTTTTATTACAGCATTATTCACAATAGCCAAGGTATGGAAACAACCCAAGTGCTCTTCAACAATGAATCGACAAAGAAGATGTGATACACACACACACATGTACACACATGAATGTTATTCAGCCATGAGAAAGAAGGAAATCCTGCCATTTGCAACAATGTGGATGGACTATGAAGATTTTATACTAAAGAGATAAAACAGAGAAAGATAAATACTGTATGATATCACTTCCATGTGAAATCTAAAAAAAACAAAAACCCCCAAAACCAAAAATCATAAGAACAGAGAGTAAAATAGTGGTTACCAAGAGCTAGGAGATGGGGTATAAGAGGTATATTGTGTAAGAGTACAAAGTTGCAACTAGTAGATAAATAAATCTTGGAGATCTGGTGCACAGCATAGTGATTATGAACAACAATGCTGTATTATAAACATCGAACTTGTTAAGAGATGAGATCTTAATTAGTCCCACCACACACACAAAAATTATAATTATGTAATGTGATAGAGGTGCTAGCAATGCTACAATGGCAACTATACTGCAATATATGAATACACCAAATCAACATGTTATGTACCCTAAGCTTATACAATGTTATATAACAACTATACTTCAATTAACAAAAGAAAAAAACTGAATTCATAGTTTAAAATATTCCAAGAAAGAAAATTCTAGCCTAGATGGCTTTGTGGTTGTAATTTACCAGATACTTAAAGGATATATATAATGTTAATTCTGCACAATCTCTAGCAAAAAAAAAAAAAAACAGAAGCGCAAATGTTCCAACTCATTTTATAAAGCTAGCATTACTCGGAAAGTAAAACCAGACAAAGGCAATACCCAAAAAAGTATAGACCAATGTTTCTTATTAATATAGACACAAATCTGCTAAACAAAAAGTTAGAAATCAAAGACAGCAATATAGAGTGCATCAAAGCAAATTGGTTTTAATCTCAGGGATGCAACACTGGTTTAATATATGGAAACTAATTAATGTAATACACCATAGTAACAAACCAAAAAAATATGATCATATCCATTAATGCAGAGAAAAAAAAACATTTGACAAAATTTAATGTCTATTCATGACTGAAACTCTCAGCAAGCTAGAACAGAAATGACCTTTCATAAACTGATAGAGGACCTATCTCATGCATGGTAAGAGACTGAATGAATGCCTTCTGTTCCAGATTAGGAACAATACAATGATATGTATTCAATGTCATATTCAATGTCATACCAGAAGTCCTAGCCAGTGACATAAGAAAAAAAAAACAGTTAAATTAAAAAGAAGAAGGAAAGGCATCAAAATGGAAATGATGTCAGATGTTTAACTGACTGAGCCACCCAGGTGCCCCTGTAAATCCATTTTTAAAGGGTAGTGTTGTATTGGGGTAAAAATAAACAAAACAGATTAGAGATTAGAATACATAATGGGGCGCCTGGGTGGCGCAGTCGGTTGAGCGTCCGACTTCAGCCAGGTCACGATCTCGCGGTCCGTGAGTTCGAGCCCCGCGTCAGGCTCTGGGCTGATGGCTCGGAGCCTGGAGCCTGTTTCCGATTCTGTGTCTCCCTCTCTCTCTGCCCCTCCCCCGTTCATGCTCTGTGTCTCTCTGTCCCAAAAATAAATAAAAAACGTTGAAAAAAAAATTAAAAAAAAAAAAAAAAAAAGAATACATAAGTGTACTTATATATAGTCAAATGATTTTTGACCAAAGTGCAAAAGCAATTCAAATATAGAAAAAATAGTTTTTTCTCAACAAATGGTGTTGGAACAATTGGACATCAAATGCAAAACAAAAAAGAATGAAAAATCTTATCATAAGCCTTACAGAAGAATTAACTCAAAATGGATCGTATGTCTAGGGGCGTATCGAGCCCCACAAGGGGCTCCATGCTGGGAATGAGGCCTGCTTGGGATTCTCTCTCCAGCTCTCTCTGCCCCTCTCCTGTTCGCTCTCTCTCTCTCTCAAGATTAATAAATAAACATTAAAAAAATGGGTCATATGTCTAAATTAAAATGTAAAACTTGGGGTGCCTGGGTGGTTCAGTTGGTTAAGCCTCCAATTCTTGATATAGGCTCGTCACAATCTTGTGGTTATGAGATCGAGCCCCTCCTTGGGCAGGCCCTCTCTCTCTGCCCCTCCCTGCTCACTCACTCTTTCTCTCAAAATAAATAAACTTCAAAAAATAAAAATAAAATAAAATGTAAAACTTTAAAACTTTTTTTTTTAATTTTTTTTTTAACATTTATTTATTTTTGAGACAGAGAGAGACACAGCATGAACGGGGGAGGGTCAGAGAGAGGGAGACACAGAATCTGAAACAGGTTCCAGGCTCTGAGCTGTCAGCACAGAGCCCGACGTGGGGCTCGAACCCATGGACCATGAGATCATGACCTGAGCCGAAGTCAGCCGCTCAACCGACTGGGCCACCCAGGCGCCCCAAAACTTTAAAACTTTTAGAAGAAAACAGAAAAGAACTTCCTGACCTTATGTTAGGCAAAGAGTTCTCAGATAATCATACACAAAACTCTCTGAACAATTAAAATGGGTACATTTTATTATATTTAAATTATACCTCAATAAAGTTGATTTTTCACAAAGCATACACAGAATGTGGCTGGGGGGAAAAATGCAAAAAAGCAGTGGGTCTCTCAACCTTCCCAGCAAGATGACTGTCACAATATCACTCTGGCAGGATACAGGGTATCTATCATCTAGAGAAACCTAAGTCACAACTGACTTGGGGATGAGAGGCTAAGCAGCTGGCAGATGAAAACAGGGATTAAATCACCTTCCCATCCCTTTTCAAATGATGGACTCAGATGTTCTAATCAACTTTTTAGGTCATATTAAATTTTTTTAAGTTTATTTATTTTGAGAGAAAGAAAGAGCTTGGGTACAAGCTGGGGAGGGACAGAGGGAGAGGGAGAGAGAGCGAGAATACCAAGCAGGCTCCGCACTGTCAGTGCAGAGCCTGATGAGGGGCTTGAAACCACGAATCCTGAGATCATGACCTGAGCTGAAACCAAGAGTTGGAAGCTTAACTGACTGAGCCACCCAGGTGCCCCAGGTCATGTTAAATTTGAAAGGACAGTCAATGATCACAAAATAATTCAGGGACACCTTGAACATGAAAACTAGATCTATAATGCCAGGACCAGAAGAAACTTTACAAATAAACACTACACTGAAAGCCAACAGCAAATACTGCAGCAATGAAGCAATGAAAATAATCATGTCTTATACAGAAATATATTTTTGGAAATCATCAATTTATTTTTAATTTTTTAATGTTTATTTATTTTTGAGAAAGAGAGAGAGAGAGAGAGAGAGAGAGAGAGAATGGGGGAGGGGCAGAGAGAGATGGAGACATAGAATCCAAAGCAGGCTCCAGGCTCCGAGCTGTCAGCACACAGCCTGATGCAGGGCTCAAACTCACAAATGACCTGAGCCAAAGTCAAACACTTAACCGACTGAGCCACCCAGGCAACCCAAAATCATCAATTTGAAAGAAGGTTATAGGGTGAGGGGATGGGTTAAATGGGTGATAGGTATTAAGCAGGGCACTTGTGATGAGGGCTGGGTGTTGAATCACTGAATTTGACACCTAAAACTAATATTACACTGTATGTTAACTAACTGGAAATGAAATAAAAACTTGAAAAAGAAAAAAAAAAAAGAAATAAATAAAAGGTTTAAAAAAAAAAAAGAAGAAAAAAGTTGAGTAAATTTCCCAAAATTCAGAAAAGTACAGAGTTAGAAAAGTAGGTAAAAGCAATCTATTCAAAGCCCCCACCTCTCCCCAGCCACACTTACAGACAAAACTCACAGGTGCAGCATTTGGCCTTAACTCTGTTTTTCTAGGTCATGGGGGCCCTACGTTCTCAGAGAATGTATTCTTCTCTAGCCTGATCACAACCCACATCCCAGCCCCTTGAAAACCTGCCACCTCCTGTTCTATCTGGCCAGGAGTCGACCCCCTCCCCACACCCACCTTCCATAGGCCCACCTACAACCCTCTCAACATACTTCAGAACCCTTTAAAAGGCCCAGCTTGAGAGAAACTTGGGGCTGACATTTGTCTAGATGTCTGGCCCTTCTCCTCTCTTGGACAGTGAATAAATTCTGTCTTGCTTTTTGCTCCACTCTGTGCAATTCTTGCCACCCTTGTCACCAGCCACCCTAACAGTAGGGGGGAGATTAGAAAATAAGAGCATAGGAGTCCCTGGCATGCTCAGTAGAGCATGCGACTCTTGATCTCAGGGTTATGAGTTCAAGCCCCACAATGGGTGTAGAGATTACTAAAAATAATAAATAAACTTTAAAAAGAAAAAAGAAAAGAAGAGGATAAATACAAAATGCTTCAAAAATTATCTAAAAATAGTTCTCTTTAATTCTGGGTATATTTGGAATTTTTTTATAATAAATAATAAAGACAACCAGAATGAGAATAAAATTACAGAAAATACTGAAGAACTAAAACCAGAAAATTTCCTAAAACTATACGTTGTGAGTCTCCATATTAAAAAACACACAAGTGTCCAAAAACAGTTTTTTTAAAAAGACCCACACTAATGCATATCATTATTAAATTTCTTAATTCTGGGGATAAGGAGATCATCCTAAATACAAAGAGGGAAAAACCTGTCCTATACAAAAGTACAAGTATCCAAAGGTCACAAACTTCCCAGGATAGACACCGTGTTTATGTTAAGCTATTTAGTACAATGCATTCAAAATTCTGAGGGAAAACAATTTTAACTTAAAAGTGTAAATCTAGCCAAATTATTCATCGACTGAGAAGATAAAACAAAGACTTTTTATACATTCAGAGGCCCAAATACTTTATCCAGGATATTACTGGAGGATGTATTCCACAAAAATGAGGTGCAGTTGACCCTTGAACAATGTGGGGGTTAGGGGTGTTGGCCTCACACAGCCAGAAGTCCTCTGTAACTTTTGACTCCCCCAAAACTTAACTACTAATAGCCAACTGTTGACCATACGCCTTATTGATAACATAAGTAGTTGATTAACATTTATTTGGTATATTATATACTGTATTCTTACAATAAGGTAAACTGAAGAAAATATTAAGAAAATCATAAGGAAAATACATTTACAGTACTCTACTGTATATATATTTTTTAAATCCACATATAAGTGGACTCATGCAGTTCAAATCAGTGTTGTTCAAGGGTCAATTTTAGTAGCTCAAGAGAAAGGAAGAGATGACATCAAGGACAGAAGAAATACCACACAGGAGAGAAATGCAGGAAAATACCCAAGAGGGATGATAAGATAATATCCTAGGATGACAGCTAACTAACAAGTATAAAGAAAAGCAAGTTTAGAATGTAGTAGGAAAAAAACTTGAGAAATGTCTTCAGGAAAAAAAAAAAAAACAACTGAACTACTAGTTTTCCTGTTGCATTTGACTACATAACTCTTCTCAAGACTAGTGAGAGGATGTGTAGTGAAGAATTAACTTTACCTAAAGCCTTTGTCTGGGCTCCCAGAAGGTAACCTCTAAACCTTTAGAATTTATCAAATGATAGGAGTGTTCTGTTCATGGAAGCCCCCTCAGGCCACATCTGATGCATTATGATAATGAGGTGACTTATGGTGGACCCCTCAATAGTGTATGCTAAGGAGGGGCACCTGGGTGGCTCAGTTGGTTAAGCGTCCAACTCTTGGTTTCAGCCCAGGTCATGATCTCACGGTTCATGGGATTGAGCCCTGCCTCGGGCTCTGTGCTGACAGTGTGAAGCCTGCTTAGGATTTATTCTGTCTCCCTCTCTCTTCCTCCCCCCCCCCCCCCACTTGCTCTCTCTCTCTCAAATAAATAAACATTAAAAAAAGAGTTTACGCTAAGGAGATGACTCAGCGTGGGGACTGGCCACCCCAGAAAGACCCAACTGTGTGATTAGACATTCAGGGCTTTGAGCCATACTACAGCCTAACCTCTAGGGAGTGGAGGAGGGCTGAAAATTGAGTTCATTCACATTGCCAATGATTCAATAAATCATGCCAATGTGATAAAGCATTGATAAAAACTGTGGACATAGAAGCTTGGGTGAGCTTCCTGGATTGGCAATACTCCATGCACCTATTGCCACTCATTGATACTGGGAGGGTAATACACCCACGGAGACATGGAAGCTTTGACATTTGGGACCTTCTAAGTCCCAGATTTTGCTCTCTTGGCTGGTTCTGATTTGTATCCTTTTGCTATAATAAAACTGCAATAACAAGTACAGTGTTTTCCCAAGTTCCCTGAGTTATCAAAATTGAGGGCATCCAAGGGACCTGAAAATTTGTAGCCAGCTGGTCTGAAGTGAGGGTGGCCATGGAACCCCTAAACTTGCAGTTGATGTAGGTCTTGGGCAGACTTGGAAGTCTGGAGGGCTGTGCCTTTAACCTTAAGTTCAGTCCCCCACTTCAGGGCCTTTGTATTAGCTGTCTCTTCTGCCTAGAATGGTCTTCTCCCAAATTTCCATGTTTCTCTCCCTTCTCCCCCTTCAAATCTTTGCCAGATTTGACCTTCACAGTGAGATCATACCTGACAACTCTATTTAAAGTTGCATCTGTCCTCTCATTATTGCTTTCTCTGCTTCATTGTTTTCTATACCATTTATTACCATCTGATTTCATATATATATATATGAGTTTATATATTTGATTACTGTCTCTTTCCACCCTCTACTATCTGACAACACTACATAGAAATCCCCTTGAAGATGGGGACTTCTGGTTTTTTTACTGATGTATCTTGAGTGCCTATTGTACAATTAGCACTTGATATCTATTTGTTGATGCATCTTGAGTGCCTATATAATTAGCACTTGATATCTATTTGTTGAATAAAAGTGCCTATTGTATAATAGCACTCCATATCTATTTGTTGATATCTATTTGCTGAATATTCTACTTTATAGAATATAAAACAGGCAGTTTCGTTTATCTTCTTGTAGGACTATAAATTGGGCTAACATTTTTGAACAGCAAGTCACCTCTTTCTATAAAAATTATGAATACAGGGGCGCCTGGGGTGGCTCAGTCGGTTGAGCATCCGACTTTGGCTCGGGTCATGATCTCGCAGTCTGTGGGTTCGAGCCCCGTGTCACGCTCTGTGCTAACAGCTCAGAGCCTGGAGCCTGTTTCCAATCCTGTGTCTCCCTCTCTCTCTGCCCCTCCCCCAGTCCCACTTTGTCTCACTCTGTCTCTCAAAAATAAATAAATATTAAAAAATTAAAAAAAATTATGAATACATTTAACCTCTGGCTCAGCACTTCCAATTTTGGGATTTACCATAAATAAACGAGCACATACATGCAAATCTATCTATACAAGTGTGTAGTAAAGAGTGTAGTAAAGCATCAGCATGCTTGGGATGCTCAAACCTTACATGTTTCAAAAAAAAAAAAAAAAAAAAAAGGACTGGTCTGTGACTAGCTCTTGGGAGACAGCCTCTGAGCCCTTGGAATATCCTGCCTAATAAGGGTGTCTTTGAATCTCAGAAACCTAAAGCTACATCAGATATTTTATGTTAACAATGTGATTTATGGTGAATACCTGCTTTTTGCATGCCTGGAGTTTTGAGCTATGTTGCATCAGTTTGACCTCTGGGAGGGAGGTGGGGGGAGGCTAGAGACTGAAGAGCTAAGGTCATTCATTGTGAGTGCTCATACCTATGTGACCAACCCCCAATAAAAACTCTGGACACCAAGGCTCAAATACGTTATTCTAGTTGGCAACACGTTATCCTAGTTGGCAACAACATGTGCTGTCTATTACACACCATTTCTGGGAGAATTAACTGTTCTCTGTGCAGTTCCACTGGGAGAGAACAACCAGAAGCTTATGCCTATTCTCTCCAGACTCTACCCTATGCTCATTTTTCCTTTGCTGGTTTTAATTTGTATCCTTTCACTGTAATAAATCATAACCACGAATATAACAGCTTTTCTGGGTCTTGTAATGCCTTCACTGAATCATCAAACTTTAGGGTAATCTTGGGAACCCTCAAAACAACCAGGATATCTATTACAAATATGTTACCATAAGCTTGGAAATAATCTAATGGTGCTGGGAAAACTGGATATTCACATGCAAAATAATGAAGTTAGACACTTACTTTACACCACATAAAAAAATTAACTGAAAAGGGATATAAGACCTAAACAAAAGAACTAAAACTATAAAATTATTAAAAGAAAATATGAGGGAAAATCTTCATGACACTGAATTTGGCAATGATTTCCTCAACATGACACTAAAAGCATAGGCAACAAAACAAACAAATTGGACTTCCTCAAAATTAAAAACTTTTGTGCAAAAAAGGATACTATAAACAGGGTGAAAAGGTAATCTACAGAATGGGAGAAAATATTTGTGAATCATGTATCTGATCAAAATGTATAAAGAACTATAATTCAATACAATAAAACAAACAACTCAATTAAAAAATGAGTACACAAAAAGATGCTTAACATTATTAGTCATCAAAGAAATGCAAACCGAAACTACAATGAGACACCCTTCACACCCATTAGGATGGCTGTTATCTAAAGAAAAAAACCCAGAATATAACAAGAGTCGGTGAGGATATGGAGAAATTGGAATCCTTGCACACTGCCAGAAGGAATATAAAATGATGCAGCCATTGAGGAGAACAGTATGGCAGTTCCTCAAAAAATTAAACACTTAGTTATCATACGATCCAGTATTTCCACTTCTAGGTATACACACAAAAGAACTGAAAGCAGGGTTTCAAAAACTTATCTGTACATCCATGTTCACTGAAGCATTATTCCCAATAACCAAAAGATGAAAACAACTCAAATGTCCTTCAACAGATAAGTGGATAAACAAAATGTGATATGAACGTACAATGAAATATTATTCAGCCTTCAAAATGAATGAAATTCTGATACAGACTACAAGAATGAACCATTAAAATATTATATGCCAAGTTAAATAATCCAGACACAAAAAAATATTGTATGGTTTCATTTACATGAGCAGAACCTATAGTCAAATTCATAGAGACAGAAAGTAGCAGAGTGGTTACAAGGGGATGAAGGGAAGGTAGATGGCTGATTATTGTTTAATGGGTACAGAGTTTAAGTTTAGGGTGATGAAAGATTTCTGGGGATGGATAGTGGTGATGCTAATACAATAATGTGAATGTACTAATGCCACTGAACTGTACATTTAAAAATGGTTGATGGGAATGCAAGCTGGCGCAGCCATTCTGGAAAACAGCATGGAGGTTCCTCAAAAAACTAAAAATAGAACTACCTTACGACCCAGCAACTGCACTACTAGGCATTTATCCACGGGATACAGGTGTGCTGTTTCGAAGGGACACATGCACCCCAATGTTTATAGCAGCCATATCAACAATAGCCAAAGTATGGAAAGAGCCCAAATGTCCATCGATGGATGAATGGATAAAGAAGATGTGGTATATACATATATATAATGGAGTATTACTCGGCAATCAAAAAGAATGAAATCTTGCCATTTGCAACTATGTGCATGGAACTGGAGGGTATTATGCTAAGTGAAATAAGTCAGTCAGAGAAAGACAAAAATCACATGACTTCACTTTGAGACAAAACAGATGAACATAAGGGAAGGGAAACAAAAATAATATAAAAACAGGGAGGGGGACAAAACAGAAGAGACTCAAAAATAGAGAACAAAGTGAGGGTTACTGGAGGGGTTGGGGGGAGGGGAGATGGGCTGAATGGGTAAGGAGCATTAAGGAATCTACTCCTGAAATCATTGTTTCACTATATGCTAACTAATTTGGATGTAAATTAAAAAAAATAAAAAATTAAATTTAAAAAAATTTAAAAAAATAAAAATGGTTGAAATGGTAAATTTCATGTATAATTTGCCACAATTAAAAAAAAAAAAAGATAGTCCTAGAATGGAAACAAATTTGATGCTCATGAGCCAGTAAATATTGCCAAAGCTATTATATGGATATGGTTGCTGAAAAACAAAAGAAAACAAAACAAAACAAAGTACACATAAGAGGAGATGGTCAATGACAGAATCCTAACTTTAAAAAGGCAAGTGGAAAGGGGTACCTAGGTGGCTCAGTCAGTTAAGCGTCAGACTTTGGCTCAGGTCACCATCTCCCAGTTTGTGAGTTTGAGCTCCACAGGGGGCTCAGTGCTGACAGCTCAGAGCCTGGAACCTGCTTCAGATTCTGTGTCTCCTCTCTCTGCCCTCTGCTGCTCAAGGTCTGTCTCTTTCTCTCTCAAACGTTAAAAAAATTTTTTTTCATATAAAAAAATAAAAAAGACAAGTGGAAAAACAATTCATGGATGTTTTTGTTGCTGTTATTTGTTTTAGTGATCAGAGGATTAGAATTAGAAAAATGAAAGAGTGGTCTCAAGGAAGCCAAGGAAATTGTCAAGAATGTAGTTGTGATGTTTTTGGAAAGAATGTGAAGAAGTCAACTCTTCTTTCTCATGTAAAGGTGACAATAAATGAAAGCTTATGTATAGAGTATGTCCCAGGGCACCTGGGTGGCTCAGTTGGTTGAATGTCTGTCTCTTGATTTTGGCTCGGGTCATGATCTCATGGTTCATGGAATTGAGCCCTGCATCAGGCTCTGCGCGGACAGTGTGGTGCCTGCTTGGGATTCTCTCCCTTTTTCTCTCTGCCCCTCCCCTGCTCATGAGCACGCTCTCTCTCAAAATAAATAAACATTTTTTTAAGTAAATAAAAAATAAAGAGCATGTCCCAGTGAAAAATTACTCCTTTCTTTGTTGCTACCCACCCTCTTGCCACCAATGGCTGCCACAGAAATCACTTTTTACTAGTTTCTTTTGCAAATTTCAGTTCTTCATGCAAACACAAATATTTATTCATATGCACTCCTCCCCTTTGTTATACAAAAAGCAGAATATTATAAGGTTCTGCATCTTCTTTTTGTTTTTATTTAATATATTTCGGAGGCTTTTTGTATCAGGCCATAGACAGTGTTCTCAGTTTTCTCTCCAATTACATAGTGTTGCACTATGTTCAATGGCTTATTTATGGCTAATTATCAATATTTTGCATTGTGAAGACTGTTATATGTATAATATTGGATATACATCATCATAACTGTAGGATAAAATCCCAGAGGGGATTGCTCAGTGAAAGTTAAATGCAATTGGAATTTTGAAAGATGTTGCCAAATTGTCTTTCAAAAAGTTTATAACAGGGGCGCCTGGGTGGCTCGGTTGGTTAAGCGTCTGACTTCGGCTCAGGTCATGATCTCACAGTCCGTGAGTTCGAGCCCCACGTCGGGCTCTGTGCTGACTGCTCAGAGCCTGGAGCCTGTTTCAGATTCTGTGTCTCCCTCTCTCTCTGCCCCTCCCCTGTTCACGCTCTGTCTCTCTCTGTCTCAAAAATAAATGTTAAAAAAAAAATTAAAAAAAAAAAAAAGAGAGAAAAAAGTTTATAACAATCTGCAGTCCCTCTAACAATAAAGGTTTTCATCTTTGGGGAATTTTTGCCATTCTAGTCCGTAAGAATAAATATCTCCATATACGTCTAATGGAATTTATCTGATTGTGAATGAGGTTGGGCGTATTTTCACATATTTGAGAACATGGGACTATGTTCTATGTTTTGTTTGTTAATCTCTTTCTCCATGCTTATTGGGTTGTTAGTCTTTCTTTAAATCTTTTTTTTTTTTTTTTTTTTTTTGGTGCTCCTTATACATTAGGGAGCTTAGTCATTTGTTTGTAACACAAAATGCAAATATGTTTCCAGTTTGTCACTTTAACTTTTTTTTCATGTAGTAGGGATAATTAATCTTCTATGTTTTCATTTTTAGTTTTTGAAGTTTAGAAAGGCTTTCCCTCCTCCATGGTATAAAGTAATTCACTCAAATTTTCAGTCTTTGTAATTTAAGTTTTTTGTTTCAATTTTAAATTTTGACCCATTTGGAATTAATTCTGGATTCAGTACATGGCATAATCCATCCTCTTCTTTCTAGAAAGTCTATCAAATTGTCCCTATTACCTTTATTGAAAAGTCCATCTTTTTCCAACTGATTTGAGATGCCCCATTCACCATACACTAGAATCCTTCATTTAGTTCTATTTTTGGATTCTCTATTTTGTTCCACTGGTCTGTCCATTCAGATGACAATCCCGTATTATTTAAATTTTGAAGTTTTAGCATATGTTTTTTTTTAACATTTATTTTATTTTTGAGACAGAGACAGACAGAGCATGAACGGGGGAGGGTCAGAGAGAGGGAGACACAGAATCTGAAACAGGCTCCAGGCTCTGAGCTGTCAGCACAGAGCCCAACGTGGGGCTCGAACTCACGGACCGCGAGATCATGACCTGAGCCGAAGTCGGCCGCTTAAACGACTGAGCCACCCAGGCGCCCCTTAGCATATGTTTTAAGACTAGCCCCATATGCCCCACACTGCTTTTTTTCTTCCAATTAGACTGTCTGTTCTTGCCTTTGTTTTTACATTTGAACTTTTTTTTTTAATGTCATTTTTGAGAGAGAGAGAGAGAGAGAGAGAGAGAGAGAGAGAGAGTACAAGTGGTACGGGGCAGAGAGAGAGAGAGAGGAGACACAGAATCCGAAGCAGGCTCCAGGCTCTGAGCTATCTGTCCGCATAGAGCCTGATGTGGGGCTCAAACCCACGAACGTTGAAATCATGACCTGAGCTGAAGTCAGACGCTTAACCAATGAGCCACCCAGGCACCCTGACCTTTATTTTTTGAATACTTATTTAAGTAATCTCTACACCCAACATGGGGCTCAAACTAATGACCCTGAGATCAAGAGTTACATGCTCTTCCAAATGAGCCAGTCAGGTGCCCCTCCATTTGAACTTTAAAATAACCCCTACCTATCTAGAGAAAGATATTATTTTCAATGGGATCATGTTACATTCATAAATTAATTTAAATGACATTTTTATAATAAAGGATTTCTATTCAAGAATATGGTATAATTTTTCATTTAAGTCTTTTTTTGTGTATCCTCATAGGGTTTTAAACTTTTTCTTAAATAGGATTTATTTTTTGCTAAGATGATCCTGAAGAATTTTATCCTATTCTAAGTTTTTGTTTGTATATATAAAACTTACAGGAATTTTAGACCCAACTACCTTACATTCTCCTTTTTATTTAAAATTATGTTGGGTGCCTGGCCGGTTTAGTCAGTGGACTATACAACTCTTGATCTCTGGGTTGTGAGTTTGTGCCCATGTTGGGTGTAGATTACTTAAAAATAAAATGTTTAGGGGCGCCTGGGTGGCTCAGTCGGTTGAGCGACCGACTTCGGCTCAGGTCACAATCTCATGTTCTGTGAGTTCGAGCCCCGCGTCGGGCTCTGGGCTGATGGCTCAGATCCTGGAGCCTGCTTCTGGTTCTGTGTCTCCCTCTCTCTCTGCCCCTCCCCCGTTCATGCTCTCTCTCTGTCTCAAAATAAATAAATGTTAAAAAAAAATTTAAAAAAAATAATAAAATAAAATAAAATAAAATGTTTACAGGCGCCTGGGTGTCTCAGTTGGTTAAGCACCTGACTCTTGATTTCACCTCAGGTCATGCTCTCATGGTTAGTAAGATCCAGTCCGGCAGGGGGCTCTGCGCTGACAGCACTTAGCCTGTTTGGGATTCTCTCTCTCCCTTCCCCACTGTTTCTCTCAAAACTATAAACAAACAAACAAACAAATATTTAAAAGGCAAAACAAAAAATAATGTTAAAAGTAACTGTAGTAACATACCTGGATAAAGCATCTTTGCAATTAGGAATAATCTATTTTTACACCTAATAAAATCCACCTGTCTGAGGGTAAGCGGAGGGAATTACTAAATTAGTTTGTCTGAGTAGGCTCCTTAAGGACCTATAAACTTATATTCCTTGATCTCTCTAAGCCAAGTTTTTCTCTTCATAAAATGGGAATGACACTAATTTACTTCTCTGCTATTGCAATGGTCCACACTACCTTCATGCTTTATTTCTTAGCCCAGGATTTCACAAATCAGCTCCTTTAGACCTACATCCCATCACAAGGACATTAAAAGAACACAGAAGACTGAACTGCTATGTCTCCAAGGTCTGTACTTTAATTGGAGCAAGCAGTTCATTTAAAAAACAAAAACAAAAACAACAGGGACGGCTGGGTGGCTGAGTCTCTTAAGGGTCCACTTCAGCTCGGGTCATAAACTCCCCGTCCATGGGTTTGGCCCCAAGCAGTCTTCTGTGCTGACAGCTCAGAGCCTGGAGCTTGCTTCGGATTCTAGGTGTATGTCTCTCTTTCTGCCCCTCCCCCAAATGAATAAACGTTAAAAAAAATTTTTTAAATAAATAAACAAAAAAAGTCCTTTTCAAATACTTTCTCTTTTAAGAGAACAATGCTAATTTTATTTCAATTCCATAACAATGCTACTGGTTTTACCCAAAAGTCAGGCTTTAACTCACTTACCAGCTCAATTATGTAAACTTTCTCCCACCAAAATACTTAAAAAAACAGGGGTGCCTGAGTGGTTCAGTCGGTTGAGCGTCCGAATTCGGCTCAGGTCATGAGTTCGAGCCCCGCGTGGGGCCCCGTGCGTGGGGCCCCGTGCTGACCGTTCGGAGCCTGGAGCCTGTTTCAGATTCTGTCTCCCTCTCTCTCTCTGCCCCTCCCCCACTCATGCTCTGTCTCTCTCTCTCTGTCAAAAATAAATAAACATTAAAAAATATTTTAAAGAAAAAACACATTCTAGGTAAATCTATCCTAGTTACTGTTTTATTATTGTGGCTCAGAGATTATCTCCAAGATACAATCCCAGTCATACAATGATATTTATTTAAATTACCAATTACACACCCAGACACAAAATCCTGAGTACTGTTTCTCTCTCTCCCCACGACCCCCCGACACCTTAAATCACACACACCTGGAATCCCATTACTTGCTTCCCGCAAAGGCTGACTCACCACCCCATCACTCTCCTCAGGCCCTGACTTTCACACACAAATCAATAGCACAGAATAATACCAGCCCCCTTTGCAACATCGCAAACCCCTCCCTTTTGGCGTTTCCAAACCCGTTTCACGTTTAGCAATTCCTCCCCTTGGACCTCCCCAATCCCGTTGCAGGTTTCCAGTCTCCTCCCTTTCGGTCACCCTAGCTTTAAGTCTCAGAAGCTCAGATCCCACAACTCGTTTGCACAGAGGATCCCCACGCCAAACTCCCGCCTGAACAAAGGCCGAAAAAGCGACCAAAGAAGTCTGCGCACTCCTTGGGCGCAATGACCCTCCCAAGAAGTCTCTGGAGTGTAGCCAGGCGCGAGCAGTGAAGAATCAAGACGAATTTCAAAGGGTCCATCCAACGCTCTCCCTGCTCCGAACTACATTTCCCAGAAGGCTCAATGGTGCGAATTATCTTACCTAAACCAAACTAGCCCTCCTCTTCCTGAGTCCGTACAACTCCTGAGGATAGGAGGGTGGGCCAGAGAAGGAACCCCATTTCAAACACGTCAGAGTAGCTTTTGGAAGCCACTGCCTAAGGCCGTGCCAGCCTTTGTGAGGCCTCCGGTGCGCGGTTCCATGAGGGGGCGCAATCCTTTAGGCAGGGCCTCAGCTAACCCCTGACAGAAATTCTGGCGACCGGGAGCCATCTTGCCTGCCACAGGTAAGTTTCTGACTACATTTCCCAGAGGACTCCTCGGCATCGTTGTGATTCTCGTGTGAATTCAGCCTCCAAGTCACGCGCTGGCGGTACCCTCAGGTCTGCACCCACAACTGTTGCAGCGCTGTGGAGGGTACCGCTGTTTTGGAAGCTTGGAAGGCCCGGGGTGAGGCTCCCTAGGAGAGGGCGGGGCCGGAGGCTCGGCTCTGTACGGCGGAGGAGGTAAGATTGAAGTTGTGTGATTGTGTCTGGCTGGTAGTATGTAGTGAATGACCGTGTGGTTGTAACTAGCTGTTCCTGTGGTGTGTGCTTCCAGTGATTACCCGTGTGCAGCACGGTCTGGGAGCTCGTGACTGTTCTGGTGTGATTGGATGTGACTCGGTGGTGTTTGTGTGTGTGAGAGAGAAAGGGAGAGAGTGAGTGATTGGGACCACGTGCGGCATTGTGTGTGAAGGTGTGGGGAGCTTGTGACTCGGTAGATGTAATAATAGTGTTTGTTCCCGTTAGGGCGTGTGATTGTGCGACTCTGTGACTGTGTGCTGCAGAGTACAGTTGGGGGTACTTGTGAATTCTATGTGGTTTTATCTGTGGATAGTGTGATTGTGACTGTGCGACCATCTGCGGGCGTGTGGTGCCTGTGTCAGTGCGGTTGTGACTGAATGTCCTCTTGGTAAATGTGTGGTTGTGCTTATGTGACCGTTGAGGCCCAGGGTGTTGGCCCTGTTGCTTTGGTTATGGGTTACCGCTAGCTGTCTGTCCCCGTGGTGGTCGTGTGATTATGTTTTGGGTGACTGGATAAATATATGAGGTTTTTTCACTTAGGTTGTATACCTACATATTATACTATGGTTTTCCCTCGTTTTAAAACTTTTGCAAATGCTATCATGTGGTCTTTTGTCTTTTATTTTGCTTATTTGTACAACTATGTTTTAGACAATTGTCATATTAAATATAGTAGTGGTTCATTTGTTTTCTTTGCATTACATCCTTTGAAGTATACCCTTGTTATTCATCCCTCCAATTAATGATGGGTGTTTGAATTGTTTCTAGTTTCCGACTTTATACGTAGCGCTGCCACAGCATTCTTTTACAGCGGATACATGTGCATGAGTTTCTCTACCTGACAGTGGAATTGCTGGCTCATATGATATCCTACACTTTACTCAGTAGTACCAAAATAATTACCTAAGTGGGTGTGCACATTTATGCTTGCACAGCAATATTTGAAACTTCTCATTGCTCCATGTTTCTACCAAAACATGATTCTCACAGTTTTAAAAAAACATCTTTAGGAGATAGAGCATAAAGTGCACAAATCCTAAGTGTACAGCTGTAACATAATTTCCTAAAGCAACATAAAGAACATGGCCAGCACCCCAGAAGGTTCCCTCATGCCCCTTCCCAGTTATTTCTCCCACAATCACTGTTCAGAAGTCTATCGCCATTAATTTTACCCATTCTTGAACTTCACATATGAATGGAATTGTATAGAATGTGCTCTTTTATGCCTGGCTTCTTCCACATTATGTCTGAGATTCGTCCAAGTTGTCCACTGTAGTTGTACTTAGTTGTCATTACATGGGGATGTATTGCAATGTATTAATTGCTTACACGGTTGATGGACATTTGATAGTTTACATTTTTTGGCTGTTACAGATTGTATTGCTGCTATGAACATTCTCTGTTTTTGGTGAACATGTAAATGCTTTTCTCTTGGCTAAATATTTAGGAGTGGAATTGCTAGATAATATGGTGGGCATTTGTTTAATAGATTCTACCAATTTCTCATGTGGTTGTACCAATCCATCCAGCAACGTATGAGAGTTGCTCCACATTGGCTCTGTTGAGATTGCCAGTCTTTTAATTATTCTGGTGGTTATGTAGTGGAATTTCATCGCAGTTTGTTTTTTTTTTTTAAGGTTATTTATTTTGAGAGCGAGAAAGCACAAGTAGGGGAGGGGCAGAGAGAGAGGAGAAAGTGAGAATTCCAAGCAGGCTCTTTGCTGAGGGCACAGAGCCCCCACGCGGGGCTCAAACTCACAAGCTGTGAGATCATGACCTGAGCCGAAGTTGGTTGCTTAACCACCCAGGCACTCCTCATCGCAGTTTTAATTTGTTTCCCTGATGGGTAATGATGTTCAGCATCTTTTCACAGGTTTATTGGCTATTTGGATATTCTGGTGTGTGTGTGTGTGTGTGTGTGTGTGTGTGTGTGTTTTCCAAAGGTTTTTTTTTTTTAATTTTTTTAATTTATTTTTTGTTTTTAAATCTTTGTTTATTTTTGAGACAGAGCATGAGCTGGAAAGAGGCAGAAAGATGAGACAGAATATCCAAAGCAGGCTCTGCACTGACAGCAGTAAGCCAGATTTGGGGCTCTAACTCAGGAACCACAACATCATGACCTGAGCTGAAGTTGGATGCTTTACTGACTGAGCCACCCAGGTGCCCCTTGTATATCCTGTTTTGTTTTTGTTTTTTTTTTTAATTTACATCCAAATTAGTTAGCATACAGTGAAACAATGATTTCAGGAGTAGATTCCTTAATGCCCCTTACCCATTTAGCCCATCCCTCCTCCAGTAACCCTCTGGTTGTTCTCCATATTTATGAGTCTCTTCTGTTTTGTCCCCCTCCCTGTTTTTATATTTTGTTTCCCTTCCCTTATGTTCATCTGTTTTGTCTCTTAAAGTCCTCATATGAGTGAAGTCATGTGAGTTTTGTCTTTCTGTGACTAATTTCACTTACCATAATACCCTCCAGTTCCATCCATTTAGTTGCAAATGGCAAGATTTCATTCTTTTTGATTGCTGAGTAATACTCCATTGTATATATATACCACATCTTCTTTATCCATTCATCCATCGATGGACATTTGGGCTCTTTCCATACTTTGGCTATTGTTGATAGTGCTGCTATAAACATTGGGGTGCATGTGTCCCTTCGAAACAGCACACCTGTATCCCATGGATAAATACCTACTAGTGCAATTACTGGGTCTTAGGGTATTTCTATGTTTAACTTTTTGAGGAACTTCCATACTGTTTTCCAGAGTGGCTGCACCAGCTTGCATTCCCACCGGCAGTGCAAAAGAGATAGTTCCTCTTTCTCCACATGCTCACCAACATCTGTTTTTGCCTGAGTTGTTAATGTTAGCCATTCTGACAGGTGTAAGATGGTATCTCATTGTGGTTCTGATTTGTATTTGCCTGATGATGAGTGATGTGGAGCATTTTTTCATGTGTCAGTTGGCCATCTGGATATCTTCTTTGGAGAAGTATCTATTCATGTCTTTTGCCCATTTCTTCACTGGATTATTTGTGTTTTGGGTGTTGAGTTTGATAAGTTCGTTATAGATTTTGGATACTAACCCTTTATCTGATATGTCATTTGCAAATATCTTCTCCCATTCTTTTGGTTACCTTTTAGTTTTGCTGATTGTTTCCTTCGCTGTGCAGAAGCTTTTTATTTTGATGAGGTCCCAGTAGTTCTTTTTGCTTTTGTTTCCCTTGCCTCTGGAGACGTGTTGAGTAAGAAGTTGCTGCGGGCAAGATCAAAGAGGTTTTGCCTGCTTTCTCCTTGAGGAATTTGATGGCTTCCTGTCTTACATTTAGGTCTTTCATCCATTTTGAGTTTATTTTTGTGTATGGTGTAAGAAAGTGGTCCAGGTTCATTCTTCTGCATGTCGCTATCCAGTTTTCCCAGCACCACTTGCTGAAGAGACAGTCTTTATTCCATTGGATATTCTTTCCTGCTTTGTCAAAGATTAGTTGGCCATATGTTTGTAGGTCCATTTCTGGGTTCTCTATTCAGTTCCATTGATCTGAGTGTCTGTTCTTGTGCCAGTACCATACTGTCTTGATGATTACAGCTTTGTAGTATAGCTTGAAGTCCGGGATTGTGATGCCTCCTGCTTTGGCTTTCTTTTTCAAGATTGCTTTGGCTGTTTGGGGTCTTTTCGCATTCCATACAAACTTTAGGATTGTTTGTTCTAGCTCTGTGAAGAATGCTGGTGTTATTTTGATAGGGATTGCATTGAATATGTAGATTGCTGTGGGTAGTATTGACATTTTAACAATGTTTGTTCTTCCTATCCAGGAGCATGGAATCTTTTTCCATTTTTTTATGTCTTCTTCAATTTCTGTCATAAGCTTTCTATAGTTTTCAGTGTATAGATTTTTCACCTCTTTGGTTAGATTTATTCCTAGGTATTTTATGGTTTTTGGTGCAACTGTAAATGGGATCAATTCCTTGATTTCTGTTTCGTTTGCTTCATTGTTGGTGTATAGGAATGCAACTGATTTCTGTATATTGATTTTTATATCCTGCAACTTTGCTCACTTCATGAATCAGTTCTAGCAGTTTTTGGTGGAATCTTTAGGGTTTTCCATATACAGTGTCATGTCATCTGCAAAGAGTGAAAGTTTGACCTCCTCCTGGCCGATTTGGATGCCTTTTATTTCTTTGTATTGTCCGATTGCAGAGGCTAAGACTTCCAATACTGTGTTGAATAACAGTGGCGAGAGTGGACATCCCTGTCTTGTTACTGACCTTAGGAGGAAAGCTCTCAGTTTTTCCCCAATGAGGGTGGTATCAGTGTTGGGTCTTTCATATATGGCTTTTATGACCTCGAAGTATAATCCTTCTATCCCTACTTTCTTGAGGGTTTTTATCAAGAAAGAATGCTGTATTTTGTCAAATGCTTTCTCTGCACCTATTGAGAGGATCATATGGTTCTTGTCCTTTCTTTTAGTGATGTGATGAATCACGTTAATTGTTTTGCGGATATTGAACCAGCCCTGCATCCCAGGTATAAATCCCACTTGGTCACGGTGAATAATTTTTTTAATGTATTGTTGGATCCGGTTCACTAATGTCTTGTTGAGGATTTTTGCGTCCATGTTCATCAGGGAAATTGGTCTGTAGTTCTCCTTTTTGGTGGGATCTCTGTCTAGTTTGGGAATCAAGGTAATGCTGACTTCATAGAATGAGTTTGGAAGTTTTCCATCCATTTCTGTTTTTTGGAACAGCTTCAAGAGAATAGGTGTTAACTCTTCCATAAATGTTTGGTAGAATTCCCCTGGAAAGCCATCTGGCCCTGGACTCTTGTTTCTTGGGAGGTTTTTTATTACTAATTTGATTTCTTTACTGGTTATGGGTCTGTTCAAATTTTCTATTTCTTCCTGTTTCAGGTTTGTTTTTTTTTTTCAGAGTTTATAGCATTTGGGTTTTATTTATTATTTTTTAATATGAAATTTATTGTGAAATTGGTTTGCATGCAACACCCAGTGCTCATCCTAACAGGTGCCCTCCTCAATGCCCATCACCCACTTTCCCCTCCCTCCCACCCCCCATCAACCCTCAGTTTATTCTCAGTTTTTAAGAGTCTCTTACGGTTTGCCTCTCTCTCTTCCTGTTTCAGTTTTGGTAGTATATGTGTTTCTAGGAATTTGTCCATTTCTTCCAGGTTGCCCATTTTATTGGCATATAATTGCTCATAATATTCTCTTATTATTGTTTTTATTTCTGCTATGTTGGTTGTGATCGCTCCTCTTTCGTTCTTGATTTCATTTTTTGGGGTCCTTTCCTTTTTCTTTTTGATCAAACTGGCTAGTGGTTTATCAATTTTGTTAATTCTTTCAAAGAATCAGCTTCTGGTTTCATTGATCTGTTCTGCTTTTTTGGTTTTGATAGCATTAATTTCTGCTCTAATCTTTATTATTTCTTGTCTTCTGCTGGTTTTGGGTTTTATTTCCTGTTCTTTTTCCAGCTCTTTAAGGCATAAGGTTCGGTTGTGTATCTGGGATCTTTCTACCCTCTTTAGGAAGGCCTAGATTGCTATATACTTTCCTCTTATGACTGCCTTTGCTGCGTCCCAGAAGTTATCCTGTTTTTTAAAGTGTCTGTTCAGGTCTTTTCACTCACTGCCCTTAAAAATTTTTTGTCTTCATTTAAAGACAACTTTTTATTTTCATATTGTAAATGTAGTTTAAAGAATTCCTATATATTCTTTTTTAAAATTTATTATTTTTTAATTTTTTTAATGCGTATTTATTTTTGAGAGAGAGAGCGAGCACGCGTGAGTCTGGGAGGGACAGAGGGTGAGGAAGATTCAGAATCTGAAGCAGGCTCCAGGCTGTCAGTTGTCAGCACAGAGCCAGATGCAGGGCTTGAACCCACAAATCATGAGATCATGACCTGAGCCAAAGTCCTATGCTTAACTGACTGAGCCACCCAGGCATCCCCTTAAGTGTATTATTTATTTTGAGAGAGAGTGTGCAAGTGGGGGAGGGGCAGAGAGCGATGGAAAGAAAGAAAGAATCCCAAGCAGGCTTCACACAGTCAGCATGGAGCCCAGTGTGGGGCTTAAACCCACGAACTGCAAGATCATGACCTGAGCTGAAGTTGGACACTTAACTGCCTGAGCCACCCAGGCTCCCCGAATTCCTATGTATTCTTCACTCAGGTGCCCATGGTGCAATGATGAAAATCAGGAAATTTACACAGAAATAAGATTTTTGACTAATTTACAAACCTTACTTAAATTTTGCTAATTGTCCTATCAGTGCCCTTTTCTGTTCCAGGACCCAATATAAAATACTTCATTGATTTAGTTGTCTTGTCTCTTCCCATCAGACATAGTTCTTTAGTTCTTTTCATCTTTCATGACCTTGATACTTCTGAAGGGTCCTGGCCAGTTTTCTTGTAGAATGTCTTTCAATTTGGATTTGTCTGCTTTTTCCTCATGGTTAAATTTAGACTATGCATTTTTGGCTAAAAGATCACAGAAATAGTGTTTATGTTCTTCTCAATGTGTCATAAAATGATACCAGTATATCTCATTACTGGTAATGTTAACTATGATCACTTGGTTGAGATGGTATCTGCCAGGTTTCTTCCTTGTAAAACTATTTTTCTCTTTTTAGTTAATAAGTATCTTGTAGGGAGATGCTTTAGAGACTATGCAAAACTACTGTTCTCATGGGGGTGCCTGGCTGGCTCAGTCATAAGACCATGTGACTCTGGATCTCAGGGTCATGTGTTTGAGCCCCATGTTAGGGGTAGAGATTACTTAAATAAATAAACTTTAAAAAATACTGTTCTCATCATACTTTCACCCATTGATAATTCTTGTCTGTAACAACTATTACTGTGGTGTGTGCCTAGTGGTGGTTTTCTCTTTCCATCATTCCTTCTATATTTATTAAATTCTATAAAAAGCTGTCCATTATTCCTCATGTGTTTATTCAATTACTTGTTTATTAACTAATGGATACTTATTTTGTTCTATGAGTTTTAATCCATTGTTATTGTTATATAATTTGTTGCTCAAATTGTCCCAGATTTGGCCATTAGGAACTCCAAATTAGCTCCTGTGTCCTTTTAACATGGCATCATTTTTGAGTACTTTCTTATGCCTATGTATATGTCTTCTCCCATTTTCCTAGCAGGTTTTTAGCCCTTTGTTTTTTATGATTAGTGCTTTTTTCATATCTTGAAAAGAAATCTTTATATTTCCAAGTTCCTGCAGATACTCTGTTTTCTTATAGATTTAGCATTCATATTTAAGTCTGTTGTCCATCTTGAATTAGTTTTTGTGTATGGTATTTATTGAAAACACCATCTTTGCACATCTGAAATGCTAGAGGCTTTTATCATAAATCAGGTGGTATATACTGTCATCCTCTTTCTGGACTGTAATTCTATTTTATTTTATTTTATTTTATTTTTTATCAATGCCACTGTCTTGAAATCTATAGTATTAGTTCTCCAACCTTGTTTCTTTTCTTTAAGATTGTCTTGGCTGTTGTAAGTCCCTTGGATGTCAGAATCAACTTGTTAATTCTCACCAAAAATGAAAAATCCTTGCTGGGGTTTTGTTTGTGAATCTATATGTTAATTTGGGGAGAATTGACATCCTATCAATATTGAATCTTCCAATTAATAAATATAGTATATGTCTACATTTGTTAAGGTCTTTAATTTCTCTCAATGATTTGTTGTAGTTTTCAATGCATATTATATTTGTGCCTGGGTATTTGACATTGTCAGTGGTATTTAATTTTTTTTTTCCAGTTGTTTATTGCTAGAAGTACAATTTTTTTTTTTTTTTTTTGTATATTGTCCTTGTATCTAGCATCTACAGAACACCTACTGTAGATGCTATTTATCAAGTTGGAAGTTCTCATTCGCTAAGATTTTTACATTAATGGGGGCTGAATTTAGCAATTGCATTTTCTGTGTCTTTCGAGAGGATATTTTTTTACTATTATTATCAATGTGGTAAATTATCTTAAGTTTCATACCTTGAACCAACCTTTCATTCCTGAAATAAATCTTACTTGCCCATAAAGTATTAAACTTTTTTAACAATTTCACTGGGTTAGATCTGCTAATGAACTTCTGCATGTATGTTCATGAGAAATATTGGCCCATAATTTTCATTTTATGTCTTTGTTTTGATATCAGTCTTATATTAGCCTCATAAAATGAATTAAGAAGAATTCCCTGTGTTTTTCTATTCACTATGTGTAAGATTAAAGGTTTTCCTTAAATTTGGAAGAATTCACTGGTGAAGGTATCTGGGCCTGAACTTTTCTTGATAGGAAGATTTTAAACTGTGGAATCAATTTACCTCTTCAGATGTTTCAGGTTTTTTGTCTGTTTTGTCCATTTTGGCATGTTTTTAAAAGAATTTGTTTCATCTAAGCTTTCAAATTTAAGAGCATGAAGTTATTAGTGTTATTATGTTTTTAATGTCTGTGGCATCTATAATGATGTTCACGTTTTCATTCTTGATTTTGTTCATTTGTGTTATCCCTCTCATTTTCATCAGTGGTATTGGTAACATTTTTTCTTCTGGGTACTTTCAAAACTTTTTTCTCAGGTTGTGGTTTTGCTTTTTGTTTTCTGTGTTTTCCTTTTTATTTATTATTCTTCAGGTTTGCTGAGCTTGAAACTCTTGTTGAGGCTTTTAATCAGTTAATCAGTTCAGACAATTATTACTCTCCAATCTCTTTTATTCCTCAGACACTCCACTTACATATACGGTAAATCTTTGGACTATGTCCCTTTTGTCTTATACTCACTTCTGTTCTTTCTGTTTTTTTCTACTTCATGTGGATTTTTTTGTTTGTTTTTGACTTGTCTTTCAGTTCATTAATTCTTTTTTCTTTTTAATTTTTTTAATGTTTATTTGTTTTGGAGAGCGGGGGAGGGGGCAAAGAGAGAGGGATACAGAATCTGAAGCAGGCTCCCTGCAGTCAGCACAAAGCCCAATGTGGGACTTCAACCCACTAACCATGAGATCATGACCTGAGCTGAAGTTGGACACTTAACTGACTTAGCCACCCAGGTGCCTCTGAGTTCAGTAATTCTCTTAATTTCCTTCCTTCCTTCCTTCCTTCCTTCCTTCCTTCTTTCTTTCTTTCTTTCTTTCTTTCTTTCTTTCTTTCTTTCTTCTTAGTTTATTTATTTGGTAATCTCTATATCCAATGTGGGGCTCAAAGTCACGGCCCTGAGATCAAGAATCATGTGTTCTTGTGCCTAAGCCAGCCAGGTGCCCTAATTTCTGAATTTCCTCATTTACTGATGTAGGTTGTCTATTTGGTTCTTTTTTACAGATTTCAGTTCTGTTTAATTTCTTTATCTTACCCATTTCCTTATATTTTGGTTGTTTTTAACATTTTAAAACTATTTTAAAGCTATTTTAAATTGTTTGCCAACTTTAATATCTGAATTGTCCATGGTTCTGTTTTCTGGCTTTATCTCTGAGCATATCTAGCATTTTTTTTTAAATTTTTTTTAAATGTTTATTTATTTTTGAGACAGAGAGAGACAGAGCATGAATGGGGGAGGGTCAGAGAGAGAGAGACACACAGAATCTGAAGCAGGCTCCAGGCTCTGAGCTGTCAGCACAGGGCCCAACGCGGGGCTCGAACTCACGGACCGTGAGATCATGACCTGAGCCGAAGTCGGACACTTAACTGACCGAGTCACCCAGGCGCCCCTATCTAGCATTTTTTAATTGGATGATAGATATTGTGTCGAAAACAACCATGGAGGCCAAGGGCAACCACTACCTACATCTAGCCTTCTCATTATATCAGAAAAATTAAAGTGCTTTTCAGGTCTCTTTTACTAACAAATACAATTCTTAGTATACGAGAAATTTTCAGGATAATGTTGGAAATAATTTAAAACATATTTTTATTAAAAGACTGCTTATTTAGAAGAGTGCAAAATTCTCAAAAATTTTATTTAGTAGATTTCAGAGGGCTGTCTTGTCTGTAGTGGTATCTTTTGGCGGTGCTCCATACCCAACATGTGGTCATTTTGTAAACATACTACAGTCTTGGCCACAGAGATTATTGGTTTTAAAAGGAAGGGTCAGGGGTGCCTAGGTGGCACAGTTGGTTGAGTGTCCAACTCTTGGTTTCAGCTCAGGTCATGATCTCACGGTTGGTGAGTTCGAGCCCCACACCGGGATCTGCGCTGATAGCGTGGAGCCTGCTTGGGATTCTGTCTCTCCTCTCTGTCTCTCCTGCACTTGTGCGCACGTTCTCTCTCTCTCTCTCTCTCTCTCAAAAATAAATAAATAAACTTAAAAAAAATAAAAGAAGAAGGAAAGGGCAGATTCCCCAGATGCAAGAATTCAGCTGGAGATGATATACTCTAGGAGCAAAGATGAAGAGGGTTGGGAATGTAACAGACATAATATGGAGCTATTGAAATAAGAATGTTTCCTGACCACGTCACCTGGGTGGCTCAGTCAGTTGAAGGTCCAACTCTTGATTGTGGCTCAGGTCATAATACCAGGGTTATGGAATTGAGCCCAGTGTTGGACTCCACTCATGCTGAGTGTGGACCCCACTTAAGATTCTTTCTCCCTCTGCCCCTCTCCTCTGCTTGTGTGTGTACTCTGTCTCTCAAATTAAAAAAAAGGTGGGGGGGTTCCTTGCTCATTTGACTTGGAAGGTGCAGCACTTGAGATTGTCCCTTTAACCAGGGAAAGACCAGTAGGAGAGACCAGAAAAGGGGACTTTAAAGTGAGAAGTATGGGAGAAGGAGTTGTTTCCAAGTCTTTCTGGATTACTGTTGATTCTTTAGTATATAGCACAGTGCCTGGCACATAATAGATTATGTTGGTCGATTTGAAAAACAAACTAAGAGCTTAATAAATAGTAATAATAATAAAAATATTAAAGGAGTGCTTTCAGGTTTTAAAGAAGAGACATTTGTGGATTACCTTGGTTTTCATTTCCTGAAATATATATATATATACCTTTAGTGGAATGCAGTAAGTGCTAGGGGTAGATGTATCCATTAAGTAATTGACAACAAGGTTCTTTGTCCTGGGTGGTCACTTTTACATATAGTTATTGATAAATTGTTTAATCATCAAGGAGTTTTGTACATAGGTATGTTCACTGCCCTTTATAATGCTCAGTTTATTATATTCCTATATCTAATAAACAAAAAGAACATATTTTATGAAACATTTCAACATCGATCTCAAATTAAGTTACTCCTCTTAAACAATTTAGACATCTATTAGTATTTTAGTATAATGTTCTTTGGGTCATTTTAAACATCTTAAGCACATATCGTGTATACAATTATTACAAATTTTATTACTACACTTACAGTTAAAAGCTATTCTAAAGCATCAGTGATGGATTTAGTCCATTTCTACATTATTTCTATACTTTTTAATTTCTTCCCATTGTTACGCGAATTAATCATCTTCCTAAAGTTTTTGTAATATTGCTGTGTTCGCTTTCCTGGGTTTCAGTTTTCTTAAGATTCATTAATCCCAAAAATCGTCTCAAACTGTGCAAGATTAGAGGATCTGGTTCATCAACGTTAATTCTTGGTCAGGACACAGAACTTGATTGTACAAAACAAGATCATTAAAAACTGTTTAGACAAATGTATATCCAAACTAAAATGTATATGATCAACTTTTAGGAGTTATTTGGAATTTGTATAAAGGTAAAATGATATATATGCAAGGATTTTTTTTAAGTTTATTTTGAGAGAGAGAGTGAGTGTGTGTGCACAAGCAGGGGAGGGGCAGAGAGAGAGGGAGGGAGAGAGAGAATCCCAAGCAGGCTCCGCACTATCAGTGCAGAGCCAGACTTGGAGCTGGAACTCAGGAGCCATCAAATCATGACCTGAGCCAAAATCAAGAGTCAGACATTAAACTGACTGAGCCACCTAGGCACCTCTATACAAGGATATTTATTACAGCATTGTTTGTAATAGTAGAAGACAAGAAACAGTCCCAAATGGTCATGGGCCGCAGATTGGTTAAATAAAAGTGTATCCATTTAATGAAATACAATGTAGCTAAGGAAATTTCAGCTCTGTGGGTACAAGTTACATTCCAGTTCAAGATACATTATGTAAAAGGGCGCCTGGGTGGCTCAGTCGGTTAAGCGGTTAAGCATTTAGCATCTGCAGGTCATGATCTCGTGGTCCGTGAGTTCGTGCCTCGCGTCGGGCTCTGTGCTGACAGCTCAGAGCCTGGATGGAGACTGCTTCAGATTCTGTGTCTCCTTCTCTTTCTGACCCTCCCCCGTTCATGCTCTGTCTCAAAAATAAATGTTAAAAAAAATTTTTTTTTAAGATACATTAAGTAAAAATAGAAATGTGTATAACAGTGTATATAATATGCAATCAGTTGTGTAAAAAAATTATATCTTTGTGTGTAGATGTGTATATATGTATACTATATTCTCCAAGCCCATATTAGATTGCTGAAATCTACTTCAAAGCCTGAGGTCTCTGGAGTAGGGAATAATGAAAGATTTGCCCATTTTTCTCACTGATACCCCTTTTTTATTTGTATTTGTGTGGGATGAACAGAGGGGAATGATCATCTGGGAGCTATGCAGCAAGTGGGATCTTATGTAGCTTCTTTTGCCTTCCCCAGTTCTGCCCTTTTCCAAAAGGATCCCAGAGGAAGACTGATCTTTTTCTGCAAATACCAAAGCCATGGCTCAGGTGAGATGCTGTTTCCTTTTGCTCAAAGAGAGTTATTTTTACCCCTAGTACATGTAAACATTTGCCTTCTTCATCATGATATTTTTGATGTTTAAAAAAAAAAAAACTTTTTCAGACAGTTTAGTTAAAAGCTGTGCTAAAGTTCTCTTAACCTTGCTCTAAAGAGAAAGATCTTCAATAAGTCAATTCAAAAATTTCTCTCTTGGTGGAGATATTTATAGAAAAAAGAATTGGTTCTATAACCATTGTTGGAAAAAAGAAACAAGGTCTGGTTAAAGATTTTTATACTCTCAGATTACGGGTAACGGTTAAGGGCCAGCCAAGTTGTTGGTTAACAAGTTTCTGTGAAGAGGTCTTAATCAGATTATAAATCCTTCAGAAAATTCTTATGGATTCCATCAAGAATCCTTGTTGGTTCTCACAAAGAGATTGTTAATCACATAATGTAAAAATGGTCTGATTGAGGCCAGGCTCCAAAAAAAAAAACTTTTACATGGTCCATTCTGGAACCTGACCCTCATTTCTTCATAAAAACCCAGTGTCCTTCCCAGTTAGTTCCCTCTTCTTTTAAGCAACGTTTACAAATTCATTTAGTAAGTCCTTCAGATCTTCTGTCTTAGACTTCTGCCAAAAAGAATAGAAATGTGTTCCCCATTTGTTAATGAATCTAATATGCTTGGACAGTGATTTGATGAGATGGAGATGAATAATTAGGGGCACCTCATAGGGAAAAGGCCTGATCATCACAGACCTAGGGTTTCCAAGAAGAAAATATGTGGAATGGTTTTGTTTGATATCATTCTTAGTACATGGAAGATCTCCTGGTGTATGAGCCTTTCAGGTTTGGGGGTATGACTCATAGTACAAAGCTCTGACACCTATATCTTAACAGATCATCCATAATAAATAGACTTCAGTAATGCCATTGTGTGAATTTGGGTCATTTTCTGTCACCTTCCTATATCTCAGGAACAAAGGGAATTTACTGTTGAGCAATGGGTAGTTATAAGTAAAATTGGGCCAGTATTAGGGATTTAAAAATTACTTTAACATCAATATCTGAAAACAAAAGAAAACTTGTTTTATATCCATGTGATAGAATATTATTCAGTGAAAAAAATATGCTAATGAAAAGAATTTATTAAGGTGCACCTGGCTGGCTTAGTCAGAGGAGCTCTTGATCTTGGGGTTGTGAGTTCAAGCCCCATGTTGAGTATGGAGATTGCCTAAATAAATTAAAAAAAATTTTTTTTATTCTTAAAAAATAAATTGTTGTAACAAGGAATTAACTCTTACTATATAATAGTGTGACATGAGAAAGGATCAGTCTTGAATTTTATGCAAATTTAATTTTCTAAGATAAAATATTTTTTAAAGTCATTTTACACATTTTGCAAGTAAAGTAGTGCTATTCTAATCTTGCCCCATCACCCACTCCCAAAAGGTGATTGCCCTCAACTGTCTTGAATATGGTTTAATTGCTATCTTTTGATGAATCAATTTTACTCTCTTGACTTACTACAAAGTGGAAGGGACATTGTATATTCTTGTATCGCACCCTTCATTTCCTCTGATAGTTATTAATCATATTACAATTTTTTTTGTCAAATCAGTAGTGTACACAATATTATGACTGCAAATATTGCTTACTGATGAGCCAGCTCATAGCTCCATTCTATTACAGCCTTTCATTTTTCCTGCGGTTAATTGCTTTTTTTCCCCCCATTTCCTTCATTGTCCATTTTTTCCATCTGATCAAACACATTAATTCGTTTTGAGTATGGAGACAGCCATCTCCATTCCCTTTTTCACCCTGCTCCCACCTGATCCTGTTACTCTCTAGACTACTGCATAGTTTTGCCAAGGCTTCCATTTTTGTGGTTTTCCTGAGATTTTCCTTCACTGTTCTCCTGTGTTAATTCACCTATTTCTTGAATACTACGTCTTGTTCTTTTCTGGTTTACTTCCTTCTTTTTGGTGGAGCACATCTTCTGGTACTTTCCTAAGAAATTATGAGGTCCTTTTAGGTCTAGAAATGTCTTTTTTCAACCCTCACAACAGAATGATAGTTTAGTTATGGAATGTAGGTGAGAATTTCTTTTCTCTATCAGCATATTGAAGAATTATTCTTACCATTTCTTGTTTTTAGTAGTGTTCTTGAGAACCTCATTGCCTCTCTGATTCTTGATGTCTTTTATATGATCTGCTCTCCTCTGGATGGTTTTAATGTCTTCTCTTTATCCCTTATTCTGAAATTTTACTCTTAGCTACTTGGGAAAAGAAGAGAAAGAAGCTCACATGTGTTGGTGACTTACTGTATGGCAAGTAGAGAAAAAAAGCTTATATGTACTGAATGGCAAGGATTATGCTAGCCATTTGTATATACTATTTCACTTAATTGGGATGCCCCTCTTAGCTGGATTTTGTACCTTCCTAATTTTGTCTGGGGGAAACAGAATAAACATGGAAACACAAGATTCAGTCCTGCTTATTTGTTTACGGTCCTCCACTTGCGTCCGAAACATCCAGCCCCACTCTATATGCTTGCTATTTTTCACTTCTCCCTTTATTCTTTTCTTCTCTCTTTCCTTCACCAAAAACAAAACAAAAACAAAAATATAAAACATTTCTTTTTATTAATCAAGTCATATACATGGTTGTTGTTCCAGGAGTCAGTGATGTTCAGTGATGTGTCCATAGACTTCTCTCAGGAGGAGTGGGAATGCCTGAATGATGATCAGAAAGATTTATACAGAGATGTGATGTTGGAGAATTACAGCCACCTGGTTTCAATGGGTAAGGACGTCTGTCCATAATCAGATTCTGCCGTCAGAAGCTCTATTTTCTCCCATGTGAAATACCTGCCTTTCAAGTAGGTATTTCTACATCCTTTTCTTAGAAGAATGTTTTTAATATTGTAGTGTTAGAACAAAGAAGCTACACTGAGTTATGGGGGAGTTTCAAGTCCTATGTTGTTTCATAAATCTGATATACCTTTCTTTGACCTTTTCTTAATGAAGGGACTGAATTTGAATACTGGTATATTCTCATCATAAACTTATCTCCTTACTTCTTTTATAAGCAGGACATTCTGTTTCTAAACCAGATGTGATCTCCTTTTTGGAGCAGGGGAAGGAGCCCTGGTTGGTTGACAGAGAACTAACAAGAGACCAGTGGCCAGGTAAGTGAAGCTCGTCAGGTAATTACTCAGTTGGTCATTGGAGAGACTGCACCTTTGAGGTGCTCTCTGGGAATCTCCCCTTAGGCCTATTGTACAAAAGTAAGCCTTTCAGCATGAACTTTCAAATGACCTTACCTTTTCCTCTTACTTAACACACTCTACCTGCTTTTCTTCGCTTATACTTCTTTCCATTTCCTCTTGTAATTGCCCAATTCTAACCAGCCAGTGCCCTCCTCTACACTCTCTAATAATATTCCTTTCTATCCATATTTTGGATCTAATTTCTTATCACTTTCTCATCCTCTTTTGTATTTAGTCTTAAAGAAGCATCACTGTCTCCTGACTTTTTTTTTTTTTTTTTTTTTTTTTTTTTTACATTGCCAAAGACTTATTTTCTTTAGGGTGTTTTAGATGAAGTAGCTCATACAGTCATTGATTCATTCATACTTAGAACAAACATTTACTGATTTTTGAATGTGTGAGGTACTCTCAGAGGTACTGCAGAGATTAAAAAAAAAGAATAACCAATTTCAGAATTTATAGCTTAATAGGAGTACTAGAACACACCTATATATATAGCTTCTATAAAGTAGAACCATCATAAAAGAGGCTAAAGTAGGGAGCTCAGAAAAAATGAGGGCTAAGGATATAGAAGAGAAGTTGATCCACACAGATACTATATCCACATAGATACATGAGCGTGCATGTTGTTAACTTTAGATAGAATGTTGGAAATAAAGGCTCTGTACCTCCATTGAGAACTTAAAGCTAGCAAAGATAAACAAAACTTGATATGAACGAGTTAAAACAGGACAGCACATTGATTCATTCAGTATATGTTTATTGAGTACCTGTTGTATGCCCAGCACTATTCTTAACACTGATATTACAGCAGTGAACAGAACATGCAAAATCTCTATCCCTGGACCTTACCTTCTAGTGCTGAGAGAGATATAAAAATAAATGAATATATAGGTCATGTAACAGTGCTAATAAGAAAAACAAAGTAGAAGAAGAGCGTAGAGGATACTATCTTATATGATGGGGTAAGACTAACTTTTCCAGTTAAGTGACATTTGGACAGAAACGTGAAGAAGTACAACAGTAAATCATTGTATGTGGTTAGTGGAAGGAAGAACATTACAGAAGCCAAACATTCCAGGGTCCTGAAGCAGGTGTGCATTGGCTGTGTTCAGGGAGCAGGAGCCAGGAGGCCAGTGCTTTATCTTATCCTGGTTGGTCAAGTATTTTCAAATAAACTGGAGATTTGACGTCATTTCACCTTTGTATAATCTCAATTTGTAGTTGTAAAAAATATAGACTTTTTTTTCCCTTACACAATTTTAATGCCATTATCATCTCTAATAAATTTTACAATTTCTTGGTATACTGGATTGTTTTCATGTCATTATAGTGAGTACTAGTGAGAGTGGACATTTTCATCTTAATGGTGCTCTTTAACTTGTTCACTACTAAATTTTGCCCTTTTTACCTATTACTATCCTTATTTTTTCAAATTTTATGGACTTTATGTAATAAGAATGTCTATGTACCCATTTCCAGAAGGTGCTTTTACTTTTTAATTTTAATTTGCATTGGTGTCTTTAATGTGTATGTTGTAATGTGTTTGTAGTCAGCTCCTTAAATGATTATTGTGACGAATTTTATAAATTTTTGTTGTTTTTTAGTTTTCTGCGATTTGTTTTATACCATTTAAATCCATTTTTAGTTTCTTTTTCAATAAAGTATAAATTAAGAGTCCAAATCCATTAACCTCCCTCCCCGCTACACGCACGCACACACACAATTTAGCACCCTTTCATCATTTAGCTTACTTCATCTTTGTTTTATCTGCCTGTTCAATAACAAGTTCTGATTTATGTTAGTTTGTATGTCAGCTTCTTTTTCTTGTATCTGTCTGTCTACTTATGCCTACGGAGATAGATATGCCTAGCAGAAGTTAATATATTGTCATTCTTTTTATTGGAAATTATTAAAAATAATGTAACAAACTGCAGGTGGACATTTAAACAGTTATGAAATGAACTTTCATGTAACCATTACCCAGGTAAAAAACTACAACACTACCAGCACAGATCTCTTTGTGTCCACAAGATCTTTGTGTCCTTTCATAGTTTTACTAAGAGTGCCATCCACAATATATGGTTTAGTTTCAGTTGGGTGTGAATTTTATAGACATGTAATCATACTATAATATGTATTATTTTATGCCTTGCCTTTTTTTTTTTTTAATGTTTATTTATTTTTGAGAGACAGAGAGAAACACTGTGAGCAGGGGAGGGCCAGAGAGAGAGGGAGACACAGAATCTGAAGCAGGCTCCAGGCTCTGAGCTGTCAGCACAGACCCCGACGCAGGGCTCGAACTCACAAACCACAAGATCATGCCCTCAGCTGAAGTCGGGTGCTTAACCTACTGAGCTACCCAGGTGCCCCTAATTGCTCTTACTTTTATAAAAAGTCCTGATCTCTGGTGAGAGAACTCTCCACCCTTTCCTTCAGAAGTGCTTGGTTTTACTTTGTCTTCCATATGAATTAAAAAATTTACATTAAGTAAAGTTTCATTAAAAATGTCTTTTTCAACATCCATCCATGAATAAAACTCTCAACAAAGTGGGTATATAGGGGAATGTACCTCAGCGTAATAAAGTCCATATATGTAAGCCTATAGCTGACATACTCAACTGAAAGCTTTTCTAAGATCAGGAATAAGACAAGGATGCCTACTCTCACCACTTATGAAACAGTACTAGAAGCCTTAGAATAATTAGACAAGAAAAAGAAAGAAAAGGCATCTAAATTAGAAAGGAAGAAATAAAACCATCTATGTTTGCAGATGACATGATATTATATATACAAAACTTTAAAGACTCCACTACAAACTATTAAAATTAATAAATGAATTCAGTGAAGGTCCAGGATACAAAATCAATATATAAAAATCAGTTGCAGGGACACCTGAGTGTCTCAGTCTGTTAAGCATCTGATTCTGGATTTTGGCTCAGGTCATGATCTCACAATTCGTGGAATCGAGCCACATGTTGGACTCTGGGCTGACAGCACGGAGCCCGGTTGGAATTATCTTACTCTCTCTCTGCCCCTGTGCCACTTGCGAGCTCTAGCTCTAAATAAATAAATAAATAAATAAATAAATAAATAAATAAACAAACGGTTGCATTTCTATACACTAACAATGAACATTCAGAAGAGAAATTGAGAAAATCCCTTTTACAATTGCATCAAAAAGAATAAAATACCTAGGAATAAATTTAGCCAATGAGGTGAAAGACCTGTACACTGAAAACTATAAGACGTTGATGAAAGAAATGGAAAAACACAAATAAATAGACACTACCCAAAACAAGTTACAGATTCAATGCAATCCCTATCAAAATTCCAGTGGTGCCTTTTATAGAAATAGAACAATCATAAAATTGTCTAGAACCATGAAAGATGCAAATAGCCAAAACAGTCTTGGAGGCATCACACTTCCTGATTTCAAACTATATTAAAAGGTATAAAAATCAAAACAGTATGGTATTGGCATAAAAACGGATGCATCAATCAATGGAACAAAATAGAGAGCCCAGAATTAAACCCACATATATATGGTTAATTAATTTTTAACAACGAATCCAAGAATATACAGTGGGGAAAGGACAGTCTCTTCAATAAATGGTTTTGGGAAAACTGGACAGCCACATATGAAAGAATGAAACTGGACCACTATCTTACATCATATACAAAAATCAGCCCAAAATGGATTAAGGACCTGAACATAAATAAGACTTGAAACCACAAAATTCCTAGAAGAAAATGTAGGCAGTAAGCTCTTAGATCCTTGGCAATTTTTTGGATTTGACAACAAAATAAAGACAGCGAAAGCAAAAATAAATGAGTGGGACTACATCAAACTCAAAATCTGCACAGCAAAGGAAATGGTCAACAAAATGAAAAGACAACCTACAGAATGGGAGAAAATGTATGCAAATCATATATCTGATAAGGAGCTAATATATAAAATATATATACAGAATCTAAACTACATAGCAAACATTCCAATTAAAATATAGAAGATATAAAAGAAATGGAAATTTTAGAACTAGAAAATATAGTGGCCAAAATTTTTAAAACTGCATAAGCTCAATAGAATGGAAATAACAGAGAAAAATTGGTGAACTTAAAGATGAGCCAAACTAGTTCACATAAATACCAGAATAAAGATCAAAAACTTAAAAAGAATCTATAGCTTCAGGGACATGTGAGACAACAGAGTTTTAACATTCATGTCCTTGAAGTCCCAGAAGGAGAAAGTTCAGGACTGGAAAAAGCATTTGAAGAAATAATGGCTTACCAAATTTGGTGAAAGATGTATCAGTTCAAAAGGCTCAGCCACCCCAAACAAGATAAACACAAATCCATACCCAGACACATCATAATCAAATTGCTGCAAATGGATGACCAAAAAGGTAATGAAAGAACCACAGAAAAATAATGCATTACTTATAGGGAAACAATTATTTGAATGACTGGATTTCTCTCTTTGTAAACCATGGAGGCCAGAATAAAGTGGAATAAAATTTTATTGTGCTAAAAAACTGTTAACCCAGATTTACAAATCCAGCAAAAACCTACCAGGAATGAAGGTGAAATTAAGAAAGGCAATACCGTAAATGTAGATGGCAACTGAGACTCGCTTGAAGGTCCCTATGAGATATGACAGTGGTGGGAAGACTGGCTAATGAGACAATTTATATACCATGTTAGAGGGGTAAGCACTAGTTAAGTCTAGGAGACAGTTGTCTGTGCCAATTCTGGCCCAGTGCTTCCACATAATGTCATTCAAGGAAAGTCAGAAATCCAGACTTTCATATTAAATCTGATAGCTCAATGTTGATAACTAATTCAAAACTTTAGAAAATTTGTTGGGGGCAACATCAAACAAATATGTAAGATACAACCTGATTCATCAGATTTTTACTTCTGTGGAGTTTTCTTTTTCTTTCTTTTTTTTTTAACCTCAGAAATTCTACCAAGGTACATCTGGTTAAAACTCCTCATAAATTGTGCTCAACACAGAAGGGAACTTCTTTTTACTCAGAGGTTTCTTCAACCCTGGAAATTAGTTTTGTTGTTAGCTCTGCATCACCAAGTTCTCCTTCCAGAACTCATATCTTACATTTATTTTATTGCCCATATAATTTTCCTTTCCTATGACTCCCACCACTTTTTTGTCACCTTTTCTATCTTTTCCCCTCTGAGAATTTTTTTTCATGAATTCTAGTTTTCATGATGATTGACTTTTCACTGTGGAATTTGAAGATTTAGTTTATACCTTTTTTCACCCTCCAAATATAATTATATCACAATTTTTAAAGTATTATTCAGCTTGCTTCATGACAATGAAATGGCTTTCATTTCTGAGCTCTGTAGTCACATTTCACTTCTTTTAGGACTTGTTCTTTTCTATGCAGTTAATCCTTGTCTTAATTGAGAATTGCTGAGTTTTCTGAGTATCTCTCATTAATCTAACTCTCTTCAGACACATCAGGTAACTGGTTTATTTTTTAAGAGACATTTCTCCTCTAACCCTCTGTTCTGCCCCAGTTGAGACATACATAGCTATCATTTTAGAATTTCTCTTCATTATCATCCCATTGATTCCCTTTACCATGTTCCTTTGAATTTCTTTTGATTCTCTATGTGGATATCTTGGATACCTTTGTCTTGATTGTTGGATCTCTTTCCTTCCTCTTTCTTGGTTTATCCCTTCATTATTCTGACACACACCTTCCAAAAGCAACCAAGGAAAGTATGCAAGAAAAATAGTGTATTTTGTGGGGGTGCCTGGCTGGCTCAGTCGGTGGTGCATGAAACTCTTGATCTCAGAGTTGTAAGTTGGAGCCCCATATTGGGTGTAGAGATAATTTTAAAAAATAAAATCTTTAAAAACAGAAGTGTATTTTCTGAATCCTTATATGTCTGAAAATGTTTCCCATTCACCCTTCAATTTCACTGATAGTTTGGAGATGTAATTTTAGGTTGAAAAACTGAAATTCAAAGTTTTGAAGGCATTGCTCCACAGATTTTTAAAATCTAGCATCTAGTGTTGTTCAGAAATCCAAAACTCATTCAGGTTCTTAATTATTTCATGTGATCTATTTAATGTCTTTGGAAGCTTTTAGAATTTATCTTTATTTATAATATGCTAATATTTCAAGTAGAGATAGCATGATGTTGATTTTATTCTTTCATTTGGGCACTCACTGAGACATTTCATTCTGGAAACAAAAATCTCTGAAATTTTCTTGTATTATTTGCTTGATTATTTATTCTATGTTGTCTTCTCTATTCTCTGTGTTTCAAACTTTGAATGTTTGCTTTTTTTTTTTTTAATGTTTGTTTATTTTGAGAGAGAGAGAGAGAGAGAGAGATCTCCCACGCGTTTGCTCAAGCAAGGAAGGGGAAGAGAAAGAGAAAGAGAATCCCAAGCAGGCTCTGCACTGCCAGGGCAGAGCCCAATGCAGGGCTTGAACCCACGAACAGTGAGATCATGACCTGAGCCTAAACCAAGAGTCAGACACTTAACCAACTGAGCCACCCTGATGCCCCTGTTCACTTTTTATTTCTAGTGTCTGGCACCATGTCTGACACATTTAATGGGCTCATTAACTTTTTTGAATGAACACTCATAATTCAGATCTTAAATTTCTTGTCTTAGCTCTAAAATTATTTTTTTTTATTATATTTTATTTCTTCTTATACTTTCTGTGAGAATTTATTAAGTTCTAATTCTCATATTAATTTTTATAAAAGATTTTTCTTTCAGTATTTTTTCTGACATTATTCTCTTATGAGATATGTATTATATATTTTTGGAAGCATTCTTTTGAATTTTTCTCCATTGGTTGTCTTTCCCGAGTTTTTTTTTTTTTTCCCTTTGTCCATTTTAATCTCTCATGTATAAGATTTTCCTGAAACTACTAGTGATTTAAGGCTGTCTGCCCATATAAAACTGTGGTATTAAAAAGCTGATATGAGGGTGCCTGGGTGGTCCAGTCAGTTAAGCATTGGACTCTTGATTTCCTCTCAGGTCATGATCACACAGTTCATAGGCTTGAGCTGTGCATCAGACTCCACTCTGACAGCACAGAGCCTGATTGGGATTCTCTCTCCCTCTCTCTGCCCTGCTTGCACACACTCTCTAAAAATAAAAACTTTTTTTTTTAAATTAAAATATATATTTTTAAAAAGCTGGCTTGACCTCTCATTTGTGTATGAAGAAGTGTATATTTATTGGTGGTAGTCACTGTAGAGTGATCTTCCTAGAATAGTTCGTTGGCTGATACCACCTATCAGATATTTTCTCTTGGACTGGTTTTCTCCAGAATTGAATCCTCTGCTTTCTTTCTGGGAGTCAATAAAATGAGCTTGACTGCCAGATTCTGAAAGTTTACTGAGTTGTATGTATCAGGTGTATGGGGTAGGTTTGAGATTCTGGGGTCTGTTTCGTACAGACTTCAATTAATCTTAACTTTTTGCAGCCCCTCCTGCACCCTGCTTTCAAAGGTACCTGTTGACTGCAGTTCTTAGAAATAATGATTCTACAGTAAGACTTATCTATAACCTGAGTTTCAGTGTGTTTATGGTTAACAAATTATTTGTTACCATTACATCTACGGTGGCTTCAAAAATTTTGTTGCTGCTCTTTCCTCTCCTATTCTTTGTCTTTGTGGAGTTTCTTCTTTCATTTAATCTCATCACTATCACTTTAGTGGGACTTCATGAAGGAACAGTAATAAATGCATATATTCACTGTGCTGTGTTTGAAAAGAGTGTGTCCTTCTAGAGGAATTTTTTAAGGAGTATACATTTAAATACTTGCTTATTGAGTCAGTTAATAAATATTTGTTGATCTTCCAGTATATACCAGATACTGTGCTTAGAGTTAGGTACACACTGATGAAGACTATGGACATTTCCTTCACAGAACTTAACACCTATTCAGTGAAAAAGATAGTAAGTGAAGCTAAGTCAATATATAATTACAAATTATGAAAATCCTGTTAAGGAGAACAACAGAGTGCTTAAAGTGTGACTACAAGGAGAGTATAATTTGGTCATGCAGCCAGGAAAGGCCTCAAAAAGTATGCCCTTTAAGTGCAGATTTGGAAAATGGGTAATAGTTACCAAGGCCAAGAGTAAACAACAACAACAAAACCACCTACTAGACATAAGGAAAAGTACCTGAAAAGACTATTAAGAGGGACTAAAAGCTGAGAGCATTTGAAGAACTGCAAAATAGGGCCAGCGTGGATGGAGCTTAGCAACCAAAAGGGAGCATAGCCTGAGATTTGTCTGAAGTGGCAGGCAGCAATTAGATCATTCAGAGCTTTGTATACCTTGTTCAAGAGTTTGGCTTTTGTTGTAAGAGAACTGCCATTAAGGATGGATTCAAGATTGCCTACCTCAGGTGGGGAAACTAGATAAGGAAGACACGATCCTGATAGTTCAAAGAGATACGTGTATTAGATATTGAAGATAGGAAGAGTGTTAAGATATATTTAGGAGCAAGATTAGGCAGTATTTGCTGAATAATTATATGAGAGAAAGAGAAAAGATGGTACTAGAATACTTTTCACTTTTTTGGCTTGAGATTTTCCCATAGTGTGGTCTTCAAAACACTGCACTTGCCTAATATCCCCATTTTAATATAGAAATTATTTTGTATTATCTCTCAAATATTAAACATTTATGCCAAATACTTCTCATATATTATTTACAGTTCCCCCAATGATTATAAGAGTAGACAGAGAATTGAGGGCTAAGAAAAATGAACTACTTTGCCCAAGAAAACAAAGCTTGTAATTAGCTGTGTGTTCAAAAATTCACAACTGATTCTGATAACTGATTTCTCAATAGCAGAACACTGCTTTTATATCCTCTACCTTCTCTTTAAACCTACAAATGCTCTTCCTGTCAGTTGGTCATCACTACTATAGTGTTTATGTTCTTTTTAAGTCCTTTCCTCTTTTCTCCTAAGATCAGCATCACAGAGTTCCAAGCCAAAAACTGTTTTTATCAAACTCCAAACATATTCCATATTTAGCCACAAAAGAATCCTCACTGTCTGCCACTCATGCTAGATTTATTCATTCCTGCCATCTGGATTGCCACTCTCAATTTCCTTATTTGTTAAAGAGACCCTGGGTTTCCAGTTACAGAATTGAGGACAGTGCTGTCTAATAAAACTTTCAGTGATGATGTGGAAATGTTCTATGTCTGTAATTTCCAACACTAACCACAATTGGCTATTGAACACTGGAAATTACAGTGCTATTGAATTAAATTTGAATTTTTATATAATCTTAATTATGTTAAATTTAAATAGATACATATGCTCATGGATACTGTAATGGACAACATAGATCTAACTGGGAACTGGCAAACCATTTTCCTAAAAGACCAGATAATAAATATCTTAAATTTATAGTCGATGTGGTCTCTGTTGCATCTACTCACTTCTGCCATTGTAGCTCAAAAGCAGTCATAGACAATATGTAAACAAATAAGTGTAGCTATGTTCCAATAAAACTTTACTTATAAAAATTGTTACAGTGCTGCAGGCCATAGTTTGCCAACCCCTGGGAATGTTATCTTATTTAATCCTGATAATAACTCTATTAAGTAGGTAATCATTTCCCTTATTTTGTAGTTCATGTTGTGGGGTGCTCTTACAGGTATGTGTGCATATGCTCTGAAGTTTTGTATGTGTATTTATGATTAGAGTCATTTTGTAACAAGGGAGATAAGACTAAGTTTTCTGTATGTTCAGCAAGCTCCCCTAAATAACTCTGATCAATAGCAATGTTTGGAAATCATTGGCTTACTTACTGCCCTCATCTTACTATATGATCTGTCCTTATTCTCATCTATTTTTTTTCAAGTTTGGTTTAATTCTCCCATTTTAACTGAAGTTTTATTTCTCCCAAACAAAAAATATGAGTGATTACTTTCATATTTTCTTTCAGTCCTGGAATCAAGATGTGAGACCAAGAAATTATTTCTGAAGAAGGAGATTTATGAAATAGAGTCAGCGCAGTGGGAGTTAATGGAAAGACTTACAAGACATGACCTTCAGTGCTCTAGTTTCAGAGATGATTGGGAATGTAATGGCCAGTTTGAGAAACAACATGGCTCTCAGGAGCGACACTTTGGTCAACTGATATTCACCCATGAAGGCATGCCTACATTCAGTCAGCATCCATCCTTTACATTACAGCAAATCATCAATAATAAAGAGAAATACTGTGGAACTAAGGAATATAGGAAAGCCTTTAGACATGACTCACAGCTTACTACACATCAAATAATTCATACCATTGAGAAGCCCTATGAATGTAAGGAATGTGGAAAAGCCTTTAGACATCCCTCAAGACTCAGTCATCATCAGAAAATTCATACTGGCAAGAAACCCTTTGAATGTAAGGAATGTGGGAAAACATTTATTTGTGGTTCAGACCTTACTCGACATCACAGAATTCACACTGGTGAGAAACCCTACGAATGTAAGGAATGTGGAAAGGCCTTTAGTAGTGGCTCAAACTTCACTCGACATCAGAGAATTCACACTGGTGAAAAGCCCTATGAATGTAAAGAATGTGGGAAGGCCTTTAGTAGTGGCTCGAACTTTACTCAACATCAAAGAATTCATACAGGGGAGAAACCCTATGAATGTAAGGAATGTGGCAATGCCTTTAGTCAGAGCTCACAACTTATCAAACATCAGAGAATTCATACAGGTGAGAAACCCTATGAATGTAAGGAATGTGAAAAGGCTTTTCGTTCTGGTTCAGATCTTACTAGACATCAGAGAATTCATACTGGTGAGAAGCCCTATGAGTGTAAGATATGTGGGAAAGCCTATTCTCAGAGTTCACAACTTATTAGTCATCATAGAATTCATACTGGTGAGAAACCCTATGAATATAGAGAATGTGGGAAGACATTTAATTATGGCTCACAACTTATTCAGCATCAAAATTTGTACTGGTGATAAACCATAGAAGGTCTGAAATCTGTAGGAAGGCTTTTAATTACAGTTCAATTATTCAACATTAGAGAATTTGTCTTGATAATAATCCCTTTAAATAGAATAATGTAGAAACATCTTATTTGTTGACTCCAGCTTATTCAGCCTGAGAAAAATCATGTAGGAGAAACACCCTATGAGTAGAATATATTTTGGAAGTCCTTTAATAAAAGCTTATATTTCTTTTGACATCAGATAATTCAAGCTAGCAAATACTGAAAATCACAGCACTTTTGACACCTTTCTAACCTTATTTTAAACCTCAGAATTCATGATGAAATATAATCCTGACATTTTTGTTTTTCCCCCTAATTTGTCTATACTTGTTATATTCTTAATATTTTAACCCATCTTAAATTTATATGACTATAAAGCCCACCTGTTTCCATCACAGTTTGTAAAATACCTTTAATACCTGGAATAAGTGACCTCTTTATTCAAAGATGGCTTATTCTTTTTGTTATTTACAAAACTTCAGATTTATTGTAAAAACATTGACGAACAACTTTCCACACAGTAAATAGAGATCCCTTCATAGCTTCTTGGTGTTTCCATATGTTGGTGTGATATCATTTTATCAAATTCCTACTGATAGACATTTCCCAGAGTTTCTGCCATTACACAGAGTACCCTAATGGAAATTCTCCACAGGCATATCTTTATATCATGTATTTTAATTGCAGAAATAGTGCATGAACATATTTTCCTTTTAAAAGATTTAAACATTACAAATAAGGCAGATACACTCTCTGACTGTCATCCTTGTATCCATTTCCCTTTCTGAAGGATAGTCATTATCTGTTTAGTATTTATGCTTCCTGACCATTTTTCTACGTTTTTATACATATTTGTCTCAGTGGAAACTAAAACGGGATAATGATAATACCTACCTCAAAATTTTGTGTGAGGATCAAATAAATTAAGATGCATAAAGTGCTTAGAATTCTGCCTGTCATATAATAAATATTTGCTGAATGTTGGTCATTATTTTATTCATCATTGCCATTAGTATTATTTGCTGAAAAACAGTTTCTGCAGATCTTGCTGAACGTCAGGCAGGATATATAGTCGAAGAAAGACACAGGGTAATGAATTCAGAAAATTTTCCATCATCACTTCCTATGAAACATGAAATTATCCTAGGTGTTGATGGGGAAAGTAATGTGTGGAAAGGACTTTATTCAGACTAGCATCCTTTTTGCTACATCACGCAATACCTAATGTAAAAACAAGAATGTAGACAAACCATTTGCAACATGGATGAAAAATGAAAAAGTGTGAAAAGAAACAGTATTATGTTTGAAAAATGAATACACACACAAAGAGAAACCTTATAGTTAATGATTTAAAATGTTATTGTAGGAGTGCCTGGTTGGCTCAGTTGGTGTAGCATGTGACTCTTGGTCTCGAGGTTGTAAGTTCAAGCCCCACATTGAGTGTAGAGATTACTTAAAATATTTAATAAAATGTTAAATACAGTGCTTTCTGGTATATTTGAAAACCTAAACAAAATTATTTTTTTAGGAAAATAAAAATGAATACAGTATTGACTCAGAACTCTCAGAAGCCTCATAATCATAAAAACACAGAAAAGGGGAAATTTAGTGTGATATAGTAGCTATTACTACTAATAAAGCACCAAACCAAAAATTTTTTTCAGGCAAAACATTATCAAGTATCTAAGGAATTGTTATATAGAGGTAGACATCTCATAACCACCCAAATATAACCTTGATGTTAGAATAATATTAGGACACCTAAAAACGGAAGCTCATTTTTAGTATCCATGAAGATATATGTGAGCATACTAAAGAAACTAGCAAACAGTGGTACCTATTAAAATAATACAAATGAACCTGGTTGCAGCAGTAGCTAAGGAGGATACCCAGTGCCCAGTTCTAACTAACTGATGTGAGGAAATGCAGGCCTCATTTTGCCAGCTCTTGTGACTTTTCTAGAGTCTGGATCTTTTTTTTTTTTTTTTTTTTTCCAGTGTGTGATAGCTCTTGATTTTTATTTATTTTAATGTTTATTTTTGAGAGAGTGCAAATGAGGGAGGGGCAGAGAAGGGGGACCGAGGATCCAACGTGGATTCTATGCTGATAGGCTGACAGCAGTGAGCCTGGAGCTTGGGGCTTGAACCCATGAACGGCGAGATCATGACTTGAGCCAAAGTCAGACACCCAACTGACTGAGCTACCCAGGTGCCCTAATAGCTCTTGATTTTTAAATGGTAGCTCAGATTTATCTTTAAAGACACCATGAGTACCAAAGATGTATTGACTGCACAAATAGGCCATAAGTTCCTTTTGTTCTGGATCCTAAAGCTGTGGATGTGCAGAAGGCTTGGAGGAGGAGTTTTTAATAGTGCAAATCCCTTAAATATTTAATATTTAAAATATTTCTAGAGATAACTAGCTAAACTCCAAGTGTAAGGATTTTTTTTAAAAGACTTATTCCACCCCCATATTTTCTACATGCAGTTCTTTCTTTATTCTAAGCATCATGTCAAATTTAAAAATTGGGTCTATTTTATATGTAACAACAATATCCTATTGTTGATAAATATATACACATACAACTGAAAATTTTTAAGTGGCCTATGAAGAGGAAAAATAGCCTGACCATCACATTTTTGCACTAGCAGCAAACATGTCATTGGAATTCTGTATTGTGTCCTAGATGAAAAGTTAGCAGACTTTCCATAAAGGGCCAGATAGTAAATATTTTAGCCCTGTGAGCCGTACTATTTCTGTAGCAACTACTTAATTCTGCCATTGTGGAAGAGTGTGGAAGGCTACTAAAAGTCTTAGATTAAGAATCCTGAAGTTAAGCAAATGTCCCACATTTTAGCTTTGTTTAGGTAGATTAGTGTTTTGAAATAGATCTTTTCTATGCCTCAATTTTCATGCTCAGCAAGCAGCTTCCTGCATTGGATGGATTCCATTCTTGGAAGGAAATTCCCATATACCCAAAATTACAGGTCTGTTCTTCCATTCCTCACTTTCTTTTTTCTTAGATCCCATGTTAGTAGGTTAGGGTTTTTTTTTAAAACATTGAGTTATTTTGTTCCAGGCTTATGCCTGTAAAATATTTTATAATCAACTTAAGAAAAGTGGAATGAGCAACATAGGCATTTAAGTCATTCATTAAGTTCTTCATCTAAAATTATAGAGGAAATGGGATGCCTGGCTAGCTCGATGGGAAGAGCATTCGACTCTTGACCTCAGGGCTATGAGTTCGAGCCCCACGTTGGGTAGGGAAATTACTAAAAGAAATAAAAACTTTTAAAAAATAAAATGAAATAAAATTTCAGAGGTAATGCATTTGCGTTCAAACCAATGAAGCAATACTAAAAAAAAAGCTATGCCTTTTGCTATTCCTCACTCCCTCTCTGCTGATTTACTTCTGAGTAATGTTCAAACCTTGTGTATATCCCCCATATATTTCTTTATGTTTAAATGTTAACACAAATCAGTATATTTTTACCAAAAAATATGGATGGTTTAAACATGCCTTTTAAATTTTGAATTTCCCTAGTCAGTAAATGATGATTTAACTTATTTTTTTTAATGGTTACAGTATATTTTATACCCAAGTATGTTTGTACCAATACCAACTCAACTATTCATGCAATATTTCAGACTGTTTCCTCTCTGCTGTTTGAAAGTAGTGCTTCATTCAGGGCACCTGGATGGCTCAGTCGGTTAAGCGTCTGACTCTTGTTTTTGGCTCAGGTCATGATCTCATGGTTTGTGAGTTTGAGCCCTGAGTCAGTCTCTACACTGACAGCGTGGATCCTGCTTGGGATTCATTCTCTCCTCTCTCTCTCTCTCTCTCTCTCTCTCTCTCTCTCTCTCTCTCTCTGCCCCTCCCCTGCGTGTGCGCTCTCTCTCAAACTTTTTTTTTTTTTTAAGTTTATTTATTTTGAGAGAGTACAAGCAGGGAGGGCCGGAGAGAGAGGCTCCCAAGCAGGCTCTGAACTGACAGCATGGAGCCCAATGTGGGGCTCGAACCCATGAACTATGAGATCATGAACTGAGCTGAAACCAAGAGTCAGACACTTAACTGACTGAGCCACCCAGGCGCCCCTCAAAATAAACTTTAAAAAACTTTTAAAAAATAATAAAATGCTTCAATAAACATTTTATATTTTTGTCTATTTTATTTCTGTAAAATAGGTTTTCCAAACCATTTCCAATATTTTCTGTTTCTTAGGAAGGTATTACTTATAGAAACTTTCAGAGGGAAGAGGATAAAGGGACAGAGTGTGCAGTTTTTCACATACGTGGGTGTGTATACACACACAGACTTTACCATTTTAATCCATCTGGGATTCATTATTGTATATGGTGTAATACAGGATGTTGGTTTTGTTTCCATTCAGAAATAAGACCAATTATGCCAGAACCAATAATTGAAATATTCATCTTTCTCCTACTGTATTAAAATACTCATATATTAAATGCTCATATTCTCAAATCTATTTCTGTGCTCTATTTTCCAGCAATCTTTGACTTATACTTTTTAGTAACTTATTACTTGGAAATAGAGATATGTATATTGTTAATATATAATTTTTATTTAGAAATAAAGAGAGGGTGCCTGAGTGGCTCAGTCAGTTAAACGTCCAACTTCAGCTCAGGTCATGATCTCGCAGTTGGTGAGTTCAAGCCCTGCATCAGGCTCTGTGCTGACAACTCAGAGCCTGGAGCCTGCTTTGGGTTCTGTGTCTCCCTGTCTCTCTGTCCCTTCCCCCGCTCACCCTCTGTCTCTCTCTCTCTCAAAATTAAATAAACGTTAAACATTTAAGAAAAAAAGGGGGCACCTGGGTGGCTCAGTCGGTTGAGTGTCCGACTTCAAATCAGGTCATGACCTCGCAGTTTGTGTTGGAGTCCCTCATCCGGCTCTGCGCTGACAGTGCAGAGCCTGCTTGGGATTCTCTCTGTCTCTGCCCCTACCATGCTTGCTTCTTTCTCTCTCTCAAAATAAGTAAACTTAAAAAAAATTTTTTTAATGAAAAAAACAAAAACAAATGCTTATTAGATTTTAAATTATTTTATCCGGTTCCAATAAAAAGACTAATAAGGGTTATATTTTAAATTTTATTCAATTTAAATAGAGTATTTCAAAATGAATTCACATTGAATTGACTTTGAATGGATATTCATTAATACAGGTATATCTCAAAATGTCTTTGACAACTTTTTATCTCTTTACACTCTAATATCTTCATGATGTAATGTTTCACAATACTTAAAATATGCTAGTAATAATCTGAAATTTAGTATCTTTTATTAGGTATTGATTATAAAATGATAGATTCTTTTGATCTTTGATAATCTGCATATAAAGGGATATCTCAGTATACCTATTTCACCTTTTTTCATGTTGTAGACATGAGGACAGTGGCTGTTGGGCAAGAATTTTTTTTTTTCACTGTATTTTCCCCATTTTAACAGACTGAAGGGTTGGTTTTTTCAGATTAATTTCTGTTTGTTGTTTTCATCTCTACTCTTATTTGTGTGTCATAAATGATTTATTGCTTTGGTGAAATGTGTTAAAACACATGAATATCCCGCCCCCCCCCCCCCCCATTTGACCCTGAATTTCTCATGTTCCCTGGGTCAGACTATGATTCTCTGTAACTACTCTACAGGCCCAGTCCTCTGCTTGTTATGTCTCCCAATACCTAAGTTTAAGTGAAGTATTAGGATGTGCAGTTTCGAGCTGCCTCTTTCAGTAAAGCATCCCTAACAAAAAGTCTGTTTCTCAGTCCAGAAATCAAGTGTAGAAAATTAATTATCACCCACAGAAGTTTCTACTGTAGCCATCTTTGTTTTATTTCTAATTATAATGGAAACACAATGGTTACAGTCCATATGTTCTACCTTTTTAAAATTGGAGTAGATAAGAAATTCATTCAAAGAATATTGAGTGGCTCATAGAAAATCTTAGAGTGCTAAGGAACAAAGATACAGAACCAAGAACATTGCTGCACATGATGACACAGAACTCGTGAGGTCATTCCTGCTGCTGCTGCTGCTGCTGCTGGACAGAATTGCCAGCTTACACTACTGACAACATGGACTCTGGATGTTCCTGCGAGTGCCACCTGTGTACATGGGGTTACCCATCACCCAGATGGAATCTCCCATCCTTGTTCCTTTATATCATCACCTTGCTGTTCTGAGATGGGTGTTTTTTGTTTTTTGTTTTTTATTTTCGAGAGAGCAACAGAGCACAAGTGGGGGGGGGGGGGCGGGGGGAGGGGAGTGAGAGGGAGACACAGAATCTGAAGCAGGCTCCAGGCTCTGAGCTGTCAGCACAGAGCCCATCACAGGGCTCAAACTCACGAACCATGAGATCATGTCCCTAGCTGAAGTTGGTTGCTTAACTGATGAAGCCACCCAGGCACCCCTGAGATGGGTGTGTTGGAGTGCTGAAGCCTATGTTCCATCCTTGTACATTAGCTGCTGGAGAGACTAAGATGCATTTTCAGTTTAGTGAGAATCAGCCTCGGCTTCTTAAAGATGGGTGTTAACCATCATAGCAAGGGTGCACAAATACTGTACAGCCAAATGAATGACCAGTGTTCACAAGATGGCATCCCATCAATATACCTCATTCTTCCTGTAACTGAGCATTAAAACCTCATCTAAAATAACATTACTCATTCCTCATTTATTCATAAGCCATTCCTCATTCAACCAAAATTGTGTTGGGTAATGTTTATACCTTCTATCTGTCAGGATCCTGTGTAGACATTCTGTAACCTTTTTTCTAAGTTGTAACAACCTACATAAAAGGGCTCTGTGCTGCCTGCTGGGAGCCTGGAGCCTGCTTCAGATTCTGTGTCTACCTTTCTCTCTGCCCTTCCCCTGCTCACACTTTGCCTCTCTCTGTCTCTGAAAAATGAATAAACCTTAAAAAAAATTTTTTAAGAGGAAAGAAGGAATGTAATAATAATATCTATATATAAATTAGGTAGATGTTCCAGCCTTCCTTTCTGTAAATAATAGTTGTGACACATTCCCTTTTAATTAGCAAACTGGGAAGTTTTTATGGTTAAAGTTATCCAAACCTTTCATTAAAGATCAGAATCTTTGTTGGTTATAGTTTTCTTTATAGGTTTTCTGGTTTGGGGGGGGGGGTGTTTATTTGCTTGTTTTTACAACTGGAAATGATAGGGATAAGAGTTGACCCTAGGAAATCTTTGAGTATTATTCATGTTTCATTTGGAAGTTTCACATCCCTTGGTAGCCAGGATCAATCAGCCCAGCAGACATTAACCCTTCCTCTCACCCCAGCCTTTGGTCTGCTGCCCATGGTCATGAGGAACTCCAAATATCCAAGTTATAGTCTCACTTTACATTTTATTAGAATCACTGTTATGTCCACTGGTGAAAACATCCCTTCATTTATTCTCTACATTATTCTTCATCAAAGTGTCAAAATTTGGTGATGTTCTTGATATTTAGGCTTGACTTTATAATTGTTCTTTCAGAGTATGCTGAAACTTGCTTATAGTTTATGGTATGAATATAAGGGGAGAGGAGCATGAAAAAGTAACACTTGCAAGATAACTACCTCAGACAAGGTAATTATAAGAGCTTCAAGAAAGGCATGTCTAATAATGCATCCTGTCTTAAAATTTCTATTGTGTGCTAATAGTACAATTACATGAACTTTCTTGTTTATTGTCTACATGATGTAATTTTCCCATGTTTAATTTTAATCTTTTTGTGTCCTTAACTATAGATGTGCTTTGTAAACACAATATAAAATATTTTAATCCAACCTGACAATCTATTTGTGTTTCAAATAGAGTACTAGGTCCATTTTTATTCGGTGCAATTACTAATCTATTTGGCTATAAATCTGCCATCCTCATTTGTGCTTTTCAGTTGATCTTGACAGTTCTATGTTCCTTTCTTCCTGGTTTTCTTCAGGATTCAAAAAAATTACCATTTTCTTTCTTACCTCTACTAGTTTGGAAATTCTATATACTATTTCTAAGCCTTTCTAAGTATTACCTCAGAAAATACCATACATACTAAAACCTATTAAGGTCCAAAACAGTTCACATCTTTACTCATTCCTGTACCAATAGAAATTACTTAGGGTACTTTAGCTACATTTATCCACCCACCTCCCAGTGTAAATTATTGTTCTTTATATTTTTATTATCTTTTTTTTTAACCTGATGGACATTACTATTTTATTTTTTTTAATTTTTTTTTTTAACGTTTATTTATTTTTGAGACAGAGAGAGACAGAGCATGAACAGGGGAGGGGCAGAGAGAGAGGGAGACACAGAACCGGAAGCAGGCTCCAGGCTCTGAGCCATCAGCCCAGAGCCCGACGTGGGGCTCGAACTCACGGACCGTGAGATCGTGACCTGAGCTGAAGTCGGACGCTTAACCGACTGAGCCACCCAGGCGCCCCAAGGACATTACTATTTTAAATAGTCAATGTTTGGGGCACCTGGGTGGCTCAGTCAGTTAAGTATCCGACTTCGTCTCAGGTCATGATCTCATGGTCCTTGAATTCAAACCCCACATCTGGCTCTGTGCTGATAGCTCAGAGCCTAGAGCCTGCTTTGGATTGTGTCTCCCTCTTTCTCTGCCCCTCCCCAACTCTCACTCTTTCTGTCTCTCAAAAATAAATAAACATTAAAAATTTTTTTTCAAGAGTCAATGTTTGGTTTTTTTTTTTTTACATTTCTCCCCATAATTCCTATATTGTTTTTTATTCCTTTGCCTCTCTGTGATAAGATTCTAGTAATTTATTTTGATCTCTCCTTTAGTCACAGATTCACCATACAGGGTAATGTGTTGTTTTTATTTTTCCCCCATTTGCTTATGTTTGGGGGTTTATCTTTTTTTTTTTTTTTCCAATATATGAAATTTATTGTCAAATTGGTTTCCATACAACACCCAGTGCTCATCCCAAAAGGTGCCCTCCTCAATACCCATCCCCCGCCCTCCCCGCCCTCCCACCCCCCATCAACCCTCAGTTTGTTCTCAGTTTTTAACAGTCTCTTATGCTTTGGCTCTCTCCCACTCTAACCTCTTTTTTTTTTTTTTTCCTTCCCCTCCCCCATGGGTTTCTGTTAAGTTTCTCAGTATCCACATAAGAGTGAAACCATATGGTATCTGTCTCTGTATTGTTTGGGGGTTTATCTGTATGGGTTTGTTAGAATGTCATAACAGACTGGATGGCTTAAGTAATAGAAATTTATTTTCTCCTGGTTCTGGAGGCTGTTAGTCCAACATCAGGATGTCAACCAGTCTTTTCCGGAGGCGTCTCTCCTTGGGTTATGTGCCACCCAAATCCCATCATTCTAATTTTATTACCTCTTGAAAGGCCCCACCTCCAAATATAGTCACATTCTGAGGTACTGGGGTTCTGCTTAAATGTTGTCAACAGGTTTTTGGTTTTGCTATCTGATTGCTCCATCTTATGATTCAAAACTTGTGTTGCTGCAGTCATTATTTTTCTGGAATCTTTGTTACTCCTTTTGTTTTTTGTTTACCCAGCTTTATTGAGGTAAAATTTACACCCAATAAAATTCACCAATATTTAAATGTACAATTTTATGAGTTTTGACAAGTGTATACAATCATGTAATTGTTACCACAATCATGATATAAAACATTTCCATCACTTCAAATACAGTAAAACCTTGGTTTGCGAGCATAATTCGTTCTGGAAACATGCTTGTATTCCAAAGTACATATATATACATATACATAGAATCTACTCCTGAAATCGCTGTTGCACTAAAGGCTAACTAATTTGGATGTAAATTTTAAAAAATAATAAAATTAAAAATTAGAAAAAGAATTATTTGTTTATTCAACATATAACTCCTTTATTAGGTATATGTGTTGCAAATATTTTCTGCCAATCTATGCTTTGCCTTTTCATTTTCTTAACAGTGGTTTTTGAAAAGCAAAAGGTTTTAGTTTGTTTTTTTTTTTTTTAAAGTTTATTCATTTATTTTGAGAGAAAGAGAGTGCAAGCTTGAGTAGGGGAGGGGCAGAGAGGGGTAGAGAAAGAATCCCAAGCAGGCTCCGCACTCTCAGCACAGAGCCCAGTGCGGGGCTTGAACCCACCAACTGAGAGATCATGACCTGAGCTGAAATCAAGAGTCAGATGCTTAACTGACTGAGCCACCCAGGTGCTCCAAAATGTTTTAGTTTTGTTTTTTGTGTTTTTTGTGTTTTTAAAAAATTTACATCCAAATTAGTTAGCATATAGTACAACAATGATTTCAGAAGTAGATTCCTTAATGTCCCTTACCCATTTAGCCCATCCCCCCTCCCACACCCCCTCCAGTAACCCTCAGTTTGTTCTCCATATTTATGAGTCTCTTATGTTTTGTCCCCCTCCCTGTTTTTATATTATTTTTGTTTCCCTTCCCTTATGTTCATCTGTTTTGTCTCTTAAAGTCGTCATAGGAGTGAAGTCATATGATTTTTGTCTTTCTCTGACTAATTTCACTTAGCATAATACCCTCCAGTTCCATCCATGTAGTTGCAAATGGCAAGATTTCATTCTTTTTGACTGCCGAATGATACTCCATTGTATATATATACCACATCTTCTTTATCCGTTCATCCATCGATGGACATTTGGGCTCTTTCCACACTTTGGCTATTGTTGATAGTGCTGCTATAAACATTGGGGTGCATGTGCCCCTTCGAAACATCATACCTGTATCCCTTGGATAAATGCCTAGTAGTGCAATTGCTGGGTCATAGGGTAGTTCTATTTTTAGTTTTTTGAGGAACCTCCATACTGTTTTCCAGAGTGGCTGCACCAGCTTGCGTTCCCACCAACAATGCAAAAGAGATCCTCTTTCTCCACATCCTCGCCAACATCTGTTTTTGCCTGAGTTGTTAATGTTAGCCATTCTGACAGGTGTAAGGTGGTATCTCATTGTGGTTTTGATTTGTTTTTTTTTTAGTTTTTTTTTTAATGTTTATTTGTTTTTTTGAGAGAGAGAGACAGACAGAGTGTGAGCAGGGGAGGGGCAGAGAGAGAGAGGGAGACACAGAATCCGAAGCAGGCTCCAGGCTCCGAGCTGTCAGCACAGAACCCGATGCGGGGCTTGAACTCACAAGCTGTGAGATCATGACCTGAGCTGAAGTCAGATGCTTAACTGACTGAGCCACCCAGGCACTCCTCATTGTGGTTTTGATTTGTATTTCCCTGATGATGAGTGAAGTTGAACATTTTTTCATGTGTTGGTTGGCCATCTGGATCAAAATGTTTTAGTTTTGTTTTTTTTTTTGTTTTTTTTTAATAGGGTTTTTTAATGTTTATTTATCTTTTTTGAGAGAGAGAGAGAGAGAGAGAGAGAAAGAGAGATAAGGGTGAGTGGGGGAGGGACTGAGAAAGAGGGAGACACAGAATCCGAAGCAGGATCCAGGCTCTGAGCTGTCAGCACAGAGCCCGACGCGGGGCTCGAACCCACAAGCCGTGAGATCGTGACCTGAGCCGAAGTCAGATGCTTAACCCACTGAGCCACCCAGGTGCCCCCAAAATTATTTTCCTTCTTTCACAGTTCATGCTTTTTGCATCCTGCCTGAAAAATGTTTCCTAAATCAGGGTCACAAAATTTTATCTCTTTGGTTTTCAAATGAATGGAAAGTGGGGCACTTGGGTGGCTCAGTAGGCTGAGCGTCCAACTTCGGCTCAGGTCATGATCTCATGGTTTGCGAGTTCGAGCCCCACGTCAGGCTCTGGGCTGACAGCTCAGAGCCTGGAGCCTGCTTCAGATTCTGTGTCTCGCTCTCTGTCCCACCCCTGCTCACACTCTGTCTCTCTCTGTCTCAAAAATGAATAAAACATTTTTAAAAAATGAATGGAAAGAATTCAGGGTTGAGCTGTGAATAAAAAAGATGCTCGGGTGCCTGGGTGGCTCAGTCAGTTGAGCATCCAACTCTTGATTTTGGTTCAGGTCATAACCTAACACTTGTGAGATCAAACCCTGCATCAATCTCTGTGCTGACAGTACGAAACTTGCTTGGGATTCTCTCTCTCCCTCTCTCTCTGCTCTTCCCTCATTGGTGTTCTTTCTGTCTCTCTCAAAATAGATAAAAAATTTAAAAAAAAAAGTGGGGGCTTCTGAGGGGCCCAGTAGGTTAAGCATCTGACTCTTGATTTCAGCTCAGGTAGTGATCTCAGGAGTTCATGAGTTTGAGCGCTGCATGAGGCCCCTCACACTAACAGTGCAAAGCCTGCTTGGGATTCTCTGTTTCCCTCTCTGCCCTTCCCCCACTTGGATTATCTCTGTCTCTAAAAAATAAATAAATAAGTAGGGGTGCCTGGGTGGCTCAGTTGGTTAAGTGTCCAACTCGGTTTTGGCCTCAGGTCACGATCTCAGTTTGTGAGTTTGAGCCTCACATCGGGCTCTGTGCTGACAGTGTGGAGCCTGCTTGGGATTCTCTCTCCCTCTCTCTCTCTCTGCCCTTCCCCTGCTCGCTCTCTCTGTCTCTCTCTCAAAAATAAATAAACTTAAAAAAATTTTTTAAATAAACATTTTTTGAAAAGTAGTTTATATATATATAAAACCATCTCAGAGGTAAGAGTAAATTAAATTTTATTTGCTTCTTCCATAGATTGTGATATTTGAGATACACATACTACTATTTTAATGAATATTCCTTTTGGTCATGGTCAAAATTTATAATCTCATTAAGCACCACTATTCCAGGTTGGCTTCAAACTACCTCACGTCAAAATTTAGGGAGAAAAATTAACATTAAAAGTGAAATAGACTATTTTCATAAACTTTCTAACTTTTAACACGGTCACATAAGTAGAAATTGTAAAGAATCCATAATAAGGAATACAAGGAACTTAATTCTGTTGTTGCATACAATCATGCAGTTTAAATTTCCTTTGGAAAAAGATATCCATTTAGCTCAGGTTCTTATAGTATAATCAGTTGTATATGGAATCTACAGTGATAAATCATATTCCCTTATAATCCATAAAGTTTAAATTATTAAAATTCCTTATTTTAGAAGAATTTATGATTTGGGAACTTAAGAACTCTAGGATAAGATTACTTTAATCTATTTTTATTTTCTTGTTAAATTTCACTTTATGAAATGGGTTTCATGTTCCATAGAACCTTAAGGAATATAAATTTTTTTCTTTTAACATTAGATTGCCAGGGTGCATCCATATTATTGTTCAATACAGTCCATTCATTTCGACTATTCTATGATAAAGTAGTCCCCCCCCCCCCCCACCTTATCCACAGTTTTGCTTTCCATGGTTTCAGTCATCTGTGGTCAACTGTGGTCCAGAAGTAGATGATCCTCCTCCTGATGTATGGTCAGAAGGTCAGTGTTAGCCAGACACTGCATCATAATGCCTATGTCAGTCACCTTACTGCATCTCCTCATGTAGAGATTTTATCATTTCACATCATCACAAGAAGGGTGAGTACAGTATAATAGATATTTTGAGAGAGACCACGTTCATATAACTTTTATTAGAGTATATTGTTCTAATTGTTCTATTTTATTATTAGTTGTTATTGTTAATCTCTTACTGAGTCTAATGTATAAATTACATTTTATCATAACTATGTATAGAAAAAAACATAGTCTACATAGGATTTGGTACTATCTGTAGGTTTAGGTATCCACTGGGAAGGGTCTTGGAAGTATACCCCCCCCCCCCCACAGATAAGGAAGTACTATTATATCCTATGTTTATACCATATTTACTACTGTATTCTGTGTTTACACCTACCTTTTTTTTGAGACTTCAAAGACAGTTCTTTAACTACTTGGGATTGTTTTCCCCATACCTTCCAACACTAGGCAACCATTTACCTATTTTCTGTCTTTATGAATTCGCCTGTTCTATACATTTAATATAAATGTAATTATATAATATGTTGTCTTTTGTGTCTGGTTTCTTTCACATAGCATGTTTTCAAGGCTCATCCCTTGTATGTGTCAGTACTTCATCCTTTTTATGGCTGAATAATAAATACCCTGTTGTATGGATATACCATGCTTAATTTATCCACGCATTTGTTGCTGGACATCTAGGTCATTTTCACTTTTTGGCTATGGTTATTAATGTTGCTCTGAACATTCATGAAATGTTTCTGTGGACATATATTTCTCTTTCTCTTGGGCATATATAGCTAAGAGTGAAATTGCTGGGTTATACGTTTTATACCTTTAACAGTGTGGGGGACTTCCAGACTGTTTTTTAAAGTGGCTGCAGGGCGCCTGGGTGACACAGTCGGTTAAGCGTCTGACTTCAGCTCAGGTCATGATTTTGTTGTTCATGAGTTCGAGTCCCACGTAGTAGGGCTCTGTGCTGACAGCTCAGAGCCTGGAGCCTGCTTTGGATCTGTGTCTCCCTCTGTCTCTGCCCTGCTCACGCCCTGTCTCTCCCTCTTTCAAAAATAAATAAACATTAAAAATAATTTTTTTAATAAAAAAATGAATAAACACAAGCTCAGTGTTTCAAACTAATAAAAAACACCTTTGCACGTAGGGATAGATCTTTCATAAACATTAAATGTTTGATAATGAATGCAAACCAACGGGAGCTAAACGACAAAGGACTGCTATCAGCCCTCTTCCCTCATGTAGATTATGACATTAAAAAAAAAAAATCCTTTCAATGCCCAGTTCAGAATTTCTGAATTTGTATAGATTGTGACAAGGAGAACCCCAAATTATTATCACAGAAGAGTAACAGGAGGAAAGATGGAATTTAGCAATACCACATTTCTGAAATCTGTCTATGTGACATTCCTATAAAGTTTCTTTTGAGTGGCTTTAAGTGTTTTCTATTCCACCAAGTTACAATGCATAAGTACCTCTTCAAAGCTATCATTTTAACAAAGGAGGCACTTCACAAAGAATTAAATAGAGGATAGAAAGAAAATGTGCAGAAGTGTTCTAAGAGAATAAAAACAAAAAACAATGAATTTGAAGGCTTGCTTTAGGGTTTCCTAAGCCAAGTTGTTGTTTTTTTAAATATATGTTTCAACCAAAACCTATTGATAATTTAGTTATAAAGAAGACAGAGATTGTACCCATCACACACACCTCATTATGTTCCTGAATGTGGCTCTTTCAGTCTTGATTGGGTACCTGCACCTCTTGGAGGGACACAGGAATTTTGATCACAAACCTCATCTATAAGATAAGAAATGTGGTTTGTTTCTCTTAGTATTAAAATATATGGGAAGCAGAGTGGTAACAATATTTATGATTGAACACAAAGTATGGCCAGTTGTCAGCCCTCTCCAGTGAATCTCCAAAGAAGGGAGGATGATTTAAATAGCTCTAAATGGACAGTATGCTATGTTAGCTCAGAAATCAATTGCTGAAATCCACCACCATCAACCTAAAATCCCCAGTCCCAAGCTAAAGAATTTTCTGTCTTCCTCAGTGACATCATACCACCCATGCCTGATTACATATATACAGAACTTTACTCTGCACTCATATTCCTGAGTAGATTGAGATTACGTGTTTGTTTATGAATCACTTGGCCAGGAATGGTACTTAGGCTGAGAAATCAGTTTTATCAGAGGAAAAATAGCTGGTCCTTATAAGAGCAGAGGTATCAAATTATTTTTTATTCATATTGGTATACCTCCATCAGAGGAGAAACACAGGTAAGAAAGCCGCTGGTTTCCTAGGGGCAACTGGGTGGCTCAGTTAAGCATCTTATTTCGGCTCAGGTCATGATCTCACAGTTCGTGGGTTTGAGGCCCTGCGTTGGGCTCTGTGCTGACAGCTCAGAACCTGGAGTCTGCTTTGGATTCTGTGTCTCCCTCTCTCTCTGCCTGTACCCCACTTGTGCTCTCTCTCTCTGTGTCTCAAAAAATAAATAAATAAATAAATAAATAAATAAATAAATAAATAAATAAATGTTAAAGAAAAAAAAAGCAGCTGGTTTCCTGAACAGAAAAATAGGAAAATTCTTTCATAAGGTAAGTTGGATTTATCTTCTAGGCTCACAAGAAAACACAAATTTTCTATTTATGTGTTGAAGCACATAAAACAAGGTATGTATTGGTTGGTTGAAGAAAATGTCATCTGATACTTGCAGGAAACCCCGTATTTCCTTTAGGAGAAATGGTTTGCTAATTCAGTGTTTGCAATAACTTTATAGAACTGTGAATAATGGGAATTGACTGTATTTTAAGCTCTGCAAGCCATTCAGTCAGCATAACTACTCAATCCTGCCCTTGTAGCTTAAATGCAGCCATAGACAATGAATAAATGAACATGGCTATGTTCCAGTAAAACTATTTATAGACACTGAAGTTTGAAATGCATGATTTTTTACACGTCACAAAATATTCTTCTTCTTCCGATTTTTTAAAACCATTTTAAAGGTAGATATTATTCTTTACTCACTAGCTATATACGTGGCAGGCCAGATTTGTAATTTGTCAACCCCTGCTTTAGAATAACTACAATCTAAAATTTTATTTACTAGTTTTATTTTTAGTAATAATATTGGCATCACAATTTTAAACTATCTTATGGCCATTCTAGACTACTGCAACTATATAAATATGTTAATATTACTAGGAACCAGGATTTCTAGAGAGAGATTATTAGAGGAAAAAAACAAATATAAAAGGTAAGAATAAAACCTTGTAACATTACATTTGAATTAGTAATGTCAGCATGAATGAATGCTTTGAGTCTTAAGTTTCTTGCCTTCCTTCAACAAAGAGAAGAGTGTCTGATCTAGAACCCAAGATATTTGACTCCCTAATCCTGGGTTGTCTGCTCTAGCCATAGTGCTTCTCTTTTAGGTAAAGATGTTTTTTTCTTTTAACATTTATTTTTGAGAGAGATCAAGCATGAGCAGAGGAGGGGCAGAGAGAGAGAGAGGAAGAGACAGAGAATCCCAAGCAGGCTCAGCACTGTCAGCACAGAGCCCAATGTGGGGCTCCATCTCACAAACCGAGAGATCATGACCTGCGTCAAGAGTCAGATGCTTAACTGAGCCACTCAGGGGCCCCAAGATGTTTTTTCTTAGTCTGGGCCTTCTTAAATCCTCCCAACAAAGTCCCCTTAACATTAAGAGGAACAGCCTATTCTGGAAATCTGGGGAAGGAGCAAATAAACTATTCCAGGACAGGAATTTCCTTTGAAATCTTATGTTTAAAGCTAGGTTTATTTACATTCTCCATAATAAACCTGTGATTAAATGTAAATACACAATTTTCCAGAAAAATCAGTTTTTTTCACCAAATGCTTCAGTAAAGATGATGCTTCTTGAAAATGCAACATTCCTTTCTCATTTCAGAATTGAGGCGAGTGAGGCTTTTGGTCTCATCCAATCATTCCACATCGTCACAGTCCCGCAGGAACACACCAGAAGCGCGCGCGCGCGCGCGCACACACACACACACACACACACACACACACGCCACAATCAGGCACACACTGAGGGACTCCCATCCAAGGTCTGCAGGGAAGGCCTGGGGAAAACGTATCTATCAGAACCGTGCCACCTAAATGTTCAGAGTCAATTACAGACACGTTCACAGACCCATTACCTCGCAGGCCAACACAACATTCTTAGTCCTGTACAGTCTGACACACAATCCAGTCAAAATCTCCCTCACAAACCACATTCCGGTCCTCGAAGTAGCACTTCACAAACACAAACCAGCCACACCCAATGAAAAAGTCGTACCCAGAACCACTCCAAAGATAGACACACAGTGCCATCGAGCGGGCGGTAGGGAGAGTCACATTTATGCATATCCCCCCTTTAATACGCTGGTTGTTGGTGCCCGCCGCGCTCCAGGACCTGCCGGGACTTTCTTGGGACAAAGAGCCGGGAACGCGGCCCGCGCAGGAGCCCGCCTAGATCTCCGCCTCAAGCGGCGAGCGGGCGGGGTGGAAGCTCCGCTCCCCTGGGCTGGCGGCGCCGGCGCACTCAGTGCCTACAGAGCGAGCTCCCAGCAGCCTCCGCGCGCGGCCCGTTAAGCCCCGGGGGCTGTGTACTTGCAGGTTCCGTCCCATCCTCGCTTACACTGAGCATCACCGTGAGGCAGGTGCGACACCCAAGGTGAGCAGTCCCGGTTCAGAGGGTCGGAGAGGCGTTGCCGCCTGGCCTGGAGATTAGGAGACAGAAGGGAGGCGCTGCAGTACCGCAGAGTGTGGCGAGCCTCTCACCTCAGGCCCGAGTGTGCGTGAGAACGGCAGTGGTGTGTGTGGTTGTGTATCTGGGTGACCGTGGGCGTGACGGGGCCCGAGTGTGGCATCAGGACTGTGTGTGGCTGTGAGGTCGGAACTAGTGGGTGATGGCATTTGTGTGGCTGAATTGGATGCAGATCCTCTTGTGTGACGGAAGGTTGCGTGACCGTGGACTATGTGACTCCGACCCTGGCGTCGCAGCTGATTTTCTGTCCTCTAGCCGCACGCGCCCAGCGGCAGAGAAAAAGCTCCCAGACAGATAGCTGAGCGCCAGCGAAAAGGCTCATACCCGATCTTGGGATAAGAATGTTAGAAAAGAATGTGCCTCGCAGGCAGGTTCCTGGGGGTACCCCCACCCCACTACATCTTCAGATGCGCGCGCGGACACACACACACACACACACACAGAGCTCTGAGGGGTCCAGCTGCAGGTTTCAGAACCACCGAGTTTCTTCCGGGAAACTGCCCAGAAGTCCGATTCCCGCCGCCCGCCTCCCACAACCGTGACCCTGGCCTTTTTCTAATACTAGGAAGGGTCAACAATATTCTCCCTCTTTACTCGGTTTATGTGTGGGTGGTTGGTGGGGACAGATGGGGTCGTGGCGTGCTCTAATTTAGCTGGGCTGGGCTCCAAGAAAGGCCTGTTGTCCTAAGATTCCCTTCTTCCTCAATCTTGTCAAACCCTAAGGAAAGGGCTCTGAGGAGGAGGAGGAGGAGGAGGAGAAGGAATGCTCTTGTCCATTGTAAAAAGTTAAGGTCAAGGTGAGTGGGTATTTCCTCATATAATATGAAATGCATTTTTATATTTTAGGGCATGGGAACATTTGCTTCCTTTTTAAATTTCCTGTCGATTGAGTTAATACTTAGGCTACCTACCTAGTGCCTATATGCACTTGTCCATTTGACAGATACTTCCCATTACTTCTATGAGCTTTCTTTTTAAGTGTAAAGCTCTTAGAACAGCTCCTGACACTTGATAAGTATTTAATAAACATTAGCTATTTGTTAATGTGATTTGGGGCAAGTCCCCACCCACCTCCAATAGATCAGGAAAAATGAAAATACCAAGCTAACTGTGATGGGGATTTCCTAGTTAAAAAAAAAAAAAAAAAAATGAGATGCTCAAATGGTCTAGAACAGAAATTCTTAACCAGAGGTAATTTAAATCCATTTGGAGCTTTCAGGGAACCAGAAACTCCTTGAAGTTGTATTTAAGTTGTTGTAGATGTTTGTTAATATGTCATTTTTATGGGGAGGAAGTCCATAATTTAATGAGATTTTCAACCATGATCCTAAAAAGATTTAGATTTACTGTCCTAGAGTCAAAGACTAATATCTGAGAATGTACTTTGAGATAACAAATAAAATTAGTGTCTAGCAATAGGAAATTCTTAAGTCACACTCCATCCCTGTGATGCAATTTTATGTCATTAAACATGTGAATCATGAGAAGGAAAAAATTTAAAAAAATTTTTAAAGTCTATTTATTTATTTTTGAAAGAGAGAGAGAATGGAGAGAGAGAATCCCAAGCAGTGGAGCCTGACATGGTGCTTCCGAACCATGAGATCATGACCTGAGCTGAAGTCAAGAGTTGGATGCTCAACTTACTGAGCCACCCAGGTGCCCTGTAAATAATAAATTTTAAGCAATAGTCATAGTTTTGAACAAGATGACTCAGGAAAATTTTAATTACAGATGAATCCCTTCTAGTAAACTAGGGATTTGTAGAAATTTTGCAAGGATTATATCTAATGTGAAACTATAATTAGTTATGCAGTGGAGAAAGGCAGAGAGAAAGCCTCTATCGTGTACCAAATATTCCTGTCTGCTTTGGCGTATTTTTACTGAATTTAAGAATGCTGCTTACCTTGGGGTGCCTGGGTGGCTCAGTTGGTTAAGCTTCTGACTTCTGCTCAGGTCATGATCTTGAGGTTTGTGAGTTTGAGCCCCGTGTCCGGCTCTGTGCTGACAGCTTGGAGCCTGCAGCCTGCTTCGAATTCTGTGTCTCCCTCTCTCTCTGTCCCTCCCCTGCTCATACTCTGTCTCTCTCTGTCTCTCAAAAATAAATAAATGTTAAAAAAAAATAAAAAAGAATGCTGCTTACCTTGATTGTGTTCAGTCACAGAATAAGGTGAAGGCAGCACCTTGTTTTGGTGAAGAACAGTAAAAAAACTGATGAGTGTTATTTATTTCTGCCATACTGATTTTTTTTTTTTTTTTAGGAACTCACTCATTTCACAGTCCTATAGACTCCTTTCTCTTAACAACTAAAAGATAGTTCCTCTCCTCAACTCTTTTTTATTTTGTTTGAAAATAGTTTTTGTTTCTGATGATAGAATTAATGCAGGTTTATTATAAACAAGAAAAATATGCAGACCTAAGGAACTTATAAAGAAGAACATTTAATTTGTTCATAGTCCCATCATACAGAGTTAATGAATATTAGTACTTTGATGTTTGTTTTTCCAAATCTTTTTTCTGTGCGCTTGTGTACATATGTTTATTTCGTAAAATAGAATTACAAAAATTGATTATTTAAGGAGATACTCTCCAACATTTTGAAAAGAAATCCAGCGCAGTCATAAGATTTATTATATTGCTGTTTGTACAGAGTAAAGGAGAGTACAGTGGTTTCCCTCTAATCTGAAATTTTTTTCAAGACTTTATACCTTTTAGGATTATGGAAACATTTATCAGGGCAACAAATATCAAGTAAGATATCTTTTCAGAATTGAGGTGTTGTTTTTTTTTTTGTGGTTCAAGGTTGCTCCTAAGTAGAGATTTATAATAACAGTGGAACGTGGTAGTAATGACAAATAATTCAGGCATGTTATACAGAAGAACTTGATCAAATGTTTTTAATGTGTTAATGTGTTCAATATGATACCTTACCAAATTTCTTTTTTTTTTTTCCAACGTTTTTTATTTATTTTTGGGACAGAGAGAGACAGAGCATGAACGGGGGAGGGGCAGAGAGAGATGGAGACACAGAATCGGAAACAGGCTCCAGGCTCCGAGCCATCAGCTCAGAGCCTGACGCGGGGCTCGAACTCACAGACCGCGAGATCGTGACCTGGATGAAGTCGGACGCTTAACCGACTGCGCCACCCAGGCGCCCCCCTTACCAAATTTCTTGAGTTTTATGATGCCAAGTGGTGTTTCTTTGGAACTGCTAGGAATAGAGAGCAAAAGGGACTTTGTTCTACTTCTTGATTTTTATGAATCTTTTTTGCTAATATTATTTATTAAGAAGAATTACATTCTCAAACAGTTCTAAAATTTACTAATGTTGTAAGAAAGAGGAGTCCTGAAAATCTCACTATAAGAGAAAGGAGAAAGGGCATCCTAGTATTAAAATTATTAAAGGGACGCTTGGGTGGCTCAGTTGGTTAAGCATCCAACTCTCAATTTCGGCTCAGGTCATGATCTCATGGTTCATGGGTTCAAGCCCTGCATCAGGCTCTGCGCTCACAGTGTGGAGCCTGCTTGGGATTCTCTGTCTCCCTCTCTCTCTGCCCCTCCCTTGCTCATGCTCACTCTCAAAAATAAAATTAAATTAAAAGTAAAATTATTAAAGATAATTTACCAAATAATTAAAATGCTTTTATTAAAGATACTTTTTTAAACACATGGAATAACGGGCATGTAATTTTTTCATTTTATTTATTGCTTGTAATAAGGTATTTTAAGTGCTTTATATGTATTATATTACTTAACCTTCACAATAACCTTATAAGGTATATACTGTTACTATTCTCCAGTTTATCTAAGAGGAAGCAGTGGCACTGAAAACTAACATGCCTGAAGTCTCCCAGTTGATAACATCAAACCTTAGATTCATATTCTGGATCCTGACAACAAAGCCTGTGTTCTTCATATGTGAGAGTCAGTCACCTCCCACCATTGTGGATATTCTTTTTGGTCTGCCTATTGCACTTGGAAGTTTATCATGGATATCTTTCTTCATGAATTAATATGAACCAGTACCATTATTATTAATAATTACATAATATGCCATCATATTGTAGAACCTAATTTATTTAGCTGGTTGCCTTACTGTTAGGTTTTCTGACTTTTGGTTAGAAAGTATTCCTTGATGAACTTCCTTGTATATATCTCCTTGTATATTTCTATAAAAATTTTCCAGGGATAAATTCCTAGAAATGGAATTTCTAGGTTGAATTATTAGACATTTTATAAAGTACTCACAATATGCCTGATCCTATGCTAGTACTCTGAGGGTGAAAGAGTGACTAAAATGACAAGTTGATTTTTTTTTTTTAATATGAAATTTATTGTCAAATTGGTTTCCATACAACACCCAGTGCTCATCCCAACAGGTGTCCTCCTCAATACCTCCCCTCCCCTCCCTCCCCTCCCTCCCACCCCCCATCAACCCTCAGTTTGTTCTCAGTTTTTAATTGTCTCTTATGTTTTGGCTCCCTCCCTCTCTAACCTTTTTTTTTTTCCCCCTTCCCCTCCCTCATGGTCTTCTGTTAAGTTTCTCAGGATCCACATAACAGGGTTGATTCTTAAATTATTATCTATCAACATAGATAAAACTGTATAGGAATTAGACTAAGTGTGATAAAGGTCACTGAAGAAGTTAGCTTGGGAATTCCTGGGAAGAAGATACATTATCTGATTATAGCAAGCTTTATCAGGTTGTAACCAAAAAACGCCAAATCCAGAGGATTTCTGTATAGGTAAATGGACTGTATGTAAGAGGTGTTATGCCTTATGGTTTTTATTCTCATGATGTTGATGCAAAGTGAGACCCAACAGGGCAAAAGATTCAGCACCTCTTTGGAGGGCATCATGGCTAAAATGACTGGTTCAGAAGCAAGATCAATGCATTAGTACAGAAGTTAAGAAAGGCAGCAGCAGAGAAACAAGGCATTAGATGGGGGGTGTTTAACCATTTTTTTCTAGGCAAAACTTCAACATACATGAACAAACTTACAAATCATAGAGTTGGGTCAGCTATTGGGAGCTAGAAGAAAATATATAGTAGCTTTTTTCCTCCAAGCTCAAGAGGTGACTGCTTCAGAAGTGAGTCTCTTTCACCTATTTGAAGAAAAGCTTCCCATTTACAAAATTTCAAAAATATCTTTCCAGAGTATATATTGCCATATAAAATTATGAAGTAAATGTAAGCAAAAAGAAGAAAACTAAGATCAAAATGGGGAAATTAGCAATCTTTCCAGATCTTTTTTTTTTTTTTTTTTTTTTTTTTTTAATTTTAGAGAGAGAGTGTGTGAACACAAGCAGGGGAGAGGGAGGCAAAGGGAAAGAAAGAGAATCTTAAGCAGGCTCCATGCTCAGCACGGAGTCCAACAGGATTGATCTCACAACCCTTGGATCATGACCTGACCTGAAATCAAGAGTCAGATGCCTAATTATACTTTACTAATGTATTCATAATGTCCATTTTATTTTATTTTATTGAAGAATATTTTATCTTGAATATTTTGTTGTCCTTATATATTTTTAAAAGCTTAGATTTTGTGATTATCATGCACATGCACAAATATATATATCTTTTTTGCCCTGCTATAACAGGATCACAGTACTCACAACTGTTGTCACCTGCATTCTTCACTCAGCAGCATGTAGTAAACATATTTCCATCTTTCCAATTAAAAGTCTGTATTATCATTTTTTTAAGTGACAAGCTTTTTCATTCTGTGGGTGCTTTATAATTTATTTAATCTATTTTCTACTGAAGGATTTTTAGATTCTTTCCAGCTTTTTTCCATTATAAATAATGTCTGTCACTACATTCTTACATCTTGTACATATATACAATTATTTTCTTTAATCCCCAGAGTAGAATTTCTGAGTTAGAAGATTTGCATGGTTTAAATGCTGCTTGGACATAATTTTTTTTTAATGAATGTTTATTTTTAAGAGAGATGGAGCATGAGTTGGGGAGGGACAGAGAGAGAGGGAGACACAGAATCTGAAGCAGGCTCCAGGCTCTGAGCTGCCAGCACAGAGCCAGACGCGGGACTCGAACTCACAAACCACAAGATCATGACCTGAGCTGAAGTCAGATGCTTAACCTACTGAGCCACCCAGGTGCTCCCTGCTTGGACATAATTTTAAATTTACACAATCTGCAGGTTAGAGTATTCATTTCCTTACAAACTTGCTAATATGGGCATAAGTACTCCCAAAGTGAGATTTAATGTCTTTTGGTGGTTTCACATGTTATTTCTATTTTTTTAGGTTTATTTATTTATTTTGAGAGAGAAGGAAAGAGAAAAAGCATGAGCGGGGGAGAGGCAGAGAGAGAGGGAAAGAGAAGGAATCTCAAGCAGGCTCGGCACTGTCAGCGCAGAGCCCAACTTGGGGCTGGAACTCACAAACCGTGAGATCATGGCCTGAACCAAACAAAATCAAGAGCTGGATGCTTAACCCACTGAGCCACCCAGGAGCCCCGTTATTTCTATTTTTTAATGAGTCCTGCATGCTCATGTTTCTCCCATTGGAACAAGAAATTCTGGGTTTCAGAGACCAGAACTAGAGTTGATTAAGAGCTGACTTTGGTTAGAAAAATGAGGAATCCAAATTCAGCTTTGCTACTTAACTGAATTTCTGCAAGTGGTTTTACTTTTATTGTAAATATTATGGTCCATTGCATAGATAATTATTATACTACATAGCAATCCTAAGGATCCACTTAATGTATATAAAATGCCTATCCTATGGAAGTCTTTGATATAGTTATGTGTTGTCTACCTGTTGAGAGCATGTATCCACACCTTTTCAGCCTAGGTTGTAAGAAAGAGAATGGTAAATAAAGACATGTAGGAAAGCAGTGTGGTTGATTCTGATTGAAAAAAGTGATGAGCCCAGAAGATTCTGGAAGTTATTGTACAGGCTGGCAGGCTGGTAGGGTTGCCAGTGTAGCAGTTTGACCGTGGTTAATGACTGCCAGGGTTGGGACTTAGGAATTTCTCTCTTTGTATCTGATGAATCCAAGCAAGCCTGCAAAGCTTTGAAAGATATTCTTATTTAGATGATGTGGCCCTTTATCAGCCCTGGAATTTTCGAGGAGGGATTAGATTTTCCAGATGCCCTCAAATCTCCCTCAGAGTGTGTGTGTGTGTGTGTGTGTGTGTGTGTGTGTGTGTGTGAGAGAGAGAGAGAGAGAGAGAGAGAGAGAGAAAGTTCAAGGGAGGGGAAAAGGACATTAACTCCAGCCATTTTGTGAGTTCTGAGGACTATCTCATCTCATGGCTTTCTTTTCTTCCCCCTAGCTCTGGCCTCTGTGAACCCTCCAGGCAAGTAAACTCCAAGGAAGACTGACCAGTTCTTGAGTTTCTAAACCATGGCCCATGTAAGTTACTGTTTCTTTCTCCTGAAAATACAGTCATGTTAATGTCCTATGAACATTTCTTTATCCTGAAACTTCCTACCTATCAGAGTCCCATCTAGGAATCTTCTCCCAGTCCTCCAAATCCAGTGAGGGATGAGGCTATTTAGCACAGCACCTGTCCTATGAGTCCTCTTTTCGCCAGTCATTATTCGTGTATTCACTGAAAAAAAAAAATCATTTAGCATCTCCTATATGTGCTCAATCTTTTGCTAAGAGCTGCAGTGGGGCAGAAATGAAATCGCTTGAGGGGGATGTTTGACCATCTTTGTGAGTTGATGAAAGAGGATGAGCCCATTTGACTACTCATGGGGAAACTGAATGTTTCTGGATTTGGGTTTTCCAAGTATGTAAGATAAGATTTGCTGTTGGTTGGCCTCAGCCTCAACATATGGTGAGCTCACTTGCTTTGTGAGGCTTTTAGGATGGGGTACAGATATAATTGGGTCTTGCATGCAAAGAGATCAAGGACCTTCCCTAGGAATCCCTAAGAGTTGTATACTGGGATCAGGGTTCCATTTGTAGTTGAACAGGATATGCTGGTCTAGAATGACATCTCTGTGATTCTGGATCACCAGTATCCAGAATCTACATCCATATCCTCTAAGTCAGGAACAAGGAATGTATACAGTGAGTGATGGAAAATGATAAGTAGGAAAATCATGCAGATACATAGTTTATAGACCTTTACAACTGAGGAGAACCTTAAATATTTTGTATAGACCAAAATGGAAGAATGATTAAGTCTCATATACCCTCACATAGACTATTATACAATTTTTTAGACTTCATTAAAGAATCTGTCATAAATGGAAAAATGCTTATGATATGATCTGATTCAATGATGAACTTGGAATAAATTCTTTATTCATATCCTTTTCTAACATAGAAATATTATAAGGAAACTTTTTAAAAATCTGTTCTTTAAAGGGAAAGGGTGGAAGAACTACATTTCTTGAGACTTTATGAGGGAGACATGTAACAGGCACAGGCTTATATACAATATTTCATTTAATTGGAAAACTGATTTTTTTCTTTCCCAGACATGTTTGGATGATCAAGATACGCCAGAGTATTCAAGAGGCTGCACCTATAGCAACAGGATTCTTCAAGAGCACATAGGCATGCTGCTTCAGGCACACTCATTTCCTAACTCACTATATTAAAGGCTTCCAGCCCAAGCCTTTTTGTTTGCCATATGGTCCATTTCCTGCAGTATCTCTTCCATCTTAAAACAAATTTTCTTTAATTTCAATTGTATTATATGGTTTGTCATTGCAGAGATCACTGATGTTCAGTGATGTGTCCATAGTCTTCTCTCAGGAGGAGTGGGAATACCTGGACCTGGAACAGAGGGACTTGTACAGAGATGTAATGTTGGAGAATTACAGCAACTTGGTCTCACTGGGTAAGGTCATCCGCCTGTAGACATGTTTTCTGTAATCTCTGCTTTTTTCTCTGGAAATTTCAGTAATATCTTTCAAGAAGCTATCTAAATTTCTGCTCCCTGTTCTCAGGTAAATGGTTTGAACTTTATTTGTTTGAAAGTGAACACCTCTGTTAGGCATATTTATCTTCCTTATTCTTTTTTTTTTTTTAATGTGCCATCTTCCTCATTCTTAAGTGGCCTTTAGGCCTTCCTTATTGATGAAAAAAGGGTGGATTTGAATACAGCCTTACTAGTGTCAAAGAAATCAGGTTTCCAGGGTACCTGGGTGGCTGAGTCATTCAAGTGTCTTACTCTTGATTTTTGCTCAGGTCATGATATCACGGTTCATGAGTTCAAGCCCCATGCTGTTATTGCGGAGCCTGCTTGGGATTCTCTCTCTCCCTTTCTCTCTCTGCCCCCCACCCCCACCCCGCTTGTGTATGCATGCTGTCTCTCTTCCAAAATAAATAAATAAACTTAAAAAAAAAAAAAAAAGAAATCAGGTTTCACTTTGTATGTGAACTCAGAATTGCTATAGGTGTTTTGTTATTTGTTGGTATACCTGTTAGGAAAATATCTTGTTTTTTATCTTGTAAAAAACATGTATCTTGGTTTTTATCTACCAAAAGAACAGATAATATTTGTAGTGTTAAGTTGGATCAACAGGATTTATTTACAATTCAAGACAACTCATTCCTTTTGTTAATAAACATATTCACTTTTACCTACTTTCATGATTAAAAATTAAAAATCCAAGAACTTTGCATTTAACATTATATTAATATCATAAGAAATAACAATAAATGCTTCTGGAAACTTCTTGTTTTCCCCTCAGCAAAATAACAATGACAATAAATAATAATAGCTAATAAAATACATTCGACCCTTGAACAACATAGGGGTTAGGGATGCCAATCCCCTATGCAGTCAAAAATCTGCATGTAACTTTTGACTCCCCAAAGCTTAACTAATAGCCTACTATTGATCACCAGTTTTACTGATAACATAAAGTTGATTAACACATATTTTGTATGTTAAATGTATTGTATACTGTATTCTTTAAAGTAAGCTAGAGGAAAAAAATTAAGAAAAGCATAAAGAAGAGAAAATACATTTACAGTACTTATTTATCAAAAAAAATCCACATATATGTGGACTGTTGCAGTTCAAACCTGCATTGTTCAAGGGACAACTGTGTATATAGTGCTTAGTACATAGACTAGGCAGTGTTTAGGTATAGGTATATGTTAATATAACTGTCACAACAATTGTGTATGAAGGGTACGATTACTATTCTTAAAACTAGGATGTGGCAGAGACAGGATTTGAACTCGGGCAGTCTGTGCTCTCAACCACTTGCCTCAAGAAGGATTACTTGTATGAATATAAATTAATCTATTTATTATGTAACCTTAATATGAATGTTTTTTAGCTATCTTGCACTTCTTTGTTCTAAAGGCTTTATCAATTACCATCTGACCTGTAGTTTATTAAGAAGTTAGCCAAGATTGAATCAAAGTAACTTTGAATTTATTTTTTATTTCCATATCACCTTACATTTCATTTCTTCTAATCAGGATGCTTCATTTCTAAGCCAGACGTGATTTCCTTGTTGGAGCAAGGAAAAGAGCCCTGGAAAGTTGTGAGGAAAGGAAGGAGACGATATGCAGGTGAGTGAGCCCCAATTAAGCAGGGGGAAGCCATCACCAGAGGAAACCACACAACTAGTTAGGGAAGAGGCACACTCTACTGCTGTTGTTTAGAAAGTCCTCTTTAAAGATCCAAGGCCTGGGGTGCCTGGCTGGCTTAGTCGGTAGAGCATATGATTCTTGATCTCGCAGTTGTAAGTTTGAGCCCCACGTTGAGTGTAGAGATTACTTAAAAATAAAGTCTTTAAAAAAATTAAAAAATTAAGGTCTACGGCCTGAAAGGAAAAGGTCTAAGACCTGAGGAGCAAGTTAAGGTCTTAGCAGGGGATACGTATAGAACTATTTATTTATCCATTTACCACTCTTTTGTTGTTGTTGCTGTTGTTCTTTCAAATTTTCCTCCTCTTTGAAGGGGGCATGGGTGGAGAGATGCTCTCTTTGTTCCCTGTTAACAACCATTCTATCTATATTTTGATTCAGCTGCTTTCTTCTTTTGCATTTATAAATAGTAGATAGTTAGACTAACTGACTGATTGACTTATCTACCTACCTCTGAGCTGGGCACTGTGCTAGACACTATCAATAGAGTAGTAAATAAAGCCAATAGAGTCTCTGTCCCCCATGGAATTTACCTTGTAATAAGAGACACATAGTAACTATAAATAAATAGGAAATACAATTTTATGGGGCACCAGGGCGGCTCAGTTAAGTGTCCGACTCTTGATTTCAGCCTCAGGTCATGATCTCATGGTTCATGGGTTTGAGCCCCGTATCTGCCAACACAGAGCCTGCTTGGGATTCTTTCTGCCCCTCCCCCACTTGCATACACATGTGCAGGCTCTCTCAAAATAAATAAATAAACTTTAAAAAAATAATAAAGATAGATAACTTCAGGTAATAAGAGAGTACTATGAAGTAAAGTAAGCAAAGTAAGAGAACAGAAAATGGTGTAGGATGGAAAGCTACTTTAGGAATGGTCTGAGAAAACTTTTTTGGGGAAATAAAAGACTATAAAAAGAATATACTTGACATTCTAAGAATACATATATGTTTTATCAGCAATCACAGTTTTATATGAATTACTTGAAGATAGATCCTTAGATCGTAGAATTTCATTCTCTGCTTTTTTTCCCTGTGTATATATATATATCTACCTTCATATCAGGAAGAAACATGAATGTGATAGACTATAGGAAGAATGATCCCTTGGTTTAGCTTCCACCTCTGTGCTATTTTAATCTCTCTTTGAATGTCTTTAAAAAAGATCCTCAATATTCTTTATATAGAGAGATATATGTTGTCATTCTGTATTTTGCTGTCTGTACATTCAGGTCTGGCTGAGGAGACTCATTTTAGGCTAAAAGTTCTTGTTTTGTAACAGGGCCATTTCAGTGCCTACACTATCTATAATGTTATATCTTCTGACTCACTCTCCACCACAGGAAGGAAAAACATGCTTTTTGTCCCAATCCTAACTTATTTTCTTTTTCACATTTAGGTAATTAAATGACATTTACAGTTATTAATGCTGAAAAAAAAAACAAACAAACAATGAAATGCAGAGTTTCCAAATGAGTAAGATAATGTAAGTTTAATCAGGAAGTATTCAGCCAAAATGACAACTCTTGACTCAAAATTAGACATCTTAAACAAGATCATTTTTTTCTTTCATTTTTTCTTGCTTTGTTTCTTTCTTCCTTCAAGTAACTTTTATTGAAGTATAACTTGCATACAGAAGAGCAGATAAATGAGAGAAGGCTTTTTTGAGGAGGTGATATTTGAGGAGAGATGTGAGGCTCAAGCCATGTGATTCTCTAGGGCAAGAGCATTCTGAGACAACAGAAAAGGCCTAAGGAGGAAGATAGCTTTGCATGTTTGAGGAGTAAAAAGAAGCCCATTATGGCTAGAGGAGGAGGAAGGGAAAAGAAAGTAACAAAAGATGAGATCAGAGTTAGGCAAGGGTCAAGTAATATAATCATTAAGAGAAATTGGAAGCTATAGCCTGCTATATAATCTAAAATGATCCCTCTGGAATGCAAACTGGTGCAGCCGCTCTGGAAAACAGTGTGGAGGTTCCTCAAAAAATTAAAAATAGACCTACCCTATGACCCAGGAGTAGCACTGCTAGGAATTTACCCAAGGGATACAGGAGTACTGATGCATAGGGGCACTTGTACCCCAATGTTTATAGAAGCACTCTCAACAATAGCCAAATTATGGAAAGAGCCTAAATGTCCATCAACTAATGAATGGATAAAGAAATTGTGGTTTATATACACAATGCAGTACTACATGGCAATGAGAAAGAATGAAATATGGCCCTTTGTAGCAATGTGGATAGAACTGGAGAGTGTGATGCTAAGTGAAATAAGCCATACAGAGAAAGACAGATACCGTATGTTTTCATTCTTATGTGGATCCTGAGAAACTTAACAGGAACTCATGGGGAAGGGGAAGGAAAAAAAAAAAAGAGAGAGAGAGAGAGAGGTTAGAGTGGGAGAGAGCCAAAGCATAAGAGACTCTTAAAAACTGAGAACAAACTGAGGGCTGATGGGGGGTGGGAAGGAGGCGGGGGTGGGTGATGGGTATTGAAGAGGGCATCTTTTGGGATGAGCACTGGGTGTTGTATGGAAACCAATTTGACAATAAATTTAATATATTTAAATTAAAAATAAAATAAAATAAAATATTCCCTCTGGTTGAGTATGTAAGCAGGAAGGACCAGTATGGAGGCAATTTCAGCTGTTTGGACTAGAAGTAATGGTGGTTTGGATAAGAATGGCAACAGTAAGAAAAAACAAAAAAAGAATGGCAACAGTAGGAGGTAATAAGAAGCTCTTAGACTTGTGATATGTTTGAAGGTAATGCCAAAAAGAACATGCTGATAGGATCATAAGTGGATTAAGTGGGAAAGATCTATCAAAGGAAGAGATAAGGGTGTTAGCTGGGTAAATAGAAGCACAATTGGGGCGCCTGGGTGGCGCAGTCGGTTAAGTGTCCGACTTCAGCCAGGTCACGATCTCGCGGTCTGTGAGTTCGAGCCCCGCGTCAGGCTCTGGGCTGATGGCTCGGAGCCTGGAGCCTGTTTCCGATTCTGTGTCTCCCTCTCTCTCTGCCCCTCCCCAATTCATGCTCTGTCTCTCTCTGTCCCAAAAATAAATAAAAAACGTTGAAATAGAAGCACAATTTACTGAAGTGGGGAAGATAAGAAGAGCAGGTTGGAAGGTGGACATTGAATTTCTGTTTTGGATATTTTTAACTCTGAGATATGTTTCTCTTTGAGATGTTGATTAGGCAGCTGAATAAGCTGGAGCTCAGGGAGAGATTATGGTCTATTGTACATTTGGGAGTCTGTGGTTCAAATTTAAATCCATGGGTCTGAACTGGATCATCTAAGGAAGACATGCTCGAAGGAAGAAAGCAGACAAGGGAAACTGGCCTGAGGATTGATTCATGGGGCACTTCACCATTTAGACCTTAGATAGCAAAGGAGATAGAGAAGGAACAGCCACTGACATAAAAACAAAATGTTTCAAAATGAGAGTAGACAGTGGAGATGGAGAATTCATCCCAGGTTCTGGCAAGTGATATCAGTGAAGTCTGGGTGAAAACATGATTGAAATGACATAATGAGAGAAGGGTAGGTGAGGCAGTGATGAGAATCAGTATAAGAATTCTTGGGAGGAATTGTGTATGAAAGGAAGTTGGGAAATGACATTCATAGTTACACTGGGGATATGAGTTATAAGCAATGTATTTTGTGATATATTAGAACATGTTTGTGTGTTCATGAGAATGATTCTGTAGGTGGGGGAAACTGATGCAATAGAGAAAGAGGATAATTGTGGAAGCTGTGTCCTTGAGGTGGGAGTGGAGGAAAGGGCATAAGATCCAGAGAATAAGGTATAAAAAAGAAAACAATGTAGTTATGAATGCAGGTTGGTCAGAGGTGGTGGAGAGAAGATAGCATATTCTATTGTTGCTTTTTTCTCAGTGAAGTAAGAAGATAGTCATGAATAGAATGTGAAGATTATTCAATATTAGCATTCAGTGTGGACTTATTCAGAATGTGTTTAAAATTGATTCTCAGAAGTACAGTTTCTTGGATGTCAGGCTTTTATTAAACTTAAATGTAATTATTATATATAGAGAGAGAAAGTTCTTATATTTTTCTGTGTTCTCATTAGCAGTCTTTAATATATTGAATAGAAATCCTTTGGTTGAATAGAATTGGGACTGGTATTTGGTTTGTTAATTCATAAAAATGGGTTAGATATTTTATTTTTTTAATGTTTATTTATTTTTGAGAGAGAAAGAGAGAGAGTGCAGGGTAAGGAGGGACAGAGAGAGATAGGGACAGAGGATCTGAAGCAGGCTCTGTGCTGACAGCAGAGAGCACGATGTGGTGCTTAAATCCGTGAACCGTGAGATCTTGACCTAAGCTGGTCATATAGATCCTCAACCAAATGATCTGCTCAGACGCCCCTAGAGATTTTATATATATATATATATATATATATATATATATATATATATATATATATAATAAAAGTACTTTAACTCTCAACATGAAAATGTATCTTTATTTGTTAATTCAGTTGAGATATGTCTAAGCCTGCCTTTCTAATGTGTCTCATCATATTTAATTTTTCATCTAAACCACATACATTAATGCATAGTTTATTATTTCTAGTTAAAAAGAATTTTTTTAAACAAATCTAATATATTGTAATTGAAATTAAATCAGTGGTCACTTCAAGAGTGTGGGGTGGGATCAACTAGGGAAGAGTACAAAAGAGCTTTCTGGAGGATAGACTTTTTTTTTTTTTTAACTTTATTTATTTATTTTGAGAGAGAAAGCATGAGTAGGGGAGGAGCAGAGAGACAGTAAGAGACTCTCAGGGCAGAGCCCGATGTAAGGCTCAAACTCACAAACCCTGAGATCATGACCTGAGCTGAAGTTGGACGCTTAACTGACTGAGCCTCCAGGTGTCCTAGTTTTAATTTTTTTTAAATAGAACAAGAGCCAGACTTGAAGTGTGAGTGCAGACTATTTCTTGATTGTCATGTTTTCCCCCATCTTTTACTCTAACTCCTCCAACAATTTTTGAAAGCTGTGATTTTTTAACAATATGTATTTATGATCAGTTTTTCCAAAATGTTCAATTTCATTTTCATAGAGTCAGTCTCTTCTCATAGTTGTTCATGAGTTTATTATTTAATTAAATTAGATACCTTAAGGGAAAAAGTGAAACTGGCCTAAACTTGTTTGGAATAAACACTCCCTTGTGAAGCAGAAGTACTTTGTCACCTAGACCTAGGGATGTGACTATATCCCCAGGACATGACTAGCCACTATTTTCTCTCTCATGCCCTAGCCCCCATGTCCATTGCCTGCTGTGGAGGCAGACAGGAGTAGTTGCTATCTGGCCTGAGAAAATCTGCAGGATTCAATATACATGGCCACTTTGAAGATAGTATTTATCCTGTTGTCACCCATTGTCATCCATACCTGCTCAACTTCTCAGCATGAACATACACTTGGTAGGCCATTCTCACCTTGTACAGAGTAATCTCCATCTTGTGATTTTACATGTCATTTCTTTAGAAAATCTAATGCCAAATGCTTCGTATTTCAGAGTTTTCCTTCATAAAGGTTATGTATATATTTTCAGTTTACTACCTGACTAGAATCTTCTTTTCTGCATTATATTTTATTGTTAAACATATATATTAAAGCTATTAGTTTTTGTATTTTGATTTTATATCCTACTACCCTACCTAAATTCTGTTACCATTTATATTATTTAAACCTTTTAAGTGTTCCAATTATGTAATCATATCATCTGGAAAAACAATTTTACCTCCTCTTAAATTTTTCTACTTCTAGCTTTTTTCTGATATTTAAGTGTATTGGCTAATAACTCAAAAGCTGCCTTTAATATATATTTTATCATTTTAGGGAAGTAATCATTTCTATTTTATTGTGCTGTTTCTTTAAATCAGGAATGGTTCCTATTTTAGTTGCCTTTCAGAATCTCTGAAGTTGATCTTGTGGTTCTCCCCAAACCCCGCAGCCCTATTAATACATTTATTTATTTATTTTTAAAGTTTATTTTGAGAGAGAGAGAGAAAGAGAGAGCATGCACGCAGGAAGGGGAGAGAGGGAGAGAGAATCCCAAGCCAACTCTGCGCTGTCAGCACAGAGGCTGACCCCACAAGCCTGACCCCAGGGCCTGAGATCAGGACCTGAGCCAAAATCAAGAGTTGGATGCTTAACCTACTGAGCCATTCAGGCACCCCTGTGTGTTGATTTGTCTTAATAGATTTCTTCATATTGGACCACTCTAACATTCTTTGAATAAATAACACTAGGTTTTCAATATGCTGTTTTATTAGATGTTTTAGAATTTTTATATCAGTTTTCAAAAAATTGGTATGTAGTTTTCTTTTTATGAGTGATCTTTATTTAGTATAGTATTACTCTATGAAAATAGTTTGGAAGTCCTCCTTTTTCTTAGTTCGCAGTCTTAATAGAATTTAGATAGTCTACTCTTAATAGAATTTAGATGGTCTATTCTTTAAAGCTTCTTTCCTAGGAGGAGATGGTAAGTCTCACCCCATTCTCTATTTGCTCTATGGAAATTAATGTTTAAATAAATTTTTTTTTAACATTTATTTATTTTTGAGACAGAGAGAGAGCATGAAAGGGGGAGGGTCATAGAGAGAGGGAGACACAGAATCTGAAACAGGCTCCAGGCTCTGAGCGGTCAGCACAGAGCCTGAGGCAGGGCTCGAACTCACGGACCGCGAGATCATGACCTGAGCCGAAGTTGGACGCTTAACTGACTGAGCCCCCCAGGCCCCCTGGAAATTCATGTTTAAACATTGTATCTCTTCTGTGGTCAGTTTTGGTAAATTATATTTTCCTAGAAAATTATTCATTTTAGGTATGTTTTAAAATTTATTAGCAAAATAATCTTTTTTCAGCTGGCCTCTGTATTCGTGGTTATTTTCACTTTGCCATTTCTTATTTCTATATGCTTTATTGCTGTTTTCTTTTTTTTTTTAATTTGTTTAATGTTTATTTTTGAGAGAGAGAGAGAGAGAGAGAGAGCGAGCGCATGAGCAGGGGAGGAGCAGAGAGAGAGACACACACAGACTCTGAAGCAGGCTCCAGACTTTGAGCTGTCAGCACAGAGCCCAACTTAGGGCTCTAATCCACGAGCCTTGAGATCTTGACCTGAGCTGAAGTCTGACACTTAACTGACTTGAGCCACACAGGCATCCCCTTGCTGTTTTCTTTATATTAACTAATGCTTTAGCTGTTTTGCTGATTTTTTTAAAGTTTATTTATTTATTTTGAGAGAGAGAGAAACAGAGCATGCAAGTGGAGAAGGGACAGAGAGAGACAATCCCAAGCAGGCTCCATACTGTCAGCACAGAGCCTGACACAGAGCTCAAACCCACAAACCATGAGATCATGACCTAAGCCTAAATCAAGAGTCAGTCGCTTAACTAACTGAGCCAAGCAGATACCCCTGATTTGTTTTTTTAAAGAATGCTTTTGCTTTATGTATTAGTTCTTTTTTTCTGTTTTCTGACTAGTTATGCATTTATACTGATTAATTTATTCCTTCTGCTTTGCTTCAGTTTACTTTATTCTTTTTCCAATTTCTTTGATTTTTAATTAATTTTTTCTCTCATGTTTATTGTTGTAAATACTTAAAGTTTTCAAATTTTTTTCTAAGCGCTGTGCTTATATTTTATAGATACTAATTTAATGTTGATTTTTAAATTATTACCATTTTCTAAAATACAAAAATACTGTTTTGGAACTTATTTCCCTATTGATCTCAAAGTTATTTAATATAGACTTCTAAAATTTCAAGTGGGTTTATTTTTGGCTTTTTAAAATTTTATTATTTCTAGCTTCAATAGAAAATGTTGATATGATTTCAACTTTTTTACATAGACCATATTATAATAACTGAAACATCCTCCTTTTTCTCTCTCATACATAACTCATTCAGCACTTAAATATTTCTCTGGCTATTTCTCCCACTGGTTTACCATCTTCTCTCTATATCCAACATGAACTTTGTTAGCAAATTTTTCATACTCAAGTGACTGCAAGACCCATTGTCCCTTTTAGTGAGTTTCTTACATATCACATCTTTTTCTTTGCTAAGTATTTCATAAGAACTTCAGTAAGGTATAAACATGTTTTCCTGTGTGGAAAATCACTGGTACACATTTCTAGGAAATAAAGGAATAGCTTTGCCTCTGAAGGAACGGAAAGGAGACTTGAGTAAGGGGATGAAGGAACAAAACTAGTTGAGCATTTATAAAATGGATGAATAACAGAATAAGCTTAAAGAGAAATTAAGTGAATAGAACTCTTCAGCACTTTTATTGTGTTGTGGAGACAAAAAATAACTCACAGCTACATGAAGTAAGGAATGGACATAGATAAGGGGTTTAAGCAATAAAAGGATCTATAGGAATATATAACCATCATTTTCCATTTATATGTTTAACTAGACTAGCTTGGATTAATAAAGGGAATATTTAATCATTGTTATAATATGTGAGAGATTAGAGACAGAAATATGTTCCAAATGAGTATATAACCATGGGAATTGAAAGAGTAAAACTCATTATGTGCTATGCATTATTTAACAGAGAGTAGAAATTGTTTCTGCCGTTGAAGAAGTTTAGGGGTAAGAAAAGCAGAGAAACAATTGGAAAAATTAATAAATATATAATTTCAACCCAGATATATGTTGATATGTAATACACATATATTATATGTCAGTGCATAGCCCGATGCAGGGCTCGAACTCATGAACTGGGAGATCATGACCCAAGCCAAAATCAAGAGTCAGATGCTTAACTGACTGAGCAACCTGGGTGCCCCAACAACATAGGTTTACAGTCAGCCTTAAAGGAATAACTTTTAAACTAAGACCTCAGGATGAGAAGTAACCAGCTATTCAAAGAGCCCAAGCAGATTTGTGGAAAACAGAGCAGACTGAGATGATATGTTATAGGTAAGTGGAGGTCTTTTAACCACAGCAAGTTTGATTTTATTCTAAGAATAAAGAGAAGTTGTTGAAAAAAGTTAAGGATGAATTCTTAACCTTTCATTTCCATCAGAACTGTGTGGAGAATATTAAATATTGGACTGACCAGGACTGTAGAATCTGATCCAGGTGGTTTAGGTAGTGTCTAAACCTCAATATTTATAACAAGTTCCTGTGACTTCTACTCCACATCTCAGCTTGATATCCACTGACTTACTAATCACCAGCCTCACTTTGTTTCTTCTTTTTTAGTTTATTTATTTGTTTATTTTGAGAGAGAGAAAGAGAGAGAGAGAGAGAGAGAGAGAGAGAGAGAGAGAATCCCAAGCAGGCTCCACTGTCAGCACAGAGCCCCATGCAGGGCTCAATCTCACAAACCATGAGATCATGACCTGAGCCGAAACCAAGAGTTGAACGCCTAATTGACAGAGCCACCCATGCACCCCACCAGTCTTACTTTCTTAACATGAACTTTCATTTTCCCTGGTGTTACGGTATGCTTTTTTTTCAACTTGCATATTTTCAGAATTTCATTGAGTATTACTTCAGTTGTCTATTATTTCTACTGTAGAAATTTTACTTCTTTTAAAAAAGGAAACTATGTGTTTGCTCTTTTATTTTCTTTCAGATTTAGAGACCAGGTATGAGACCAAGAAGTTATCCTCAGAAAATGACATTTATGAAATAAACTTACCTCAGTGGAAGATAATGGAAAGAATTAAAAATCATGGCCTTAAGGGCCTAATTTTAAAAAGTGACTGGGAGTCTAAAAGAAAATTTGAAGGACAGGAGGAATATTTCAGTCAAGTGAAAATTACATCTCAAAAAGTGTCCTCTTATCAAAAACGTACATCTCTAACTCCACATCAGAGAATTCATTTTGTGGAGAAACCCTATGAATGCAAAGAATGTGGAAAGGCCTTTAGAGTACGCCAACAGCTTACTTTTCATCACAGAATTCATACTGGTGAAAAACCCTATGAATGTAAGGAGTGTGGAATGGCCTTCAGACAGACTGCACACCTTACTCGACATCAGAGACTTCATTCTGGTGAAAAACTCTATGAATGTAAAGAATGTGGAGAATCTTTTATATGTGGCCCAGACCTTAGAGTACATCAGAAAATTCATATTGGCGAAAAGCCCTATGAATGTAAAGAATGCGGGAAAGCCTTCAGAGTGCGAGGACAACTTACTCTCCATCAGAGGATTCATACTGGTGAGAAACCCTATGTATGTACAGAATGTGGAAAGGCCTTTAGACAGTATGCACATCTCACTCGACATCAGAAGCTTAATATTGCTGACAAACTCTATGAATGTAAAGAATGTGGGAAGGCCTTTTTGTGTGGCTCTGGCCTTAGAGTACATCACAAACTTCATACTGGTGAGAAACCCTATGAATGTAAGGAATGTGGGAAAGCTTTCAGAGTGAGACAGCAACTAACACTGCACCAGAGAATTCATACTGGTGAGAAACCCTATGAATGTAAGGAATGTGGAAAGACCTTCAGTCGTGGTTATCATCTTATTCTTCATCACAGAATTCATACTGGTGAGAAACCTTATGAATGTAAGGAATGTTGGAAGGCCTTTAGTCGTTACTCACAACTTATTTCACACCAAAGTATCCATATTGGTGTTAAACCTTATGACTGCAAGGAATGTGGGAAGGCTTTTAGATTGCTCTCACAACTTACACAACATCAGAGTATTCATATTGGTGAGAAACCCTATAAATGTAAGGAATGTGGGAAGGCCTTTAGATTGCGCCAAAAACTTACTTTACATCAGAGCATTCATACTGGTGAAAAACCCTTTGAATGTAAGGAATGTAGGAAGGCCTTTAGACTTAATTCATCCCTTATTCAGCATCTGAGAATTCATTCTGGTGAGAAACCTTATGAATGTAAGGAATGTAAGAAGGCCTTTAGACAACATTCACACCTTACCCATCATCTAAAAATTCATAATGTAAAAATATAAGATAGTTTTTCAATCCTGTATTGTAGAATACTCTATGAATATAGTAATTAATCCTTTTTGCTTCCTTCATACAGGCAATTGACTTAAGAGGTTTTATATCATTAAAAGAATATGTTAATTTAATGTATTCCACCATCACTTAAACCTGATAAACTTTACACTTACTCTGAAAACTAATCCTAATCAGTGTGACAAATGTGGGAGACACTTATCTCTGTCCCATCACTTTCCTACTTGTATTATATTGACAAGATGCTTAACTGTTCTGTGCTATAATTTTTTCATTTGTAAAATGGTAATACAATACTGTGGCAGAATAAAAATTGTTGCAAATTGTTTGACATTCCCTCTTTCCCCCCATCAAAATATGGAATCCACATCCGTTCTCCTTGAGGATGGGCAGACCAAGACTACTTTGACTAGTAGAAGTACTGCTGTGCCAGTTTCCAGGCTTTACTGGTGGATTTTACTTCATCTCTTGGAGTGCTCCTTTAAGCTTAGGCTCTGAATTCTGTTAAAAAGTCTGTCTGCTCTGCTGAAGAGACCACATGGAGAAGCCCTAAGACCACAAAGAAAGGAAGAGGCACCGTTCTGAGCCCAGTCTTCCACACATGCCTACCAAGACGCCAGACATTTAAGTGAAATAGTGTTGGATCCTCCAGACCACCCAGCAGCTGAGTACCCACTGAGTGACTTCAGTTGATACCATATAAAACAGATGAATCTATCAACTGAGTCCCTGCCCAAATTCCTGACCCACAAGATCGTGAGATATAATAAAATGATTGTTGTTTTAAGCCACTAAATTTTGTTTTATTATTATCATTAGTATTACTCCTTTGAAAATTCATATGAAAGACTATGGGCACAAAGAATATAGAAATGCCTTCCACCAACACTCACCCTTATTTAACTTCAGATAACTTACTCTTTTTAAACTAGTGGAAGTGAGAAATTGTTTTTCAATTTGTTCATAAAAAAGCAGATATTCTACAGTCTACATTCTCTGGCCCAAGTCTAAATTTAACTTAAAATTAACAAAGAATAATGTAAAAAGAAACTTTGGAAATTAAAAATTACTTGTATTATAACTTCTGTATTGATTTTTAAAAATACATTGTAGCCTTTTTTTGTGCTCTGGTTGTCCTGTCTTTCATTAGTGAGAATCCCCTCAAATTGGTTCCTATGTCCTTTTGTCATGACAAAAGCTTTTAATAGCTTCCTTTTTTCCTGACCAAATTCACTGGTCAGTTATGAAGCATATTAGGGTACTTATTGATAAATAAAGGGGAAAAGTGGAGCATTTATTTTGTCTTTCCTTTATGACCTATATAAGACAGCCAAAAGTCGGTGAAGTAAAGTTCTTTATTATTATTAGAGAACTCTAGTTAATAAAGATCAAAGGAATGACAGAATTTGAAAAATCAGTCTTTAATTTCTGAAATACTGGATCTTGGTGGTGATATCAATGGAAGCAAAGATCATTAGTGAAAAAGATTGATAGGAAGTTTTTAATGGATCAGAATGACAGAACCTACATTTACATTACATTACATCAACATCTCTATTAGATCAGCCCCACTATGTGCATCTTGCTTGTGCGGTGGCTATATGTAGTATCATTTGTTAAGTGTTCTTACCCCAAATGTTAACTCAGAAGTAAAAGTGGGTCTCTAAATCTAATTACCAGGTTACAGGAAACTTGGGGAATAAAGGAACAAATTAATGACACAAGCAAACAACCAAACCCAGAATGTACAAAATTCCACAGAATAAATGGTCTTGGTTCTTAACCAATATAGGTTAAGACAAAAGAATGTTGCAAATTAAAAGAGACTTAAGAGACATATCAATTAAATACAGTGTATGGAATGTATTGGGATCCTTGTTTTAAAATGTACCCAGGATTTGTTTTAATCAATTATGGTACAACATGCAGATACAGAAATGATTGTCATGAAGGAAGAAGTTTAGACTCAAAGATCTCTAAAAACAGGAGGCAACAGCATGCCCACAGGGCCACATGGGGAAATACCCAGTTATGCTGGAAGGCAGAAGTGGGGAAAGGGCAGAGCATGGCACAGAGCCTTTGCTGATGTTTTCTCCAAAGAATGGGTGACACTGGGTAAGTACACTGAGGAAGTTTGGGAATGGAATGGATAGTGGTGTTTTTTTTTTTTAATATTTCTTTTTTTTTTTTAAGTTTACTTATTTTGAGAGAGTGTGTGTGTGCAGGAGGGGGAGAGGGAGAATCCTAAGCTGGCTCCACAATATTAGTGTGAGGAGCCTGATGGCAGGGCTCGAACTCATGAACCTGTGAGATCATGACCTGAGCCAAAATCAAGAGTCAGATGCTTCACAGACTGAACCATCCAGGTGCCCCTGGATAATCTTAATAATTTCGGAGGTTCTGAGGTATATGAGTGGTCCCTAGTTGTCTGGTACCTGGCCCTGGGGTGATTTGTGCAGGAGGAATATTGGCTTGGTGTGTGAGAGTTTGATGAAACAGTTGGGGCTTTGGCTTGGTGGGTTTGATCAAAAGAGTTGTTTGCTATCTCTAGGAATTTGCTACCCCTGGGAAGGGCAGTCTCTCCAGGACCAAGTCTCCAAATGCTAGAGCATAATTACAGAAAATAAAATACATTAAATACAATCCTGATTTGGACAAATGAAAACATTGTTTACATTGTTTTGAAAATGTAAATCTAAGTGGATATTAAGTTATATTAAGCAATTATTCATTTTTTAGGCATGATGATGGCATCATCACCAATTATTATGTGTAAGTCCTTACACATTAGAGATTCATACTGAAGCATTCAAGGGTGAAGTCACATCATGTCTATGCCTTGCTTTAAAATACTTCAGGAAAAGGGTGTCTTGATGGCTTAGTCAGATGTCTTTTGAGTTTGACTTGAGCCTGCTTAGGATTCTGTCCCTCCACCCCTGGTCACTCACTCTCATAAATAAATAACTAAATAAGTAAATGGAGGGAGGGAGGGTGGCAGGAACAGATGAAATAAGATGGGCAACTGCTAAATGTTGAAGCTGGATAATGGGTACATTGAGTCGTTGTGCTATTCTTACTACCTTTGCATATATTTGAAAATATCCATAATAAAGCTTTCCCTAAGTAGAAAATCAAATTTGAAATTTTAGACCACTTAGTGATAAATGATAATGATGCCTACAAATAAAAGTTTGTGGGAAATCACCAAAAGTCTACTTGTTAAGAAATAACCTTAATGCATTTAGAAAACTTGGACTGAGGGAACCCTCTTGCACTGTTGGTGGGAATGCAAACTGGTGCAGCCACTCTGGAAAACAGTGTGGAGGTTCCTCAAAAAATTAAAAATAGACCTACCCTATGACCCAGGAGTAGCACTGCTAGGAATTTACCCAAGGGATACAGGAGTACTGATGCATAGGGGCACTTGTACCCCAATGTTTATAGAAGCACTCTCAACAATAGCCAAATTATGGAAAGAGCCTAAATGTCCATCAACTAATGAATGGATAAAGAAATTGTGGTTTATATACACAATGGAGTACTACGTGGCAATGAGAAAGAATGAAATATGGCCCTTTGTAGCAACGTGGATGGAACTGGAGAGTGTGATGCTAAGTGAAATAAGCCATACAGAGAAAGACAGATACCATATGGTTTCACTCTTATGTGGATCCTGAGAAACGTAACAGAAACCCATGGGGGAGGGGAAGGGAAAAAAAAAAAAAAAAAGAGGTTAGAGTGGGAGAGAGCCAAAGCATAAGAGACTCTTAAAAACTGAGAACAGGGGTGCCTGGGTGGCTCAGTCGGTTAAGCGTCCGACTTCGGCTCAGGTCATGATCTCACGGTCCATGAGTTCGAGCCCCGCGTCGGGCTCTGTGCTGACAGCTCGGAGCCTGGAGCTCGCTTCGGATTCTGTGTGTCTCCCTCTCTCTCTGCCCCTCCCCCGTCCATGCTCTGTCTCTCTCTGTCTCAAAAATAAATAAACATTAAAAAAAATAAAAACTGAGAACAAACTGAGGGTTGATGGGGGGTGGGAGGGAGGAGAGGGGAGGTGATGGGTATTGAAGAGGGCATCTTTTGGGATGAGCACTGGGTATTGTATGGAAACCAATTTGACAATAAATTTCATATATTAAAAAAAAAAGAAAAAGAAAACTTGGACTGAGGAACTAGTGTTTGTCTTCTTTACCATTCTGTCCCCACACTTATAGTACCTGTTGTATAACAGGCAGTTGATTTTTGTTTACTTATTTTTGAGAGAGGGGGGAGAGGGGCAGTGGGAGAGAGAGAGAATCCCAAGCAGGCTGCACAGTGTCAGTGCAGAGCCCCATGTGGGGCTTGAACTCACAACCCGTGAGATCATGAGATGGATACTTATTAACCAACTGAGCCACCTAGGTGCCCCTAACAGATAGTTGATTTTTAAAATTGGGGGTAAAAACACATTAGCTTGAACCATAAAATAGTTTTTTAATAATTTTTTTTTTAAAACTAAGTACCACAGGGGCGCCTGGGTGGCTCAGTCGGTTAAGTGGCTGACTTCTGCCCAGGTCATGATCTCGCAGTCTGTGAGTTTGAGCCCCACGTCGGGCTCTGTGCTGACAGCTCAGAGCCTGGAGCCTGTTTCAGATTCTGTGTCTCCCTCTCTCTGACCCTCCCCCGTTCATGCTTTGTTTCTGTCTCAAAAATAAATAAACGCTAAAAAAAAGAAAAAACAAAAAACAAAAAAACTAAGTACCACAAAGTAATTCATACACTAAAGTAGAAATTAATGAAATAGCTAATAAAATCCTTATCCAAGGATGTTCTCTTTGAAAAGGCCATTAATACAGAATTGGCAGTTATTGAGGGAAAAAAGACTCCGTTTCAACTTTATATATGAGAAAGGTTAAACAGCTATATATATCAAGGAGAATTAAAAATTTTAAAGTTATATGTATTACCATATACATATATTTCAATATCTATAAAAATACAGAGAATGGATTATCTGGAGAAAACTAAATCATCAAAGTTGACTCAAGATACTATAGAAAACCTGAACAGATATATAAGCAAAGAAAAATATTGTAGTTATGATTGTTTTAAAAAACTAGAATCAACAGTTTTGCAGGCAATAAAAAGTTTTAAAGCATAGAGAGCCTCTAACAAAATTTTGCTAGATCATTCTATAAGGCTAACATCCCAATAATAAAATGCGAATAGCCCCTAGAAAGCAAAATCTGGACCAGTATCACTTAAAATACACACAAACATCCCAAATAAAGTTCAGCGAACTTAATGGTCTGTTAAAACAATTATAGGAGCACCTGGGTGGCTTAGTCAGTTAGGCGTCCGACTTCAGCTCAGGTCATGATCTCACAGTTTGTGAGTTCAAGCCCTGCGTCGGGCTTTGCTGACAGCTCAGAGCCTGGAGCCTGCTTCAGATTCTGTGTCTCCCTCTCTCTCTGCCCCTCCCCTGCTCGCACTCTGTCTCTCTCTCTCTCAAAAATAAAAAAATAAACTTTTTTTTAATTAAAAAAATTATAAAACATAAAACAATTTACCAGGAATATCCAGGGACCTGACCTGTTGTGATTTAATTAAGTATCCAGATTTTAGGTTTCTAACTTGAGCAATGTAACAATGTTGGAAAAAATGGCATTATTTACCTCAATATCTTTTAGGTTGTTTCTCATATTCTAATTCATCTTAGCTTCATCAGCTTTAAAAAAGGAGTGAACAACAGATATGAAAAACGGGGATTCAACACAAAAATTATTACCTTCCACAAAACAAAAATGAATATTATTACACTTTATTTTCTACCAAACCTCTGTAATGTCACTATAGTTATACATTAAGACTTGTACTTCCAGGTCCATTTTGTTCACATTGGGCAGATATCATTGGATAATCACTCACCTAGAATAGACCCACTCATGATTTCAAACAATACACATAATATTTTAACACAAAAAGTATTTTAAGTGCTATATAACAAAATTAGTTTTTGCTAATGGGTCAGTATGTTTTTCCTACCTGGTATCGTTTTCATGCTAACAGAGGTCTTCTGGAGACTGTACATTAACTCAAAATTTCTGAAAGTATGTTCCACGAAACACTAGTACTTTAATGATAATGGGAAAATTATTGTATAGTCAAACAAGGCTGGGAACTCTGTATACTATATTTCTTGAGGGGGAAAAAAAATTCACATTAAGTGCCTAACAAAAGACTATCCAAAAAAGTTTCATTTTATCTGACCAGTGTATCTCAGACTTTACTATACAGAACTCCCATTCCGAATACCTACTGCGGATGTAATTCCACTTTGGCAGATGCTGCTATAACCAGAAGGAGTGGCTCAAGGATGGAAATGTCAGCATTATGACAGATGTACAGTTATCTGTTTGGCAAGGAAAGCAATTCAAATTATGTTATACAGTCAGCTGCTCGCTCTTTTTTTTTTTTAATTTAAAATGATACTTTTCAATAGAATAGAAAATCCTTCCCCCTATTCTTTCTATAAATATATGCATAGACTATAATTTCTTGCTGAAAAATCCTACTGACTTACCTGTGTGTTTCTTGCTATCCATAAACAAGAATTTCTCTGAGGTATTTATCAAAAAGTGGGACTGCTCGGTCAAAGGTTATATTCATTTTCAACTTCACTAGATAGTGCCATAGAAGTGGAGAACATGGGAAGGGGCACGTGGGTGTCTCAGTTGGTTGAGTGTCTGGCTTCAGCTCAGGTCATGATCTTGCGGTGCATGAGTTCCAGCCCCATGTCGGGCTCTGTGCTGACAGCTCAGAGCCTGGAGCCTGCTTCAGATTCTGTGTCTCCCTGTCTCTCTGCCCCTCCCCTACTCATGCTCTCTCTCTCTCAAAAACATTAAAAAACATTGTTTTAAAGAAGTGGAGAACATGGGACACCTGAGTGGCTCAGTGGGTTGAGCATCTGACTCGATTTCGGCTCAGGTTATGATTCCAGGGTTGTGGGATTGAGCCCCATGTCAGGCTCCATCTGCTTAAGATTCTCTCCCTCTGCCCCTCTCCCCTGTTCACGCATGCTCTCTCTCTCTCTCTTTCTAAAAAAAAGAAGTGAGAACATCATTGTCTTGCCAATTTACAACCCCTTCACCCAATAAAGTATTATTTCCTTGTAATCCTACTTCTGGTATGTGCTTTATAGTGAGTTGAGCATCTTTTCACATCTGTTTATTGTTAAACATTATAACTTACCAATTCATGCCATGTTCCTTTGTTAAAAAAATATAAAAGAATTGTGGGATTCTTAAAAATAATATTCTAGATAATAATCCTTTACCTAGTATTATAAATAACGAACCTTAGCGTCCCCAGATTGTGGCTGTATGTGTATTTATGGTGATACTATCATATAAAAATTTAAAAAATTTAAATGTGGATGCAATCATAGCTTTCATTATTACCCAATAATCTTAATTTTTTACAAGACCCTTGGTTTTCTAGGCTATCAGTTATGTCAACTGCAAATAGATATAATTTTGGGTTTTTTATGAATATTTATAGTGATTATTTTATTAATCTAATAGAAAGAATCTCCAAAATAGGACTTAGGATTAGTGGTGATAGGGATATAGTTGTTTTCACCTATTTAATGGAAATCTCTTAGTATAATGTTTGTTTTAGTTTGGAGGTAAACAGACTTTGTTGTGGCTCAATTGTTTCCTTCAGTTCCTTATTTTTTTATTTTTTTTTAAATTTTTTAACCTTTATTGATTTTTGAGACAGAGAGAGAGCATGAACGGGGGAGGTTCAGAGAGAGATGGAGACACAGAATCTGAAGCAGGCTCCAGGCTCTGAGCTGTCAGCACAGAGCCAGACGTGGGGCTCGAACTCACGGACTGTGAGATCATGACCTGAGCTGAAGTCAGACGCTCAACCGACTGAGCCACCCAGGTGCCCCACCTTCAGTTCTTTATTAACTTCTTTATTAGAAATGCCTGCTGAGAGGGGTGCCTTGGTGGCTCAGTCAGTTGAGCGTCCAACTTTGGCTCAGGTCATGATCTCACAGTTCGTGGGTTCGAGCCCTGCATTGGGCTCTGTCCTGACAGCTCAGATCCTGCAGCCTGCCTCGGATTCTATGTCTCTCTCTCTCTGCCCCTCCTCCACTCATGCTTTCTCTCTCTCTCTCAAAAAATAATGATTAAAAAAAAAAATTTTTTTTTAAATAAGTGCAGAACATGGAACACCTGAGTGGCTCAGTGGGTTGAGCGTCTGGTTCTTGATTTCGGCTCCTCATGATCTCATGGTTCATGAGTTCAAGCCCCACAAAGAGCTCTGCGCTGCTTGGAATTCTCTCCTCTCTCTCTCCCCCTCCCCTACTCGCTGTCTCTCAAAATAAATAAAAAAACATTTTAAAAAAGTTTAGAAATGCCTGCTGAATATTATCAGATGCTATTTTGACACATTGATATAATATTTTTGTCCTTGAATTTGTTAATGTGAAAGTAGTACTTTGGTCATTAAGGCAGTATGGTTTTGGCACAAGAATGAACAAACAGACCAATGGAACAAAATAAATGGCCTTGAAATACACCTACATATATGTGGTCATCTGATTTACGACAAAGGTTCCTCTGCATTATGGTTGGGATATAGTGGTCTTTTCAATAAGTAGCACTGGGTCAACTGCATAGCTATATTCATAAAAAATGAATCTTGGCCCTTACATCACACTACAAACATAAATTCCAGATATATTAGTGACCTAATTGTAAAAGGTAAAGCAAAAGAAATATAAAATATCTTTCTGGGCTTGAGGTAGCAAAGATTTCTTTCTTTTTTTTTTTTTTTAAATTTAAATTCTAGTCAGTTAACATACAGTGCAATATTGGCTTCAGGAGTAGAATTGAGTAGAACTGAGTAATTGGTGAATTATTCAGTTCACCAGGGCTCATCACAACTAGTGTCCTCCTTATTACCCATCACCCATCTAGCCCATTCCCTACCCACCTCCCTCCATCAAACCCTCAGTTTGTTCTCTGTCATTAAGAGTCTCCTATGGTTTGTTCCCCTATCTTTCTCTTTTTTCTTCTTTTCCCCTTTCCATACGTTCATCTGTTTTGTTTCTTAAATTCCACATATGAATTAAATCATATGGTATTTGTCTTTTTCTGAGTGACTTATTTCATTTGGCATAATATACTCTAGCTCCATCCACATTGTTGCAAATGGCAAGATTTCATTCTTGTTGATGACTGAGTAATATTCCATCGCATATAAATACCACATCTTCTTCATCCATTCATCAGTCAATGGGCATTTAGGCTCTCTCCATAATTTGGCTATTGTTGATAATGCTGAGATAGCAAAGAGTTCTTAAACAGAATACAAAAAGCATTAACCATATGGGGGAAAATGATAAATTTTAATGTATTAAATTTAAGAATCTATTTCATCAAAAAACACAATTAAGAAACTGAAAAAAGTCACAGAGAATATATTATATATATATATAATATATAATATAGTATATGTTAATATATGTTAATACGAATATATACATTTATGTAATAAATGTAAAATATTTAATCATATATAGACAAAATGTTAATAAAATATTAAATAAATATATATATAATATATTTGACTCATTCACAATATATGAAGAATCCCTATAGATCAATAAACGACAGAAAATAAAATAGGAAATGGGAAAAAAAACTCATATAAGCACTTCAAAAAAAGTGCGTATCCAAATGGCCAATAAAGATATCAAAAGTTGCTCAAGTTCATTATTAAGAAAGTGGAAAAATTAAAACCACAATGTGATAAGTATACACCCTCCAGAATAGCTAAATGGAAAAAATATGTACAAAGTGCTTGTGCATAATGCCATGGAGTGCTCAAGCCTTTGACAATATGCTAGTGGATACTGAAGACAAGTTCCCCAATCTTCAGGAAAATCTGGGAAGCAGACAACCAGTAAGTACCTAACTAAGAAAACTTCAGATTCTGATAAGGGCCATGAAGAGAAAAGATATTGGGAAGGAGAATTACTAGAGGGAGACAATTCAGTTGGTCATTTCATCTGACGTATATACAGTATCCCTAGTGGTAGCAGTACAGATTTTATGCAAGAATAGCCAGGTTAAGACTGAGAAAGAAAAGCTACCAAGGTGTCCTAGTCCTACCAGATATTTAAAAGTACTAAAAAGTCCCTAAATAATCAAAATGATGTGGTACTCATGCAGGAACAGACCAGTGGAATAGAACAGAAAGTCTATAAGGGAACCAAAAATATAGGAAATTTTAATACATGAAAGGATGAGGAAGTAACACTTCTCTAAGTATACCTTTCTGTATATTTTTCACTTTGGGAACCATGTTAATGTTATATATGTTTACATAAAGAGAAGAAAGACCCTACATTGGAATATAAGCAGAAACAAATATTTCCCCACACTACAGGGGAAAAAGCTAACCCAAGAAACTTTTTTTAAAGCTTTATTTTTTAATGTTTATTTTTGAGAGAGAGAACATGAGCGGGGGGAGGAATAGAAAAGGGGGGAGGACAGAGGATCCAAAGCGGGCTTTGCCCTGACAGCAGTGAGCCTCATGCAGGGCTCAAACTCATGAATTGAGATCATGACGTGAGCCAAAGTCTGACACTCAACCGAGCCACCCAGGTGCCCAAAGCAGCTTTTTTAAAAAGTAAGCTCTTTTTTTTTAAAAGTAAGCCCCAACATGGGGCTTGAACTAATGACCCCAAGATCAAGAGCCACATGCTCTGCCAAATGAGCCAGTCAGGTGCTCCTAACCCAAGCAATTTTTGAACGACAACTTGACCCTATTCGCTCAGCCCAAAACAGAAACAAAACAAAACAAAAAACAACCATAAACAAATAACTAGCTAGTAGGATTGATTTGCACAATGATATAGATTAGCAATTCTGAAACTACTACTTCATATATTCTAGAATCAAGCAAAAAAGTAAATATTTTATGGGATTAAGCTAATATAACGGGAGAAAAGCTTATCACTGCTGGAGAAGGTAATTGCAATATGGAGAGAAGGAGGCTAGATGAACCCTGTGGTGTTGGGTTGAAATTGGAGGTATCACTATAAAGTCATATTTTTGTGCATTTTTTAAGTAATCCCTACACCCAAGATGGGACTCCAACTTACCACCCCAAGATCAATGTAGAGTCAGATGCTCTACCAACTGAGCCAGCCAGGTTGCCCCCATGATATTTTTAAATAGATAAATATAGAAATACATATAGAGGTGTGTGTGTGTGTGTGTGTGTGTGTGTGTGTGTGTGTGTTTTCTAGCAGAGAGGACAAAAAAGAAATGACATCCTAGTACCAGTGAGAATATCCAGCACCCAGATCCAAGGAACTTGGAGAAATAGCATATACAAGCACTGAGCAGAGAAAACACAAGATGGTTTTGGAACATTGTGTGGAGGCAGAAAGTAGGGAAGTGCTCGAAAAGTGATTGCAATGTCAAAAGATCACAGTGGCAGTCTGAAGGAGTTCCCACTGGCCAAATATGGGATAATCTGAGTATAACAATATGTCATAATAGTAACAGATTAAGTAAAACCATTTAATAACCCAGTGGCTAAAATAGGAACCCATGAAACATGCTTTATAGTAGAACACCAAATTACTAATGTGGAAGGAATGGCAGAATTAGATTATCACCAATAATCAACCATCACAATAATAATTGATCTGGTAAGAATCATCAATGGATGCTAAACGTAGCAGGTGAAAGTCTGATGAAAAACAGATGTTTATAGCACCTTAAAAACATCTCTCCACAGGTGTTCCTGGGTGGCTCAGTCTGTTCAGTATCCAACTGTGACTCAGGTCATGATCTCATGTTTGTGAGTTCAAGCCCCATGTTGGGCTCCGAGCTGATAGCTTGCTCAGAGCCTGGAGCCTGCCTTGCATTCTGTATCTCCTTCTTTCCCTGCCCCTCCCCCATCTCTGTCTCTCAAAAATAAATAAATGTTAAAAAACTCTCTTTCTTAGAGATTCTAAAAGATTTGTTCATTTTGAATTTTTTTTTCAACGTTTTTTATTTATTTTTGGGACAGAGAGAGACAGAGCATGAACGGGGGAGGGGCAGAGAGAGAGGGAGACACAGAATCGGAAACAGGCTCCAGGCTCCGAGCCATCAGCCCAGAGCCTGACGCGGGGCTCGAACTCACGGACCGCGAGATCGTGACCTGGCTGAAGTCGGACGCTTAGCCGACTGCGCCACCCAGGCGCCCCAAGATTTGTTCATTTTGAGTCAACAACTGGAACCTCAGCAGAAAATCAGTATGTATAAAATAGAACTGAAAATGCAAGTTTTATAACTGAAAAAAACTGAAATGAAAATTTCACTGAATAAGCATAAGAACAGATGGGAGGCATCAGAAGAAACAGTCAGTGATCACCATGATAGGTCAATAATAATCCAATCTGAAATACAAAAAAGTAAAAACATTGAAAAAATACAGAGGTACCTATGGAACAATACTCATAACTAGAGTTCTAGAATGAGAGTACTGACAGAGTGTGGTAGAACAAAACTATGACCAAAACCACCAAAATTCAATAAATAGAAAATCTTATAATCAGACAGAGAAAAATAATACATAAAATATTGGGGACCAAAAACATGAATAATGCTGACTTAATTAGAAACAATAGTAGCCAGCAATCCCTATCAAAATAACACCAGCATTCTTCGCTGAGCTAGAAGAAACAATCCTAAAATATGTATGGAACCACAAAAGACCATGAGTAGCCAAAGCAATCCTGAAAAAGAAAACCAAAGCTGGAGGCATCACAATTCTGGACTTCAAGCTGTATTACAAAGCTGTAATCATCAAGACATTATGGTACTGGCACAAGAACAGACAGATCAATGAAACAAAATAGAGAACCCAAAAATGGACTCAGAAATGTATGGTCAACTAATCTTTGACAAAGCAGGAAAGAATATCCAATGGAAAAAGACAGTCTCTTTCACAAATGGTGTTTGGAAAACTGGACAGTGAGATGCAGAAGAATGAACCTGGGCCACTTTCTTACACCATACGCAAAAATAAACTCAAAATGGATAAAAGACCTAAACATACGACGGGAAGCCATTAAAATCCTAGAGGAGAGGGGCACGTGCGTGGCTCAGTCAGTTAAGTATCTTACTTTGCCTCAGGTCATGATTTCATATTTCGTGGGTTGGAGCTGACAGCTCAGAGCCTGGAGCCTGCTTTGGATTCTGTGTCTCCCTCTCTCTCTGCCCCTCCCCTGCTTGCGCTTTGTCTCTCTCTCTCTCTCTCTCAAAAATAAATAAACATTTAAAAAAATTTTTTTAAATCCTAGAGGAGAAAATAGGCAACAACCTCCTTGATCTTGGCTGCAGCAACTTCTTACTTGACATGTCTCCAGAGGCAAGGGAAACAGAAGCAAAAATGAACTACTGAGACTTCATCAAAATAAAAATCTTCTGCACAGTGAAGGAAACAATCAGCAAAACTAAAAGGCAAACAACAGAATGGGAGAAGATATTTGCAAAGGACATATCAGATACAGGGTTAGTATCCAAAATCTATAAAGAACGTATCAAACTCAACACCCAAAAAACAAATAATCCAGTGAAAAAATGGGCAAAAGACATGAATAGACACTTTTCCAAAGAAGACATCCAGATGGCTAACAGACACAAGAAAAAATGCTCAACATCACTCATCATCAGAGAAATACTAATGAAAACCACAATGAGATACCACTGCACAGTTGTCAGAATGGCTAACATTAACAACTCAGGCAACAACAGATGTTGGCAAGGATGTGGAGAAAAAAGGAATCCTTTTGCATTGCTGGTAGGAATGCAAACTGGTGCATCCACTTTGGAAAAAAGTATGCAGGTTCCTCAAAAAATTAAAAATAGAACTACCCTATGACCCAGCAATTGCACTACTAAGTATTTTAGGTATCTATCCAAAGGATACACAAATGCTGATTTGAAGGGGCACATGGCACCCCAATGTTTATAGAAGCACTATTGACAATAGCCAAAGTATGGAAAGAGCCCAAATATCCATTGACTGATGAATGGATAAAGAAGACGTGGTGTGTGTGCGTGTGTGCGTGTGTGCGTGCATGTGTGTGTGTATGTGTAATGGAATATTACTCTGCTATCAAAAAGAATGAAATCTTGCCATTTGCAACAATGGGGCTGGAACTAGAGTGTATTATGTTGAGCAAAATAAGTCAGTCAGAGAAAGACAAATACCATATGATTTCACTCACATGTGGAATTTAAGACAAAACAAATGAAGATAAGGGAAAGGAAACAAAAATAATATAAAAACAGAGGGGGAGACAAACCATAAGATACTCTTAAATACAGAGAACAAACAGGGTTGCTGACAGGATGTTGGGTTGGGTAAAGGCTAAAGAGGTGAGGAACATTAAGGAGGACACTTGTTGGGATGTACACTGGGAGTTATATGTAAGTCATGAATCATTACACTCTATTCCTGAAATTAAAAAATAAAATAAAATTCTGATAATGTAAAAAAAAGAAGAAACAATAGTAGCCAAAAGACAATAGAATAACATCTGGAAAAACTAAAGAAAAATAGGTCAACTCAGAATTCTATTTCCAGAGAAAATATGCTTTTATAATGAAGATGAAATAAAGACATTTTCAGATAAATGAATATTTAGATTTTAACTAGCAGAACTGCAGTTCTGGTAAAGGAAACTCTTCAGGTTAAAGAGAACTGACTTCAGATGAAAATACAGTCTCAACAGGAAGGAAGAACATCAGATATAGTCAATATGTGGATAAATATAACATATGCTTCCTTCTTTATAAGTTATTAAAATATATAACTGTTTAAACCAAAATAATGCAATGTATGTAGCTGAAATATGTATGCCAACAGTAGGACAAAGAATAAGAAGTATAAATGAAATGATATTGTTTACAAGGTTCTCATATTTTACATGGAGTGGTACAATATTAATTCTAGGTAAACTATGTTTAAATAAGAATGCATATTTTAATCCCTAGAGCAACCTCTAACAAGATGCATAAAGGTATAGCTGAGTGCCAACAGAAGAATTCAAATCTATCAGAAAAAATGATCAATTCTCCAAAAAAGACAGGAAAGTAGTTAATAAAAAATGTGGTAAATAGGTATCAACCAAATAGCAAACATAAATCCAACCAAGTTAATAATAACATAAATATAAATGGACTAAGTATTTCAATGAAAATCCAAGAGACTGTCATACTGGGTAACAAATGTAAAACCCAAATTACATGATATTTATCAGAAATGTATATTAAATATAAAATCACAGGTAGGTTCAAGAAAAAAAATGGAAAAAGATATATTAGCCAAACAGTAAGCATAAGAAAACTATAGTGACTGTACTGATACTAGACAAAATAGACGTTAAGACAACAGATACAGAGAGACACCTGGGTGGCTCAGTCAGTACAATGTCTGACTGAGGCTCAGGTCATGATCTCACAGTTTCTGGGTTTAAGACCTGCGCCGGGCTCTGTGCTGACAGCTCAGGGCCTGGAGCCTGCTTCAGATTCTGTGTCTCCCTCTCTCTGATCCTCCCGCCGCTCATGCTATGTCTCTGTCTCTCAAAAAGGAATAAACATTTAAAAAAATTTTTTTAAAGACAAGAGACATAGAGAAATATTTCATAATAGAAGGGTCAATTCATTGGGAACACACACAATCATAAATGTGTATACACTATGTAACAGGCTTAAAAATACATGATAAAAACTGAATGAACTAAAGGGAGAAATAGAATTTGTATTTTCATGTATCTTCTACTTCACATATATTTTCCTATTTGCAAAGTGGGACTTAATAAGATTGGCCTTGACATTGTCAAATAATTTGTAAAGTCTTATATTCTTTTTTTTTTTTTTTAACATTTATTTATTTTTGAGAGAGACAGAGATAGAGCACAAGCGGGAGAGACAGAGAAGAGAGGGAGACACAGAATCAGAAGCAGGCTCCAGGCTCTGAGCTATCAGCACAAAGCCCAATGAGGAGCTTGAACCCACGGACCATGAGATCATGACCTGAGCTGAAGTTGGACACTTAACCAACTGAGCCACCCAGGCGCCCCAAGTGTTATATTCTTGAGAGAACTACTGTATCAAAACATTTGAAATGGGAGGATGCTACAATGATGGATAAATCCTGGTGGGCTTATTCCATTTATTTCCTGAACCAAACCCAGGACGTAACAAATTCAATTATTAGTCACCTGAGAAACACTTCTGAAGATACTTTTCCTAATGTTCACTTTTCAACCTTCTTCATCAGGAAGACTATATATATGCGTGTGTGTGTGTATATGTATATATGCATATATATGCATATATGTATATATGCATATATATGTACATATGCATATATATGCATATATATGTATATATGTTCATATATATGTGTATATATGCATATATATGCATATATATGTTCATATATATGTTCATATATATGTGTATATATGCATATATATGCATATATATACACACACATAGCTCAAAAATACTTGAAGCAAAACTTGATAGAACTAAAGGGAAAACAGTAATAGACACACCTTATAGTCCCCCCACCCTTATCCTCAGAGGACACATTTCAAGACCCTCAGGTGATGACCAAAAGGGTGGATAGTAAGCCTCATATAGACTGCTTTTTTTCTATACATACATACCTATAATAAAGCTTAATTTATAATTTAGGCACAGTAAGAGATTAACAACAATAATGAAATAGAACAATTATAACAATATGGTGTAATAAAAGTTACGTGAATGTGTCATTTTCTCTTAAACTATCTTATTGTACTGTACTCACCCATCTTCTTATGATCTGGTTTGATAAAATGCCTAGTAATGAAATGAAGTGAGGTGAATGATTTACACATTCTGACACAGCATTAGACTACTACTGACCTCACCAAAGAAGGATTGTCTGCTTCGGGAAGGCAACTGATGGCTGGCAACTGAAGCTGGAGAAAAAGAAACAGCCGATAAGGTGGGGAACAATTTTATCAACCATCTTAACCTAACAATTTATAGAACAACATCTTCACAACTGCAGGAAGGCGAAAAACCGAGAGGAGGAAGGAATGGAAGGCGGGAGAGCGAGCTAGCACAGGGGACCATTCCGTGTTGTCCTGCTCCCGATTCTGTTATATCCTGGTTCTGTTTTAGTTCTGGGATATTTTTATTGAGTACTTGATGCATATATATTTGAGCATATATACTAAGCATCTGCTGCGCCCCTAGTACATACATTATGTGCTTGTTGGTGCCAAGTGCATTCTAAGCCATACTAGGGCTTCCTCAGCTACAAACACAAAACGGGCTCGCAGAACTCGCTTCGTCCATTCCTGGGCAGCCTTGAAGCCCCTCCCCTGGTAGCCCACCGTCAAACCCTAAATGCCGCCCCGCGATCTAGCTCTCTCCCGCAGGCATTCGCGCTTGCGCACTCTGAGCAACAAGTTGGGGCGGGGGCAGGCCCTCCCTACCGAAGACTACATTTCCCACAGGCCTCTGCTCGTAGTTTCCTTCCGGCTTTCTTGCTGGTGTCGGCTCCGAGAGGTGAGTTGGTCGCGTGCATTGAGGAAATGGGCGCGGGGGCGGCGCGGGGGTGGCGCGGGCTTCTGTGTGAACTGGGTTGCAGTGACTGTGGAATTTGTGACGCTACTGGGCATTGGGTGCCCTGAGGCGTCCTTTCCCTTTCCGCTTAAGGGCCGCACAGATTTCTCGGCCCAGAATGGCTTCGAGTTAGATGCAGGAACCCCAGAGTGAAGGCCCCCAACAAAAAGACGGTTTCGAGAACTGCTGCTCTCAGAACCACGGTTTAATCAGAGCTCCCTCGTAAAGGAAATTCGGAGACGGATTCCGGACGTGGCCTTTGTACTCGGCCTTTCTCTGAAGGCTGAGCTTTACCTCCCGGCTCCCTCTTTAATTTCCATCGGGTTATGTGCGTGGTGATGGTGGGAGCAAGTGTGATAGCGGGGGTGTGTTCTGAGTTAGCCAGGTCGGGCTGAGTTCCAAGAAAGGCTCAGTGTCTCAAGATTCCCGTCTTTTTTCCCCCAATCCTGCTGATCTTTAGGAAGGAGAGAAAGAGGAAATAACCATTTTTATGTCTATATCTATTTGTCTATCTAAAGTATATCAGGACGAATTTGTATTTCTTTGTTCCGTGAAATGTAACTTTTATTTTTCTGTGCATGGTTTAAAACCTTTGAGTCTCCTGAGAAAGAATAAAAACCAGTGCGGACTGAAAAGAGAAAAAGCATTTGCATTAATCAGGCCGGGAGACAGGAGACAGATAAAGCCAGCTGCAAAATAGAAATTATTATTTCATGCAGCAACTGTAAAATGCGATCACAACTCCCTCTTTGAGAGATTACAGCTGTTTTACCAGTGAAGCTCCACACTTGCTTTGCTATTTTTTATTTTTATTACTGGAGATACCCAATTGCTAAACTACCCTCCCTTCAAGATAGCACTTAGTCTCCAATTAATCCCAGCCTTTCCTAGTCTTACCTCAGAAACTGCAACCATTCTAGAATTGTTCCCCGCTTCCCATACATTCTCTTCAAAGTCCTTCAGTTGGAACTCAACCCTTTACAAAAGAGCTTTTCTTCTCCTCCTCCATTGCATTCCAACCCATCCTGTGGAATTTCCTCCCTCTCTTAAATCAATAAATCTGATTTTGTTGGACTGTACAGGCTTGTTCCGGGTAGTCTTTAACTGGTTAGGCTTTAACACGGGAAATATACTATCCGTAGACCTGGAGCTTTGCTCTTCTTTCCCAGTGAATGATAGGGGTGATGAGGTTACTTCCTGCCTCCTCTCCTGTGGGTATTCACATGAACATTTGGCAGTCATTTAATTCCTCCTGTGAGCTGTTGCTTTCTAATCATTTAAATGGCTTGCAAGTAAACCTCCTGAAGGGAGGCCAACTGCAGAGCTTTATTTTAGGCTTTGATTTGTTGAGAGGATTACAGTTCAGTTGGAATCATATGCTAGGTGTCTTTGATCTTCACCTCTGCCCTGAATTCACAAGCAGGGAAAGTTTGGAGATGGTTTAATCGGTGACAGGGTTTTCTGCTTTTGAGGCTTGTAAGGAGTTGCAATGTGACAGGGTTTTTAAGGGAGAGTACTGTGTTAACAAGGGAAGGGAATAGAAGATGCTGGTAGAAATTTGAGAAATGGTTTGAAGTTTTTGACAACATGAGTTGTTTCAGGCCATATATTTATGTGGTTTTATGAGAGGCAGTTTAGTTATGGTACTAAATTACCAGTGTTCTAGTCCTAAAACTGTCAGAGCTGGGTGAATCGGAGTAATTTATTTCATTTCTTTGTGCTACAGTTCTTTCATCTTTAAGAGGATAATGACAGAACCTACTGTATAGGATTGCTTTGAATAGGTGAATTAATATATATAAAGTCCTTAAGGGGGCACTTGGGTGGCTCAGTCTTTGGGCGTCCAACTTCGGCTCAGGTCATCATCAGTTCGTGAGTTCCAGCCCCTCATCAGGGTCTGTGCTGACAGCTCGGATGAGACGTTTAAAAAAAATTCTGTGTCTCCGTCTCTCTCTCTGCCCCTCCCCCACTCGCACTCTGTCTCTCTCTCTCTCAAAAATAAATAAAAATTACAAAAATAAAAAATAAAGTCCTCAGATAATGCTTGACACATAAAAAGTGTTCAGTAGATTTAATAGTTACTATTATGTTGTAATTCCATTTTTTTCACATTTGCTTCATCCATCCACATACTCCCTTTTGTAAATTGTTGTTAATCAAGAGGAATTGCTTATCAATATGAAGTTTGAAATTTATTAGCATTGTAAGAAAGAGCAAGGCTGAGAAGCTCAAATTTTTTATGGAAGAAGAAAAGAGCAGAAGATAATTTTCTTTAATAATTAGGGAAAGAAGAGTATATAGTATTCTTCATCTTCAGTGCTATAGCTGACTTTTATTTAATGTTTATTTGCTACTTTAAGTGCTTTCTTATATGTAGTGTCTTATTTAATTCTTATAATAACCCTTTGAGATAGAATTTATAATTATCAACTTTTTTTTTTATAGGAGGCGACTAAGGCTGAAAAGTTAAGTAACATGTCCAAGATCACACAGTTAATAACTATCAGAGCTGAGATTTATATCCTGGAAGTGTCACACCAAAGCCCATTTTAGTAATTATAACAGTATACCAAGTCTCATCATTATGCATACTTAAAAAAATTCTTCCTGCCTTACTCGGTAACCTTTCATGATTGAAGGAAGAGATATTAATCTGATGACAGCAAGAATCATCAAGTTTTGTCCAGATTATACTGAAGCTATGAGGTCTGGAGGTAATGGATTTCCTACAGTAAGATTTATGCTGGGGCGCCTGGGTGGCTCATTTGGTTGAGTGTCTGACTTTGGTTCAGGTCATGGTCTCATGGTGTGTGGCTTTCAGCCCCGAGTTGGGCTCAGTGCTAACAGCTCAGAGCCTGGAGTCTGCTTCGAATTCTGTGTCTCTCCTGCTTGTGCTGTCTCTCTCTCTCTCTCCCCCCTTCTTCCTCAAAAATAAACAAACTTAAAAAAAAAACTGAAACATGAAAAAAAAGAATTTATAAAAAAAAGATTTGTCACATAGGTTTTTTTTTTTTAATTTTATTTTGATTCCAGTATAGTTAATGTCTCACAGTTTTTATTTTAATGATGATTTATGCAAAGTCAGACTAGTAGGGCAAGGAAATACAATAGTTGTTGGAGGCTTCATAGGCATCTTAGCCTAGTGGATTGGCTCAGAAGCAAAATGAAGTCATTTCTAAGATATGAAAGGAAGCAGTGATGAGACAGCTGTCAGTACTTAAAATACATCAGTCAGGGACTTTTTACCATTGATGTCTAGATAGTACTCCAGCATACATGGGCAAATTCAGTCATAGACTTGGTTCATGAATTAAAAGGTGAAGTAAAAAAGAAGTCACTCAGGAAAAACAGCTGTTCTTAGAATATCCTGAGTTTTTTTTTTTCCTCAGGTCAACAGAAGACTGAAAGAAAACCTTGAAATGAGAAAATCTTTTCCTTATTTGAAGTATTTATGTGCTTTAATATGTTTAATGTGGTGGTGTGTGTTGCTGGCTCTTAACTGTAAACATTTTAACTGTTTCTCCTAGGCATACATGTGATTTTTTCTGTCAAAATAGTGTAATACTACAGATGTTGGGATTTTTTTGTAAACACACTGGTTTCACCCATTTCATCAAAATTAGGGCAACATTATCACTTTAAAAAAAATTTTTTTAAGGTTTATTTTTGACAGAGAGAGAGACAGAGCATGAGCCGGGGAAGGGCAGAGAGAGAGGGAGACAGAATCTGAAGCAGGCTCCAGGCTGTCAGCACAGAGCCCGATGCAGAGCTCAAACTCACAGACCCCGAGATCATGACCTGAGCCAAAGTCGGACGCTTAACCGACTGAGCCACCCAGGCACCCAACATCATCACTTTTTAATATTTGCCTAGTTTTCAGTGGTGTAGATGCACTACTGTTTAATAATTTTCCCAGTTAGATTCTTTTCAGCTTTTATTCATTGTAAACCTTATCTGTCAGCATATCTCTGCAGGCATCTTCATGTACATGTGTGAGTAGTTCCTTTATTTTTTGGGTAATGTTTATTTATATTTAAGAGAGAGAGAGTGCAAGCGGGGGAGGAGCAGAGAGTGAGGGATACGCAGAATTCGAAGCAGGCTCCAGGCTCCACGCTGTCAGCACAAAGCCCAACATGGGGCTCGAATTCACGAAACTGTGAGATAATGACCTGTGCCGAAGTTGAACACTTAACTGACTGAGCCACCCAGGTGCCCAATCCTAGGCAGGCTCCACACTGCCAATGCAGAGCCCGATGCGGGACTCAAACTCATGAACCATGAGATCATGACCTGAGCAGAAGTCAGACGCTCAACCACCTGAGCCACCCAGGAACTCTAGGACTAGTTCCTGTAGTCTCAAGTGAAGCTCTGGGAACTGGTTCACAGGGTTTATATAGTTATAACATTTAAATGCTGCCTCACATAGTTCTAAATTTGGGCCAAGGTAGTGTCCATTTTCTCATGACCTTGCTAATAAGGGACATCATCAGTCTTTTAGACCTTCCAGTCATGTCACTGTAAAAATAATTTTTTTTTGCTTTATATACATCTTCGTAATTAGTAGTGAGGTTTAATATCTTTTGAAAGGTTATTTCTATTTTTTATTGAATTGCCCTTGGTCAGGTTCCTCTCAATGAAATAGAAATCTAGTCTTGAGAGGCAAAAACCTAAAGTTGAAAGGTAGTGTTTTAGTTAGAGAAATGTGGGCTCAAGACAAAGCTTTGCCACTTAATAGCTGTGACTTTGGGCAAACGATTTCTCCCTTGAGCATTAGTTTCCTGATCTCTTGAGAGATGAGAATACATTGCAGAGCAGTGCTGAGGGTCATCAGGTGATGTATATAAAGCACCCAGCATGTAACAGTTCTCAATGAGTGGTGGTGGTTGACTGACTGCAGTGATCAGGGATCCCCTTGTCTCCACCTTGGATACTGAAAGAGAGGGGGAACGTGCACAGGCTGTCATGGTATGAGAGGTCTTGATTGGGAAACAGAGTAGTGAGTGTCTTGGCTGGGGAAAGGCCAGTGCAGTTTTACAGTGGTAGCAGCTGCCAGGCTCAGTCTGTGGTTTTCAGTCTTCGTATTTAGGAAGTTCAGACAGGATCCTGGAGGGCTCAAGAGGCCGTATATGGATGGTATCGCGTTTTCTCAGCCCTGAAAATTTGTACTGGAGGGAGGAGGAGTCCGATGTCAGGACCAGATCCACATTACTAGATAGGAAACTGGTCACAAGTCCTCAGAAGTATTTGGGCTTTTACATCAAATCCATTATTGTTCAGCTGGGTTCCTTCAGGGCTTGGATTTCTTCAGACTTCTACTCTCCTCCAGGTTTTGTGGGTATGGGATCAGAGTGAGTAGAGTAGTGGGGAGTAGTTAGGAAGTAGGAGTGGAAAAGAAAAAAGCTCACATTAAGTCCTTTTGGAATCTCTGAGGTACATTTGCTTTCATGGCCTCTTTGTCTTCCAGATCTGGCTTATCTGGACTCTGCGGTTCTCCGAAGGGAAATCTTGAAAAGGACTGACCAGTTCTTGCATTTTGAAACCATGGCCCATGTAAGTTATGTTGTTTTTTTTTTTCCTTTTTGAAATATTGTTAATTTCTAGGTCATGTGTACATACTTGTTCCTTATCTTGAAACTTCTTATTTAACAGAACTCCATCCAAGAACGTGCTGTCATTCCTGTGAGGATTGGGGACCGACAGCCCAGTGTCCTATCTATATGCCCTTCCATTTTTTCCACTGATGTGAACTGTCTCCTAGCTACTACAAAATCTGTCAAGAGCCATGAGCAAGCAAAAGTGAAATGCCTTGAGAAAAATGCAGGCATTCTCTGCAGAATGTCCCCTTGTTAACATTTCCCAATAAACAGCTTTTGATTTTAATATTTAAACTTCAGAGTAAGTTTATTTCTCTGAATACAATGATTTTTTGTCTGGTTTTATGTAGGAAAAATTTGTGTCCCCAATACACAATTTGACATCGTTTCAAAGTTTTTTGAACTTTTTATTGGCATATAACATACATAGAGGAAAGTGCATGAATCATAAGTGTGTAGCTGAATGAATTATCATAAATTGAGCACATCTATGCTGTCAGCACTCAGGTTGAGAAAGAGAATATTACAAGTACCTCAGATGCCCCCTCTTTCAGTCACTCCCTACCCACCCAGCTCAGATACAACCACTGTCCTGACTTCTAACACCGTAAATGAATTTGCCATTTTTAGAACTTTGTGTAAGTGAAATTATATAGTTCAGTGCCGCCTTTTTTTTAACGAAAAATAATGTGTGGGAGAGTCTCGTTATATTTCAAACATAGTTGCTAGACTGTTAGAACCATCTGCAGATGTTTTGAGATGCATACAGATATCATTAAAGAGGATGTGTGTATCTGGTGCTGCTGGTGATAAAGGAGGTGTCAGAACAGCATACTGAGTGTGAGACATCCTGTTGTTATGTTCTTGTTAGAAATGCATTTTCATAGCGCACTTAACATGTAGCCCCTGTGTAGTATAAAATGAGTTTCTAAAAAGTTGGGAAAGTATTGAAGAAATTGTGGGGAAAGAAACAAAGCAAGTGAGAAAAGTGAATTCAGTAAAAGAGACAAAATACAAAAGATGTGTGCTCAGTAACCCATGTGTACTGTAATTCTATACTGGAGGGAAATGGAGGCTAGTTGGAGACTTGGAATTGATTTATAATGCAGTGTAATTCTTTGCTTCTAAGTGATGGGAAAATAGGCACCTGTTTGATGATGTAGTATTAGAATGTCTGATATTCAGGGATGGGTTATTGGTATTAAGTGAGAGATCCTTGTTTTGAATTTTCTCTGAAGATCTGTGGTTTGATGAAAGAGAATTTGGTCCTATTTGTTTACAGGGAAAACTCCAGATTTCTCCACAGACTTGTTTTCCAAGTACATATGATGAGGCTTAGTATTGATTGGTCTCAGTCTCTGTATGTGTTGAGATCTTATGGTATGAAAGGCTTTTCGGATTGGGTGGATTAGGTAAGGGCTGTAATTGGGGCCTTGTATTGTAAGGCATAACATTTCATGTGCTGACCTGATACCTTTATCAGGGCTCCAGAGGCCTAAATGTGAGTTCCCTGCTCTTGTCAGAGCAGAAAAGACTCGCCACAGCTAGTTTTCCTATCAGGCAGATGACCTAAACCCTTCCTGGTTCTCACTGTAAAGGGTTTCACCTTCCTGCGAGCGCACAGAATTATTCAGACAAGCCAGTCACATTCTGTGCCTTTATCAGGGCTCCAGAGGCCTAAATGTGAGTTCCCTGCTCTTGTCAGAGCAGAAAAGACTCCCCACAGCTAGTTTTCCTATCAGGCAGATGACCTAAACCCTTCCTGGTTCTCACTGTAAAGGGTTTCACCTTCCTGCCAGCGCACAGAATTATTCAGACAAGCCAGTCACATTCTGTGGGAATCAGGGACACCTTACCCTCTTTTTACTACAAAGCCTGCCTCCCACAGACCCTGCTTGTTCACTCCATTCCTGAGTGCAACCCCTGTGTGGCCCTGCATGATGTGTGGTGCCCTCCTACCCCGGGCTGTGAGTATACATGTCTAATAAATGCTGTCAATCTCATCTGTCCAGCATCCGGTATTGAGCCACCTCATGCTGATTAGGGCAAGGGATCTCTCCCTCGCCAGTGCCTGTGATTCGGAAGTAATCAGCAGAACTGCGAATAGAGAGATCAAGAATCATCTCCTGTAAACCCTGAGAGAAGAATACCAGGAGCAAAGTTCCTTGTGTAGTTTTATAGGATGTACTGGTTTAGAGCAAGGTTTCTCAACCTTGGGACTATTAATATTTTGAGCCAGAGAATCTTTTATTGTGGGGGCTGTCTTTTACATTGTGGAATGTCTCAGAGTATCCCTGGCCTTTACCAACTAGATGCCTGTAACACTCACACCCTTTCCCCCCAGTCGTGACGACCAAAACTGTCTCCATACATGGTCAGTTGTCTTCTGGGGAGTAAAATCATGCCTTAGTGAAAACACTGGTCCAGGGTGATATCATCATGGTTCAGTGTCCTCTAACTAGGTATGAGGAAGGGTGTTCGGTGAGGGGTGGTAGATGATAAAGAGTAAGGTCATCTAGGTGCATAAGTAATAGACAATGTAGGCTGTGAGAGCTGAGGCAGATTTTTGAAATTGTATTGAAATAAAATATCTGAATAGGAAAAGAGAGTGGTTGAATCTGATATATTAAAAATGTGGACTGGCATGTAGCAATTATTTTAAAGTTTACTAAAGAATTGGTCCTTGGGGCGCCTGGGTGGCTCAGTCGGTTGAGCGTCCAGCTTTAGCTCAGGTCATGATCTCACACTCCATGAGTTCGAGCCCTGCATTGGGCTCTGTGCTGACAGCTCAGAGCCTGGAGCCTGCTTCAGATTCTGTGTCTCCCTCTCTCTCTGCCCCTCCGCTGCTCATGCTCTGTCTCTCTCTGTCTCAAAAATAAATAAAAACATGTAAAAAAAAAAGAATTGGTCCTTCTAGGGAAAATCTAACTTTATGATTAACTTGAGTCTGTTTTCTTAGAAGAGGTATTATTGTACGTTTGGGAGCAGTTTTTATCAATATTTTTTTCATGATCATTAAAGGGCAAAGAAGGTGGAAGACATATTTTCCATGAATTTGTGGTGGAGACACATAGCTTGCTGAAGGCTTGTGTATACGGTTTCATTTAATTGGGACTTTTTTGGGTCATTTTATTCATTTCCAGATATTTTGGGGTAGAAAATTAATCTTATCTTCAACCACAGGACTATTCAAGACACGCAGCACTGTGCTTCAGTGATACCAATTTTCTTACTGTTCCCTATACATACATTTTTAGCCCTACCCTATTTGCTTGTTATGTGGCCCCTTCTCTGCATTGCAGTCCTCGATCTTTTAAGTCGTCTTTTCTTTTAAGAAATATTTCATTTATTTTCACAGGTAATACATGAGGTGTTTTTTGTTTCTGTTTGTTTTTTTTTCAGGGTTCAGTGACATTCAGGGATGTGGCCATAGACTTCTCACAGGAAGAATGGGAATTCCTGGACTCGGCTCAAAGAGACTTATATAGGGATGTGATGTGGGAGAATTATAGTAATTTCATCTCACTAGGTAAGGCTATTTATCCCAAATTACGTTGGCTTTCTCTTCTGCCAATTTCAGGACTATGATTTGAGAAACAAGATATTTTTTTTCTCTGTGTTCCAAAGGAATGGTTTCAGCTTTGTTAGTTTGGAAATAGGCCACTTCATTGCTTTCATCCTGCTATATCCTTCATGTTTTCTCCAGTCTCTGTAATTTCCTTGTTTCACTGATATCCAAGGGACTGGGTTTGAATTCTGGATTGCTTACAACAGAAGCATTATCCAAGAAATCAGATTTTATATTATATTTGAGCCCAGATTTGATTCAAATGCTCAACACTCTTTCCTAATCCACCTGCAAGAAGAATACCTAAACACAGGGGTTTTGAGTCTGTCTAAAAACCAGGGGAGCCTGTAGAGCTTATACAGCACGAAATGGATTCACAAACTTCAAGTAAATGCATTCTGTTTCTTATAACAGAGGTATTCAGTTCTACATGCTTTGTGGTTGAAATTTAAAATCTAAGAACTTTGCACTTAACATTGAATGGATAATCCTATAAAGGATCAGAAGATGTGTCAGGAAGATAACTCTCCTTTCAGCAAACTGATAATGATAAAAAAGTTAATACACTCACATATTATATGTATATATACATATAACTGCATATACTTGTGCTTAGATACTATTCTTAGTATTGTGCATTATTAATTAATTATCACAACTCTGTAAGAAATCTACTATCATTATCCTCATTTCAGATGAGAAAACTTAGGTATAAGAGGTTAATAATTTGCTGAGGTAACACAGCAACAAAGGCAGGATTTGAATTCAGGCAGTCTGGATCCAGATTCTTACTGCCTCTCAAGAGAGTTTGTATGAGTTTAAATTATATTAAGGCCTGTTCTTAACCATCTGTTCCTAAGGTTACCCTAATATGAGTGTTCTTCAACTCCCTTGCATTTCTTCGCTCTTAGGCTCTATAAAGTACCATTTTGATCTGTAATTAATGACAAATTTAACCAAATTTGAACCTGACTTTTGGACTTACAGTTTCATGTCACATTACCTTTTAAGCAGAACCTTCCATTTCTAAACCAGATGTGATTACCTTATTGGATGAAGGGAAGGAGCCCTGGATGGTTATAAGGGAAGGGACCAGAAGACACTACCCTGGTGAGTGAGGGCTGAGCAGGATGGGGAATTAATTACTACAGGTAATAGCTAAACCTGTTAGCCTTGAGAGGTTGTTGGAAATCTCTCTTTGAGAGCCCATGGCCTATGGAGAAAAGGCCTGAGACCTGGGAAACAAATTAAAATCTTTTTTTTTTTAATGTTTATTTATTTTTGAGAGAGAAAGAGAGAGACAGAGTGCAAGCAGGGGAGGGCAGAGAGAGAGGGAGACACAAAATCCAAAGCAAGCTCCAGGCTCTGAGCTGTCAGCACAGAGCCCAACATGGGGCTCAAACTCATGAACCATGAGATCATGACCTGAGCTGAAGTTGGACGCTTAACGAACTGAACCATCCAGGCGCTCCCAAATGAAAATCTTTTAAGACTAGACTCCAAAGGAGCTGCCTGTTGACCTGTATTACAACTCTTCTCATCTCTCATATTTTTCTCCTACTACAAAGAGAGCAGCTATTCTCAATGGAAGAAAAAAAGATGATAATAAATATGAGGTGAAATCAACAAGATAGAAAAAGTAGAAGAAAATTAATAAAGCCAAAAGTTGATTTCTTGAAAAGATCAACAAAATTGGTAAATACCTAGCTTGACTCATTTAGAAAAAAAGTGCTCACTTTGGCAACACATGTTCTAAAAAAAAGAAAAAAAGAAACACAACATCAGTTTTTAACACTAGGAATGAAAGAGTAACAGAGTTATTGCTTCACATCCTATAGCCATTAAAAGAATAATAAAAGAATGCCATGAATAATTTTATGCCAATAAAATGGACATCTTAAGTGAAATGGAAAAATTCCTTGAAAAACGTAATTACCAGAACTGACACAAGAAAAAAAATACAAGTAACTTTATATCTATTAAAATAATTTAATTCATAATCAGAAATCTTTCCACAAAGAAAACACCAGGCCCACATGGCTTCACTGGTGAATTCTATTAAATATTTAAGGAAGAAATACCAGCAATGTTAACAAATTCCTTCATAAGAGGAAAGAGCTCTCAACTCATTTTCTGAGAATAGCATAAATGTTACAGTGTGTCCTGACAAGGAAATCACTAAACGGGGGAAAAATTGCAGACTTATTATCCTTCATGAACATAGATGTAAAATCATAAGAAAATATTAGTAAGTCATATTCAGTAATATATAAAAATGATCAAGTACAGTTTATTCCAGGAATGCAAGCTTGGTTTAACATTCTAGAATTAATGTAAAAAAAATTATGTGTAATTCGCTGTATTAACAGAAATGAGGGAAACCATGTGATCGTGTCCATAGATGTAAAAATAGTATATAACAAAATTCAACATCCATTCATGATAAAAATTTTCAGGAAACCAAAAACTGAAGGGAGCTTCCTCAAAAAATACTGCTAAAAAAAATTTACTACATTATAAACTTCATCATACTTGATTAAAGAATTCCCCCCTAAGATTGGGAGCAAGACAAGAGTGCCTACGTTTCCCATATCTGCTTAACACTGTATTGAAGGTCCTAGCATTGCAATACAACAAGAAAAATAAGAGACATAAAATAAAAAAGAAGTTAAACTCTCTTTGGAGATTGCATGATTATATACATAGAAAATCCTAACGAATCAAAACAAGTACTCAAAGTAATGATCACAGTAAGATCACAGGATGCAAGGTTAATATACAAAAATCAATTATATTTTTATATACTGGTAGTGAAAAAATTAGGAAAGTAAGGTAAATTAAGTCAATTAAAAAATTGCAAGCAAATTAAGTCAGTTTACAATAGTGTCAACAAAAATACTAAGGAATAAATTTGATAAAACATGTAAGACCTCTATGCTAAAAGTCATGGAACATTCCTAAGAGAAAGACCTGAAATGAAGAGAGATCTTTTTGGGGATGAGAAAACTCAGTATTGTTAAAATGTCAATTTTATAGATTTTAAGAATCTGATTCCAAAATCTATATGGCAAAACAATGGACTTAGCATTTCTAAAGTAATCTTGGAAAAGGAAGAATATGTTATAGGACTTAGACTACATGACTTCAAGATACTTCAAGATGTATTATATAACTATGGTAATCAAGACATTGAGTATTAGATAAGGTATAAGTAGAAGATAAGTATTAGATCAACAAACAGGACAGAACAGAGATCCTAGAGGTGGAACTTACACATACTTAAAAGACCATTTATTTTTTTCCTTTTGAGGAAAGGAAATTTTTTTTCAACAAATGGTGCTGGAATAACCGGGAAAACCAGTCTTGACCTCTACTTCATTCAAAAATTAATTTAAGATGGGGGTGCCTGGGTGGCTCAGTCTATTAAGCGTCTGACTCTTGATTTCAGTTCAGGTCATGATCTCACAGTTTTGAGTTTGAGCCCTGCATCAAGCTGTGTGCTGACAGCACAGGGCCTGCTTGTGTTTCTCTGTCTCCATCTCTCTCTGTTCCTTCCCAGCTCATGCACTCTCTCTCTCTCAAAATAAAGAAATAAACTTAAAAAAATTAATTTAGGATGCATTTTAGACTTAAATATAAAAACTAAACATAAAAAATATAAAAAGCCAGATATAGGGGTGCCTGGGTGGCTCTGTTGGTTAAGCGTCCAACTTCAGCTCAGGACTTCAGCTCAGGTCATGATCTCATGGTTTGTGGGTTCGAGCCCCATGTCGGGCTCTGTGCTGACAGCTTGGAGCCTGGAACCTGCTTTGGATTCTGTGTCTCCCTCTCTCTCTGCCCCTCCTCTGCTCATGCTCTGTCTCTCTCTGTCTCTCAAAAATAAATAAATGTTAAAAAAAATTTTTTTAAAGAAAAGCCAGATATAGAAGTTAACTATACGGGTGCCAGGTGGCTCAGTCGGTTGAGCATCTGACCATTGATTTCAGCTCAGGTCATGATCCCAGGGTCGTGGGATTGAACCCCACATCATTGTTTGTGCTGAGCGTGGAGCCTGCTTGAAATTCTCTTTCCCTCCCCAAATTTCACATGCTCGCTCACTATCTCTCTCAAAAAAAGTTAAATATAAAAAATAAAAAGTTTTAAAACTAAATATGAATTTTATATAAAAAATATGAAAGCTAGGGGTGCCTGGCTAGTTCAGTTGGAGAAGCATGTGACTCTTGATCTTGGGGTTTGAGCCCCATGTTGGGTGTAGGAATTAGTAGAAAAAATTAAAAATCACCTTTAAAAAATATATGAAAGCTAAATATAAAGCTTTTAGAGGAAAACTAGGAGAATGACTTAGTAGTAAGCAAAGGCTTCTTAGGTAAAGGCAATAACCATAAAAATAAAAAATTGACAAATCAGACCTTATCCAAATTGAAAACTTTAATATACCAGTAAAAAAATTATACCAATAAAAATAGATAAGTCACAGACTGAGAGAAAATAGCAAGAAAACATATCCAACAAAGGAACAACATATACTACAATTCAACACCATAATGATAACCCAAATAAGAATGGGTAAAAGTTACATCTATACCATGGAATAATGCTCAGCAATAAAAAGAAAGAAACTATTGATAGACACGATAGCTTAAGTGAACCTCAAGGTAATTGTGAATCTCAAGGTAATTATGCTGAGTGAGAAAAACCAATCACAAAAAGTTATATACCACATGACCTTAATTATGTAACATTTATGAAATATCAAAATTGTAGAGGGGCGCCTGGGTGGCTCAGTCGGTTGAGCGTCCAACTTCGGCTCAGATCATGATCTCGTGTTCTGTGAGTTCAAGCCCCATGTCAGGCTCTGTGCTGACAGCTCAGAGTCTGGAGCCTGCTTCTGATTCTGTGTCTTCCTCTCTCTCTGCCCCTCCCCCACTCATGCTTTGTCTCTCTCTCTCTCTCTCTCTCTCTCTCTCTCTCTCTGTCAAAAATAAATATGAATAAACATTTAAAAAAATTTTTTTTAAATTGTAGAGATGAAAATGAATTAATCATTGCCAAGGGTTAGGATATAGAAAAGTGAAGGGGTGTTTAGGGCCATAAAGGAATAACACAAGGGAGTCTTGTGGTTATGGTACAGTGAGTATCTTGTTTGTGATGGTGATTATTCAAGTTTATGATAAATCTTTTAAGTTTTTTGGTTTTTTTTTTTTTTTATTGGTGGGTGGTGGGGAAGGGGCAAAGAGAGAGGGGGACAAAGGATCTGAAGCAGACTCTCCGAGGACAGCAGAGAACCCGACACGGGGCTCCACCTCACAAACTGTGAGGTCATGACCTGAGTTGAAGGCAGACATTTAACTGACTGTGCCACCCAGGCACCCACCTTACATGATAAAATTTTTAAATTGCATAGGACCATATACAGTTGAGCCTTGAACAATATGCATTTGAACTGTGTGGGTCCACTTATACATGGATTTTTTCCAATAAATATAGTACAATACTATAAATGGATTGTCTCTTCCATGTTTTTCTTCTTTATGTTTCTCTTAACATTTTCTAGCTCACTTTATCATAAGAATACAGTATATACTATCACATATAAAATATGTGTTAATCAAATGTTTACTGTATCAGTAAGGCTTCTGGTCAACACTAGGCTATTAGTTGTTTCTGGGGAGTCAAAAGTTTACTCAGATTTTCAATTGCATGGGGAGTTGGCATCCCTAACCCTGCATTATTCAGGGGTCAACTCTACATACACACAAGGGCGTGTATAACTGGTGAAATCTAAATGAGCTCTATGGATTATACCAGTGTTAATTCTTGGTTTGACTATTATTCTATGGTTATGTAAGATGTTAACATTGAGAGAGGCTGGGTGAAGGTTGCGTGAGACTTTGCTGTTATTTCTTTGTAGCCTCCTAAGAATCTACAGTTATTTTAAACTAAGAAGTAAACAAAAATGTCCCATTAGGGATGATGAGTAAAAGATTTAAACAAAGAGAGGGGCTACTCTTTTTTATGATCAGTGATTATAATTCATTTATATCTGAATCCGTTATATTAACTTGAGCTGCCATAACAAAATACAATAGATGGGGTGATTTAAACAACAGAAACTTGCTTTCCTATAGTTGTGGAGGCTGGAAATCTGAGATTAGCATTTGGGTGCTCCAGTAAGGGCTGTCTTCCCGGCTTGCAGATCATCCCTTCTCATATTGTCCTCATATGCCAGAGAGAGAGAGAGAGAGACAGATCTCTTAACAAGGCCACCAGTCCTATTGGATTAGGAGCCTGATGACTTCATTTAACCTTAATTACCTCTAAAAGCACTATTGCCGAATACAGTCATATTGGCTGGTTAGGGCTTTAGTGTATAACTTTGGAAGGACACAGTTCAGTGCATAGCAATATCTATCTATATAGGATCCAGTTTCTTTCCAGGTTCTGTTTTGATTAGTTTAAATGTCTTTGGTTGCCTAAAAATGTATTCGTTCATTGAGTACCCAATCTAGCACTGTGCTGGACACCAGTGGAACAATTGTGAACAAGAATGATAGGTTCCAGCAGTCAGTTTATGTTTTAACAGGAGTAGGACATTAAGTAAACAAGTAAATGAATAAATAATATTAGGTGGTGACAAGTATTATTAAGAAAAGTGAGGGGCTCTTGGGAGACTCAGTCGGTTAAGTGTCTCACTCTGGAGATGGAGCCGTGCATCAGGCTCTGCACTGACAGCACAGAGCCTGCTTAGGATTCTCTCTCTCCCCTCCCCTCCCCCGCCTGTGTGCATGTGCTCTGTCTCTCTCAAGCTTAAAAAAGTGAGAAGAGTAAGGGAATAGAAATTAGCAGGCGTAGACAGGTTTATTTTAGGCTGGTTAGGCTTTTTGAGGAGGCAATAGTTGAGTGGAGACATGAAAAAGAACTCAGGTTATAGGAATATCTAAAGCAAAAGCAGATCTAGGGGCATCTGGGTGGCTCAGTCAGTTCGGCATCTGACTTTGGTTCAGGTCATGATCTCACAGTTGTGAGTTCGAGCCCCACGTCACGTCAGGCTCTGTGCTAACAACTCAGAGCCTAGAGCCTGCTTCGGATTCTGACTCTTCCTCTCTCTCTTTGCCCCTCCACCACTTACGCTCTGTCTCTCTTTCACCCTCTCTCAAAAATAAACAAACATTAAAAAAAAAAAAGTTCTGATAGAACAGCAAATGTAACAGCCTTGGGTTGGGAGTTGGAAGTTTTGTGTTTGAGGAAAAGCAAGAAGGCCAGGATGATTAGGATGATTATCCAAAGTTAAGGCACATGACTTTTTTTTTAATTTTTAATTTTATTTATTTATTTATTTATTTTAAATATGAAATTTATTGTCAAATTGGTTTCCATACAACACCCAGGGCTCATCCCAACAGGTGCCCTCCTCAATACCCATCACCCCCCCACACCCCCCATCAACCCTCAGTTCTCAGTTTTTAAGAGTCTCTTACGTTTTGGCTCCCTCCCTCTCTAACCGTTTTTTTTTTTTTTTTCCTTCCCCTCCCCCATGGTCTTCTGTTAAGTTGCTCAGGATCCACATAAGAGTGAAAACATATGGTATCTGTCTTTCTCCGTATGACTTATTTTACTTAGCCTAACACTCTCCAGTTCCATCCATGCTGCCATATTTCATTCTTTCTCATTGCCACGTAGTATTCCATTGTGTATATAAACCACAATTTCTTTATCCATTCAACAATAGCCAAATTATGGAAACCTACTTTAAAAAGAAAAAAGAATAGTTTCAAAGTCTCTTCATGTCCCCAGTGTTTCCTCACTAAGCTAAATCTGGCTTTCTGATGAAGAAATATATTTTATCATGTTAAGGAAGTAACTATACATTCCTGTTATTTTGAGTGCTTTAAAAATAAGGAATGAGTGCTGAATTATGTGGGATACCTTTCCAGTGTCTGTAGAAACAATTACATGATTTTTTATCCTTAGAATAATTAATGTGATAAATTATTTTAGATTTCCTAGTATTGAACTGCCCTTGCATTCCTAAAATAAGCCACAATTAGTTCTGTATTTTCTTTCATGTGCTGTAGGTGTTTTTGAATGAATTTTTGTAAGTGATATTGACATATAGTTTACTAGGTTTTTGTTTCATTTTTAAACTCACTTTAAAATAACTTGGAATTTATTCTTTTTTGTAATGTTCTGGGCCATTTTATAATTGGGCTCTGTGCTTTCTAAAGTTTTTATAATCTTCAGAGTAGTTTTTAGGTCTTTGATTGCTTTATATTTCCTTAGAAAATTATCCTTTAGGGGCACCTGAGTGACTCAGTTGGTTGAGTGTTGAGCTCTTGATTTTGGCTCAGGTCATGATCTCGCAGTTTGTGGGTTTGAGCCCCGTGTCACAGGGCAGAGCCTGCTTGATATTCTTTCTCTCCCTCTCTCTGCTCCTCCCCTGTTCATGCTGTCTCTCTCTCTCTCTCTCAAATACATAAACAAAAACTTAAAAAATTTTTAAAAGAAAATTACCCTTTATTGGCATGGTAGTTCCTTATGATTTTCAAAATATTCTGTTTTGTTAATTATTTGTTAGTGTCAAGAACTGTGAAGCATCTGCAATTTTACCCTACATGCAAGCTAACAAGTTAGCCTGCTGCAGTGTCATGGATGCTGGCAAAAGATACAAGAGTCCTAAACCAAAGATGAGGATTTTATTGCTCAACAATAAAACGGCACAACAAATGGCATGAACATCAACATATTTGCATCATTCCTATTTTGCCCACAAACCCCATGGGAGTGATGTGCATGGGTCTAGAAGGATACTTGAACATGCAGTGAGCTGCATAATAAGAGAAGAACCCTGAAGGTAGAGAACCCAAATCTTTAATAATGGGCAATAAGCATGAGTGACCTTTGCTCTGAGGGAGATACTACCTTTATTATATTGAACAGTTAGCAAACCTGCCTATTGATCCAGAGAGAAATACTATCCCTACCTTCCAAGGTTGTTGGTTATACAAACATTCTTTAAAAGATAGTCCAGAACAAAGGCAGTTAATACTTCTTGCACGATGTGCAAAAATGAGAGATACCCATGGTGAGTTGTTCCTGAATACCTAGTTGCTGTTTTTTACTTTGTTTGAGTGGCTTCATTTTTTTTATTTTTTTTTTTAGCAAATGGTTAATAGGTTTCACTGACTTTTTTCAAACAACCTAGGTTTTTAATTTGTGTTAATTTCTTTTTTTTTCTGTTATCTAATCAATGAAATTTTGCTTTTATTGTATTTCCTCCTCTGAGTTCCTTCGTATACTTTTTTATTCTTTTTCTAACTTTTGACTGGGATACTCATATTTCTTTTCTTTATTCTAAGAATTTAAATGCATTGATGAATTCTTCTAAGATCTATAGTGTATTTTGTAGATTCTTGGTAATCTAGTATTTTCAATATTATTTTCTAGATAGTCTACAATTTTCTTTACTTGGTAAAGGGTTTTTTTTTTTTTTTTTTTTAACTTGAAGTGTGAAGATGTCTCTTGGTTTTATGATTGTATTATTTCTTATTTTGGTTCACAGTGATCAGACTTTTGTTTGAGCCATTCCAGCAGTTTTATAGATTTGTACTGTAGTCACAGAAAAAAAGTTTCTTATCTCTCCTATCCCACATCTCCCCATATCTTTGCTTACTTCATTCAACATTTAGATTTTCTCATGCAAGTCCCCCATCTGGATCACTATCTTTGGACCTTTATCCAACATAGCCTTTATTTTTTACTCTTTTGCACTCAGGTGATCCCAGGTACCATTCCATATTTGACAGTCATTCTGCTATACTCAATATCTGCCCATGCCTTTTTGTTCAGGAATTCATAAGCCTTTCACTGTTAGTGTGATTAAAAAATATTTGAGGGGCGCCTGGGTGGCTCAGTCGGTTGAGCCCTGACCCCGACTTCAGCTCAGGTCATGATCTCACGGTTTGTGAGTTTGAGTCTCGCATCGTGCTCTGTGCTGACAACTCAGAGCCTGGAGCCTGCTTCAGATTCTGTGTCTCCCTCTCTGTCTGCCCCTCTCCCCACTCATGCTCTGTCTCTCTCTGTCTCAGAAATAAATAAACATTAAAAAAAAATTTTTTTTTTTAATATTTGAGATAGTTTTCTAAGAAGTACAAAAATTGCTTTGGGTATGTAGGAATGGGAAGGAGCACCTAGAAGAGGTATGAAGAAACAAAAATTGGAGCAAATGTAGCATTGATAATAGTATAAACTCTAGCAGAGAGAAGTAAATCATTGTACTTTTTTTTTAAGTAAACTCTATTCCCGACATGGGTCTCAAATTCACAACTCTGAGATCAAGAGTCACATGCTCCACCAACTGAGCCAGCCAGGCACCCCTATTGTAGTACATTTTAAAAGATTAGAGGGGCACCTGTGTGGCTTAGTAGGTTAAGTGTCCGACTCTTGATTTCTGCTCAGATCATCATCTTATAGTTCGTGGGTTCGAGCCCTGCATCTGTCAGTGCAGAGCCTGCTTGGGATTCTCTCTGTTTCCCTCTCTCTCTGCCCCTCCCTTGCTCACCTTCTCCCTCTACCAAAATAAATAAATATCAAAAAGATAATAAATAAATAAAAGATTAGAAACAGATACACATATCTGTTAGTGATTATGTAGTTATGGGAATTAAATGAGTAACATTTATTGTGTATTTGGGGTTATTTATTTATATATCTTTTACTTTTTATTTAAATTTTAGTGAACATACAGTGCAATATTGGTTTTGGAAGTAGAATTCAGTGTGATTCATCACTTGCATACTACACCCAGTGCTCATCATAACAAGTACCCTCTTTAATACCTATCACCCATCTAGTCCATCCCCCACCCAGCTCCCTCCATCACCCCTTAGTTTGTTCTCTGTCGTTAAGAGTCTCTCGTGGTTTGTTTCCCTCTCCTCTTTTTTTCTCCCTTCCCGTATGTTCATCTGTTTTGTTTCTTGAATGGGGTTTGTTATGTAATGGTAAATGAACTTAGAGATTACTTATGGTAAATGAACTTAGAGATTACTTCTGCCGCTAAGGAAGCTTAGGGGTAAGAAACTAATGGAATAACAAATGAGAAAATTAATAAATATTCCAAAATTGGGAAGAAGAAGAGCAACGCTTTGCTGGGATAGAGTATAAAGTGCATAGTTTTAAACAGGATCGGCAGGAATAGCTTTTCTGAAGTGATTGTTGATTGAGACCTGATGATGAAGGGAAGCCAACCATGCAGTTGGGAACAACCTGTGAACGGTCCTATTTAATGGGGACAGTGGTAGTACCTTTTGTGAGCTGAAAAGAGGCTTGTGGCATGAACAGCCAAATGAGAGAGGAGTTTTGATAGCAGAAGTCTTATTATCTCTGCTCAGGTATTTATATTTGATTCTAATTCTAAAGAGAAGTTATTAAAAACATTTAAGTAGAGAGACTCAAATATTGATGAGCACTTGAATCATTTGCTGGAGAATATAAATAAGTACAAAGCAAAACATGCCCAGGACTCAATCCTGCAGATTAGGTTTCATTCCTTTAAAAATACCTCTGAGGGGTGCCTGGGTGGCTCAATCGGTTAGGCATCCAACATCAGCTCAGGTCATGATCTCACAGTTTGTGAATTTGAGCCCTGTGTCAGGCTCTGTGCTGCCAGCTCAGAGCCTGGAGCCTGCTTCAGATTCTGTGTCTCCCTCTTTCTGCCCCTCCCCCACTCAGGCTCTGTCTCTGTCTCTCAAAAATAAATAAATGTTAAAAAAATATATATTAAAAAAATACCTCTGTATGTATAGTTTTAAGAAATCTTCAGGTGATTCTTACTCTGATTTAACTTGTGTCCCTAATCACCAGGCTTACCTCCAATCCTGGACTCTGTTCTCTGTGTTTCCTTTACCATTTTTTTTTTTTTAATGTAGGAGAATACGGTCTGTTCCATAATATAATTAATAACGCACAATACAAATTAGCTTAATAGTGATATGAAATAGGGAATAACAGTATAATATGAAAGTTAGTTGGTTCACAGGCAATTTTCCTACTTGAATGAAGCCAGAATAGAAGTAGACTTACAGCATTCAGCAGGAAAGGCAAAAGCCTTCAACTTGATGCTTTATTGTTGGATGCCCTTTCACCTCTACATGAAGAATATTAGTAAGTGTCTGCACCAAGGGCTGTCTCCCCAGAGATATATACCATCAATCTTGCATGGCTTCTAGCTGAAGACAGGTTACATTTTATTTTATTCCCACCTTAATGGTAGCCTCACTGGCTCAGGGCTCCCCCCCCCCCCCCACCCGCCACTGCAATGTCTCAGCACTTGAAATCCAGCATTTCCACTTTATTTTGGGGCATTTTAGTATCCATGAAGTGTCCTTCAGCCATGTTGAGCTGCCTTTTGAGTTATCTCTTAAGATATCAATTATTATATTTGTTAGTGCTCTGCCAATAAAGTTGCATAGGTTTGAGTGGTCTTCTCCAGCCATGTTTTCTTCATAAGCTCTTAATTTTTTGGTGTGTAATTTTGCAGAAGATAAGGGGTTTTTTCAGTACACATATGTGGTATTGTAGCAGAAATGCCTGTTTTAGAGATATCTAATCCATTCACTTGTAATAGGCATTATTTTAGGTGCCTTTTATTTCTCTGTAGAAGCTTGCTTTCTTCTGTCACAAGAAAACAGTGTATGTTTGCCTTCTTGTTTTCTTTCAGATTTGGAGTCCAGATACAGGACCAATACTTTATCTCCAGAAAAGGACATTTATGAAATATATTCATTCCAGTGGGAGATAATGGAAAGAATTAAAAGTTACAGTCTTCAGGACTCCCTTTTTAGAAATGATTGGGAATGCAAAGGCAAGATTGAGGGGCAAAAGGAACCACAAGAGGGATATTTTGGGCAAGTGAAAATTACTTCTGAAAAAATGACCACTTACAAAAAGCATAATTTTCTTGCTGAATATCAGAGAATTCAAAATGGAGAAAAGTTGTATGAATGTAAGGAATGTAGGAAGACTTTTATTCGCCGCTCAACACTTAGTCAACACCTGAGAATTCATACTGGGGAGAAACCTTATAAATGTAAGGAATGCGGGCAGGCATTTAGACAGCGTGCACACCTTATCCGACATCACAAACTTCATACTGGTGAGAAGCCCTATGAATGTAAGGAATGTGGAAAGGCCTTTACAGTGCTCCAAGAACTTACTCAACATCAGAGGCTTCACACTGGTGAAAAACCCTATGAATGTAAGGAGTGTGGAAAAGCCTTCAGAGTGCATCAGCAACTTGCTCGACATCAGAGAATTCACACTGGTGAGAAACCCTATGAATGTAAGGCATGTGGGAAGACCTTTAGGCAGTGTACACATCTTACTCGACATCAGAGACTTCATACTGCTGAGAAGCTCTATGAGTGTAAGGAATGTGGGAAAGCCTTTGTATGTGGTCCAGACCTTAGAGTACATCAGAAAATTCATTTTGGTGAGAAACCTTATGAATGTAAGGAATGTGGAAAGGCTTTTAGAATATGCCAACAACTTACTGTCCATCAGAGTATTCATACTGGTGAGAAACCCTATGAATGTAAGGAATGTGGAAAGACTTTTAGACTAAGGCAGCAACTTGTTCGCCATCAGAGAATCCATACTCGTGAGAAACCCTATGAATGTATGGAATGCTGGAAGACCTTTAGTAGTTACTCACAACTTATTTCACATCAGAGCATTCATATTGGTGAGAGACCGTATGAATGTGAAGAGTGTGGGAAGGCCTTTAGATTGCTCTCACAACTTACCCAACATCAGAGTATTCATACTGGTGAGAAACCCTATGAATGTAAGGAATGTAGAAAACCTTTTAGACTGCTCTCACAACTTACTCAGCATCAGAGTATTCATACGGGTGAGAAACCTTATGAATGTAAGGAATGTGGTAAGGCTTTTAGACTTTATTCATTCCTTACTCAACACCAGAGAATTCATACTGGGGAGAAACCCTACAAATGTAAGGAATGTAAGAAGGCCTTTAGACAGCATTCACACCTTACTCAACATCAGAAAATTCATAATGGAGTTTAAAACAAGAAGGCCTTCAATTGTACATTATGTAACAATATCAGAAAATTCATTTTTGAGAAATTTGTTTCATGCTTCAACTAAGTGTAAGAAATTTTATATTCTTGGGAAAAAATGTTGCTTTAAAAGCCTTCCATCACCTTTCAGATGTTTATCTTTGGCAAATTCATTTGAGGGAATAATACAATGAATGTAGGAAAAACTTTAGCCTTATCTGTCATTATCCCATTTCACCACTTTATTACCAGTGTGTTATTGGACAAGGTACTTAAACTTCTGTGCCTCATTTTGCTCACTTGTAAAATGGTGATAATAGTACCTATGTATATTAGTTATTTATTGCTGTATAATAAATTACCACAAACCTAGTAGCTTAAAATAATACTTATTATCTCATAATTTCTATAGGTCAAGTGTCTGGACATAACTTAGTTGGGGCTTCTCCTTTAGGGTCTCACAAAGCTAAACTAAAGGTTTCAGCCAGGGTTGGGTCTCATCTGAAGGTCTAACAGGGGAAGGGATCCACTTTCAGCCTCACATGGTTGTCAGCTATTGCACTGAGGTCCACAGTTTCTAGTTGGCTGTTGGTTGAAGGCTGACCTTAGTTCCATGCTACATGGGCTTCTTCAAATGGCTGCTTATTAAGTGTGCAAGTCAAGAATGTGGTAGAGCCTGCTAGCATCACAGAAGCTATAATCGTATGTGATCTAATCACCAAAATAACACCTTTGCTGTCCTCTACTGATTAGAACCAAGTTACTGGGCTACCCCACACTCAAGGGTAGAGATTGTAGAGGATTACACAAGAGTATGAATACCACAATGTAGGAACCATTTCAGAGTCAGCCTGCCAACACTATGTGACAGGATTGTCTTGAGGATTAATTAGCTAATGCTTGGAAAAATAGCAGCCACATAGCATGTTTTCTGTAAATATTATCTACAGTCGTTATCATTAGTATTAGTGAACTCATATGAAAAAAATATACTATAGAAGTAGTAAATGTAGAAATGCCTCATGTCACTGCTCAGCACTTAATTAAATTTAAGATAATTTATTCCAGATAAAATCTAGGACGTTATATGGAAAGTGAGAAGTTCTTCATCATTTGAGCATTTGAGCTGCGTCAGTAGTTTCATGCTTAAAAGAAACCTTATGAATTTCATGAAGGTGAGGTTAAGATTACAACTGTTGAAGGATCAGAAAAAATACGGAATTAGTTTCCCATAATAAATTCCAAAAAGTAAATGTTTTGCAATCCCTGTTGTTTGACCACTGTTAAAGATGAATTTGAAATTATTAAAAAGATGGCAGGAAACTCACCAGTTGGAAGTTTAATATTGTGTGTGCATGTGTGTGTGTAAAACTCTTGTATAAAAGAAAAAACATTTCCTTTGTAGTCAGTTTTCTGTTTGATCAAATTGCCCCATCTTCAACCAGTGGGAGTTGGGTCTTTTGACATGATCCCCCTAGTAGTTTGATAGTTTACTTGGTCACAGCTACACAGTTTAGTCAGCAATGGAAGATGCTTGGGTACCAACTCATCCTGAAAATTGATAAGGAGAAAAATGAGCACTTCTTTTGCTTTTTCCATGTGGACCAAGTTTCAGGGCCACCAAAAGCTCATCAAATTAAAAGGGTTTGTTTGTTTTTTTAAATAATCATTACAAATAAACAGAATGATAGGATTAGAAAAATCACTATTTTCTAGTTCCCTAGTAGAATAATGGGTCCAGAAAATGATCTTCAGTCGATATTAACACTATTGAGTGAAATATTTTATAGTGAGAACTTTACAATGGATTTATCAAGCTGACTACCTCTGAGCCCTTTGATCAATTTTAACCTCTATAAAAGTGGGACTATCAGACAATATCCACCTCCTGATAAAATGCAATAGGAAGTACACACCACCACCTACAAAGCCTTACTGCCAAAACAACTGAAGAAAGCAAACCTTTAAATCAAATTCTTTAAAACAAGAATTTGGGGAATAGCTGAACAAAGTAAATGGCACCAGAAGGAAGCAGCCAAGCAGACCCAGAACTGTAAAATTCTACAAAATAAATGATCTGATTTCTTCAACTTAATGAGTGATATGAAAAAGAAAAGGTAAGGGCAACTGTTAATTGATTAAAAGAGACCTAAGAGACCTATCAACTAAATTCAGTACATGGGCATTACTTGGACCTAGTTTACACAAAATGTAAAAAGACATTTTGGAGACACTGGGGAAAATGTGGACACGCACTGAGTATTAGATGATATTTAGAAATACGCATTTTGTTAGGGATAATGTTATTGTGGTTATTAAAAAATAAAAGGTTCTAAGTATTAGAGATACATACTTCTATATTTATGAAATGGTAAGATACTGCATTTGCATTAGAAGACTCCAGCAAAAGAAAAAGAATTGGCACAGAGAGTTGGGAAGTAGAGTAGTAAAATGTTAATTACTGAAGGGTAGTGGTTTGTTTTTTTTTTGGGGGGGGGGTCATTGTTCTAATATTTTCTATTTTCTACTTCTTTAATGTGTTTGAAAGCTTCCATAATAAAATGTTTAAAATCAAAACCAAAATTTATAGACTTACAAATGATTGTTGATGAGATGTGTGTATCTAAACTTGTCAGATGTCACCAGAATTCTGTTCGGTGAGAAATTCATCCCCTTTAATGCATTAAGGAAATTTCGTTTGTGGGGCCAATCTTCATCATCTTCACCATATCTACGCCTGTCAGATAAATAAGTGTGTTAAGGGAATGAGTAAGTATTTATGTCAAGAAACCAGAAACAAAAAAATAAAACCTACACAAGAGAAGCAGAGCACAACTAAAAATAGAAATTAAGGATAAGACAGTAGTAGATTTTAACCAATGTTAATAATGACTAGGTTCTGGAGGATCTAATTAAGAAAAAGAAAATGAAAGATAATACATTTAGAATATTGACAGAGGTGGCGTAGCTACAGATTATCAAGGAAAATTTGTTTTAATCATAAGGTAATACTGTATATATGTGCTATATGTATTCTAGTACATAAATACAAAAGGGTTACTTATTTTTTGCTGTAGGATTCTGTTAAGACAGTTGACTCGAATAGACCAACAAGCAAATGTGTGTATATGAACACCCTGTTTAAGAAAAAACTCTGGTAGTTGTATAGGTAAAAGCTTTAAAGAATAGATAATCTTTCACAAAATTCTACCAATTAATTCCGCACAGTTAATCCTGATACAAACCTAGATGAAGATCGCTCCTAAAAAGCAAAATCTAGACCAACTTCGTTTATGAAGATTCTACCCATCTTAATTCTAAATAAGGTATATTTAGAATTTATTACAAAATCTGTCTTGACTAATCCATGTGTTGCCTTTCCCAAGTATCTGATATCTCCAGGGGACCAATGTTTAACAGAGTGTAGGGTCTTAATCCAACATTCTCCATAAGCTTGTTTTGGGGAATAGTAGTCCTTGGTATTTGGGGAAAAAACGATTTCTCGGGAAAATGTGTAAATTCAGCAAGGCATTAAAAAATCTACCTTTGGGGAAATCCAAATACACATTATCAGTTTGTCAAAAGATATAGTAAAGAGATGATTATTTAACACAGGGTATCTCAAACTTAATTCATTGTAGAATTCTCATTCCCAGTATCTCTTACCATCTTTAGAATGTGAACCACTTTGGTAGATGCTTCCATTACCACAATGAATGTCTTCAAGGACATCATTTCAGACATTATGGTGAGTGATTGTGTCGGGAGGAGGTAAGGAAGGACACTTTTCTTTGCAGCTCACATCATATTCTGAAAAGCTTCCTGCTTGAATTGAGGGTTAGTGCTTTTCTGTAGAATGTAGAAGATTATAGCTTGGTCCTTGATATGTATATATTAAACATGATTAAATAGTCTGTTAAATAGTGATTAGGACATAAACCATTTTCAGTTGTAATAAAAATGCTATATTGAATATCATTTTGTGTATTTTCTGATTTCTTTAATGGGTGTAGGAATCTAAGGTGCGTATCTAGAAGTGAAATTGTTCACTGTCAGCCATACATACATATTATTCTCCAATACTGCACTAATTTTGAATCCCTCTGATCATTGAAATGGGCATCCATATTTTCTTCTGTTACTGGTTTCAACATTTAATTCTCTGATTACAAATGAGTTGGGCACCTGGGTGGCTCAGATGGTTAAGCGTCCAACGTTGGCTCAGGTCATGACCTCATGGTCCATGAGTTCAAACCCTGTGCTGGCCTCTGCTGACAGGTCAGAGCCTGGAGCTTGCTTTGGATTTTGTGTCTCCCTCTCTCTGTCCCTCCCGGCTTGTGCTCTGTCTCTCTTGCTCTCAAAAGTAAACACAAAAAAATTTTTAAGTGAGTTGAGCATCTTTTTCATATATGTTTATTGGCCAATCGTTTTTCTTACAGTGCTTTTTTTATTCATGCATTTTTTCTATTTCTTTGGGATTATCTCATTGATTTTTCATGATTTGTAAGATATTCCAAGTACTACACATTTACAAATATTGGAATTGTTTTCTATCAAGGTGTCTTGTGTTATAACTATGTTATGGCATTCATTATTTTGCTAACATTTTAAATTTAGATATAGTTTTATTTTCAACCTTACCAGATAATCTTACTCTTTTTATTTATATTTAGTCTTATGTTTTCTGCCATGTGGTCATGGTATTTGCAAATAGAAATAAGTCCTCTCAATATTTATATTTATTTTATTTACATTTCTCATAGCAGTAGCTGGTATTTTCAGAATAAAGTTGAGTATTAGTGGGGGATATATTCTCTCATTTTTTCAATTTAATGGAAATCATGTATCTATTTAAACATTTAGTGTAATGCTTCTTGATATAAATAGTCTTTGTTATACATAACTAATTTCACTCAGTCCCTCTTTTACTTAATCCCTGCCATTGCCAGAAGCCATTAAATATCCATTGGTGTGAACATGTGTTTCTTCTTTAATTTTCTGATGTGATGAATTATACAAATTTCCTGACAAATTCAGGGCTTCCTATGACCACTCTTAGGTTCAGTAATTCAGTAGAACAACTCACAGAACTCAGGAAAACAGTGCACTTACGATTTTTGTTACAGTGAAAAGGTACAAATTAGAATCAGCTAATGTGATGTGCAGGAAGAGACGTGCAGGGAAAATTGTGGGAGGGATCCAAATGTGGAGCTTCCAGTCATCCTCTCTCTTTGGAGTCAGAGATGGCATTACCTCTTCCTGGTTATGACATGATAATTCCCACAGGAAAGCTTGCCTGAGCCTTTGGTTGCCAGAGTTTTTCCTGGGGCTCAATCACATTCTTCCCGTGAGGCTGATCTTTAGTCTCCAGCTCCTTCTGAAGGTTTGAGCTCATACCTTTAGTCTCCAGTTCCTTCAGAGGTCACAACTGATGTAATGTGTCCCAAAGCCCCATCGTAACTCACACTGCTAGACTATCTGGTGGCCAAAGCTCCCAAGCAAACAAAGAAACTCCTCTCACGCAGGACATTCCAGGATCCCAGTGATCATCTACAAGTCTGAAAATGTGCTGTTGCTTGCAAGTAAAGTCCTATACAGTCCATGCTCAAAAGCTTTTTTGTTGAGTGGGTATTTGATGTCATCACATTGGCCTGGCACCAAGAATATGGGCTTGATAAGAGCAGAGCTGTAAGTCAAAATGAATTTTATGTTTTGCCTGTATTCTGTTTTATCAATATGGAAGAAAGATAATGTCTAAAGCAGTTCAAAAGTATTATTGGAAAAGGAAACAAGTGAAAATATCCTATTACACCAAAGGATAGAAACAAACATGTCATTATTATACTGTTATGGGAAGTTTTTTGTTTGTTTCATATGGCTGTGCCCAGCTTGTCTCTCTCAACAGTTGAGCATTTTATTATCCAGTGCCCACTTCAGATTTAAGCCATCGTCTTGGGTTTTGGGGCACACACAATACACAAAATTTAAGCCAGACTTACTTGCTAAGCTACAAACTATATATCCCAGAGTATTTTGGTGGTTATCTTCTTACTCTATGTTTCATCTGAAGTAGGAGGAGCAGGAGATTTTGATAAAGACATTTGAAAAGAAATGAAAACCAACTATCTGGAAGCACTTATTAAATGTTCAATATTCAGATTTCTTTTTTTTTTCTTTTTTCTTTTTTCTTTTTTTTTTTTTTTTGAAGAAGGAAGCTCTTGGCACAGGCAGTGGTATTTTTTTTTTTTAGTGTTTATTTTTGAGAGAGTACAGCGGGGGAGGGGCAGAGAGAGGTAAACAGAGGATCCAAAGTGGGCTCTGCGCTGACAGCAGAGAGCCTGATGCAGGGCTTGAACTCATGAACTATGAGTCGAACTCATGAGCTGAACTCATGACCTGAGCCAAAGTTGGATGCTCAATCTACTTGAGCCACCCTGGTGCCTCCCATATTCAGGGTTGTGTTTTTTTTTTTTTTAATTGATTCTCATCAGTTCCCTAAGTTCTTGTGTCTCTATTGAAGCAAGTCTTAAGGTCAAATCTCAACTACAGGAAAGATGTCCCTCCTCTCTGAAAATCTTCTCTTTTAGATCATATTTTTTTAAGACAATAGGTTCTTCTACCTTTCCATTATTCAGGTGTATAGTCTTAAGACTTCTACCTCTTCAGTATCCCAAATGTTACTATTTCTCTGCAGTAACCAATACATTCAGAACCAATACATTCTCTGGTCCCTATTTGGTTTTTTGAGGTAAATACTGACCTGCAACAAAAACCTTCAGTCTTAATGGTATTTCAAAAAGAAGATACAAGAGTGGCCAATATGCACACAAAAGGATGCTCAACATCATTAGTTATCACGGAAATGCCAGTTAAAACCACAATGAGGGGTACCTGGCTCAGGCGGTAGAGCATCCAACTCTTGATCTCAGTGTCATGAGTTCAAGCCGCATATTGGGCATGGAGCTTACTTAAAAAACAAAACCAAAAACCCACAATGAGAGACTGCAACTCAAGCAATAGAATAGGTAAAATTAAAAAGATTGACAGTACAGGCTGAGGGTGGGGGAGGGGGAAAAGATTGACAATACAAAGTGTTGGTGAGAATATGGAGCAACTAGAACTCTCCAATACTGTTTATGGGAATGTAAAATGAAATGACCTCTGCTGAGGACAGGTTAGCAATTCCTTTTTTTTTTTTTTTTTTTGAATGTTTATTTTTGAGAGAGAGAGAGACAGAGCATGAGCAGGGCAGGGGCAGAGAGAGAGGGAGACATAGAATCAGAAGCAGGCTCCAGGCTCAGAGCTGTCAGCACAGAGCCTGATGTGGGGCTTGAACTCACAAACCATGAGAGCATGACTTGAGCTGAAGTCTGATGCTTAACCAACTGAGCCACCCAGGTGCCTCAGCAATTTCTAATAGAGTAAAATACAAACTTAACAACTAACTGAGGAATTCCACTCCTGCTAATATACCCAAAAGAAATAAAACCATATGCCAAAAGCACTCTAAGTGAAAAAGCAATACACAAATGGAGAAATACTGTATGATTCCTTTTTTTTTGAAATTCCAGAAAATGCAAGCTAATCTACAGTGACAGAAAGCAGATCAGTGGTTGTCTGGAACAAGGTATGGTGGGAGAGGTTAACTACAGGGCAACGAAGAACTTTCTCAAGCAATGGTAATGTTCTGCATCTTAATTGTCATGGTAGTTACATGGGTATCACCTTTCAAAACTTTGCTGTATACTTAAAATGAGTGTAATTCATTGTATATAACTTAATAAAGTCGATAAAATGACATCAAGCTGTACACTTAAGATTTATGCTCTTTATGCACTTAAGAAAGAGAAAAGCTGCTGCTGACATGTGGGAGGTAGCCTGGTACTATTAACTACATCTTGGTGTTTTCCTGTTGATCACAAGTGATTTCACATAACATCGACATTAGATATGCAGTTCTGTGACCCTGATGGACCAAGACAAAAACAAAATTACTCTGTAATCGTATCTAAACACAGACAAAACATGAACATTATTCAAACCACAGAACGCTAAATATATTCCTAGATAGCATGAATGACTGCCACTTCTTTTTTAAATTATTTTTTTTTATTTAAATTTAAGTTAGTTAACATACAGTGTAGTATTGGTTTCAGAAGTAGAACCAGTGATTCATCACTTCCATATAATACCCAGTGCTCATCCCAAAGGTGCCTTCCTTAATGTCCATCACCCATTTAGCCCATCCCTCCCATCCACCTCCCCTCCAGCAACCTTCAGTTTGTTCCATGTATTTAAGAGTCTTTTATGGTTTGCCTCCCTCTCTGTTTTTATTGTTCCTTCCCATCCCCTATGTTTATCTGTTGTGTTTCTTAAATTCCACATATGAGTGAAATCATATAATATTTGTCTTTCTCTGATTTATTTTGCTTAGCATAATATAATACACTCTAGTTCCATCCACATTGTTGCAAATGGCAAGATTTCATTCTTTTTGATTGCTGAGTAATATTCCATTGTATACATATACCACATCTTCTTTATCCATTCATCAGTCAATGGCTCCTTCCATAATCTGGCTATTGTTGATAGCACTGCTGTAAACATTGGGGGGCATGTGCCCCTTCGAATCAGCATTTGTGTATCCTTTGGATAAATACCTAGTAGTGCAATTGCTGGGTCATAGGGTAGTTCTATTTTTAACTTTTTGAGGAACCTGCATACTATTTTCCAGAGTGGCTGCACCAGTTTGCTTTCCCAGCAAGAGTATAAGAGGGTTCCCCTTTCTCCGCATCCGCACCTGCATCTATTGTTGCCTGAGTTGTTAATTTTAGCCATTCTGACAGGTATGTGAGGTGGTATCTCATTGTGGTTTTGATTTGTATTTCTCTAATGATGAGTGCTGTTGAGCATCTTTTCATGTATCTATTAGCCATCTGGATGGTTTTGAAAAAGTGTCTATGTCTTCTGCCCATTTCTTCGCTGGATTTTTTGCTTTTTGGGTGTTGAGTTTGAAAACTTTATAGAGTTTGGATACTAACCCTTTATCTGATATGAAATGACTGCCATTTCTTTACCAATTACCATTTTAATCTTCCTTTAGTCTTCTCTCCTTATAGATAAGATTTATTAAGATATGCAGTTATGGAATTAACCTGATTCCTGACAATACCGAATCCAGAACAAAGCCCCATTTCCTTAAACCTTCTCTAAATTAATAAACACAAACTCAATATTGTGTGTTCCTGTTTGCTTCAATGAGCAGTAAACCCAGCTTGTTTGAATATAAGGAATGTTCCTGGTGGTAATTGGCTGGAGGACACTGACACATTTTAACTATATAAAACCTCAACAAAAATGTTAGCATGAAGATATCCAGGGTATTTTTAGAGTTCAAGTTTTTAACTGAGTGACCACAAGCTAACTTGGATTCAACACTAATGTAGTTGTACATTTATTCACTTAATCAAAGCCTTAAGATCACCCATGACAATGTTTTTTAGTTCAATCAAAAACAGAGAACTACAGGGCGCCTGGGTGGCTCAGTCAGTTGGGGGTCGACTTCAGCTCAGGTCACGATCTCACCGTCCGTGAGTTCGAGCCCCGCATCGGGCTCTGGGCTGATGGCTCAGAGCCTGGAGCCTGCTTCCGATTCTGTGTCTCCCTCTCTCTCTGCCCCTCCCCCGTTCATGCTCTGTCTCTCTCTGTCTCAAAAATAAACGTTAAAAAAAAACAAAACAAAAACAGAGAACTAATTACTTTCCATTTTTGCTGTAAGCCATTAACAGATTGTTTCAGGCTTAATAATCAGTCCTTTATTCTCTTGAAGAAAATCACCATTTCCCTTAATATAACATTTCTGCATGCCTGAATTCTGGAAGAACTCTAAAGATACCCCTGGCACTCAAAAGCCACCAGGCTCTATAATAGTGAAATTGTGGTTTACAAATGAAAGCAAGACCTATTGTACTAAATAGGGAGGTAAATTAGCACAAGTGATTTTTTTTTCTTTTGCATTCACAGAAGGGATGAATATTGAAAGAGTTATCTCAGGGAATCTCCCCAGTTCAATGAAGCATGTATTACACAGATGTCAACTGTACTTCAATTAAGAAAGAATATATTACACATTTATAATAGCCAAAAACTGGAAACAAAACAGGTAAATGGATAAATAACTGGGAGGTGAAAATCGTAATTATAGTATACACTTAGTTTTTTATGTTGTCACTTAAAATTTTAAGGTTGCCTGTGATGTCAATTATTTCTCTTATAGTTTCATTAAAGATTTTTTAAAACGTTTTCTTTATTTAAGTAATCTTTATACCCAATGTGGGGCTTGAACTCATGACCCCAGGATCAAGAGTTGCATGCTTTTCTGACTGAGCCAGTCACCCCTTAAGATTGTATTTTCAAATAATCTCTACACATAAAGTGGGATTCAAATTTACAACCTTGAGGTCAAGAGTCACATGCTCTACTAACTGAGCCAGGGAAGTGCCCGTGTTAGGATTTCGCTTTGGTTTGATTTATCCATTAGCTTACCACTTCTATTGGAGTAGGGCATTATCTTGAATTTTTCCTGGATCTTTCCCATATAACTGAATGAAAGATGAAGAGTGGGAGTTGGCGGTAGAGTAGGGAATAAACTGCAATGTAATCAGATTAGTACATCTCTTTGGAAAGGGCTGAACTGCCCTGTAATTAAAACAGTAAGAAGTTCTGGGCCATTGCATTTGTATGAGAGTAGTTGATGGGCAGAGAAAGCCCTTTCACCTTAGTACATGTGTATTAATAATTTGTTAAGAACCAGTATAAAATGGCCCAATTTACCTTTATACTAAGAAACATTAATTTTTTTCTCTTACCCAACAGTTCTTTTTCTATTCCTCCATTCCCAGCCACAGAATAATGTCTTTTATTTTTTTTAATGTTTATTTATTTATTTTTGAGAGAGCACGAGCAGGAGAGGGATAGATAGAGAGGGGGGACAGAAGATCTGAAGTGGGCTCTGCACTGACAGCAGTGAGCCCAATGTGGGGCTCGAACTGTGAGATCATGACCTGAGCCGAAGTCTAAGTCTCAACCAACTGAGCCATCTAGGTGCCCCGGAATAATATCCTTTAAAAGAATATAAACCTTATAAATACTAAGAAGGAGAAATCAATCAAATTGCAACTAAAGAACCTTCTGTTACTTTCTAATTTGGGGCCATCTTCATAAATGTCAGCCATTCACTGCAATAAAATTTTAGTTTTTCTTATCTGGTGCTGTTAAAAATAATTGCCACAATATGACACAATTTTGATTTTCCATAATTTTATAAATGAAAATTTTAGGTTTTAAATGTTTTACTATTTAAGTGAAGTGAACATCTTCAGGCAACATGATTTGCATTGGTTTCCTTTAGATAAAGGGAAAAAAATAAAACCTCCCCATAGGCATATAGTTACATATATCTTTACAGCAAAACAAAATTTTGAAAATGAGTGTTTTTCCTAGAAAAGGTAAAAAATACATCTATACATCTACATATGGTAAAACTTTGAAATAAGTTTTCCATAAGATATAAGGTCTGTGTTTATTTTTAAAGATGTACATCCAATTGTTTCAGCACCATTTGTTAAAAAGACTATCATTTATTTTTCTTTAAGATTTTAAGTAATCTCTACACCCAACATGGGGCTCAAACCACAACCCCAAGATCAAGAGTCACATGCTCCACCAACTGAGTCAGCCAGATCCCCCCAAAGACTATCCTTTTGCTATTAAATTGACTTTGCTCCTTTGTCAAAGCACTGTTGACTATATTTGTGTGGGTCCATTTCTGGACCTATTCTGTTCAATGGATGCATTCTTTCTATTCTTTCTCAAATACTTTGTGGTCTTGATTACTGTAGCTTTATAGTAAGTCTTGAAAATGTGTAATGTGAGCCTTACAAATTTGTTCTGGCTACTCTGGGGATTTTGCTTGTCCATATAAATTTTAGAATAACTTTGCTGATATCTACAAAGTAGCTTTCTGGAATTTTGATTGGGATTGTGTTAAATCTGTAGATCAAGTGTGGAACAGTTGACTTCTTCACAATACTGAGTATTCTAATTCATGAACCTGGATCATCTCTCCATTTATTTAGATCTTTGATTTCTTTTTTTTATTATTATTTTTAATGTTTATTTATTTTTGACAGAGAGACAGAGACAGAGTGTGAGGGGGGAGGGGCAGAGAGAGAGGGAGACACAGAATCTGAAGCAGGCTCCAGGCTCTGAGCCATCAGCACAGAATCCCACACAGGGCGTGAATCCACAAGCTGTAAGATCATGACTTGAGCTGAAGTCGGATGCTTAACTGACTGAGCCACCCAGGTGCCCCCAGATCTTTGATTTCTTTTATCAGTTTTATAGTTTTCTTCATATAGATCCTGTACATATTTTCTTAGATTTTGTTATGAATCTGTCAAATTCACATTTGTTAAGTGGAGCACAAGGGTGCTGGAGAGTGAGCCATGGTTCAATAAACAACTATAAGAGAAACTGAAATAAATTATTACTCACAGGTCCTGGAGAAAGTACAAAGCACACGTTGAGGGCCTGTGTTGGAAGTCAAGCCACAGCACAGAGAGAGAGATAGGATCTGGGACACATGCCTGTATTAGGGTCTGTGGCAGAGTGCTTCATGTTTTCTGGGCTAAGGCTGGATTGGTCAATTCAAGACAAAAGAATGAAGTTTTGTTGATCCTTTGGGATTGTACAGGCAATTGAGTCCTCTGTGAACAAAGAAAATTGTATTTTTTCTTTCCAATCTGCATACCTTTTATTTATTTTCTTGTCTTTTTGAACTACTTAGGATTTCCAGTATGATGTTGAAAAGGATTGGTAAAAGAGGATATCCTTGCTTCATTCCTGATTTGAGGGAAAAAGCGTTCAGTTTCTCCCCATTAAATATGATGTTAGCTGTGGGGTTTTTGTAGATGCCTTTATCAAGTTGAAGAAATTCTCCTCTTCTCCTAATTTTCTGGGAATGTTTTGTCATGAATGAATGTCAGATTTTGTCAAATACTCTTTCTGTATCGATAAAATCCCACGATCTTTCTTTAGTCTGTTGATGTGATGGATTACATCAATTGATTTTTTCTTAAATTTATTCATTTATTTTGATAGAGAGAGAGAGAGAGAGAGAGAGAGAGGGAGAGAAAGCACATGCAAACAGGGGAGGGGCAGAGAAAGAGGGAGAGAATCTCAAGGAGGCTCCACACTGACAGCACAGAGCCTGACATGGGGTTCAAACTCATGAACCATGAGATCATGACCTGAGCTGAAATCAAGAATTGGACATTTAACTGACAGAGCCACCCAGGCACCCCTACATCAATTAATTTCTGAATGTTGATCAGTTAGAATAAATCCCATTTGGTCATGGTATAATTTTTTTAATACATTGTTGGATTTGATTTGCTAAAATATTATTTGTGAGAATTTTTGCATCTATTATTCATGAGAGACATTGATCTGTAGTCTTCCTTTCTTATAATATTTTTATCTGGGATTGGTATTAAAATAATGTTGGCTTATAGAATGGGTTATTAGAGTTTTCCCATGCTTTCATTTTCTGGAGGAGATTGTGGAAATTGTTATAATTTCTTCCTGATAATTTCTTTCAACTGTTTTTTCTGTTATACAGATTAGAATATTTCCATTAATCAATTTTCAAGTTCACTTAATCTTTCCTCTATCATTTTCATTCTGATATTGAGCCCATATGGTGAACTTTTGTTACTGTAATTTTCAGTTCTAAAATTTCCATTTAGATATTTTTTGTATCTTTGATTTCTTTTCAGAGAGTTTCTATTTTTCCATTTGTTTCAAGTGTATTTTCCCCTTGTTCTTGGAGTTTGGCTATGATAGTTGCTTTAGAGGCTTTGTCTCTTAATTCCAACACCTGTTATTATCTCAGAATTGGTGTCATTTATTATCTCTTCCTCTGTGAGATGACATGATTTTCCTCATTCTATCTATAGTAATTTTGGATTGTATCTTGGTCATTTTAACTATTATATTTCTCTGGGTCTCGTTTAAGGCATTTTTTGTTTGTGTAGCAGGCAATCAACCCAGTAAGTTTCAGGCCACAAGCTCCTGCTTACCTTCTGTAAGCTGTGGCTTCAACCTCAGTTTAATTTTTAATCTTTGTAGTTCTCTTCAGAGCTGTTCCACGTCTGTGCCACCTAGTGGCCAGTTTGAGACCTGGGTGGTGGTCTACCTTATATTTTAGTTCTCAAAGTCTTAGTATGCTATTTAGGGTCAAATTGATGAATGCACAGCTTGGGGGGTGCTTCCAGTTCATACAAAATTTTATGGGATTGTTTTCTTATGCTCCATTTTCTCTGATCTTCCCAACACATTCCAATTCAGAGACCATTTCTCCCTTTCTTCTGGGTAGAAAGGTGAAGCATTGGCTTTTTTGTCTGCTGTTCATTTTCTGCCAACGTGTAGGGCCAAGCAGTAAAAGGATAGAAAAAAAAAGCAATGGGACTCCCTATATGTTCTTGGAAACACAGATCCTGTGGTCAAAGAGGATTTTCCTCCCTTGGAATTTTAGGAACTGGCCCAGCTGTCTCTGTTGTCACTATTATTGCTGCAATGGGATTGCTGGGGGCCTTTCTGGTATTTTGTGGTACAAAATATCTCACTTTCCTATGAGATTTTCTTCTTCAAGATTTCCTGTAGCTTCTTAGGTGACAACCTTCCATATGCTTTCCATCTTCCATCTTGACATTTGTTTCTACTGTTATTGCCCCTTCCATCCTCTGTTCTTTTGATTTTGTACTTTCTGTTACTGTTATTTTAACAAGACGTTAGGGAGATAGCAGAAATAAGCACATATACAGTAATCTTTGTCTCTTCACTTCTCTAGTCATTCTGCTTGTTTAGTTATCCTATGTGGATCCTCCCAGTTTTATGTTGTCACACTTCCATAATAATTGTCACAATATGTTGATTTCTGAGATGTGCCAAGTAATCTTTAAAAGCAGTCAAGATTATGGATAACTGTTATTGCCAGTTTCTACCCATACTCAGAGGAGTTTCCCTCTTGAATATTAGCAGACAAAAAATATTTCCTCTTTGGATTTCCTTCCTTACAGGAGACTATGCCTGAAAGCAAAGAGTCAATTCCACAATAGAATGTTGTTGCAATTGTATTAATATACAATAATAGGGGGTGACTGTGTGGCTTGGTTGGTTGAATGTCTGACATCAGTTCAGGTCATGTTCTCACAGTCTGAGTGTGAGTCCCCCTACCCCCTACCCCAGGCTTGCTGCTGTCAGTGCAAAGCCCACTTTAGATCTTCTGTTCCCCCCTCTTTCTCTGTCTCTCCCTAGCTCCCACCCATGCTCTCACTCTCAAAAATAAAGATTAAAAAATTTTTTTGAAGAAAAAAAATTACAAGAATGGAAAATTCATGACTCTAGATGAAAGTAGTAATAAAAACAGCAGCTTTTTTTTTTTTTTTTTTTTTTTTTTTTTTTTTACATAAGAGTATGTGTATTACCATCCTCATCAACAGTTTACAGGTCATTCAGGATCTATGCTGAACATTTTATACATATTAATTTATCAAATTGATGATTATTTGCACAACATTTTGAAGTAGTCCTATGAGGGGGGCACCTGGATGGTTCAGTCAGTTAAGTATCCGACTTTTGAGTTTTGGCTCAGGTCATGATCTTATGGTTTGTGAATTTGAGCCCTGAGTCAGGCTCTGTACTGACAGCATGGAGCCTACTTGGGATTCTCTGTCTATTCTTCCCCTGCTCACTCTCTCTCTCTCAAAAATAAACTTTAAAGAAAAAGCAGCCTCACGAGTAGTTTGTTGATGGGTAGGCATTAAAAACTTTTTTTTTTTTCATTTTATTTTAGAGAGAGAGCATGAACAGGGAGGAGGGGCAGAGGAAGAGAGAGAGAATCAGTAAGCTCCATGCTGAGCAAGATCCCATGACCCTGGGTTCATGACCTGAGCTGAAATCAAGTCAGATGCTCAATGGACCGAGCCAGATGGGTGGGCATTTTTCAAACACACATAAGTTTTATATAAATTGAGAATATGCTGAGCCATGAAACACATTCCAAAAGGACTAGAATCATATAGGGTATGACCATCATAGTAACAATTGATTCAATGAAAAATCATCAATGGATTTAAAAAGAAATTTTATTTATTTTGAAAGAGCATGCAAGCACATGAGGACAGGAGGGGCAGAGAGGGAATCCCCAGCAGGCTCTGTGCTGACAATATGGGGCTGGATCCCATAAACCACGAGATCATGGCCTGAGCTGAAATCAAGAGTTGGATGCTCAACCGAGCCACCCAGGTGCCCCTCATCAATGGATTTTAAACATATAATGGAGAATGGGATAGCTATCTTAATTTAAAAGCACCTTCCTGCATACTACTTACTACAAAGAAAAAAATATTCTTTCCAGTGGAGAAACCTGGAAAGCACAATCTTAGGTAGTTGAAGTTACCATCACTAATAAGACAGTCACATCATATACTCCCTGACATAATGCCTGGAAGAGATGCAGTATTTGTCGAAAATTCATAAATGCAGATATACATATTCTGAACCTAATCATGAGGAAACATTTAACTCAAATTGATGTAATTCATCACAATAAGAAAATCTTTTTTAAAGATAAGTTAAAAAAAAGAATACTAGGGGCGCCTGGGTGGCTCAGTCGGTTAAGCGTCCGACTTCGGCTCAGGTCACGATCTCGCGGTCCGTGGGTTCGAGACCCGCGTCGGGCTCTGGGCTGATGGCTCGGAGCCTGGAGCCTGCTTCCGATTCTGTGTCTCCCTCTCTCTCTGCCCCTCCCCCGTTCATGCTCTGTCTCTGTCTCAAAAATAAATAAACGTTAAAAAAAATTAAAAAAAAAGAATACTAAAGTAGAACAAATCAGAAAAGGAGTGTGAGATTGTTGAACAGATCATCTCTTTTATATATCAAGGGGTTCCAAAGAAATTTACAAAAGTACTCCAGCAGAGAACAGCCAAGGGTGGAGAGCAGTGTGACAGGATCATTATGACTTATGCAAGGAGGATCTAGACCTCTTTCTAATACTCAAGTTCCATCCAAGCAATCAGAAACTAGGGACAGCAAGTTGGGAGATGAGAAAGAGGACCAGAAAGGCAGAAGCCATGTCTTCTTTCCTCATCTGGCATCTCACCCACCCTGCAACATGCCTGAGCTAAAGGAGGGAAGTCCCCCATCCATAATGCTTACAGTTTTGATTTATATGGTGGACTCAGGGTATGGTCTGTCCATGATTTCATCCAGGGTCAGCAAATGTACTTGTTCCATCAGATTCAGTGGGATGATGGCAGACAAGAATGAATCTGTCATATCATCCCCAATTGTGATTTCTCATTACAATCCACATACTTCACCTGGACTCCACTGCAGGTGGGAGTCAGCATGTAATCTAGGTTCCACCAGGCACTACCTGAACCTTGGAGGTGGAGGAAGTGAGCATAATGGGGTGGTGGTGGCATAGGGATAGGATTCACAGTGGCAGGAGTGACTGGTTCCCCTTAAGCAGCTGTTGAAGTTTCTACCTTCCAGTCCTTAGAACATTAGGTGATGAGCATAAAGTGGCAGTAGCAGATTTTCTTGAACAGTACTACATTCAAGTACTGTTCAAGAAACCATGTATCTGAGCTTTTGTATTTGTGGTATATCTGGGCCTTTATCCTGTTATTTTCTGGATCGTACAGCCCTGAAATCTAATTCCTTGGCCTTCTGAAAATTCTTCAAATTACAAAATATCCTTTATTCAATTCCTTGCTAAAACATATAGAAATGATCTTATCTGCAATTGTTTTCTAGTTCATGAATGGACTTCAATGAATAAACTGTATAAAAACACAACACAGCATATAAAAATTAGGTATTTTTCAAGTTTTAGATCTCACATATTGTCAATAAGAAAAATTACAGAAATACGTATCATTTGTTTCCTAGAAACCCATATTATGTGCCATTTGTGTGTACACCTAAGTATTGGTTTTACAGATAGTACGTGCACCAAGTTATTGCCTCTTCAGACACAGGGAGAAGAGCAGGACTGAAGGGAAAAGAGAAGACTTATTTATGAAATGATTTACTTCTTTTATAAAATTTTAATAAAAAACAATTAGATGTCTAGTTAGTAGGCACCAGTCACACAGGTGCTACTGTTTTTCTGAATTATTTTAGTCAAGAAAATTTAACATAAACAAGAAAGTTTGGAAAAATTAGGAGAATTCTGGAACAATATCAGAAAAGTAGATATCATACATCAAAAAGGATACCTAAATGTGGCCTGTTGCTTGTTGTGTAAAGTTTTATTGGAACACAGCCATGCCCATTTTCTTACATTCAGGATTTCTCAACTTCAGCACTGATATTTTGGACTAGATAATTCTAAAATTTTTTTTTCCAATGTTTATTTATGAGAGAGAGCACAAGTGGGGAAGGAGCAGAGAGAGAGGGAGACACAGAATCTGAAGCAGGCTCCGGGCTCTGAGCTGTCAGCACAGTGCCCGACACGGGGCTTGAACCCACCAACCATGAGATCATGACCTGAGCTGAAGTCAGACGCTTAACCTACTGAGCCACCCAGGCACCCCCAGATCTGTTGTAAGGGACTGTACTATGCATTACAGGATATTCAGAGCATCCCTAGCCGTTACCCACTAGATGCCAGCAGCCCTTCCCCTCAAACTGACAAACAAACATCTCTCTGGACACTGCCCAGTGTCTCCTGGGATTAAGAGTAGGACAGGTAAAAACTACCCCTGGTTAAGAACCACTGGTTTATGTATGTTTTCACACTACAAAGGCAGAGTAGATTCTGTATGACCACAAAGCCTGAAATATTTACTATCTGGTCCTTCACAGAAAAAGTCTGTTGATTTCTTTTGCCATTAAAAAAGGTAAAAAATACATGCTAGACTAAGAAAACCAACTGCAAAGTATGTAACAAAACAAGGTTTCTACAAACTCCTTCAAAAACTACTCCAATTTAAAAAATGGAATACATAAAAACAAGGAATTCACAGCAATATTAGGCATGATGTTTTAGACATGATAAACGCTCAACCTCACCGACAGTTAAGAAAATGCAAATTAAACGCACTTTTTTTTCTTCACTCAATTTAACAAAAGATTCATTCGTCATTGAAGTTGTTGGGAATGGGTATATATTTCTAGATTAATGGCGAATTTCAGAAAATAAGGCATTAACTACTACATTTAAAATACACTATGTTGTAAAGCAAGGAATCCAACTGGTGGGAATCCATCCACTCAACAGAAGCACCAACAGGAAATAATACATGTGTAATAAAATTGTACAATTATTTGTAAAATAACAAATCTGAACTGGTGGAAGATTGGGCTGCATATTATTATGCTTTGTCTTTATGATGTAGGAGTCTAAAAGCTAAAAAGTTACACTTGTAGGCACTGACTGGAAGGAAGCCCAGTCATGGTAAGTTACCAAGTGAGAAAAGGGGATTGCACCTTAATGTGTAAGCATGATCCCGTTTAAACTATGCTACACTACACACACACACCACCACCACCACTACCAAAGCAAACTTCTTCGATGTGGGCATGCTTCTTGAGTATGGCAAAAAGCATGGAAGGCTTTTGTAATGGCAATTAAGAGAACGTGGGGTTTTTGTTTTTAAGATTTATCCATTTTTGAGAGGGCAAGCAGGGGAAAGGCAGAGAGGGAGACCGAGAATCCCAAGCAGGTACCATGCTGAAAGTCACCTGACATGTGGCTTGCTCGAAACTACAAACCATGAGATCATGACCCAAGCCGAAATCAAAAGATGCTCAGATGCTCAACTGAGCTACCCAGGCGCTCCTAGTTTTTTTTTTTTTTTTTTTTTAGGTTGATTTATTTATAATCTCTACATCCAATGTGGGGCTCAAACTCATGACTGCAAGATCAAGAGTCGCATATCCTTCAGACTGAGCCAGCCAGGCACCCTGATAGTTTGTTATATAAAATTAGAATACAATTTTCAAGTGTTGAAAAAAGGAAAATGTATACATGGGCAAAAAAAGAAAGAGAATCGTCTCTTAATATGTCAAAAAATATTAGAAATTATAATGAAACCAGTACCATGATCATGCCTGGTTTTGCCTATCTTTATTAATTCAATTCCTCCTAAGGGCAGAGCTTGTCCTCTTAGAACAGTACGTACAACTTTCAAGAAGAGACTTACGGAATAATTATGCCAGTACAGATAAAATTTAGCAATAACTTCCCCTTTAAAAAATGCTTGGGCGCACCTGGCTGGCTCAGTCAGTGGAGCATGTGACTCTTGATCTTAGGGTCTGGAATTCAAGCCTACATTGGGCATAGAGCATACTCAAAAAAATAAAAAATGCTTGGATTTTTATTATAAATTCTCCTCCAATGGGCTGACATTTAGCTATAATTGATTTACCATATAATACATGTTTGCATTAAACTTATTTGAAGTATTATTTTCTAAAGTGCAAGACGTAAGTGGAATCCACTAGGGATTATTCCAAATGTGTCTACAGCCCATGAGGTCTGATTAAGTGGATAACTGCAGCGACTTCACAGCAGCTGAATATGCATATGCTCTAATAGTTTCTCAGTTACTACTTTGGGAAAAAGTTATTTTAGGGTCTAGTTTTCAACGTGTAAACACTACATTGATACATTACTTAAAAATTAACTGGACAGATCAAGTCATGAATCATATTCTGGACAAAAAAACTCCCCAACAACCCTATTTTCTTTAATAGGCTGCTAGATTTAACTTATTTTAATATTCACATACCATAAGTACAATGGATTTTTTTTTGGGTGATTTGATTTGAATGTTATCCTTTTCCAAAAAAAAATTTTTTTTAATGTTTATTTATTTTTGAGAGACAGAGTGTGATCAGGGGAGGGACAGAGAGAGACACAGAATCTGAAGCAGGTCCCAGGCTCCGAGCTGTCAGCACAGAGCCCAACTCGGGGCTTGAACTCCAAACCATGAGATCATGACCTGACCCGAAGCTGGATGCCTAACCAACTGAGCAACCCAGGCACCCCTCCAAATTTCTTAAAAGCGTTATGCTAGCCTCACAGCTGTGACTCTTTGTACCTTGAACACTTAGAAGATTTTATCTGTTAGATATTCTGATATGAGAGGAATCAGTTTATTGATTCTTTATTCAGGAAAATATCTTTCAGGATTTCAGACATGCTTTAAAAAGATGAACATAAACACACACTATAAAATGCTGAATGTAAAAAAAAAAATTTCCCATGTCTTACTAATTCAAAGTAGAATATATGTATATACATGTCTAAAAAATATTTAAGAAAATAATGCTTTACTACAATTTCAGATATACCATAAAAAGAAGCCGAATATAAACATTTCCCCAATTTACTAAATTAAAGGTGAATAAATATGTGTATATACATACGAAAATATTTTTTTCTAGGACTCTGATAGATCATAAAAAAGTGAGTATAAACTTAAAACTGATATGCATGAAGTTTCTCATTTTACTCAAAGTCCAGGAACAGGGCAGTTCCACATTGTTTCATCAGCTCAACAATGTCAAGGATGCAGGTAATTCCAATCTATCCCCTGTGCCAATCTCGGCCTCTTACTCATGTGGTAGCAAAATGGCCACAGTTCCAGGTATTACACATATAGACATGCATCCTGGGTATAAGAGGACCATTTCCTCCTACTTTGTTAGGAAAGAAAATTTAACATAAAGGCTACGTATAACTTTTGCTCAGATCTTCTATGGCCAGGACTGTTATATATATGTCCAATTATTAAGCAAACTAGGACAGCAAGAGCTAGACTTCAGATGGGCAGTCCTGGCAAAGGGAAAATGGCTAACACCAATGGGTAGGTAACCAACAGTGTCTGCCACAACTGTATTGCCTTATTTCTTTATAATTCCATTTTTGTAGTTACATATCCTCTCATTCATGATGCTTGAGGGTTTTTTACTTTACCATTTCAAAAGTTTTCAAGGTTTTTGGTTTGTTTTGCTTTGCACTTACTTTGTTAGAGCTTTTCTACACACCAGAGATGAATATTTATTCACTCCCTCATTCCTCTGATTTCTACATGTGTTTACAGGGGACCTATTAGAACAGGCAGTGCACCAAGTACTGACAATGAATCCTGGCCATTAATCATCTCCCATTTTCTACCCATATTGAAAGAAGTTATTTTCCTGGGTATAGCTTTGTTTCATCCTACAAATGTTAATGCGTAGTTGTCCCTCTGTCATTCATTTCTTTTTTTTTTTTTATTTTTTTTAACGTTTATTTACTTTTGAGACAGAGAGAGACAGAGCATGAACGGGGGAGGGTCAGAGAGAGAGGGAGACACAGAATCGGAAACAGGCTCCAGGCTCTGAGCTGTCAGCACAGAGCCCGACGCGGGGCTCGAACCCACAGACCGTGAGATCATGACCTGAGCCGAAGTCGGACGCTCAACCGACTGAGCCACCCAGGCGCCCCACTCTGTCATTCATTTCTAATTGTAATTTGCCTTGATTTCCTTTCCCCTAGTGAAGCAAGAAGGCAAGGAGAATGAAAACTTCAGTTTTTAATTTTTCTCCAGAAGGAATTACCTGACATTCAATAAAAAGATGACGTTAGATGTTCCTATATTCACTGCACACATAAGGCCTTCCTCTCATACGATCTCCATCCACAAGTATAAAAATAAAGTAATAAAAGCAGCTCTTATTTAACACACTTTCGATATGAGCCACACAGTATTCTAAGGGATATCATGTAATTATTTAATCTTGACAATGCTAACAAGATGGTGCTAATATTGCTAATTTTTAAGTGAGAAAATTTAGACCTAGTTAAGTCATTTGCCCATAAGAAATGAGTTAAAATGGTGAAGGCAAGTAAAGACTGAGCACTGGTTAAGTCCTGTCCCACTATGATTCAGTTCAGGTTATTTTTAGAGGTTAAGCTTGCAAATATTTAACAAGATTTGAGTGGGATAGAATAACCTGCTGCATTTTTAACATTATTATAGCCTTTCCCAAGCATGAATTACCAGATGAGTAACTTAAGCTAAAGCAAATTTGTCTCCTATATATATGACATTTATATTAAGAATCCTCTGATTTCCCACAGGGTAAAAATGATCCTGATGCTGAGAAATGTCTGTGAGACTGTCACTGACACATTAACTGCCTTCCAAAGCCTTCCCACTTTCCTCACATCCATGAAGTTTTATCACTTTTACATTAATTGAACACTGATGGTCCAATAAATTTTGAAACATAAATAGAACCCTCCCAACCACTAACATTTATCAAATAGCAGTAACATGTCAAATAAATTCTGGCCCTCAAAAAAAGGCCTTGTATCCACAGTATGAACTCTGATATTAAGTTATCCTCAAATGCTTTCCCACATCCCTTAAAATCAGGCGGTAGGTTTGTGTTTAACTAGTAGGACTTTGCAGATATCAATAAAATTTTGAGCCTTCCCACATGTCTTCATTCACTCCTCTGTCCTGTATGAATTCTTTGATGTTTACTAAGGTGTGAGCCACGAATAAAGGCCTTCCCACATTGCTTACATTTGTAAGGTTTCTCACCAGTATGAATTTTCTGGTGTCGATTAAGTTCTGAGCCACGACCAAAGGCCTTCCCGCATTCCTTACACTTATAGGGCTTTTCACCACTATGACTTCTCTCGTGATGAGTAAGTTCTGACTTTCGAATAAAAGCCTTCCCACATTCCTTACATTTATGGGGTCTCTCACCCGTGTGAACTTTCTGATGTCGAATAAGTTCTGTGCTACAAGTAAAGGCCATTTTACATTCCTTACATTTATAAGGTTTCTCACCAGTGTGAGCTCGCTGATGTCGAGTAAGTTCTGAGCCACGACGAAAGGCTTTCCCACACTGCTTACATTTATACGGTTTCTCACCAGTATGAACACTCTGATGTCGAAGAAGATGTGAATCAGAGATAAAAGCTTTCCCACATTCCTTACATTTATGAGGTTTCTCACCAGTATGAATTCTTTGATGTAGACTCAGTTGTGAGGCACAACTATATACCTTCCCACATTCCTTACATTCATAGCGTCTTTCACCAGTATGAGTTATCTGATGAAGACTAAGTTGCGTGTCATAACGAAAAGCTTTCCCACATTCCTTACATTTGTGGGGTTTCTCACCAGTATGGATTCTCTGATGTCGAAGGAGGTGTGAGGGTCGGGTAAAGGCTTTCCCACATTCTTTACATTCATAGTATTTCTCATCTGTATGAATTCTCTGATGTAAATTAAGTTGTGAAGTAGATGGAAAGGCCTTCCTACACTCCTTACATTTATAGGGTTTCTCACCTATGTGGATCTTTTGATGTTTACGAAGTTGTGAGCCAGAATGAAAGGCTTTCCCACATTCTTTACATTTATGAGATTTCTCACCAGTATTAATTCTCTGAGGTTTAGTAACTTCAGAGCCATGGATGTAGGCACATTTCTTACTTTCTTTACTTTTTTTGCTTTCATGAATTCTCTGATGCTTCATTAAGTCTGACCTACTATTAAAGGCTTTTCCACATTCTCCACATTTAGAGTCTTTTTCCTTATTAGGACTTCTTTCATGTTGACTATGGTGTGACTGGCACCTGACAGCTTCCTTACATCCCTTGCCTTCATTGGTTTTTGCTCTAGTATAAATTGTCTGTAGTACTCCATGAACTGTGCACTGAACAGAAGCAGACTCTTCTCCAGAGGTTATTATGGCTTGTCTGAAATGTCCCTCCTGTTGTTTCTCCACGTGGCATTTCATTTCTCTGTCATCTCTGACCCTAGTGCACTCAAGGTGAGAGCTTTCAACTCTTTTTATCTTCAGTTGCAATGATTTAATTTCATAACTGTCTGTCTTTGGAAATAAATTATTGGTTTCTCCTCTGGACTCCCAATCTGTAAGATAACAAGAAAGAAAATAGGATGTATTTTCATGTGGCAGGAGACATGGAAGTTCTAAGGTAGAAATGACAAACTAAAAATAGTGAATAATTTAAATAGTGAAACACAGCAGTGAAACTAAAAAAACAAAACAAAACAAAACACCCCAGATTGGGGGGAGGGGATGAGAATAGAGAAAATGAGGGGAATTTGTGAAGAAGTAGTTCTTCACCCCTGGCGAAAATCAGAATTAGCAACGGATCATTACAAATATGACATTCAGGAATTGCCTAAGACCAACTAAATGAGAAATCTAAAGGCATAGGACATTATATCTAACAGCAAGTCCTCTCATCTCTAGCTTCAAAATATATCCAGGTTTTGACTCCTTCTATCAGCATCTCTACCACCTTGTCCAAAGCCATCTTCTCACCAAAGCTAATACACTTCTCTAAGTGTAGGTCTCCCTACTTCCACTGTTGCTGTCCTATATCCCATACAGTAGCCAAAGTGTTCTTGTTAAGTAAGTTAGATCAGGCCTTTCTTCTGCCTAAAATTCTCCACTGGATTTCCCTGTTGAGCAGAGCAAAAGTCAAAGTTCTTATGAGGTCTACAAAACCTTCCCTGAACCTGTCTTGCACTACCTCTGTCTGACCTCATTGCTGATCTCCTCTCTTTAGCACACTTTGCTCTACTCCCTGACCAACGGGATGGTCTTCAAACCTGTGAAGCACACCCCTCCTTCAGAATCTCTGTCTGCAAATATTTTCCCTAAGATATTAATATGGCTTGTTCAATTACTCCATTTTGACCTCTACTCAAACTTGAGACCACTCTTTACAAATCAGGTCCCTCATCACTCTACTTATTTTTTGCAATGTACTTATCATCACATGCCATTTTATCTATTTCTCCAACATTATCATGAGAACTTTCAAATATAAAGAAAAATTAAAAGAATTGGGACAGTGAACTCCCATATCCCCAAAACTTGGATTCTACAATAAATATCTGGCTCTACTTGCCTTATCACATATCCTTCTATCTCTCCATCCATCCACCTTGCAGACATCAGTATATATACCTCTAAACTCCACAGATATTATACTTTGTTTACTTCTGTACTGTCTGTCTGCCCTTCACTGTATCTGCACAGAGTAAATACTCTTTGATGAATGAAAGACCACTGGCATTTTTATTAATCTCTCTCAGTGATTCAGAGGCAACTCAAAGTGTGTTTGTATACAGTACAGTTTAAATACAGTACACCCCATCTGTGCTTACAATAAAATACAAAATTCCTTACCAGACCCACAGAACTCTGCATTATCTGGACCCTACTTCCCTATTCACTGTCATTTTAAGATGCTCTCCCGTTCACTCACCAGTACCTACTCTACTGGCCTCCACTGGACCCCTATATCATACCAATTACATTCTCATCTTAGACTTTTAGGAAATGCTCATCTCCAATGAATGCTCTGCTCCAGATTTCCTTCATGGCCAGTTTCTTTCATTGTAAATATCTTTATTTTCTGTCAAGTACCCTGTTCTTTGCCTTCATAATCTTTTCCTCAATTCTGGAATTGCACATTAGTTCATCGGTTTATCTACCGGGATAATTTCTCCCAAGGTGGCCTAGAACCAGCATAATACATATTTCACTCACCATTATATAATCAATCCCTAGCACATAGTTCAATTAATGTTAACTAAATACTAAAGGATACTCCAGTGGAAATAAAGGGAAACATGCTGCAGATAATGACATTAGAAGAGTGAGAATGAGAGTAATCACTTCATGTTTTATTTAACAGATGCGGGGAATGTCTTCTGGCCTCTGCTCCTTCCCAGCTTCACTGCCTTCTCTACAGCACTTCCCAAGTACATGGCGGTAAGGCACAAACAAGCCAGCATCATTAGTGTATCTGTACATGTCTTATATCAGTACCCTACAAGACTGATAGCTTTACACAACAATGAAAATCTTTCATGTAATTCTGAAAAAATTCTAATGGAAACTGAGGATACTATGGCAACCATTTATATGAAGTCGTAATGTGTTGTGACAAAGAACACAGAGTCAGACTGCCTGGTTGTGAATGCTAGTCCCACAATTTGCTAGTTGTATGACACTGGACCGTTACTTAGCTACTTGGAAACCAAGGAGGCTGAGACAAAGGGAGATGCTCGGGTAAGTTGTCAGAGCTGTGTACAGGCACCCTGTTGCTTGGGATAGTCCCTTTGCTCTTGCTAAGGTCCAGGGTAGTTGGACCAGCCAAAAGCAAGTTGCAGAAAAGACAAACAGTTGGGAAATCTAGAGAGATAAACCTAGAACAACTGGTAAGAAAAAATTGTTCTGTGATTAATGTATGGTCTATATCTGCAATCGAATGAAAATACCACTTACACTGGGGAATGCTATAAGGCTGTCCTTCAGAGAAGGGCACTAAAACTAAGGTCTATATAGACTGGTAAAATAATGTTGGCATTTTATGCTGTATGGAAAGTTCCAGACATCAGGTGTCAGAAGATGCTGTTATTTTAAATATTTTATAAAAACAATCTGGTAGAAAGGGAAAACTGTAAAAAGCATGGGTTGGAATAAAAAATTTGGACCTTAAAGGAACGTTCAAATCAAAAAGTAATATCCATCAAGGATGCTCCCATTGTTCCTACCCTGCACAATCACTCTTCATACTACAGAATCATTCCCCTACATTGATCTTTAATCTCTCCATTTTCCCTACTCCATGGTCTCATCCTAGCACAATGCAAAATCATCTTGACTTCCCAACAGCCTCCTAGCAAGTTTTACCATTTTTACTCACGAACCCTCTGATTCAATCCCTAAAGGACATCCAGTCCAATCATGTCCCTATCTTGTTTACAACCTCCAATGGCTGCCAAGTGTCCTCAAGGAAAAAACTCTAAACTCCTAGACTTGGTGAGAAAGCCCTGCATGACGTAGACCTCCATTCAGGTCTTCCAGGACACCCACCCAAGGCTTTCTCTCCTTGGTGCCTTCAATGAAGAGATTCCTCTACCTGGTATAGCATTCCCACCACACCTCCTGGATTCTACTACTCATCCTTCCAGCTTCATATCATGTGTCACAATCTGAAAAGTCTTACCAGTCTGATAATATTGCCCCAAATCTTCTCTCACAGCAGTGCCTTACCTATAACCATCTCCCCTAAAAAGACATTCATTTCTCTGGCCATTGCACAGGCCAAGTTTCTAAAAAAGAAAACTTATAGCGTTATCAGTGATTAAGAATTTAAATCAGCCCTTAAGTCCAGGCTCCTGGTAAGACTGGCTCTTCCTTGTCTGAACACTGCCCATTAATTCAAGGTTTATGATTCAAGGAAATGCCCAGAAAGAGCCCCAAGTGTTAAACTATAATCACACTTGGCCCCTCTCTACCAAACACACTATTTCCAGAAGGGGCCTATTAATAAGACAATCCCTTATTTTGCCCTACAAGGTCATTCTCATGCCCTGTGAGAATAATTCCAGCAGGCCTAGCATCCTTCCTAACCCTAGCTACTTCCTAGGTTATTCATTGTTATCTTTTAGTTCCTTCCATTGTTTTCTAGAATCCTTTTTATACAACCGAAATAGCACTGACTCTAAAAGTTAGGTACCACGCTTTTTTCACCTAAACATTATAGCATTGCTTCAAAATGTTTTATAAAAAATATTTAGGGGTGCCTGGGTGGCTCAGTTGGTTGAGCATCTGACTTCAGCCTAGGACATGATCTCTTCGTTCCTGAGTTCGAGCCCCATGTTGGGTTCTGTGCTCACAGCTCAGAGCCTGGAGCCTGTTTCAGATTCTGTGTCTCCCTCTCTCTCTCTGCCCCTCCCCCGCTCATGCTGTCTCTCTCTCTCTCTCTCTCTCAAAAATAAATAAACATTAAAAAATGTTTTTAAAAATATTTAAAATGCTGAGGTTTCTGTATCCCAATTGTGGTAGTGGTTATATAAATATACACATCAAAAAATCACAGTAACCTAAAAGAATAATAAAAATTAAAATTAAAAAATGAGTGTATGTGAACATCAGTGAATTCTGAATTAGGTCTATCTATAGTTTTGTTACTACTATTGTGCCAACATCAATTTCCTGGTTTTGACAGTGTACTAAGATTAGGTAAGATGTTATCATTAGGGAAAGCTGGGTGAAGGGTACAAGGGAACTCTCTGTGGTATTTTTGTAATTCCTTCTGAGTCTTAAATTATTTTGAAATAAAAAGCTAAAAAGAAATGGTAACAGTTATAAGTATGTATGTCTAATAACAGAGGCCCAAAATACATGAAGCAAAAACAGAACTGAAGAAAAAAACAGACAATTCAACAAATTGAGGACTTCAGTGCTCTACTTTCAATAATGGATAGCTCAACTAGCCAGAAGATCAACAAGGAAACAGAAAACACACTTTTAAATAACCAAAGGGTCAAAGAAGAAATCACAAGAGAAATTAGAAAATACTTTCAAGTTGGGTGAAAGGAAAACTTAATATACCAAAACTTATGGGATACAGTTAAAACAGATCCTAAAGGGAAATTTGCAGCTTATATGCCTATATTAAAAAAACAAAAAACAAGAAATATCTCAAATCAGATTTTGGAACTAGACAGAGTCAAGTAAACCCAAAGATACCAGAAGGAAGATAATAATAATGATTAGAATGGAAATGAACAAAACAAAAGAAGAAAAATAGGGAAATCAACATAACTTTAAGCTGGTTCTTTGAAAAAGATCAACAAAACTGGCAAACTTTTAGCTAGAAAAAAAGAAAGACTAATACTGATATCAGGAATAAAAGAGGGATATCACAACCAACCTTACAGAAATAAAGGGTGAGGGCTGGGTGTGGGGATTGATTGCTTATGGGTATGGGGTTTCATTTTGGGGTGATGAAAGGTTCTAAAATTAGACTGTTGTCACAGATGCAAACTCTGAATATACTAAAAAACCACTGAACAGTACACTTTAATCAGAGGCAAATATGAGGAAGGGTAGCAACAGTGATAACTGGAGTGAAAATTTGAGGCTTTGTGCTGAAACATCCTTCCTTCTCCAGATCTCAGGCCTTTTCAGTGAGCTTTCCTACTAATAACTGAGATGTGATGCCTTCTCATAGGCTCCCTAGGTGACCACCTGCCACAGTCTTCCCAATAGGAGTCACTATTACTCACCTGGGCACCATTCTTTTGTTTCCTTACTGTTAACCATCCAGGGCTCCTTCCCCTGCTCCAATAAGGAGATCACATTTGGCTTAGAATCAGAAAGTCCTGCTCAAAAAAAAAAGGTCGGGGCGGGGTGGGGGGACGACAAAGTTATGTTAGGCGTGTACCGGAATTAAAATCAGTCCATGATTTTCAAGGAAGAGTAAATAGGTTAAGAGTCAACAAAAGGGGTATAAGTCACAGGTACAAAAAAGATAAAAGTTGTCCAACGGAGCAGCCAATTTCTAACTTCATATGGGATAATCCTTTCCTTGTGAAGCAAGAAACATCAATTCAGCCAGGCAATGTGAAAAGCACTCATGAGAAATTCTTAAGAGAACATAAAATTCCAGAAGTCCAATTCTGAATTTTAGGGGGCTCAAAAACTTACCCAGTGAGATCAGGTTGTTATAATTCTCCAACATTACATCTCGGTACAAACCCTTCTGAGAAGGGTGCAAGCATTCCCACTCCTTTTGAGAGAAGTAAATGGCCACATCTTTAAACTTGAAGCCCTAAAACCACAGATAAATACACTATTTGTGAAAATAATGGACAAAATATTTACAATGGAATTAAAAAAATGGAAAAAGAAATTTAGTAAGGTGACAACATTAGTAAGGTAACAGGCTGTGCTGGGCTCTTTAATACAGGTGGTTCAGTGTGGAAACAAGAGTGATCAGAGCATACAGCATTCTTGGTGCACACATCATGCTTGACCATGACTGTAACTACATAAGTAACCTCTTGACACTATCTCCTTCCATTATCTCCCCAGGTTTGGGAATAACCAAAGTTCATATGACTGGTGTTTCCCAATTAAACTATATACACGTACAAATACACGGCACACTGTGTTCACCACACGACACTTGTGACTATCTCCTTCCCCAGTATTCTCCTTCTCCCAATAAAGAAATACTTCTTAAAAGTCTGAATCATTCAAAAATATTTTATAAAATTTCTATTTCCTGGAGCACCTGGTTAAGCACTCAATTTAGGTCAGTTAAGTGTCCAACTCTTGATTTTGGCTCAGGTCATGATCTCATGATTCGTGAGTTCCAATCCCACGTGGGGCTCTGCACTGACAGCGTGAAGCCTGCTTGGGATTCTTTCTTTCCCTCTTTCTCTACCCCTCCCCTGCACTCTCTCAAAATAAATAAAATTTTAAAAATGTATATTTCTGAAAGTAGGATTTGAATATAACTTGGTGATTTAATAATTTCTTAAAAACTCACGTTCATAAAAATGCCAGAATATTAAAACCTAATCACTTTTCCATGTCATGAAAAATTCTAAAATAGACATCATTTTTACTGGCTATATGACAACCCATCTTATACATTCAATGTTCTCACTCTGGGGTACTAGGCTGCATAAGTTCTCTAAAGTTCTTTTGCAGTATGAGTCTTTACTTCTCAATAATCTATACATCTGGTTGTACTGTTCCTATACTTTCCTTGTTCCTGATCTGCCAGAACTAATGGAGGAAGATCCAGACTCAGAATGAAACAACCCAAGATAAGCATACGCTACGTAAGTTCAAAATGGACTGACTTATTGGTGTCTACATGGCACAGACTTCTTGGAATATCACGTAACTCCATATACTCAATCTATCATATCTCTATCATAACCCCAGTCTTAAAATTAAATCTCAGAGAGTTACAGATTTGGGAAAATACTGTAACAAATCAACATCAATTACCTTCTTGTCTAATTAGAAAATCGAGTTTGCAACATGGGTTCCTACTTAACCACTTCATGAAAAGCCCACTTTAACAAGGAAGGTATAATATTTTCAGCAAGGATTTCTACTCCATCAGTATTCCTGGTGAAAGGATATGCACATAAGGAATGCTAAGTGGTTTGCTGAATGAATATTGAAACACCTGTAAAACAGAGGAACACTTATGGGACAGCAGCCTTTGGTAGCATCACTCACTGGAATGGATAACAAGTAAGTTCTTTGGAGGGGCTCAGGAAAGCACTAAGTTTCAGGAAAAAGAAATCCACTGCTCAAATCTTTTAAAATGAAAATGCATTCAATGAAGGAGGGGAGAAACAGCAATTCACATAAATAATAGCTTTAGGGTTGTAAAAACAGATCATTTGTTTCTCAGGTTGATCCTACAGAAATGCATAACTTAAGAATGCAACGGAGGAAGAAGCAAAAGCAGTCTTGAGTCACGGGACTGACTTCAGAGTCCTCAAAGACAGAGAATAAATTTTCCTCCCCTCTCCTGTTCTAATCTTCCTGCTAGTGACAGCTCTTCTCTCTTTCTCTCTCTCTCTCACACACACATACAAAGTCTGCCTTTCTTGATTTGAGGAAGAATAACAAAACCTTGCCTTCCAGAACCCCAGAGAATCCAACTGTACATAATGTGTTTAGAGGAAACAGCTTTCCCAGCAGATATGAACTCAGAAGGGCCTGTTCTGACATGCCCCAGGCAGATCTTTGTTCTACAACCTGGAAGACACTGAGCTCCTCAATCATGGGTGCATCCCAAAGACAGGATGGAGCCCCCAGGCCCAGGAGCACTGAATACTTGGACAGTCCCAACCCTGGATAACAGTTTCTGCAACAGAAATCTCCAGCCTCTCCCTGGCCTAACAGGCTCAGTGTATTAGGTACCTCTTTAGCTTTGTTCCCACATCCCAGAACTAGGGCTCTTAGAACCCCAACTGAAACTTCTTTTCACAAAGACCTTGCCCAGAATCACCAATACTGAGTCAGACAACCCACCAGGATCAGCAGGTCCTTAGTAGTCTTGGCAGAGCTCAACCACCTGGATGCAAGTTGCAATGGCTTTACAAGAAACCACAATTCTCAGAATCTTTGTGGCCAACACATTCTGGTTCCCAACCAAGATCACCATGGCGTTCCTGCCTGACATTACCCTTTCTCACTGCTACCCCTAGCCTTATTGCTGATAGTGTTCCCATCATCTCAAGTACAATTACTGCATATTAAGCACTTTAAGTTTATGGTGCTTATATGTATGAATCCTTACGAGAGGCCCACAAATCCTAATTCAAAGGAAACTTTAGCTCAGAGAAGTAAAGTCATTTACTCAAATTTGCAGTTAGTGGTAGCATCGCTGGCTTTTGAATCTAGATTTAGATTTCTCCAACTCTGAAACTGATGGTCTTCCACTTCTGACTGTTACAGATGCAGCCAGGGATTTCTGAAGATCCTTTAAAAAAAATCCTGAACTGGGCTCTCCACTCTGGGGAGCAGAAAATGCTTAGTCTGCTCTGTTTGTCACTACAAAGCACAACACTCTGTGAAGGGAAATCAGAGGTAGAAGGGAAAGGGAGGAAAGCAGCAGTTCTATAAACAAGACTCCATTATCCAAAAATGTCAAAATCCTCCATGACTCTGGCTCAGTGGGGGCACTTGGGGACATGATGATTTAGACCCAGCACCTGCCTTTAAAAAGCTCAGAATCAGGGAGGAAAAACAGAAAAAAGGAGACAATCACAGGACATCAAGCTCTGTGGAAGACTGGTTATCATGATCAAATTACCAGGTGAAAAATAATGTTCTGAATATTGAAAACATTTTGGGATGCAGTGATGATCTGGTAAAGAAGGAAAGTAATCTTCAGAAGCTAAAATCAAGTCAAACTGGGAACCAAGAGGAGTGTGCTGAGCCACTGACACTTATTTTACCAGAGAACCTCTGCTGAGCCCAGATGACCATGAGCTTTGACACTCAAAGAATGGGGGGAGACGAGACCAAGCCTATCGCTGGTCAAGATGGAAGTCTAAAAGGTTCTGCACTGCAAAGTCCTGGGAACTCTAGGACCATGCCCTCAAAATAAGAAAAAGTAGAAGCAACACTCCCATTCTTGAGTACTGCAAAGAAAATGGCCTGACTTGGATCCTGACCTAGAAAAGAAAGGAAAAGAAAGAAAAGAAAAGAAAAGAAAAGAAAAGAAAAGAAAAGAAAAGAAAAGAAAACAGAAGAAAAGGAAAGGAAAGGAAAGGAAAGAAAAGAAAAGAAGAGAAAAGAAAAGAAAAAACATTTTCCCGAGGAACTATAACCACAAGTCAGCCTTCCCACAGCTGTGTGGCTCACATGCACATTACTAAGGTGACTCTATAAAACATACCATCTATAAACCTACTTTAAGGTGGCTTTGGTTTGGCAGTGCTCTTGGCAGAAGCAAACACAGACCTGGCCTAGAGAACAATCTTCAACCAGGCCTTCAGAATCCCTAAGTAGAATTCCAAGGAAAATGACCCAAATGTCAAAAATAATAAAACAGCATAACACTGTGAATACACTAAGTACCACTAAACTGTATACTATAAAATGGATAATTGTATGTTATGTGAATTTCACCTAAATACAAAACTAAATAAAAAGAAAACATGTAAAGAGGGCTATTTCCAGGATCAGAGAGTCAGGAAAATCAGTCATGCAATTGTTGTAAATTTCCATTACAAACATAAAAATGTTAGGGGGAAAATATCACACCTGCAAAGATTCATATATTACATAGATGACAGGTATATTACAGAAAGGAGGTAAGATAGTGAGAAACAAAACCACAAAATGACAGGTAGATTTAAAAGGAAAAAGTACTTCTGGAACAAAAAAAAAACCCTAATATTTAAAATTAAGTCATATTATGGCTAGAATAAATATCTCTGAAAAGAAAATTACTGGACTAAAAGATATGAAAAGAGATTGTGGAGAATGCTATCAAGAAAGACAACGTGGGAAAGTATAAGATATGCCAAGAAGGTGAGTGAGAGGTTTAATAGGTATCTAACCAGAGTTGTAGAAGGAAAAAGTAGAAAGTACTGAGAAAAGGCAGTAATTGAAGACCTAAAGGGGGCACCTGGGTGGCTTAGTTGGTAGAGAATGCAACCCTTGATCTCGGGGTTGTAAATTCAAGCCTCACGTTGGGCATAGAGCTTACTTAAAACAACAACAACAAATTTCTTAAGGCTAAGAAATTTTCAAAACTGGCAAGCATTATTCAGAAGCCCAAAGAGTCTCAAGGAGAATAAAAAGAAACCCCAGACAATTATATCAAAACTGCAGAGCATTAAAAACAAAGAGAATATGTAAGAAACAATTTGAGATAAAAGATTATCTACCAAGAACAGCAGTCTTATTACCAAATGATTATTCAATAGCAACAATATAAACCAGAAGACAGCAGACTATCTCACCTGAAAGAAAATTATCTTTCACAATGGGAGCAAATCAAAACATTTTCAAAAAACCAAAAACCAAACCTTCCAGAAATTCATTAAAATATGTACTTCCATCTGAAGGAAAGTGATTCCAAGGTAGAAGTTTTAAGACATAAAAACAGTGAACAAACAAAGTGGCAAACATGTGGACAACCTAAACTAACATTCAAATATAGAAAATAAGAAAAACGTTGTAGGGGTTAAACAAAGGGTAGGGGTGCCTGGGTGGTTCAGTCGGTTGAGCATTTGACTCTTGATTTCGGCTCAGGTCATGATCCCAGCATCATGGGATCAAGCCCTATGTCTGGCTCCACACTGAGCTGCTTAGGATTCTTTCTCTCTCCCTCTGCCTCCCTCTACCCTTCTCCCTTGCATGCTTGCTCACTCAAAAAAAATAAAAAATTTAAAAAAGGGGGGATAGAATTAAAACATTTGACAATATAAATAATTTAATCAGTTGAAAGAGCCTAGTTCCTTATACTATTCAGCATCTTTATGTCAGATGCTTAACCAACTAAGCCACCCAAGCACCCCAATATGTTAAAATTTCTATGGTAATCACTAAAGAAAACTAGGGGCGCCTGGGTGACTCAGTAGGTTAAGATCCCGACTTCAGCTCAGGTCATGATCTCACAGCTCGTGGGTTGCAGCCCCGAGTCGGGCTCTGTGCTGACAGCTCAGAGCCTGGAGCCTGCTTTGGATTCTGTGTCTCCCTCTCTCTCTGCCCCTCCCCCGCTTGTTCTCTGTCTCTCTCAAATGAACATTAAAAAAATTTTTTTAATAAAAAAATAAAAAAGAAATTAAAAAATAATAAATTTTAACATATCTTAACTTACCAGTGTCTAAAGAACATCTTGTGGTACCTGACTGGCTTAGTTGGTAGAGCTTGTTGACTCTTGATCTCAGGGCCCTGAGTTCAAGACCCATGTTGGGTGTGGGCCTACTTAAAATTTAAAAAATAAGGGGCATCTGAGTGGCTCAGTTGCATAAGTGTCCAATTCTTAATCTGCAGCTCAGGCCATGATCTCACAATTTGTGAGATTGAGCCCTGCTTGGGATTCTCTGCCTCTTTCTCTGCCCCTCGCCCACATACTCATGCTCGTTCTCTAAATAAAAAACTTTAGGGAAAAAGTTAAAAAAAAAAAAAAAAAAAACAACTAAAGAACATCTTTATGTCAGATGATTTCCTAAGTCACCCAGGCACCCCAATATGTGCCCAAAATTCCTAAGTTAACCACTAAACAAAACTAGGGGCATTTGGGTGGCTCAGTCAGTTAAGCTTCCAACTTCAGCTCAGGTCATGATCTCATAGCTCGTGGGTTCCAGCCCTGTGTCGGGCTCTGTGCTGTCAGCTCAAAGCCTGGAGCCTGCTTTGGATTCTGTATCTCCCTCTCTCTCTCTGGCCCTCCGCCACTCACACTGTTTCTCTCTTTCTCCCTCAAAACAAAAACATTAAAAAAAGTTAAACAGCAATCTTCCCCAAACTGATCAGAGTCAATGCAGTACAAATTGATATCCCAACTGGAATTTTTTTTTTAGGTTTATTTATTTATTTTGAGTGAGAGGGGTGGGGCAGAGAGAGAAGGAGAGAGAGAATCCCAAACAGGCTCTGTACTGGCAGTACGGAGCCCAATGCAGGGCTCGAACTCATGAACTGTGAGATCATGACCTGAGCCAAAACCAAGAGTCGGACACTTAACCAACTGAGTTATCAAGGTACCCCTATCACAACTGGATTTCTATAAAACTTAATCAGCCAATTCTAAAATTTATATGAAGAAGCCAAAGGCCAAAAAATCGCTTAGACTCCCAGCAAACAAAACTACTGTAGAGGAACATGACTTAATAAATATCAAACATTACTATAAAGCTGTCTTAATTAAGACAATATGGTTTTGGTGCAGAGAAAGAAAACACTAGGGAAAGACAAACAGAGCAGTGGGCCAGAAAGGACAGAACAGCCAATTCATATACATGGAAACTCAATTTTGACAGAACTGCCAATGAAGTACAGAGGGGAAAGGATGACTATAGTAAATTTGGCCTCCAGGGGCACCCGAGTAGTTCAGTCAGTTAAGCAGCATGTGACCCTTGATTTTGGCTCAGGTCATGATCTCCTCATGATCAGTGGTTAGATGTGGTCCCCTATCAGCTCTACACTCCCTTTCTCTCTGCCTTTCCCCCACTTGTGCATGAGTTCTCTCTCAAATAAATAAATAAATAAATAAATAAATAAATAAATAAAATTTAAAAAGAAAGAAAGAAATTTGGCCTCCAAAGAGAGGTGTTTCCTTTGGCTCATGGGATATAACTTCTAAACACTTGGAATTTGCCAAGTGACAAGGGTGTCTTTGTTATTTATGGTGGGCCCCTTAGACCACAGTGTAAGATTATGCTGATGAGATGGCTCAGGGTGGGGCTGGCCATGCCTTAAAGACCAACCATGTATTCAGAGCTTGGGCCATGTGGTATTAGCTCAATCTCTAGGCAAATAAAAACTCTGGATACTGAAGCTTGGGTGAACTTTCCTGGTTGGCCATACTCTGCATATTGCCACATACTGATACTGGGAAGGTAAACTTCAAGTCTGGAACCCTCCCAGATTCTACCCTATTCATCTTATCCCTTGGGCTGATTTTAACGTATTCTTTCCCTGTAATAAATGTGCCTATGAATATGGTAACTTTCAGGGAGTTCTAGGAATCTTTCTAGTGAATTATTGAACCTGAGGATGGTTGTGAGAAACCCTGAATTTACAGCCAGCTGGTCTGAAATGAGGGTGGTCCTAGGGACTCTCAACCTTAGAGCTAAGGTCTGAAGTGAGGGCAACCTTGTAGGGCCTGTTCCCTGAGACTGTGCAGTTTGCCTAATCCTCTGTGATGGCCTTTCAAATAAATGATGTTGGGATGTTAGTTATCCAAATGGAAAAAGTGAAACTGGACCCCTACCATATACCATATCCTAAAATCAATCCCAATTGAATTAAAGACTGAAACACAAAAGGCAAAACAATATCATTCATAGAAAACATGGGAGAGTACCTTTACTCACAGAAGAAAAGAGATTTCTTTCTTTTTTTGTTAATTTTTTAATGTTTATTTTTGAAAGAGAGACAAGAGAGCAAGTGGCAGAGGGACAGAGAGAGAGGGAGACACAGAATCTGAAACTGGCTCCAGGCTCTGAGATGTCAACACAGAGCCCTATGTGGGGCTCAAACTCATGAACCGTGAGATCATGACCTTAGCTGAAGTCGGACGCTTAACCAACTGAGCCACCCAGGCGCCCCAAGGAAAAGAGATTTCATAAACAAGACATAAATAAGTAAACGAAAGGAAAACAGTGTTAAATATGATGGCATTACAATTGAGAATTTCTACTGCCACTTAATGTTAGAAGCCACATATTGAAAGTATGTATAGCACACATAACTGACAAAGGATGACAATGTCAATCTACAATATTTAAGAAATAACCTACAATGCACCAAAAGGAACAAAAAACTGGAAACACAAAACTGAATGGAAGCATTAGAAAACGACGCAAAATAAAACTTCAGAAAAGAGAAACCATAAAAGGGCCGGGGGCAAGGGGGAGGGGGTTCAACCTTATTTAGTGCCCAAATATGCAAGTTTAAAATCAGAATAATGTATCAATTCATACCCACCAAATAGGTAAAAACTTAAAAGCCTAACAATATCAAGTAGTGGTGAGAATATGAGGTAACAGGGTTTAAAAACAGGTATAAACACTGAAAAACAATTGAGAAGGGTCTACTAAGAGTTCTACTCTTAGTTATATGCCCAGAGAAATTCTTGCACATGACACAAGAGACAAGTTCAAAAACGTTCACAGGAGTAATGTTTGTAATATAAAAGAAAAAAATGTATTTATACAATGGATGGCTACACAGTAAATTCACAACATAAATGAATCTCCTGAATATACACTAAGAGACAGGTAATGAAATCACATAAGATTCCAAACTGTATAATTTTATTTATATCAAATTTAAAATAAAAACAAACACATATGTTTAATTGTAAAGAAAAGTAAGGGAATGAAAAACAAAATTCAGAAGTTACCTATAGAGACTGGACTGGGATGACTCATGGGGGTTTTTAATAATTAACATTCTACTTTTTAAATATGGGTGTTCAGATATTTGTCATACATTATACAATTTCTACACTCAATATTTAATAAAATCAGTTTTAAAATGTCAATTACAATACAGTATGGAAAGAACTACAACAGACGCAGCATAGGGGAATGTCAGCACAGTCACTCAGTTACCAAGCATAATCAAGAGACTGAAGCAGGCTTCACAGAATCCAGAGAAAGTGGTGATATGGGATATGTCCCCTCTTGTGTTTCTTGTGCCATAGAGGCAAGAGATAGCACTGTGCATTATGGGAATAGCTAGAGTCGAGTGACAAAGGGAACAGACTAACGAAGTTAAGAAGGATCAGATCATGAGACATTTTGACTTGTTCTCATAGCTGAGGGGGTTCTAAGCAGGATAAATTACATCTAATTACAAGTAGATGAATCTTGCTATGGAAAATGAAATAGTGACTTACTTAGGTTAAAGGGTATGTGAAAGTTTCATGTAACATATAGAAGATTAATTGGGGCCCGGGGCGGGGCGGGGGTGGTGGTGGAAACAGAGGATTCCAACAAGCAAAAACAAACTGAACAGCATTCCTTTTCTTTTCTTTTTTTCTCGGGGAGAGAGCAAGAGAAAGAGTGAACAAGTGAGCAGGGGAGGTGGGGGTAGGGAGAATCTTAAGCATCTTAAGCAGGCTCCACTCCCAGCTGCAGAGCCCAAAGTGCAGCTTGAGCTCATGACTGTGAGATATGACTGGAGCCAAAATCAAGAGTTGGACACTTAACAACTGAGTCACCCAGGCACCCCTGAACAGCATTCCAAGTAGAGTGAACAGGGTAAGCTGTAGAGAAAGGAATATAGCCTGTATGTCTGAAGAGAAGACAGTTCACTGGGATAACTGGTGAGGTATTCTGGGAAAGGGGTAGACAGAAGTGATACTGGAGAAATCCAAAGGGCCCACGACAGAAAGGTCTTAGATGACAGATCATCCCTGCCAAGATTAAACCGCCTTCTCCAATACTAGGATTGGTGCTCCAATAAACATAGAATGTGCTTTACAGTAAATGTGTAATGAAATGTATAAAAGTATAGCTTTGTCCTGAAAGCAATAGGGATTTACTGAATAAAGGAAATGACATGCCTGGACTATTTTATTGGCAAGGAGTAAAAGTAGAGCCACGTGGTCCAATTAGGAGGACAATGCACTATTCCCCCTACACAAAAGTCTGATCTGGGATGCAGACAGTGGTGTGAGGTTATAAGGCATGACAACAAGAAACAGGAAACAGAAGCAATGGGATTTGGGACCAGGAGGTAGGAGTTGGGAGAACTCCAGGTTGCCAGTTTCAGTGCAAATTCAGTTGAATTTCCATTACTATCACATTCTCCAAACCTTATATAATGACCACTTTATATACAGGATGTTATGAGGAAGCCCATGGTCACAAAGCTAGTAAAGTGCAAAAACAGGATAAGACTCTACTCTTTTTAACAGTGCATAGCTTCTCATTAATACAGAGAAAGGACAATCTACCACTCTGAGGAGGAAATGAAGGGAGAAATGGACAGATGTCCAGGGTTGTAACGCAAGGGGAGCTGGAGTTCCTTCCTTACCAAAATGTGCTAAGAATGGATAGGGAGGATGTAGTTTCTCCTCTGAGAATCTGAGGAGGGTTCTGGCCAGGATGAAAAGGGGAAGACAAACTCACCAAATTCTCACAGAATTCAGAAGAAAAGTCAGAGAAAGGAAGAAACAGATTAATCCAGAAGAGAAAGAGTATTTAAGGGCACCTGGATGGCTCAGTGAGTTAAGTGTCGGACTCTTAATATCAGCTCAGGTCATGATCTCAGGGTTCGTGGGATTAAGCCCCATGTCGGGCTCTCGCTGGCAGTGCAGAGCCTGCTTGGGATTCTTTCTCTCCCTCTCTCTGCCGCTCCCCCACTTACACGGTCTCTCTCTAAATAATATTTAAAAACATTAAAAAAAAAAAAAAGCGTATCTTATTAGTCTCTCAAGAGAAAGGAATCCTTGAGAACTGATTGGCCAGAATGAAAAGCCACACTCAGACACATCCAAAGAAAAAACCTGAATATACTACAAATACTGCCATTCTTTAAAACTGACTACTCCAAAGCCACAGAAAGAGAGGAATTAGGTTATTAGGTTATTTCTAGACAAAATTTAAATAAACACTCCATATTAGAAATTTTACAACCAACATTTGCTGGTCATATCTCACACCAGATGCTTATACATTAAATAGTTTGGGGGGTGGTGGTGCCTGGATGGTCAGTCAGTTAAGTGTCCAACTCCTGATTTTGGCTCAGGTCATGATCTCACAATTTGTGAGTTTGAGCCCTCCGTTGGGCTCTGTGCTAACAGCACAGAGCCTACTTGGGATTCCCTCTCCCTCTCTCTCTCTCTCTGCCCCTCCCCTGCTCAAGCTCTCAAAATAAATAAATAAACTTAAAAAAAAAGATTAAATTGGGCAAAAGACGAAGTACTTTAGAAAAATATGAATGACTTTTCTATATTTGTATTAGGGAAGGCCATGACATAAAAGAAGAAAACATTTTTTGAAAACTCTGAATCTAAAACACATACAGAATAGATTAACTATGAAAAAACTTCTAAAACAACTTATAAATGACAGAGAATATACTCAACATATATTCAACATAAACCAAAGAAGATAATTACCTTTGACAAGTGGGTAAAAGTAGAGGGATCCCAGTTGAATAATTTATTAAATGTGTAATTTGAAGTGACTTAATAGAATCTATTTCCTCATCTGTCAACTTAGAGTAATTCCATATTTCATCAATTCTGAGATGCCACTGGTTGTAAAGCCACCATTATTTTATACACCAGGAAAGAAAAAAAATTCCACCAGTGAAACTATGACTGGCCAGGAATTGTGAAACCAGTCCAAATTCAGAGAATTTAAAATGTGAAGGGGGAAAAAAAATGCATTACAGAATATCTCATGGAGTTGTTAATGTGGATTCAACAAGACAACACATGTAAAAAACTTCAAACTATAAATGGCTTAACAATCAGTTAAGTTAGTTGCTTTTGTCACTAGCATGATCCCATTCTGAAAACAAAATTACAAACCTACACTTTTGTACAGACAAAATTTGAAAATTTAAAAAAAAAATTTTTTTTTTTTAAACGTTTATTTATTTTTGAGACAGAGAGAGACAGAGCATGAATGGGGGAGGGTCAGAGAGAGGGACACACAGAATCTGAAACAGGCTCCAGGCTCTGAGCTGTCAGCACAGAGCCCGACGCGGGGCTTGAACTCACAGACCACGAGATCATGACCTGAGCCGAAGTCGGCCGCTTAACCGACTGAGACACCCAGGCGCCCCCAAAATTTGAAAATATTAATCCTATCTCTACATGGTGGGACCATGGTTGACAAACTTTCTGAAATGTTCTCAAGTTTTGAAATGTTTTTAAGAACCCTATTTTACTTTAATCATTAGAAAGAGAGCAATTAGGTTATTTCTATCTTGGAGAAAAAAGTACATACAGCTGATGCAGGCAGGCAGGACTTCAGGCTGTTAGAAATTTGGAAGCATGTGACCCTGAAGCGGACAACAAAGAAATTAGTGAGACTGAAGTGAGTAACCTCATTCTGTTCTTTAACTTCTCTGCCAAAGCAGAGAGGCACATCTGTCACAACTATTCTGTGAATGGATAAAATCCAGGGAAATGGAAATTCTAGATGGATGAGACAATGTATGCAAAACAGACAGTCCTGGGTTAGACTCTTACCTGGTTTAGGAAAACTGCTCCATAAATTTGGTTTCCTTCTTGCTTACCCTTTTTTTTTTCAAATCACTACTGTAAATCCTGAATAGGATTTTGAATCCTGAAATAGGATATTGTTCTGTAAACCAAGAAGCCCTTTCCAAGAAGAGAGTGCCAAATACAACTTACCTCTGCCATGCCTTGTGATGTACAGTGGCTTTTCTCTCCTCTTCTGGACTCCTAGAAAATGAAAAAGATGGACAGTGGTTAATAAACTATGAGACAACAGACCCTTTCTGGAGCCCAGACGAGGCCAAATCAGAGCAAACCCTGGCCCCACTCCAGGCACGGAGAGTGAGCCCAAAGCCAAAGAAGGCTGTAACCCCATCACCACTCTTATCATCACAGAAAGCAGGCGACCTTAGGGGCCCAGACGGGAGTCCTGGGAGAGAACCCCAGACTGTGGCCTCCTTCCTCCACAGGAGACTGAGCTCTTCCAGACTCCATAGACAGAGTCCGAGAGGCAGCCGGCCCCGTGGGGCTCTCCCACTGGGCCTTAGAAAGCCTCGCTTAATGTACTAACCACTGCTCCACGGGCACTGGTCGCCGAGCAAAGGAGGTCGGGCTCACAAACCACTTCGGGAGAATATCGCACAGACTTTCCGTCCAGGCAGAAGGTCACACAGCAGCGACACCTCTGACCTCGAGAAACCGCCAGCCAGCTTCAGAGCCAGCATGATACCACTCCCACACCCCGTGCCGATGCGCTGCTGATACCTCCCTCCCCCGAGTGAAGACTAGAGGCCTCGACATTCCCCAACCTCCGCTACGTCTTTACTTTTCAAGCGGGAGGACACAGCCTAGAAATGCCCAACGGCCACCCGTTTGTTAGACTCCAGACACACCCTGGCCCCGCCCCGGAGCCCCTCAGCATCCACTTTTCCGGGGTCCTCACATTCCAGTCTGGTAGAATCCGCCCCAAACTGGTGACACAGCCGGCCCGCAACGCCCCGACCCTTTACACCCGAACTCCCGCCAACTCACCACCGGCCAAGCCAACTTCGGCCGGAAGTGGAATATGCCGCGGAGCCCCCAGGAAAATTGTAGTCCAGGAGAGGAAAAATTCAGCTGGAGCCTGGCCGGCACAACAGTCTTCGCCCAGTGTCGCGTCGTGTTCCTAGCCTTCAGTGAAGGCCAGTACTGACAGTCCAGCCTCGCCTAGCATCTTCTAAGGACCTCGGCGCACCGACAGGTCCAAGCAGCAATAAGGTGGCTGCTGTTGGGTGGGGGAAGGGCTGTGGACCGAGGAGGCTTCTGGGAAATGTAGCCCCCCAGCCAGGGGAAGGGTCAGTCCCCAAAGTTAACCCGTCTGCAGCACTCCTCGCTCCAAACTGGGAAATGACCAGAGGTCTCTTAAGAACTGTAGTTAAAAGCCGGGAAGCAGACAGTCCAGAGTACTCTCCACAAGGAGCCGTGCTCTGAGAGCGGGATCCTGAGTGGACGACTCCCCGACACGCCACTAACTAGGAATCCTCCCGGATGTGGGTTCAGCCCGTCCCACGATCCCTCCTGGTAGAGTGCTCAGGTGCGTTTAAGTGCTCAAGTTTCGGCTGAGAATTCATTCCCCCGTCCCGGGCACCACCAGAAAGCGCACTCCTCCCTCCGTCAGTACGGCCGTTACCCAGAAGCCAGGTGTCCGGGCTCTTCAACCCAATTCCGGCGGGGCCTCAGGGGCACCGGGAGCTGCGGATCCTCGGGACGTCTGGGAAATGTAGTCCCGGCCTAACGGGTTTGGGAATGTGGCGGAGGAGACCTTGAATGAAAGGTGGCAGTCTTGAACTCAGGACGGGGCGGGTGGGGGCAGAGAAGGGCCACCAGGAGGTTGAAGGAGGATAAGCGTAAGTCCGGAGTAGAAATCATGGAATACTAGTACTGAACTCTATATGCCATATATTAGTGTTTTCAAACTTGTTATAAGTACATAAATACAGGTAGAAATGCACTTGGGTCCTAAGTCTTTGGAAAGTTACACTAACATTTGTTAACAGTAGTTAATTGTTAGGATGTGTAATTGTAATTTTTTTCTTTTAAAAGTATCCCCTTATGGGGCGCCTGGGTGGCTCAAATGGTGAGGCGTCTGACTTCCGCTCAGGTCATAAGCTCGCTGTTCATGGGTTCCGCCCTGCATCGGGATCTCTGCTGACAGCTGTCAGCACAGAGCCTGGAGCCTGCTTCGGATTCTATGTCTCCCTCTCTCTCTCGCTCGCTCTCAAACAAACATTAAAAGTATTCCCTTATATTTTCGCCATTATCTTGTCCTTATGAAACATTACTTATTCAATTTTGTTAAATATAAAATGAGTAAGTATAGATTCTGAAATTGATGAACTAGAAAACAAAAAAGTTGGTCAGATTTTTAAAATGTAGAGTTTGGTTCTAAAAGATACACGAGACACAATATTGATAAATGATAACAAAATGAAACAAATTAGAAGAAGAACATTAGAAAGGAGAAAGGTTAAACCATAGATATAGAATTTAAAAGAATCTTGAGGCTGTTATGAGCAACTCCATAACCACAGTAGAGGTCATTGTAGATTTTGCAGTGAAATTGAAATTACTAATTTCTGCTAAGAAGTAGAAAGCCTGAACAGAATAGCCATATTAAATGTAAATATGTCTCCAAAACTGTACTGTTAAAAGGTTCCAGATGGCTATAGCTGAGTTTTAACTACTTTTTGAATAATGATTTTTCACTTTATTCAGATGCCAGAAAAAGATCGAATACTCTCTAATTAGTTTTAGAGAATACTCTCTAATTAGACAGGCCAAAAGAAAAGTATTGATTAGTTTCACTTGGGTTAAAAGATAAACTGAGGCACTAAATTTTCAAGAGTTTGAGTGTACGTGAGTTTCCATTAGGCAGCATCAGACTGAAAGTGTTAGGAGTACTCTACCAACAGGAGCTAGTGGAGAGGTCTTTTTATAGAAAAGACACTGAGGAGCGCCTGGGTGGCTCAGTTGGTTAAACGTCCAACTTCGGCTCAGGTCATGATCTCACAGTTCATGGGTTCAAACCCTGAATCGGGCTCTGTGCTAACAGCTCAGAGCCTGGAGCCTGCTTCAGATTCTATGTCTCCCTCTCTCTCTGCTGCTTCCCCACTCATGCTCTGTCTCTCTCTCTCAAAATTAAATAAACATTAAAAAGAAAAAAGAGAAGACACTGAAACACAGCAAGGAAATTATCTGGTTAGACATAGCATAAGCAGTTGCCTTGTTTGGTAAAACTAACGTGGCTGTTTGTTATAGGTTGTTCTTAAATTTTATTTTCTCTGATAGGGGTGCATTGATTTTGGGTTAGGTTTTGATTTGCTTTGGTAAGCTACCAAGGCATTAGAACTATCTCAGTCTGATGGCATCCTTGTTTAATTATTTTAACATTTGTGATCATAGATGCGAAAATTCCAAATAAAAGGCTGATATCTTGGAGCTTGTGTTTTGTATGTCTTTTTTCCTTTTTCAAGCAATTTATATTTATTATATTTTCCAAAAGTCTGGGTTCGTAACAGATTGCAGATTTTATTTTTTGGACTTGAAGTAAATTTATTAATCTCATTATGATTAACACAGTAATTGATGACAATTTGCTAAGTGACAGTTTTTAGGAAATAGAGGGAGGGCAGGGAGACAAGATAGAAGAGGATTTGTTCCTATTAACCGTCCACCCACTGTGGGTGGGTGAAAGCAGTAACCACACATCAAAGCCTGAGTTAACCCAAGCGTTCCTTCATGCAGGCGGTTCATATAAAGGAGTAAAAATCACAGTGAGCTTCTCCAGCTCTCAGACTGGCATCCTTCTCCCAGCTGGGTGCTCTTTCCAGAACACAGCAGCCCAAATCCATCGTGACTTGTTCAGACTTTTGAGTTTTCCTGAGGAGATCCAAAATATTTATTGCTTCGTGTTTTCAAGTAATTGGAAAAGGGTCAGAAAAAGGAATGAAGTTCATTGAATAACAAAATTTCTTTTCAAAAACGTTCTGTTCCCAGTTAAAATGAAGCATAGCTGCATCGGGAGCGTTTGCTGTGCAATTCTGAAACCAAACGAGACTCTACAAATCACTAACAATGAGCACATGGCTTCTACATAAAACCGCGTGAGAGAGGGACACCGTGGCTAGGAAGGTCAGCCAGGAAGGGGCTGCGCAGAGCCCACAGGGAGCCAGGGGCTGCTCGTGCTCTGGACCTACAGGTCAGCAGATCAGAGTGAACAGTCTCCTCCTTTCTTCCCCTGCTCCTGCAGTTTCTGGCTCTGCAGTTGTGGTGGCCACCGAGGCAGTGCTGTCCCTGGCCAGGAGGGGACCTCCACCACGTGTCCCATCAGAGCTTCACAGAGCAGCCCAGAGATTTAACAGCCTTCTAGTTGGAGATTTCTTTTACATACCTGGCAATACGTGGTGAATTTTATTCCTGTGATTTATCTCCGTGGACCTCTCAAGTGCATCTAGAGTAAGACATTCTGTTTCCAGATATTGTTTTGGAATACTGAGGGTACTGAGAAAAAAGTGCCTTACAACTTGCTAGTTCTACCTGGAAGGAAGAAAAATCATCTTAACCACAGACTACTGATGCCTTGTGGTGATCAGCATAAGGGGCTCCCTGCTCCCACCAGGGCCTCCAAGAAGTCCTCTCAGTGGAGGACAGAGCACCTTACCCCTTACATGAAGGCACCCAGCACCCTGCTCTGAGTGGAGTCACCTGGGGAGCCAGGCTGCCACAGGTGCCAGAGGCCTCTTGTCTGGGCCTCAGCTGGGCCCCTTGTGTCTCCTTTCTCCGCCCCCAAGTTCTCCGCTGCACAGCACCCACAGTGAGAGCCTGGGCATTTCCCTGGGGCTGTGACCACCCTGCAGGTGCCCCTGGCCTCATTGACCCAGTGGGGTGAGAGGGACAACGGAGACAGCCCTGCCTTTATCAGGGGAGGGGGCAACATCACCTTTGGCCTTGAACTGATGGTTGGAATGGGTAGTACAAGGGGCGGTGACACGTTTCAGTCCACAGAGGCCATCAGAAATGGCTTGTAATCCTGATCTTGTGCACACTTAGCTGTACACAGCCAAAAGAGGAGACTCCAAAATCAGAGAAATGGTCACCTGTAATGACCCAGAGTTGCAGATTCTCGACCCGGTGTGCAGCCCGTTATTAGCTTGGTATTAGGCAGCTTACATATTTATCAGGAAAACACTCCTAGAGCAAATCTTGAAAAAGATGAAGTAGCAGGAAAATGACAGAAGAGTAATTCATTTATGTAGTCCCTAGAGACACATCACTAAAATGCTTCAAGTCAAAGACCATCCCGCTGACAATAAACTTACAATAAAAATGGGATTATAATTTTCCTGAATTTTGGATAATCTTCAAATTTTCAAGGAACCACTGGTGATACTGCTGTGCTCGGCAGAGTAAAAGGTAAAGAGAGTGCCTCCCCTTGGTATTTTATATTGTCTCCCCTGGTTTCCGGAGATTCCTCAGGATATGGTCTGAATGGATGTTTAACAGCATGCCTATTAACCACAAGCAGAAACCTACTAGAAATCGGGGATCAGTGACCCATTCATCAGCATACACCGCATACTGACTCAAGGATCTGCTTTGCAAATAGCCGTTATAGATACACAACACGAACGCCAGCGTACATGCGTATAGGAGCATCGGCTTTTCTCCTCAGATCGGAAACGGGAAAAAACAAGCACCGTTGCGCGTAGTGGAGGAGTAACGTGGCCAGGAGGCTGCGGTTGGGCGCGTGGCGCAGGCGCTGCGGCAGCTGGTAGGTGGGGCGCGGGGACGCACAGCGCCCGTACGCCCAGCGCATCAGCTGCACCGAGCCCAGCAAGCCCAGCGCGCACTCCAGGTAGGCGAACGCGTCCAGGTGGCACCCCTCGGCCGGCTCCATCGCGGGGGACAGCGGGCGCGCCCATGGCCCAGTGTCCGCGGCGGGCCACTTATAGAGCGGGGCGAGGGGCCGGGGGTGGGGGCTGCGGTTACCTGAGGCCAGTGCAGGCAGCAGACGCCAGGCATCGAGCCCCACCTCCGCCCCTTGCGGTCCGGAGGGCAGGCCAGATTGCAGATTTTAAAAAAGAAAGAAAGAAAAAAACCTTTGTATTTAACCACAATTTGAGAAATACTACTCTAAAAAACAAATGATGTGATGGGATATTTACCTGGTCTTTGAAGAAATAGCTATGTGGCTTTCAGTATTGTAATTAATATGACCAAAGACTCCCAAGAAAATAAGATCGTATTTACATCCTTAATGAAAATTTCAAGGCTGGGGCACCTGGGTGGCTCAGTGGGTTGAACATCCGACTTGGGGTCAGGTCACGTCTCACAGTTTGTGAGTTCAAGCCCCACATCAGGCTCACTGCTGTCAGCATGGACCCTACTTTGGATCCTCTGCCCCCGCCCCCCCCCCCCCCCCCCCCAGTCTCTCAAAATAAATCATTTAAAAAAAATTCGAAGCTGGCTGTAATCTCCCTCCTGTAGCACTTGTTTGTCCCATCTTGGCCATATAGTAAAGATCAGACCAGTGTCTAAGAAACTGCAAAAGATAATATCTTTTATTCAGAGGTGCCCCTCTTCCACCTCTAACATGAGGGCATTAGTCATCCTGTGGGACATGCCTTACTGGCTGCAAACTCCTCTATCATTTGTAACTACCTTCACTTTATCATTTTGATTTAACGATCAGATCAGTTCCAGGGTGCCTGTGTGGCTCAGTGGGTTAAGCACTGGAGTTCAGCTCAGGTCATGATCTTGCGGTTTGTGAATTCAAGTCCCATGTAAGGCTCAGTGCTGACAGCTCAGAGGCTGGAGCCTGCCTCAGATTCTGTGACTCCCTCTCTCTCTGCCCCTCCCCTGCTCATGTTCTGTCTTTTGAAAAATAAATAAATGTAAAAAAAAATTAAATATAAAGATCAGGTCAGTTCCAGTGCCCCACATTTTAGATAACACTTACGGTTTACTCTCTACCCTCTCAATATTTGTCCCTTCAAGCAACTCCCAGACGTAGCAGAGATCACACTTGCACATTAGACCACCACATCTTAGAAAGTTATTATCCAACATGCAACAAGAAAGTAAAATTTCACAATGGTTGAGGCTAATACCACAAATTTGTATGTTACTTAAGCCTCTCTAATACATGCAGAGGGATCATCAATGGTAAGAAACAACTTTGGAGTGGGCACCAGTCATAGCATAGCTCTCTACCAAGCTCATTTAACAGAGACTATATTGGGAGCATTACATAAAATGGTTGCTCATGATGCTTTCAGTTGTTAAATTTAGTTAGAGGAGATATAGCAGCTGGTTATTTGGGAACACTAAAACAGTCATTAGTTATGCTCCAGAAACAGCTGCTGAAGCTTTGCCTTGGCTTTGATGCTGGCACTCTGACCCAAGCAGCTGCCAGTGCAGCTGATGTTAATCTGTATGTGTTGGTATACAAAGTTATCGGTACACATCAGTGGCTAACTTTCCATGGCTTGCCAAGCTAAGAAAAATGAAACTACTGACACTGAATTAACAGTGGCAAAAATTAAGAACTTTCATAAACATATACATTCTATAGGATCCACCCAATCCACTGCTAGGTATGTATCCAAGACAAATGAAAACGTAGATCTATAGAAAGACTTGTATACAAATGTTCATGGCAGCTTTATTTGTAATAGTCCCAAACCTGAAACAACCCAATTATTCATCAACAGGTGATTGGATAAACAAATTATGGTATGCTTACTCAGCAATAAAAAGAAACTGCTGCCACATGGATGGAGTCATGGATGGATTTATCCATGAATTCACAGATTCATGGATGGATTGATCACACAGTTGGTTAAGCAATTAAGTCTGTTAAGTATCTAAGCAAATGAAGCCAGATACCAAAGACAATGTCTAATTCCACTTATATAAAGTTTAGAAATAAGCAAAACTAATCTATGGAAATGGAAGTCAGAAGAATGATTATCTCAGAAGAGGATGGTTATTGTCTGGGAAGAATCCCTGGGAACTTTCTGAGGGGATGGAAATATTCTATTTCTTGATCTGGATAGTAAATACACAATTATATCCATGTGATGTATACTTAAGATTTTTATATTTTACCATATGTAAATTATACTCTAATTTTTAAAAAGGGAAAGAGAGGGGCGCCTGGGTGGCTCAGTCGGTTAAGTGTCCAACTTCAGCACAGGTCATGATCTCACAGTTCGTGGGTTCGAGCCCCGTGTTGGGCTCTGCGTTGACAGCTCAGAGCCTGGAGCCTGCTTCAGGTTCTGTGTCTTCCTCTCTCTCTGCCCCTCCCCCACTCACACTCTGTCTCTCTCAAAAATGAATAAACATTAAAATAAATTAAAAATAAATAAAAATAAAAAAGAGAAAGAAAAAACCCTTCAGTCATTAAATAAATGGGTGGGAAAGTTTTAGAGACATGAGTCAGGGTAGAGAAAAGGGAAAAAGTAATGATGGGCAAACAGCCTGACACCTGTGGACTAATCAAGGGCCTACAAATATTTCAGACCTACGTATAGGCTTTAAGATATGAGAACTACAATAGGAAAATTAACATTTATAATCCAGTGTCTCTAAAATTCAATTTGGCCAGTTTAATTCTCAATAGTGTTTTATGTAGATATATAAAAATAATTTTGATGTAGGCTGCGCTTTTTATTGCATTTGATTTTAAGTGTGCTGAAGGCTTCATAAGTCCTGAAAGTTTATTTTGGTCTTAAAATAGCACTGCCCCTTCCTTCATTTCCTCTCTTCCTTCTGTTTTGTCTTCTTCATTCTCACACGTCTGAACTGGAAATAGTCTTCTACACCAAGGATCTTGGACTCTGCCCTCCACATTTTAACGTGGTTCAGCATACTCAGTCCTCATTTAACTCCTCGTGAAAGGACTTTTCACTAGGCCCAGTGGCAATTTTTAGGAAAGACATGGGATTCTTTCTGATTAGAGATCTGGCCCATTTCCCCTGGTCTACAGGCCTCAAAATAATCAAATTTTCTCACAAGCCAACCAAAATCTAGGTTGCTTTTAGGCAACCTTTGAGACCCAATACATTCGATGCAAAGGGAAAGTTTGATATAACATGATTAAATAAAGCATGTACCCATTCTTCTTACTTTAGCAAAACCCTGCAAACCCTTCCTAGTAATTCTTGGGGTATAGTCCATATAGAAATGGAGACTTCCAATTTATCCTTTGAAAATCATAGGACAACTAACAGTACTCTTGCATCAGAATTTCATCTGAAACTTCTGACTTTACAGATATTATATCTTAATCATAGGCTTAGGAAGTATGTGATTATGCTTTTTTTTTTTTTTTTTTTTCAGAGCTGCTTCTTTTTGAGATCATTACGTCAAGTTTTAGGACATCATTTGGACTTGAGAATTATATGTAATGCAATTCTATTGAAAAGAAATATAGATACCTGATCCATGCCTCCTAACTTTATCTTTGGTTTTGCTGGGTTTTGTTTGATTCTTTTACCTCAGGTGCACATAGGGTTTTGGCTTTTTTTTTTTTTTAAAGATTTTATTTTAAGTAATCTCTGCACCCAACGTGGGGCTTGAACTCACAAAGCCAAGATCAGGAGTTGGATACTCCACTGACTGAGCCAGCCAGGTGCCCCAGAGGTGCATATAAGTTATATAAATAACAGCACTTCTACTTTAGGTTACTTAGCTGGTTAGTGTACTAGATTTTGATATTATAAAATAATATCAAGATTATATTTCCTATCCATTGATATCAGGCATGGCAATGTATAAAAGTGACATAGCCAGTTCAAAGCAGAAGCTTTAAGAGCTGTTGAATGGTTTCACCATCTCTTTTTTCCCTCTGCCACAAGACTTTTATGTTCTATCTAAGTGCTGCTTCTTCAACCTAGGTCCTGGAATAAAGGTGGTATGGAACAGAACAGCTGCCAACTTATAATGGACATGGATATGAGAAATAATTCCTTGTTGTTGTAAGTCCCTAGGCTTTTGGAGTCATTTGTCATAACATCATAATTTGTCCTAAACTGATCAACAAAGTTATTTATTTTAAATAATGTTATAGTACTCATGAACCCACCACCCAGCATATTATCTTTAACTTTGATAATAACCTATACGTTATTATATATAACCTCACCCTTACCCCTTCCTCTCCAAATGGAGCAAATATCATCCTGAATCCTGTGTTCATTAGTCCCTTGCTTTGCTTCTATGTAGTTTTACTGCATTTATATGTTTTGCTAAAAAGTAGATTTTTATCAAATTATTTTTTACTTTATAAAAAGGTCAATTATATGTAATCTTTGGAATCTTTTCTAACATTATCATAAGATTTTCTGTACTGTTGTGTGACATTGCCATTCATTTTGACTGCTATATAATTAATTCCATTGTGAGAACAAAGCACTTTCTCCAGTTGATGGACATCTGGGTTATTTCTGTGTTTTGGCTGTTGAGAGCAGTGCAACAATGTACATTCTTGTATATGTCTCCTGGTGTTCATGTGTAAGAGCTTATCTTGGGTGTATTCCTAGGAATGGAGTTCCTGGGCATGTAAATGTTCAACCACAGAAGATACAACGAAATATTTTACAAGATGGCCTACTCATTCCTACAAGTAATTAACAACTGAACTTGGGAACACGCATCCTCTCTAACACTTGGTATTTGTATTGAATAACTTCTATTTGCCCCTCCCCATCAATTCTGTACCCTTTTCACCCTATTCTATGCCCCAGAGGCTGACCTGTATGGATTTCATCAATGTCAGGTATATATAACAAATATACTTTCCTAATTTGTACCTTGTTTTTTGTAGTTTCTAGTTGCATCCATCTGCCTACCAGGAGATCAGAGAGAGAGAGAGAGAGGAGAGTGAATGAGGCATTTATCTCCCCACCTCCTTTTTGTCCTTGTAGAAGTGTGGTATTGACTATGTCCCTCAGCTAAAAGTCTCAGCTCCTGACAAGCATCCCTTCCACATAGCCCTCTCTATTTTGGGGTTCTGGTAGTCTCTTCCCCTGACTCCTCTCACGCTTAGGGTAATAATGGATCTCTGTCTCAGGATATTGTGGTTTCTCTATTACTGTCCACATTTTTATAAATAGTTCCTTTAATAATCACTACTCAACTTACCCAATTTGAGTGATATCTATTTCTTGAAAGGCCTTGACTGATACATTATTGTTAGACTCTAAATTTCCTAATTGGGAGGATGTAAAATGATATTTTGCTGTGCTTTTGAACTTGCATTTCTCCTATCCTTAATTACATTGAATCTCTCTTCATATATTTATTGATCTCATACTTTCTTTTTTGAAATGCTTGTTTATGTTTCCTGTCAATATTCCTATTGGGTTGTTTTACTTTTAGTACTGATTTTATTTTTATTTATATATTTTTTAAAGTTTATGTATTTATTTTGAAAGAGAGTGCATGTGAGTGGGGAAGGGGCAGAGAGAGAGGGAGAGAGAAAACGCCAAGCAGGCTCTGTGCTATCAGTACAGAGTCTGACGAGGGACTTGATCCCATGAACCATGACATCATGACCTCAGCCAAAATCAAGAGTCAGATGCTCAACTGACTGAGCCACTCAGTGGCTCCTTGCTTTTCTTACTGATTTTAGAAATGTTTGAAATATATATACTCTTTTTTTTTATTTTTAATGTTTATTTTTTGAGAGAGAAAGAGAGTGCAAATGGGGAAGGGGCAGAGAGAGAAGGAAATACAGAATCCGAAGCAGGCTCCAGGCTCCACGCCATCAGCACAGAGCCAGATGCAGGGCCTGAAGTCACAAACCATGAGATCATGACCTGAGCCAAAGTCGGACACCCAACTGACTGAGCCACCCAGGATCCCCCAAAGTATATATATTCTTGATATCAATTCTTTATTAGTTATGTGTATGGCATATGTCTTTTCCTAATTTATAACTTTTTTTTGTTTTAAAATTTCATTTGATGGTGACTGAACACTTACAATGGCCAAATATATAAATTGTTTAATTTTTAATCAACAATTTGTGTTTTATTTTAAGAAATATTTTCTTACCTCAATGTCTAAAAGGTATTCAACTATATATATGTTTTTTTACCAGTGTTTTAAGTTTTAACATTAAAATCCTTCATCTATATGGCTTTATCTTTGAGTATTGTTGAAGGTTAGATCTCATCTTTTTGCCAAATAAAAAAAACAAATTTTCCAGCTCCCGATTAAACTGTTCCTTCTTTCCTCACTGGCCTGTTGTCTCCAAGTGTACTGGAATGAATGGCGGCCTAGATTTACCATATTCATGGATTCTAAGATTTACCATATTCATGGATTCTAAGATTAAGATTCTAAGATTCTAAGATTGTTCAGTTTTCATGTAAATTAATAAATAAATTAAATGTAATCCCCCCAAAAATTTCAGCACAATTTTTTGTGGAAAATGTCAGGCCAATTCCAAAATATATGCAGAAATGCAAAGGATCTGTATCACTAAGGAAATGTGAAGAAGCTGAAGGATTTACATTTCCAGATATCAAGACTTGTGTTAAAGTCACAGTTGGGGAAGTCTGGGTTGCTCAGTCAGTTAAGTGTCCAACTTCGGCTCAGGTCATGATCTCACAGTTTCCTGAAGTTCAAGCCCTGCATCAGGCCCTGTACTGACAGCTTAGAGTCTGGTGCTTGCTTCAGACTCTATGTCTCTCTCTCTCTGCCCCTCCCCTACTCACTCTGTCTCTCTCTGTCTCTCTCAAACATTAAAAAAAATTTTTTTAATAAAAAAATAAATAAATAATATAAAGTCACAGTAAACAAATCTGTAGTTTGGTGCAAAGATAAGTAAGTAGATAATAGGACAGAATAGAAAGTCCGAAAATAGACTAAACATTTTTAGACACCAGGTTTATGACAAAGAAGCCACTGAATTTCAATAGTTAAATAATGGTCTTTTCATTGCATAGTGCTAAGTCAACTGGATATCTATGTGAGGAAAAAAATGAACCTTGATCCTTAGTTCAAATTATACATAATAATTCAAAACCAATAGCAGACCTATATGTACAAGGTAAAACAAAGTTTCTGGAAGAAAACATAGGGAAGTGTCTTTATGATATTGGTACGGCAAGGATTTTTTTTAAATTTAATGTTTATTTATTTTTGAGAGAGACACAGAGAGTGGGGGGAGAGGGGCAGAGAGACAGGGAGACACAGAATCTGAAGCAGGGCCCAGGCTCTGTGCTGACAGCTCATGTGGGGCTGGAACTCACAGACCACAAGATCATGACCTGAGCCAAAGTTGGATGCTCAACCAACTGAGCCACCCAGGTGCCCCGTGGTATGGCAAGGATTTTTAAAATTGATACAAGAAACACTGACCATAAAAGAAAAAAACACTGATAAATTAGCTGTCCCTAAGATTTAAGAAATTCTATTCATTAAGCGATACCTTTAAAAAAGTAAAAAGTCAAGCTAGTGGGAGAAATAATTCATATCTCTGGCAAAGAATATATATCCAGAACATATATCCACAAATTAATAAAGACATACAAGCCGGTAAATATGTGGACAATATACAATAGGCACTTCACAAATGAAGATACCTAAATGGCCTATAATATACAAAAAGATATTCCACATCATTAGTTATCAGAAAAATGCAGTGTTACAACTACATTCCCAGATGTCTTTTTTGCCATTGTTTTCATCAGAAAAGAATCCAAAGAGGGTCCATGCATTGACTGTTGTCTCTGAAGTCTCTCTTAATCTAGAATATTCCTTTGTTTTCACACCATTGCTTTAATTAATCAAACAGGTTAGTTGTCCTGAAGAAAATGCAACTTGCCTGATTGCTTCTGTTTCACATTACTGATCTTTTCCTCTACATTTTATGTGTATTGTTAGTAAATGAAATTAAACATTTGATTAGATTTTTAAAATTATTGGCTCTGTCTTTATGCTGTATAACATCAATTAGCACATAATATTTAGTTGTCCTACTTTGAGGCTGAGATTGACCAGTGATGAAACTGATCTTTCCACTTAAAATTAAAAAAACTTTTTAATGTTTATTTATTTTTGAGAGATACACACACAGTGCGACTGGGGCAGGGGTAGGGAGAGACAGAGACAGAGAATCCAAAGCAGGCTCCAGGCTCTGAGCTGTCAGCACAGAGCCCAGTGTGGGGCTCCAACCCACAACTGGGGGGATCATGACCTAAGCCGAAGTCTGATGCCTAACCAACTGACCCACCCAGGCGCCCCTGATCTTTCCACTTTAAAGTTATATTTTAGGGGTGCCTGGGTGGCTCAGTCGGTTTAGCGGCCAGCTCTTGATTTCAGCTCAGTTCATGATCTCATGGTTTGTGGAATCAAGCCCCACGTCAGGCTCTGCACTGACAGCATGGAGCCTGCTTGTAATTCTCTGTCTCCCTCTCTCTCTGCTCCTCCCCTGCTCATGCTCTTTCTCTCAAAATAAATAAAGTTTAAAAAAATCATCAGGGTGATATTCTAATAACTTAAAAAAAAAATAAAGTTGTATTTTATATAGGGTGACACGTTAGTATCCTAAAACTACCCATTTCTCAATCACCCTTTATTTAGGGTTTTGGTATTCATTGATACTTACCGCTTGAATCAGTTACTTCATTGAGGTTGTAAAATGTTGATTTTTCTAATTCTAGCATTCTTCTTACAATTGTTAACTAGAACTATTCTGTATAGAACTTTTCTTTATAAATTATTTAGCTATTTTATACCTTTACTAGGACTATTTGGTACTATGAAATACAATTCGTATGGAGAAAGCAAAATAAAATTTTAATTCTCTTTAATTATGTTTTTATTTTTATTTTTTTAAGAGAGAGTACAAGCAGGGGAAAGGGGCAGAGGGAGAGAAAGAGAGAATATGGGGCTAGATCTCATGACCCTGGGATCATGACCTGAGCCAAAATCAAGAGTCAGATGCTCCACCAACTGAGCAACCCAGGCGCCCCTAATTATCATGCTTTTCATATAAGAAGTTGGTACTATATATATATAGTGTGTGTATATATATATATATATATATATATATATATATATATATATATAAAGTTGGTACTATATATATATATATAGTGTATATATATATATAAAGGTTTTTTTAATGTTTATTCCTTTTTGAGAGAGCACAGAAGCAGGGGAGGGTCAGCGAGAGGCAGACATAGGATCTGAAGTGGGCTCCACACTGACAAGTGAGCCTGATGTGGGGCTTGAATTAAAAAATGGTGAGATCATGACCCAAGCTGAAGTCAATGCTCAACCAACTGTGCCACCCACGTGCGCCCCCCCAAAAATGAGTTTTGATTTCTTGCAGACAGTTGATCTTATGGATTTTCACAAATTGCTATATTTCAATCATCTGTAGTTGTTAGTCTTTTTCTTGTTAAAATTGTCTTATCTTTGGGGCCCTGGATAGCTCTGTTGGTTAAGGTTGATCTCAGCTCAGGTTATGATCTCATGGTTCATGGGTTCAAGTCCCACATCGGGCTCTGCGCTGACAGTGCAGAGCCTGCATTGGATCCTCTGTCTTCCTCTCTCCCTGTCTCTGTCTCTTCCTCTCTCAAAAACAAGTAAGTATTAAAAAACACTGTCTTATGTTTGGTCAGTAAGAGTCCTTTGAAGATGATTCCTGTGTCTTTTAAAATGACCCCAGTAGTCTTTGATAACTTTCCTGTTTTCTGATCACTGAGAGTACCTATGCATTTTGTAACTGATGTGTGGTTTAACTGCAATGTGATGAGTGCAGTTTAAGATATCATCTACTGGTATTTGGTTGATACTTGCTTTTTTTTTCATTGAAGTCTAATTAACATACAGTGTTACATTAGTTTCAAGTGTGCAATAAGATTCAACAATTCTATACCTTACTCAGTGCTCATCTGTCGCGACCGGCGCGACAAACACCGAGGTCAGAGTCCTGAGGGTAGGGGAATGCAAGAAAAAAAGAGAGAAGAGAGCAAGTTTGGGAACAGGAGGGTCCCCTGGGCTGATGGCCCAAGTGACGGCTTTATTGTTGCTGTACACAATCTTTTATAATATAAGACTCTTATGGATCAGGTCATTCTAAGAATAAACAGGTTTCACATGATCACTGCCAGCCAAAACATTTAGTTCTGTGTACCTTGTGAACTTTCTGAATGGGTCATAAGACCTTGTTGATAGATTGCTAGCAAAACACAGTTCCCATGTTTGTTTCTATCTGACTCGGGGTAGAAAAAGGGAGGTAGCAATACTGCCAACACCTGCAGACCACAGGCTTCAGGAACTTTCTCAGCCTTGACAAGGCTTTCGTATGCCCTTGAAAGTGGGGGAATGGGAGGGGGAACCACCAGGTTGGCTTGAGTCAACAGGGAACATTGCTCGACCCAGTCTCAGCCTGGCACCGGGGCCTGGCCCCCCACACTCATCGCGATAACTGTACTCTTAATCCCCTTTATTTCACCCCCCCTCCCCCTTTCCTCTGGCAACTACCAGTTTGTTCTCTGTATTTAAGAGTCTGGGTTTTTTTTTTTTTTCCTTTGTTTTGTTTCTTAAATTCTGCATCAATGAAATTGATACTTTATTATCAACTTCCATAAATGCTCCAGGTTTGCTTGGAAAGAATGTATATTTTGAAAGTTGCCAGCTGCATGTGCTAGATATGTCCCAGTAGGTAAAATTCATTAACTGTGCTATTCAAACTATCTATAAGCTTAATAACCTGTCTGCTTGATCAGTCACTTAGAACAATTGTAAAATCTCCCATCACTATAGTCATTTTACCTCTGTTTCCTCTCTTCATTCTCAGAATTTTACTTACTGCCACTTAAACTACTTTTGTCAAGGTCACCAATGACTTTAACACTGCTAAATAACTGAATGATCAGTTTCTCAGTCTTCTTTTTATTTGACCAATTAGCAAAATTTGATAAAGTTCATTACTTCCCCCTTTTTAAAACACTTTTTATTCACTTTGCCTCCAGTATATGACCGTTTTTTGGTTTTCTCCTAATTCCCTAGGTCTACTTTCCTGTCACCTATGCTGCTTCCTCTTTGCTTCTCTGATCTCTAAATGCTGGAATTCTGCCACACACCCGCCCCCTCCCCCCCACCCCGAGGTCAGTCCTTAGATCTCTTCTCATCCAGTCCATTGGCTTTAAGTACAATTAATATCCTAACAACTCATGAAAGTATATCTCTAGTCATCCTTATCTTCTAGATTCCGTATCCATATATCTGTCTAGTAGGATTCTGTGCTTGGAAATCTAGGCATATCCCCTTGTTCATCTAGACCCACAAAACAGCTGGTACGACAGATTTTCCATCTCAACAGATGGACATTACATCTTTCAAGTTGATCAGGCCAAAGATCTTGGCAATAGCTTTGATTCTTCTCTTCGTCTAATGAACCACATCAAACCTATCAGCCAAGTCTTTACAGCTCTACCTTGAAAATGTCTCAAGAAATTTACTACTTCTCAATACATCAACCACTATCACACAGATCTAAGTAACTTTTATCTGAAGCCTCTTGATTTGTATCTCTGGTTCCACACTTGCTCCTTTATTATAATTAGGTCCTATAAGACAATTTTTAAGACAATTCTTTTAAAACTTAAGTCAGATTGTGTTAATCTTTTGCTTAAAGCCTTCCAATGGTCTTACAGTTATTACAAAACAAAACCTAAACTCCTTCCTAGACTCATCTTTAAGGTACTACCTAATCTGGCTCTCAATCTCTTTCTAAATTTTATCAATTACTACTCTCTTCTTAATTTACTCTAACCAAAGTCCTATTCCTTATCAATACTTGAATATATCAGGCATGCTCTCACTGAAGGGTCTTTAAAGATTCTGTTCTTTATAGTTAAGTGTTCTTTATCCAAATTTCCCCATGACTTATTCCCTCACTTCCTTCAGTTCTCTACTCAAATGTCATCTTCTATTTCCACTTTTTGTAGTGACAAATGGCCTTATTTCAGATTAATCCATAAAAGATAATAAACTTTGGTAAAAGATCTGTATGCTAAAAACTAAAGAAAGCTTATGAAAGAAATGGAAGAAGTCACAAAGAAATGGAAAATGCTCATGGACTAGAAGAACAAATATTGTTAAAATGTCAATGCTACCCAAAGCAATCTACACATTCAATGCAATCCCAATCAAAATGGCACCAGCATTCTTCACAGAGCTAGTACAAACAATCCTAAAATTTGTATGGAACCACGAAAGACCCCAAATAACCAAAGTAATGTTGAAAAAGAAAACCAAAGCTGGAGGCATCACAATTCTGGATTTTAGCCTGTATTAACAAAGCTGTAATCATCAAGACAGTATGGTATTGGCACAAAAACAAACACAAAGATCAATGAAATAGAATAGAGAACCCAGAAATGGACCCACAAATTTATGGCCAACTAATCTTCAACAAAGCAGGAAAGAGTATCCAATGGAAAAAAGACAGTCTCTTTAGCAAATGGTGCTCAGAGAACTGGACAGCAACATGCAGAAGAATGAAACTTGACCATTTTTTTACACCATACACAAAAATAAATTCAAAATGGATGAAAGACCTAAATGTGAGACAGGAAACCATCAAAATCCTATAGGAGAAAACAGGTACCAACCTCTTTGACCTCAGCTGCAGCAACTTCTTACTTGACATGGCTCCAATGGCAGGAGAAATAAAAGCAAAAATTAAGTATTGGGATCTCATCAAGGTCAAAAGTTTCAGGGGTGCCTGGGCAGCTCAGTTGGTTAAGCGTCCAACTTTAGCTCAGGCCATGAACTCACGGTTCATGACTTCGAGCCCCACATCGGGGTCTATGCTGACAGTTCGGAGCCTGGAGCCTGCTTCAGATTCTGTGTCTCCCTCTCTCTCTGCCCCTCCCCTGCTCACACTCTGTCTCCCAAAAAATAAGCATGAAAAATTAAAAAAAAAAAATCAAAAGCTTCTGCCCAGCAAAGGAAACAATCAACAAAACTAAAAGGCAACTGACAGAATGGGAGAAGATATTTGCAAATGACATATTGGATAAAGGGTTAGTATCAAAAATCTATAAAGAATTTACCAAACTCAACACCTTAAAAACAAATAATCCAGTGGAGAAATGGGCAGAAGACATGAATAGACACTTTTCCAAAGAACACATCCAAATGGCAAACAGACACAGGAAAAGATACTCAACATCACTCATCTTTAGAGAAATACAGATCAAAACCACACTGAGATACCACCTCACACTGGTCAGAGTTAAAATTAGCAGTTAAAAACTGCTAAAATTACTCTCAACAATAGCCAAATTATGGAAAGAGCCTAAATGTCCATCAACTGATGAATGGATAAAGAAATTGTGGTTTATATACACAATGGAATACTACGTGGCAATGAGAAAGAATGAAATATGGCCTTTTGTAGCAACGTGGATGGAACTGGAGAGTGTGATGCTAAGTGAAATAAGCCATACAGAGAAAGACAGATACCATATGGTTTCACTCTTATGTGGATCCTGAGAAACTTAACAGAAACCCATGGGGGAGGGGAAGGAAAAAAAAAAAAAAGAGGTTAGAGTGGGAGAGAGCCAAAGCATAAGAGACTGTTAAAAACTGAGAACAAACTGAGGGTTGATGGGGGGTGGGAGGGAGGGGAGGGTGGGGGATGGGTATTGAGGAGGGCACCTTTTGGGATGAGCACTGGGTGTTGTATGGAAACCAATTTGACAATAAATTTCGTATATTGGAAAAAAAATAAAATAAAAAAATAAAAACTGCTAAAATTAACGACTCAGGAAACAACAGATGTTGGTGAGCATGTGAAGAAAGGGGAACCCTTTTGTACTGTCGGTGGGAATGCAAACTGGTGCAGCCACTCTGGAAAACAATATGGAGGTTCCTCAAAAAATTAAAAATAGAATCACTCTATGACCCAGCAATTGCACTACTAGGAATTTATCCAAAGGATACAGGAGTGCTGATTTGAAGGGGCACATGCACCCCAATGTTTATAGCAGCGCTATCAACAATAGCCAAATTATGGAAAGAGCCCAAATGACCATCAACTGATGAGTGGAGTAAAAAGATGTGGTATATATATATACAAGAGAATAGTACTCGGTGATGAAAAAGAATGAAATCTTGCCATTTGCAACAATGTGGATGAACTGGAGGGTATTATGCTAAGCGAAATAAGTCAGAAAAAGATATCATATGATTTCACTCATATGTGGAATTTCAGAAACTTAACAGATGATCATAGGGAAGGGTAGGAAAACTAAGATAAAAACAGAGAGGGAGGAAAACCATAAATAGGGAGAACAAACTGAGAGTTGATGGGGGTTTGGGGTGGGAGGGTGGGGAAAATGGGTGATGGACATTAAGGAGGGCACTTGTTGGGATGAGCACTGGGTGTTATATGTTAAGTGATGAATCCCTGGAATCAACTCCTGAAGCTAAGAGTACACTGTATGTTAGCCAACTTGAAGATAAAAATAAATACATAAATATTAATTCAAAATAAAATGTTTCATGGATTGCAAAAAAAGAAGATAATCAACTCTGGACTATATATATTTTATACACACACACGCACACACACAATGTGAAAGCATTGGGGAACAACCAAAAACAGGCAAAAAAATTGAAGGGAAGTTGACCTTTGAAAAAAAGAAAAGTGTACTGTGAGACATTAATTTTTAAACAGGTTATCATGTAATGGAACTTTCCAGCCTCTGTGGTATGGGGTAGCTAAACTCAAATAGAGAGCCACAGTATTATTGTCCTGAGAAGTTGGAGGATGAAGTTTCAGGCTGTTTTAAAAACTCTTTAAAAATAAAGTTAAATTCCAGAAAGGAGGAGCTACAGAGAGGATATTCAACATCTACTTATAAATTCTGTCCAAATCTTTGGCTGATGCCTGAACTTCACAAATTTATGTAAACTCCAAAGAGCCTATAGAAATCAATAGCTAGAAGATGTAAAGAATGAAGCAGATATTTCAGCTATTGCTGGATTTTAAATCCAGCCAATGTAGCTGTTTTTAGGACAAAGACAACATTCTCCAGAAAATTATAACAAAATTCATAATCTCTACAACATATTCACAAGGTTCAGTATACAATCAAAATTAGTAGATAAGCAAAAATATACGAAAGGTAAGAAAGAATCAAGAGAAAAAGTTATCAATAGAGAATGACTCTAAAATAGTTCAGATGTTGGCATTAAAAAAATTGGGTATTTCTAAACTTGTGCATGTGCGTGTGTTAAAACATTAATAACATAAAACTTAACATTTTAACAATTTTACCTGTACAATTAAGTGGCATTAAGTATATTCATAGTGTTTTATAATCCTCACTATTTCCAGAATTTTCTCATCTGAAACAGAACCAATGTACCCATTAAACAATAATTCTCCATTTCTTCCTCCTTTATTCCAGTAATCTCTATCATACTTTCTGTATGAATTTACCTATTCTAGTTACCTTATGTACATGGGAATCATACTTTTCCAAGGTTCAGTTATGTCGTAGTATGTATCCAAATTTCTTTTGCATGGCTGCATAATATTCCACTTTTTGTATATCCCACATTTTGTTTATCTGTTCATCTATTGCTGGACACTTGGATTGTTTCCATTTTTTGGCTATTCTGAATATGCCACTATGAACACTAGTGTACAAGGATCAGTTTGAACCCCTGCTTTCAATTCTTCTGGATATATACTTAGGTAGAGAAATGCAGAATCATATGGTAATTTTTTGAGGAACTGCTAAACTGTTTTCCTCAGCAGCTATACCATTTTACATTCCTGTCAAAAATGCACAAGGGTTCTAATTTCTGCACATACTCATCAAACACAGGTTTTGTTATGTAGATAACACATGAACTTTGAAAACTATTTTTTAAAAAACAAGTCTACAAAAATTAGGTATGCTGGCAAAACTGGACTTAGCATAAAACCTACTAAAGAAGAGACTATGGGAGTGCCTGGGTGGCTCAGTCAGTTAAGCTTAACTTAAGTTTAACTTAAGTTTAAGTTAAACTTAGGTTTAACTTCAGCTCAGGTCATGATCTCATGGTTTGTGTGTTCAAGCCCCGCCTCTGTGCTGACAGCTCAGAGCCTGGAGCTGCTTCGGATTCTGTGTCTCCCTCTCTCTCTGCCCCTCCCCTGCTTGTGCTCCGTCTCTCAAAAATAAACACTTAAAAAAAGAAAAAAAAAAAAAAGGAATGAAGAAGAGACTCTGAAATGACAATACTCCTTTAGATACTTAAATTTTGGTAAATTGTTGTTTTCATGAAAATTGGTCCCTGCAATTTACAAATGTAAGTCAGTGTCAATCTTTAAAAGTAGCTAATAAAAGTCAAAAGTGATACGGTCATGTTTGTATATCACTACTTTAGTTTGAGGTTTTCTTTTGTGAAATCACCCTTGAACAAATATAGTTAATATTCAAGCATTCAATGCTAAAGTTCACTTTTAATAGCTCCTATTCTAATCTCCCTTTTAAAAAGGCACCAATGATTTTCTGTATATTAGTTATATTGTGAGATGGCATAACAAAACATTTACCTTAAGGGGTGGTTCATATATTATTATAGATTATAGAGAATGAAATCCTTTTATAGGAACTATGTTTTTACTGTTCAGGGTCTAGACCGCTACCATTTCCAACCAAAATAAGATAGGTCATATAAATCAAGGGTTATGAAAGGAATAAAATAATCTGTAGGTTAAGAGTGAAGCAATGTTACATAATTGTTTATGGCCATCTCAAGAAAATAAAAGGCTTTCTCATTTCAAAATGTTGTAATGATTACCTATGATATTAATGTTTGTCCTGGTTTTATGGAAACCTACAGGGCAAGAAAACTGGTCACAGAGTCAATTCTCAGGAAAATGTTATTTTCTCCATATTGACTCTAAATATATTACTAATTAGTTAGCTATGAATCCAACAAACCTGTTGCCAAATAATGCAAGATATACTGAGAGAAGGAATCATTAGTAGACCATAGTGCCCTAAAATAGTAAATAAAGTCATACTTGATTTATCATACTCCCATCTGATTTTCAAAATTTTAATAAATAATTAAATCTAAAACATAATTGGTAAAAAAATGAATCACAATTTTAGAAATGTTAAAATGTAAAAAAAAAACATAAGATTGATAAAGTATGCTAATTTCATATTGTATAGTAAATAGGACTATCACTTCCAATTACTAATTTTCTGGAAATATTTTTGATAAAATAGCTCAGTGTCTGATAGGGCATATGGATCTATCCTAACATTTTTTTCTATGGGCACAGGCCTCCCCTAAGCCGTAAGGTCTGAGAAATAACTACAAAAACACCATTAAGACAAGCCATCCATATTGCCACTGCAAATCATTAATTTTTAAGATTTATATGCTCTCAATCTTTATTAAGGCATAAAAATTACAAATAAAGCTAAAAGTCCCCTTTGATCAATACCCTGCCAGAGAAAATACTAATAATAATTTGGTATGTACCCTTCTAGTCCATTTTACATACATACATATTTCAATAATAATAAAAACATAGTTCTGTTCTTTATGATTTAATTCCAATTTATATGAATGTCATTACACAATGTTTCATTTGAGGATTTTGATTTTTTTTCCACTCAACATTGTTTTACATAACTATCCATGTTACAAAATACAGATCTAGTCTATTGCTTTTAACTGCTGTATACTATTCCATTATTTGACTATATCACATTTTATTATCCATTACCTCATCCATAATTTAGTATATATATATGTATATATACACACATATATATGTATACATATATATATATACGTATATATATACATATATATATACATATATATATATATATATATATTTACGCATATTTGTTTCTTTATGATGAATATACAGAAATGGAACTGCAGGGTCCTTTTGCCTTTTAAAAAAATGATTCGCTGCCTCAAAACCATAGACAACATTCTGTATTTCCTCCCAAGAATTTCAGTTTGGCTTTTCACATTCCAGTGTTCAAATCCTTTGGAATTCTGTTTTCTTTATATATTGTAAGATTGCATGTAGTTTTATTTTCCCCAATATGGAGAACCAAATACTCCCAACAAATTTTATTGGCTGTCATTTCTCTATTGATTCATGATGTCATTGTTATGTATAATACACACCAGGTTTGCATATATTCATTGACTTATTCCTAGGCATTCTATTCTGTAAAATCTGCTTATGTATTCATGCTCTGATACCACACACTATTTAGTGACCATAACTTTTGTGTAATATATGGTAGAAGATGGGTCCTTGCTGTTCTTATTCAAAATCATCTCAGCAATCCAGGGACTTCCATTTCACATGAATTTTAGAATCATTTTGTAAAGATCCTAGAAAATTCTTGTTAGATGTTTGGTACTATATTAGGTCAATAGATTCATTTTGGAGAACTGACATTTTTATGATATTGAGTTTTTCCACCTCTATACATGGTATTTCTATTTATTCAAGTCTTATGCCCTCCAATAAAGTTTTAAATTTTTCCATAAAGATCTTGGTTGTTTTGAGTTTACACCAATGTATTTCAAAAGTTAAGTAAAGCATGAGTTGAATTTAAGAAAAGGCCTTCCCTCATTTAGTACACTCGGCGTTTCTCACCTGTATGACCTCTCTTATGTATAGAAAGGGATGCTCTTTGAGAGAATGCTTTCCCACATTCATTACATTCAAAGGGTTTCTCACCAGTATGACTTCTCATATGTATAATAAGTAATGAGCATTGAGAGAAGGCTTTTCCACATTTATTACATTCATAAGGTTTCTCTCCTGTATGACTTCTCACATGAAGAGTAAGGGATGAGATTCGAGAGAAGGCTTTACCACATTCATTACATTTAAATGGTTTCTCTCCAGTGTGAATTTTTTCATGTTCGAGGAGATTTTGTCTCTGACTGAAAGCTTTTCCACATTGATTACAATGATAAGGTTTTTCTCCAGTATGAATTTTCTCATGTTCAGTGAGATTTGATTTCTGACTAAAGGCTTTCCCACATACTGCACATGCATAAGGTTTCTCACCAGTATGAATTCTCTGGTGTCTAATGAGGTTTGACATCTGAATAAAAGCTTTCCCACATTCATTACATTCATACGGTTTCTCTCCAGTGTGAATTTTCTGATGTGTAATGAGATTTTCTTTTCTGCTGAAGGCTTTTCCACACTCGTTACATTCATAGGGTTTCTCAGCTGTATGATTTCTCATATGTACAGTAAGGGATGAACTTTGAGAGAATGCTTTCCCACATTCACTACATACATAGGGTTTCTCACCTGTATGACTTCTCATATGTATAATAAACACTGAACATTGAGAGAAGGCTTTTCCACATTTATTACATTTATAGGGTTTTTCCCCTGTGTGACTTCTCATGTGTAGAGTAACAGATGACATTCGAGAAAAGGCTCTACCACATTCATTACATGCATAAGGTTTCTCCCCAGTATGAATTTTCTCGTGTTCAATAAGATTTTGCTTCTGGCTGAAGGATTTTCCGCATTCTTTACATTCATAGGGCTTTTCTCCAGTATGAATTCTCTCATGTTCAATGAGATTTGATTTCTGACTGAAGGCTTTCCAACAATCCTTACATGCATAAGGTTTCTCCCCTGTATGAATTCTCTGGTGTCTAATAAGGTTTGACATCTGAATGAAAGCTTTTCCACATTCATTACATTTATATGGTTTCTCCCCAGTATGAATTTTTTGATGTGTAATAAGATTTTCCTTCCTGCTGAAGGCTTTTCCACATTCCTTACACTCGTAGGGTTTCTCTCCAGCATGAATTCTCTCATGTCTGATGAGGTCAAATCTATGACTGAAGTCTTGTCCACACTGATTACACTTAAAGGGGGTTAGAACATGGGATGAGCAAGAGTAAAATGGCTTCCTGTATTTATTATATTCATAATTTTCCTCTCTTCTACAGTCCTTATCATAACTAAGTAAGTCTAAATTATGTTCCAAATCTTTATCAAATGAGTCACATTCATAGAAGTTTGGTCTTGAAGTAATAATATCTGAGTTCAAAGGAAATATTTTTGTAACTTTTTTACATTCAATGACATTTTCCTTAATCAGAGTTTTCTTGGAGATGGATGTGACTTTCCTCACAAGTGCTTCCTGTTGCTTCTTGATCTGTTGTTCATCAACTTCCCAAACTTCTAAAATGGAGGACCAAAAATTATTACTTTTGAATTTTTCTGCTTTATACTATTAATAACATTTCAGAAATTTGCTACTACAGAGTTGGTCTTTGATATCAACTCTAATCTCCCAATATGAAAGAAATCCAAAGTACAAATGTCCCTAGTTTTTAAGTTTTAAGGGGTTAACTCCGATAGAAAATATTATGGAGAGAAAACTGACACTGATAGGCCTAAGTAGCTTTGATTGATTTTAAAAGTGTGCTTATATAATGCAGAAATCAGTAACATGAACAGAATAATTAAGATGAAAGGGTGAATATATAAATGACTGGATAGAGAGTCAAAATGACCAGAGGATGAAAGTAAAACTTGTGGTTAAACACAGTGGATTGAATATGTATGTTTATTTCTCCCTTCTCCCTAAAAATCTATCAAAATGACAGTAAAAGAATTAAAGGTCAAACCCACAAGGAAAAAAAAAACGAGTATAAAGAAGGTAAACAAGAGATTTCAACAAAAGAATGGAAATGAAAGGCATATAGGGAACTGACAACTAATAGCAAGTACTACTAAGATGTAAAAGTCAGGTAACAAAGTAATTTGGCCACAAAGCACTGGAAAAGAGAACAAATTAAAGGATTCAGGTACTCATAAAGCAGAGATAAGATGCCTGAAGAGGATTAACTTAAAGTCTTAGGGAGCAATTACACTCCCTGAGGCAAGTATTATGGGTTTACTTAAGTAACATCTTTCCAACCTCGTACTATGTTTCTCTGTCCTGCAGAGGGTGAGTTAGAACTACATTTCCTAGAAACACTTGCATATAGGGTTCTGAATATGATTTAAATTAATTATAAATTTAAATTCAGAAATAAATTAAAAGAGTAATGAAAGTGGGCATTTTACCTATGATATTACAACAGAAGTGGTAGGGTTCTGAAGCTCATAGCTGTCAAGGCATTTTCGTTGTTCAATCAGAAGCAATTTCCTTTTCTTTCTTTCTTTCTTTCCTTCCTTCCTTCCTTCCTTCCTTCCTTCCTTCCTTCCTTCCTTCCTTCCTTCCTTCTTTCTTTCTTTCTTTCTTTCTTTCTTTCTTTCTTTCTTTGTCTTCTTTCTTTCTTCTTTTTTTTTTAAAGTAAGCTTTACTCCTAATATGGAGCTCAAACTCACAACTCTGAGATCAAGAGTCACATGCTCCACTGACCGAACCAGCCAGGTGCCCCATGAAAAGCAATTTCTTGATCAAAGTGGGGAAAGGAACTCACTTAACAGCTGACTTCTCTGATAGGACTTTGAGACTCATTCCTAAAAGCTTATTCTGGGGCACCTGGGTGGCTCAGTCAATTAAGCTTCTGACTTCTGCAAAAGTCATGACCTCACTGTTCATGAGTTTGAGCCCTGCAAGGGGCTCTGTGCTGACAGCTCAGAGCCTGAGTCTGCTTTGGATTCTGTGTCTCCCTCTCTTTCTGCCCCTCCCCCGCTTATACTCTGTCTCTCAAAAATAATAAAAACATTAAAAAAAATTGTTTTTTAAAAAAGCCTATCCTATAGTTGGTCCTTTAATCCTCCTTAAGGTTCTCTAGGACATTTAATACCTTCATGTAAATTCCTTCCTTCTTAAATTAGCTACTAATGAGCTCTTTTCTCTGTAACTGAACTGTGACCAATATCCTCCCACCTCCTACCCACCCCACACAGGAAGTGGTCATGTATCCACCACTTGATCAGGAAAAGGAAGGCTTACTTTTCCTAGAGAAAATGAATTATACAGGCTCTAGACTTAGGAACAAGTAAAGCAGATGCAAAGGAAGCCTCATACTAAAAAACTATGAATAATGTAAACTTGCATATGTTGAATGGTAAGATCTCCAATCCTTTTTCTTAAAAAAAAAATATATATATATATATATTACATATACTTATATATTATATATACAAATATATATAATAAAAATATATATAATACCTATATAATATAAATATAACATATAATAAATATATGATTACATATATAAGTATGTCATATATATGCATATATATATATATATAAAATAAAGTTTATTTATTTTTGAGAGAGCACAAGCAGAGCAGGGTCAGAGAAAGAGGGAGACACAGAATCTGAAGCAAGCTCCAGCCTCTGAGCTGTCAGCACAAAGCCTGACATGGGGCTCAAACCCACGAACCATGAGATCATGACCTGAGCTGAAGTCAGACACTTTAATGACTGAGACACCTAGGCGCCCCTCCAATCCTTTTCTGTTGCTTGTCCCTCATGAATGCTGGCATCTACGTCCAGGTAGCAGATGAGAAGATTAAAAATAAAAGACCCACACAACTGGAATTCTATAATTGCCATTTGGAACTCCACAAAAAACTCCTAGGTTCTAATCCCAACAGTCTCCTACTCAAAAAGCATCAAAAATTTGTTAGCTACAAGAATTTTTGGAATTTCCTTTTTATCCTTTGATGCATCAAAATAAGAAAAACTAATGACACTGATTGATTCCCTACTTAAACAAGGATTTGAGAGTCTCATTAAAATATATATATAATATATAGAAAAAATATATATAGAAAATATATAGAAAACAAAGCAAACAGAAAAATTGGGCAAATAGTAACCCTAGGAATGACAGCAATTTATATAAGGATATGTAATTAATAGTCATTTCTTGGCTCAGTAGTAACAATATATCACCTAAAAGAACAAAGTAAGCAGTGAAAATCAAGTTAGCCAAAAATTGTGATATATCTATATCCAGAGAAAAAGGAAAGGGGAAGTGGTAGTGGTGGTGCAAGAGTACTAAACCTCATCTTTCATTAATATCAAGTTGATAATAATTGGAAATTACCAAATAGCAGCATATTCAGAAAAGACTAGATTCCACCCTATCCCTGAAACACTGATTCCTCCCTTGCCTGACAGGTAAGCATTTTTATTAGTTTTGAGGTTATTCCTATATTCTTTTAATTTATACATATACTAAACATATATGTATATACACATACATACATGTAACACATATCTAACACACGTGCCTCCGCCACTCTTTTTTATAAAAAAAGTAGCATATTCTAAATGCTGTTCTGCACATTGATTTCTTTTCACTTATATATCCTGAATAGAAAGAAGCATGACATCTCTGATTTGTTTTATAGCTTTGACACTGGAATCATGTAAATTTTTACATAATTAAAAAAATTAAAGAAAGAGGAAAAAATAACTCTTAAAAATTGAAAACAAATGGAAACAAGTAAACCTACATACAAGTTAGGGCCACTTAGTCCCTTTAAAGTGACTTTTTAAACACAGTAGTTTGACTATATCATAAACGAGAAAAAAATACAACCAAAGAAGTCTTAAACTACATTTAGTAGTCTTTTAATCATTAGTAATAATGGTATTATTGTTAATATATATTGTATATAATATATATTGTATATAATATTATATACAATATATATAATATGTAATATATGTAATATATGTAATATGAAATATATATATTACATATATATACATACATATATACAATATATATAATATGTAATATATGTAATATATGTAATATGAAATATATATATTACATATATGTATACATATATATATATATATATATATATATATATATATATATATATACACATATATGTAATATGTAATATATATACATATTAGATCAGTTTGGGGCCTCAAGAGACATTTGGCAGTATCTGGAAGGTCTGGAGACATTTTTGGCTGTCATGACTGGGGGAGTGGTGAGAAAGGGGATTGGTGCTCCTAGCACCTAATAAGTAGAGGGCCACAGAGGGTGCTAAACATTCTACACCCTACATAAACATCCTACAATGTATAGGATAGTCCCCTACAGCAAAGAATTATCTAGCCAAAATGTCAGCAGTGCCAAGGTTGAGAAATATATATGGATTAAGCAAATAAATATTTTAATGCAATAAGGAGCCAATATTTTCAGTATAAAAGATACAAAAACAAAACAAAAAAGGTAAGTAACAACCCTATACTCCTTAATTCGAATTGGATGTATCAGTATAAACACATACATTTTTTTCTATCTAAAAAGTGTATTTTTCCTGGCTTTGTCCAGCTCTAGAAGCAATGAGCAAGCACTGTGCCCGGATTTTGGTCTCCAAATCATTTCCCACTAAAGGAAGCAGGCATTTCTAGAGAAATTGCTATTTCAACATCTGGAGCAGGAAATGTATAAAATTAGCCAAAGGGGGGCACCTGGGTGGCTCAGTTGGTTAAATGTCTGACTTCAGGTAAGTCATGATCTCATGATTCATGAGTTAGAGCCCTGCATCAAGCTATGCACTGTCAGTGTGGAGCCTGCTTGGGATTCTCTCACCCTCTCTCTCTCCCCCTCAGAATAAATAAACTTAAAGAAAAAAAAAATCTTGGAAAACGTGAAATGGTGTCAACCCCATGAACAATTGTTGTGTGGCTTTCTCATTCAGAGCTGCTTTTTTACTTACTCACCTGGACAGTGCCTCCCAAGCATTTCTTCCTCTACCACCCATGGATCCTCTTCCTGTTCCAACTTGAAGATCACATCTGGTTTGGTGACTTGATAACCTATTACAGGAAATAGCAAAGGACTTGCATGTTAATGCTGGAGACAACTATCCACACCTTGGGCTGAGTCTTAGGGGCTTGAGGGTCTGTGAAGGATAAGGAGAAAGGAATTTCCACAGTGAGACAAAGTAATTAGGCTTCACCCTGCAGATGAATACATACAATCATGTGAAGAAAAGGCAAGTTAAAATCTTCATACATTTCAAAAATGGGAAGGAATTCTATGTAAAATTGCAAAGCTACCCTTACCTACTGTGACTAGGTTGCTGTAGTTCTCTAGCATCACATCCCGGTACAAGTTCCTCTGAGCAGGTTTCAGCTGCTGCCATTCCTCCTGGGTGAGGTCCACAGCCACATCCTTAAACGTCACTGTTTCCTGTAAACGCACAATCCTAATTAATATGAAGTCATCAAAATTAGATGCAGTGGTCAAAATATGTAAGAACTCATGTAGCTAGTATCCAGGGATCAGAGTTCATTACAACTGTATATTAAGGCTTCATATTTACCTAATTTTGTATTACACTGTGAGGGGGAAAAAACCCACAGTAGAAATATCCTGTAAGGTGTTAATTATTGAGTCAGCAAACTTAAGCATTCATTATCTATTATGCATGAAACTGAAGATGGTGGTCACAGATTTGTACTGAATCTGTGACAGAATTGAAAGAATTACACATGACTTACAGGTAACTATCTTAGAACCTGTCCAAGTGATTGTGTGATCTAGTGAGAAAAGGAACATGGAGAAAGTGGGGACAGAAGAGAAATAAGGCAGGAGGAATGAGCAGAGGTATGAAAATTTGAAAGTGCAAAATTTGAAATGTCTATAGAACTTCCAGATGGAAAGGTCTACTATGCAGTTAGAGGTATGACAAAACATGAGAATTAGCCATCAACCTAAAATTGAGAGCTGAATCCATGGCTGAAGGATAGGAATAGTTGTAGAGAACGTAGAGAACATACATAGTGGGTAAAGGGCCAAGGACAGAATCAACAGTTAAGCATCAAAGGGACTCAGGTTTGTGTTTCTTGTTTTATTGTTTTTAAAAAAAGTGTATTTATGTTTAGAGGAAGAGAGAGAGAGCATGTGCATGAGTGGGGAGGGGCAGAGATAGACGGAGAGTGAGGATCCAAAGTGGGTTCTGTGCTGACAGCAGGGAGCCCAATGTGGGGCCTGAACTCATGAACTGTGAGATCATGACCTGAGCCGAAGTCGGATGCTTAACCAACTGACCCACCAAGGCGACCCTGTTTCTTGTTTGTTTTATTTACAATCAGCGGATGAGAATTAAAACCATGACTGTGATGTAAAAGAAGCCAAGAAACAAATGACAAATTTCTGGAAAAGAATGTTACTTGGTTACATATGTCTAACTCTTCCTCCTTACTTAAAAACTTCAAAATTCAAATAAGGAAATAAGGAAAAATAATTTATCTGCAAAGACTCGGAGAACAAAAAGCACATATATCCCACATTTCAGAAAATTTATTCAAGAAATAGTACAAATGATCGATAGACAAAATGGGAAATAGAAAAGAAAATCACCAAAGGCTAGATTGTGATGTTTCTAAGAAACTGTCTCCATGATCTATGATCATTACTACCATCAACATTATCATCGCTGTCAACTATTGAGTAGTTATTATTTGCCAGGTACTATAATAACTTCTTTAGCTATATTAACTTTTAAATTCCCCTTACAAGACTACCATGTAGTGGGTACTATTATTATCCATTTAAAAAATAAGGAGGGGCGCCTGGCTGGCTCAGTCAGTAGAGCATGCAACTCTTGATCTAAGGGTTGTAAATTCAAGCCCCATGTTAGGTGTAGGGATTAATTAAAAATAAAATCTTTAAAAATATAAAAATAAAAACAAAAAGTAAAGAAACCAGGGTTATGAGTAACTCCCAGGGTCATAAAGCTACTTACATGGGAGAGCTGGGATTTCAGGCCAATAAGTGTGACAGCAAAGCCCATGTTCTTACCCATACACTACATTTTTTCTCCAACTCAGTAGGAGACTCAGAAACCCACAAATATTCCTGATTCAAGACAGACAACTGGACACACAAGAACTCATACACTTGAAACCTCTCTTGCTGAGGTTGAAAGCATATGAAATCACTAGTGATGGGAAGCTACAGGACAAATATCATGACTAAAAAAAAAAAAAATCAGGGGTGCCTGGGTGGCTCAGTCGGTTAAGCATCTGACTTTGGCTGTGGCCACAGTTTGTGGGTTTGAGCCCCGTGTCAAGCTCTGTGTTGACAGCTTGGAGCCTGGAGCCTGCTTCAGATTCTATGTCCCCCTCTCTCTGCCCCTACCCTGCTCACGCTGGGTCTCTCTCTCTCAAAAATAAATATTAAAAAACAAAACAAAACAAACGCCAGGGGTGCCTGGATGGCTCAGTCAGTTGAGCATCTGACTTGATTTCGGCTCAGGTCATGATCTCATGGTTTGTGGGCTCTAGCCCCACATCAGGCTCCACAGTGTTAGCATGGAGCCTGCTTGGGATTCTCTTTCTCCTCTTTTTTTTTTTTTTTTAAGTTTATTTTACTTATTTTGAGAGAGAGAGAAAGAGAGAGAGAGAAAGTACAGGAGGGGCAAAGAGAGAGGGAGAGAGAGAGAATCCCAAGCAGGATCCACACAGTCAGCACAGAGACTGATGTGGGGTTCACACTTGTGAACTGTGAGATCATGACCTGAACCAAAATCAAGAGTTGGTCGCTTAACTGACTGAGCTACCCAGGTGACCTGGGATTCTGCCTCTCCTTTCTCTCTGCCCCTCTTCCCACTCACTTACTCTCGCTTTTTTCAAAATAAGTAAACATGAAAAAAAAAATCAAGGCCAGTGATGAGGGGACATCATCCTGATTTGGAGAAGCAGAGAGGAGTCAGATTGAGCAGTAGAAAAGAAGACTGAAGACAAAATCAGACGTAGAAAACTAGCTTCTGGTGCAATGGTTTCACTAATCAATCTATGAACAAAAGCAGACGTAAAATATTTTTACTGCCACTACCCAATATTTATTAGCCAAACTAGCCAAATGAACTTACAAAAACTAGTATTTAAGATTTTAGGTGAAGACTGAGGGAATAATCATTAAAGTACCTTTGGAGTAAATTATTTGGTATGTTGAGTCAGTAAATGTAAAGACAAATTTACACTTAAAAATTATAATATATATATATATATATAATATATATTACACATTACACATATATACAAATCTGTTCCCTTGCCAAAAACAGATACCTTGATCATTTTAATAAATTAGACAAATACTTGTTAAGCCTAAATCAAGAAAAATAATAAAATACAATAATCTAAACTTGGGATACAAAAAGAACATGTAATAAAAGAGTGCCAAGTTTTGAGAGAAATTCTACTTTAGGATAGCAGTATGAGGTACTCTGTGGATGTTTGCCAGTAAAACAAATGTAACTGGTGAAAAGGTTTTTTGTTTTTGTTTCTAGACTTTAAGTCTCTGTAAATTGTCCTAAGGGCATAAAGCAATGAACCATTATTCAAGAAAATCTACTAAAACTTGTTAAAAACTGCGATAGTGTGTGACATTTAAGCCACATATGCTCCTTCCCTCTCCTCACTCCAGCTCAGCTTGACAGAAGTTCCATCTGGTTGGGTATGGCTAAGAAGATAGGGCTGTTTCTCTCCTCAGCTACCAATCTATGGATATGGTATCTCATTGGGAAGGACAGAAGCTCAGCATCCTCACTCCATTCAACTCCAAGTTGAAGAGGCTAAGTCCTGATGTTTCCGGCCAAGAGGTCAGTGGATCCTTTATCTAAGGAGTGGCAGGCCAGAAATACTGGAATATCAATTGTCTATATCCCAGTTTACTTTTAAGACAGAGCAACTCAAGACAGGCAAGTCAAGAAGACCAGAGGCTGCCATCTCACTAAGAGCCCAGAGTGGTGGCTGAAAATTTTATCCAGGGGGAGAGGCAGCTCATAAGCACAAAGAACTTGAAAGCTCTCTCAAAAGCAAATTAATTTATTTGAAATAGTGGGCAAGGTTCAAGATTAAGGTCATACTCCAAAACAGGAGATTTTGGTGGTAAGCAATTACGAGGAGGCAGGTAGCTCCTTTTGATTAAGAAAACAAGGTAATGCATAGGTCATTCACAGAGACAATCAGGAAAAAGACAATTAAAGAAGTCAGAAGAAACCTCAAAGCCTGGCCTCAAAAACTACCCCTGCCTGAATTCATAAGGTGGAGCAATTTATGTTCCAGGCAGTGTCAAAAACAATAAAGCAACCAGTTGTCAGTAGATGTGATACCAAACAAGGCAGATAGTTTAAAAAAAAAAAAAAAAAAAAAAAAAGGAAATGGATAAAGAGAGCCCTGTTAAAACCATCATCATCATCCTAGAGTGACTTTGTACATGCCCAAGGCTATATACCCTCTGAGATGTGATCCCAAAAGTGTCACACTACAGAGGAAACAGACTTCACTAAAATAATATAGGCAAGTCACTAAACAAATAAGTAAACAAAAATCAAAACAACTGTTAGAAAATGAGAGATGGGAATCAGTATCCGGAATTGTTACAATATACGGATTAAATGTTCAGTTTTTAACAAAAAATTACAACAGGAAAAGAAACAGGAGAGGGAAATCCACACACTGAAAACAAGCAAGCAACAGAAACTGCCTGTGAGAGGGCTCAGATGTCAGGTTTAACACACTAAGACTTCAGAGCAGCCATTACAGACACAGTTAAAGGAAATCATGATTAAAGAAAGAATGGTATATATATTTTTTGGATACAAAGGAAGATGGTGGTGGAGTAGGAGGACCCTAGGCTAGCATGGTCCCACGAATACAATTAGATAATATCAAATCATCCTAAAATACTCCAGAAATAGATCTGAAGATTGGCAGAAAAAGCTCCACAACTAAAAGTAAAGAGGCCACATCAAAGAAAAAGTAGGAAATGAGGAGACACAGTATGGGAGAGAAACAGATTATATCCCCTGCAGTGGGGAGGGCACTACAGTAATGGAGAAGGGAGAGAGACAAGACTAGCACACAGGGGAGCACATGGGGAAAATGAATCACCCACAGCAATTGGCTTGGGAAGTTAAAGGGCCCAAATTTCATGAGTTCTTGCAACCAACAGGGCTTGAAGCCTATACTTTTATTTTTTAATGTTTATTTATTTTTGAGAGAGAAAGAGAATGAGAGAGAGAGAGAGAGAGAGAGAGAGAGAGAGAGAGAGAGAGAGAGAATATGAGTGGGGGAGGGGCAGAGAGAGAGGGACACACAGAATCCGAAGCAAGCTCCAGGCTCCCAGCTGTCAGCACAGAGCCCGATGCGGTGCCCAAACACATGAGCCATGAGATTATGACCTGAGCTGAAATCGGACACACAACCAACTGAGCCACCCAGGCGCCCCAAAGCCTAGACTTTTAAAGGTTCGTGAGCTTGGCCCTGCGAGAGCTTGGAGGACATTGGAGCTATTCTTGGAGAAAAGGCAGGGCAAACATCCCACTGACATACGGTGTGGAAATAGTGATTTGAAGAGTGCCTGGGGCACACAGTGGGGAGGTTAGTTGCTCATCTTGGAGTGTGTCACAGAAAGGCAGTGTTCATGGAGAGACCCACGTGGGAACAAAGGAACTAGCTGACACCATCTCCCTCCAGCACCCATCAGCATAAGCACAGGGCCACCTGCAGAAACTGTTAGAGTGCCCACACTCAATACCTAACTTGTGTACACCAAGTTTTCCCTTTGTTGTTCCAGAAGAAATGCCCCTCCCAGTTACACTTGCCTCAGTCCCAGTTTGGGAGGTCTTTCCCCCACAGAAGACCAGCTCAAATCCCTGCCAACACTGTATTTCCTGACCTGGAAATACTATGAGGCCTTGGTTCCCATGGCAGTGGCAACAGGTCTCATTTCACAAACAGACCAGAGCACACCCAGTTAAAATGCACCACATTCAGGCCAGGGCCCAAACGCTGCCCATAACAGGCAAAGAGAGCCTCTGCAGACAACTTGCCTGAAAGATAAAGCAGCTTGGACACAACAGCAGAGCTAAGCAGCACACATTGGAGATACTCCCAGAAGCAACAGGTGTCAGGAAACAGGGGACTCTATATAGCAGGGCACTACAGGACCTCTTCTTCATAAAGCCATTACCCTCAAGAACAAGAGATGTAGTTGACCCTTCTACCACACAGCAACAGGCACAGAGACTTGAGAGAAGAGAAGAGAAGAGAAGAGAAGAGAAGAGAAGAGAAGAGAAGAGAAGACAGAGAAATTTGTCCCAAATGAAAGAACAGGACAAGGCCATGGCTGGAGATCTAAGCAAACAGATATAAGTAACATGCCTGATGGAGAATTTAAAGCAATGATCGTAACAATACTCACTGGATCTGACCAGGAGTGGAGACCATCAGTGAGACTATTAATACAGAGAAAAGGAATAATACAGCAGACATAAAGGGCTCAGAAAACAAAATGGGAAACACACTTGGTGGGATGAACAGCAGGCTGGATAATGCAGAGGAACAAATTGATGACCTAGAAGATAGAATAATGGAAAGTAATCAAGCTGAACAAAAGAGGAAAAAAAGAATTAAGCAAACTGAGAACACATTTAGGGAATGCAGTGACCCCATCAAACTTAGTAACACTTGTATCATACAAGTCCCAGAAGAAGAAGAGAGAGGAAAGGGGGCAGAGAATTTATTTAAAGAAACAATAGGTGAAAACTTTTCTAATGTGGGGAAGGAAACAGAGATCCAGATTCAGGAGGTACAGGGAACCTCCAACAAAATCAACAAAAGCAGATCCACACCAACACACATTGTAATCATATTGGCAAAATATAGTAAGAAAGAAAAAATATTAAAGGCAGCAAGACAAAAGAAGATAGTTAAATAGAAAGGAAACCCCATAAAGCTATCAGTGGATTTTTCAGCAGAAACTTTCCAAGCCAGAAAGGAGTGGCATGACATATTCAAAGTGTTGAATGGATGCAGCCAAGAATACTCTATCCAGAAAAGCTATCATTCAGAATAGGAGAGATAGAGTTTCCCAGACAAACAAAAACTAAAGGAATTCATGACTCCTAAACAAGCCCTGGAAGAAATAAATATTAAAGGGGACTCTGAGTAGAAAGGAAAGACCAAAAATGACAATATGAAGATAGGAAACACAAAAGCAGTAAAAGTGAATGTTTCTATAAAAAATTAGTCAAGGAACTCACAAAATAAAAGTTTGTAAAATATGACTACCATATATCTAAAACATGGGAAGAAGAGGAATAAAGAATGAATTCAAACTTAAATGACCTTCAATGTAATATAGACTGCTACATGCAGAAGAAATTATATACAAATCTAATGGTAACCACAAATCAAAAACCACTAATAAATATGTAAAGAATATGTAAAGAAAAAAGAAAACCTAATGTATCAGTAAAAAACCCCAGCAAACTATGAAAGAAAGACAAGAAAGCACCAGAGAAAATCTTCAGAAACAACCACAAAACAAGGGATAAAATGTCAATACATACATATCTTTCAATAATTACTTTGAATGTAAATGGACTAAATGCTCCAATCAAAAGACACAAGGTGACAGAATGGATTTAAAAAAAAAAACAAAAAAAACAAGACCCATCTATATGCTATCTATAAGAGATTCATTTATTTCTTAATATTTATTTTTGAGAGAGAGAGAGAGAGCACAAGTGGGGAAGGGGCAGAGAGAGAGGGAGACACAGAATCTGAAGCAGGCTCCAGGTTCTGAGCTGTCAGCATAGAGCCTGATGCAGGGCTTGAACCCATGAACTGTGAGATCATGACCTGAGTTGAAATCAGACACTTAATTGACTGAGCCAACCAGATGCCCAGAAACTCATTTTAGACCTAAAGACACTTGCATATTGGAAATAAGGTGATGGAAAAATATTTATCATGCAAATGGATGTCAAAAGAAAACCAGAGTAGTGATACTTATAATGCAAAAACTAGACTTTAAAACAAAGACTGTAATAAAAGACAAAAAAGGATACTATATAACAATAAGGGGGACAATTCAACAAGAAGATATAACAATTGTAAATATTTATGCAGCCAACATGGGAGCACCCAGACATAAAACAGTTAATAACAAATATAAAGGTACTAATTGATAATAATACAATAATAACAGGGGACTCTAACACCCCACTTACATGAATGGACAGATCATCTACACAGAAAATCAACAAGGAAGCAATGGTTCTGCATGACACATTGGACCAGATGGATTTAACAGATATATTCAGAACATTCCTTTCTAAAAACACCAGAATACACATTCTTTTCTTTTTTAAAAAAGGTTTATTTATTTATTTTGAGAGAAAGAGATGTGGGAGGGGCAGAGAGAGGGAGAGAAAGAGAATCCCACGTAGGTTCTGCACTGTCAGTGTAAAGCCTGATGTAGGGCTCAAACTCATGAACCATGAGATCATGACCTAGGCCAAAACCAAGAGTCAAACGCTTAACCAGCTGAGCCACCCAGGCACCCCTACACATTCTTTCCAACTGCATATGAAATACTCTCCAAATAGATCACATATTAGGACACAAAACAATCTTCAAAAAGATTCAAAAAGATCAAAGTCATACCATCCATCTTTTCTGACCACAATGCTATGAAACTAGAAGTCTACCACAAGAAAAAAATCTGGAAAGACCACAGATACATGGAAGTCAAATAACATGCTACTAAACAATGAATGGGTCAACCAGGAAATAAAAGAAAAATTAAAAAGCACATGAAAACAAATGAAAATACAAACACAATGGTTCAAAACTTTTGGGATGCAGCAAAAGTGGCTTCTAAGAAAGAAGTTTATAGCAGTAAAGGCCTACTTCAAGAAGCAAGAAAAATCTGAAACAGTCTAAACTTACACTTAAAGAATCTACCAAAAGAACAACAAATAAAACCTAAACCAGAAGAAGGAAGGAAATTATAAAGATTAGAGCAGAAATAAATGATATAGATACTAAAAAAACCCAGAACGTATCAGTGAACCCAAGAGCTAGTTCTTTGCAAAAAATCAGTAAAATTAATAAACCGCTAGCCAGATTTAACAGAAAAAAAAAAAGAGAAAGGATCCAAATAAGTAAAATCACAAACGAGAGAGGATAAATAACAACAAACACCATAGAAATACAATTATAAGAGAATATTATGAAAAACTATATGCTGACAAATTGAATAACCTAGAAGAGATGGATAAATCCCTAGAAATGTATAACCTACCAAAGCTGAAACAGGAAGAAATAGAAAATTTGAACAGACAAGTTACCATCAATGAAGTTGAATCAGTAATCAAAAAACTACCAACAAACAAAAGTGCAGGACCACATGACTTCAAAGGTGAATTCTAGCAAACATTTAAAGGAGAATTAATACCTATTCTTCTCAAACTATTCTAAAAACTAGAAGAGAAAGGAAAATTTCCAAATTCATTCTATGAGGCCAGCATGACCCTGATATCAAAACCAGATAAAGACACCAGAAAAACTGAGAACTACAAGCCAATATCTTTGATGAACATAGATGCAAAAATCGTCATTAAAAAAATAATTTATCATGATCAAGTGGGATTTATTCCTGGGATGCAACCGTGGTTCAAAATTCTCAAATCAATCAATGTCATACATCACATCAATAAGAGGAAGGATAAGAAACATATGATCATTTCACTAGAGCAGAAAAAACACTTGACAAAGTACAACACCCACTCATGATACAAACCTTCAACAAAGTAGGTTTAGAGGGAACATACCTTAACATAGTAAAGTCCATATACAAAAAATCCACAGCTAATATCATCCTCAATAGGGAAAAATTGAGAACATTTCCCCTAAGGTTAGGAACAAGACAAGGTTATCCACTCTCACCACTTTTATTCAACATGGTACTGGAAGTCCAAGCCACAACAATCAGACAACAAAAGGAAATAAAAGGCATCCAAATCGGTATGGAAAAAGTAAAATTTGCACTATTTGCAGATGATGTGATACTATATAGAAAACCTGAAAGACTGTATAAAAAAAATTGCTAGATCTGATCAATGAATTCAGTAAAGCCACAGGATACAAAATCAATCTATAGAAATCTTGCATTTCTATACGTCAATAATGAAGTAGCAAAAAGATAAATTAAGAAAACAATCCCATTTACAATTGCACAAAAAATAATAAAATACTAGGAATAAATCTAACCAAAAGATAAAAGATCTGCACTCTGAAAACTATAAAATACAAATGAAAGAAAATGAAAATGACAAAAGAAATGCAAAGACATTCCATGCTAATGGACAGGAAGAACAAATACTGTTCAAATGTCTGTGCTACCCAGGCACCTGGCTGGCACAGTCCAAACAGCTTATGACTCTTGATCTTGGGGTCATGAATTCAAGCCCCACGTTGGGTGTAGAGATTGCTAAAAAACAATAAATATAAAACATAAATGTCTATTCTACCCAAAGCATCGTACACATTTAATCCAATCCCTATCAAACTACCAATCAGCATTTTTCACATAACTAGACCAAACAATCCTAAAATTTGTATGGAACCACAGGAGACCCTGAATAGTCAAAAGCAATCTTGAGAAAGAAAAGCAGGGATGCTTACTTGGCTCAGTCAGAAGAGCATGCAACTCTTGATCTTGGGGGCATCGTGGGTCCAAGCCCCACGCTGGGTGTAGAGATTACTTAAATAAAAACTTACAAATGGGCACCTGGGTGGCTCAGTTGAGTATCGGACTTTGGCTCAGGTCATGATCTCATGGTCTGTGGGTTCAAGCCCCACGTCAGGCTTTGAGCTGAGGGTGTGGAGCCTGCTTGGGATTCTCTCTACCCTTCTCTCTCTGCCCCTCCCCCACTTGCACACACGCTCTCTCTAACTGAATACACTTTAAAAAATTTAAAAAAAATTAAAAACAAAGAAAAAAGAGAAGAAAAGCTGGAGGTATTACAATTCCAGCCTTCAAGTTATATTACAAAGCTATAGAAGTCAAAACAATATGCTATGGCACAAAAACAGGCATAGGTCAATAGAACGGAATAGAAAATCTAGAAAAAAACCTACATTTATATGGTCAATTAATCTTGGTGACAAAGCAGGAAAGAATATCCAATGGGAAAAAGATAGTCTCCTCAATGAATGGTGCTGGGAAAACTGGACAGCAACATCAAAAGAACGAAAGTGGAACAGTTTTTTACATTATGTAGAAAAATAAATTCAGAATGGATTAAAGATTGGGCACCTGGGTGGCTCAGTCAGTTAAGTGTCTGGCTTCGGCTCAGGTCACGATCTCACGGTTCGTGAGTTCGAGTCCCACGTCAGGCTCTGTGCTGACAGCTCAGATCCTGGAGCCTGCTTCAGATTCTGTGTCTCCCTCTCTCTGTGCCCCTCCTTAGCTTTCTCTCTCTCTCTCTCTCTCTCTCTCTCTCTCTCTCTCAAAAATAAATAAAACGTTAAAAAAAAAAAAGAATGGATTAAAGATCTAAATGGGAGACCTGAAAACATAAAATCTTAAAAGACAGCACAGGCACTAATTTCTCTGGTTATCAGCTGTAGCAATTTTTTCTCTACAGGTCCCTGAGGCAAAGGAAACAAAAACAAAAATAGACTTGTGCCCCAGTGGTGGAGATATGAAGGCCCTCCCCATACCTCCTGTTGATCTTGTTGGTACTTGCCCTCACTCTCCTCTCCTGGCCCCCATGGAGAAGTTGTAAATCATCCAGAAGGTGAAGCTGGGCTGGGCAGGCCAAACACTACAGTGACATAGCCATCTGCATGAAGGCCATGACTGAGCAGGGTGCTGAACTGTGCAACAAGGAACACAACCTGCTCTCAGTGTCCTACGAGAACATGGTCAGGGCTGCAGGTCCATGTGGAGGGTCATCTGGAGCAATGACCAGAAAACTGACACCTCAGACCAGAAGTTGCAGCTGATTAAGGACTACTGGGAGAAAGTGGAGTCTAAACTGAGGTCCATCTGCACCATGGTGCTAGAATTGTTGGATAACTATTTAACAGCCTATGCTACTAATTATAAAAAGTAAGGTCTTCTATCAGAAAATGAAGGGAGATTACTTCAGGTACCTTGCTGAAGTTGCATATGGTGTTTATTGAAAACAAATGATCGATAATTCCCAAGGAGCTTACCAAGAGGCTTTTGAAATAAGCAAGAAAGAGATGCAGTCTATACCCAATCCACCTCGGGCTGGCTCTTAACTTTTCTGTATTTTACTATGAGATATTTACTAACCCAGACCTTTCCTGCACACTGGCTAAAACTGCTTGAGGACACTGCAGAACTTGATACACTGAATGAAGATTCATACAGAGACAACACCCTCATCATGCAGTTGAGGCATGTTAATAGAGACAACCTAACCTTAAGGACATCAGACAGTGTAGTAGAAGAATGTGATATGGAAGAAGGGGCAGAAAACTAAAAGCATATAAGGTGTCATCCTTCTTCCCTACAAGAAACCTTTTTACTCATCTCCATTCCTTATTCTATTTGGATTTCCTACAGCAAAGAAACCCATTCATGTGTATGGAATCAACTGTTTATCATCTTTTAAAACTGCAGCTTTGGGAAAACTCCATTCCTTGATTGTGTTTGTCTTGGTGTTCTTGCTGTGCAGTTACTGCTGTAGAAAAGTATTAATAGGTTCATTTAATATAAACATTGATAACATTCAAACACTTATGTAGAGGACTAAAAATGTATTTGGTATTTAAGTAATCTGAACCAGTTCTGCAAGTGACTGTGTTTTATATTACTATGAAGATATGAAGATGCTTGGGCACCTGGGTGGCTCAGTCAGTTAAGCATCTGATTCTTGGTTTCCACCCAGGTAATGATCTCATGGATCGTGAATTTGAGCCCTACATCAGGCTCTGAACTGACAGTGCAGAGCCTGCCTGAGGTTCTTTTTCTCCCTCTCTCTGCTCCTCTCCCACTCTTACTGTCTCTGTCTCTCTCAAAAGAAATATACTTAAAAAAAAAAAAAAAAAAGAAAATGTAGTTCATTACATTTTAAAAGTGTTCTACATAACTTCTTAATTTCTACTTTCCCTCCCTTACTCTCCTTCAGGGGTTTCCTTTCAGTAAGCAACTTTTCCACGCTCTTAATGTACTTGTTTTCGGAAGGAATCCAGAAGTATTAGATTAGACAATCCAGAAGTATTAGTATTAGATTAGTATTTGGCATTTCTGTGCTCGGGGTCACAAATTGAAATGCCTCCCTTATCATATATGATGGAGGACTTGTCTAGCTGTGACAACAAGAAGTTTCCTTCAATTTTCATTTGTTGCTGTTTAAGTTGACAACTGCCCAAGAAAAATTCACCTACACCTCCAAAAAAAAAAGTAAAAATAAAAGTATTGGGACTACAGCCACATAAAAAGCTTCTGTACAGCAAAGGAAACTATCAACAGAACTAAAAGGCAACCCATGGAATGTGAAAATATATTTGCAAATGACATATCTGTTAAAGGGTTAGTATATAAAATATATAAAAAACATAAAACTCAATACCCCAAAACCAAATAATCCAATTAAAAAATGGGCAGGAGACTACAATAAAAAGACTACAAAGAAAGATCACCACACACTTGTCAAAATGGCTAAAATCAACAACACAAGAAACCACTGGTGTTGGTGAGGATGTAGAGATAGGAGAACCCTCTTACACTATTAGTGGGAATGCAAACTGGTGTGGCCACTCTGGAAAACAGTATGGAAGTTCCTCAAAAAGTTAAAAATCAAACTGTCCTACAATCCAGCAATTGCACAATTGGGTATTTACCCAAAGAACACAAAAATACTAATTCAAAGGAATACATGCACCTCTGGGGCACCTGAGTGGCTTAGTCAGTTAAGCATTTGAGTCTTGATCTCAGCTCAGGTCTTGATCTCAGGGTCATGAGTTTCAGCCCCGCACTGGTCTCTGCACTGGGTGTGAAGCCTACTTAAAAACAAACAAACAAACAAACAAACAAAACAAAAAACAAAGAGATACATGCACCCCTATGTTTATTGCAGCATTGTTTATGATAGCCAAGACATGGCAGCATGTATACACACACACATACGCATGCATATATACATGTGTGCATATATATATACATATGCATATATATAAATATATATGCATATGTATATATATATGCATATGTATATATATATGCTGGAATGTAATTCAGTTATAAAAAAGAATGAAATCTTGCCATAACATGGATGGTCTAGAAAGTATAATGCTAAGTGAGATAATTCAGTCAGAGAAAGACAAATACCATATGATCTCAGTCATATGTGGAATTTAAGGAATAAAATGAGCAAAGAGAAAAAACAAAGAGAGAGAGTGCAAACCAAGAAATAGACTCTTAACTATAGAGAACAAACTGATGGTTACCAGAGGGAAGGTAGGTAGAGGATGGGTAAAATGGGTGATGGGAATTAAGGAGTGCACTTGTCATGATGAGCACCAGGTGATTAAAACAAAAACTTAAAAAAAAAAAAGGATAGTACAGTGAGAATGTCTCATCAGAAACAGATGAATAAAGAGACAGAGTTATAAAAGGAGCCAAATTCTGAAATTAAAAAGTACAATAACCAAAGTGAGAAATTCACTAGACAAGCTTAGAAGATCTGAATTGGCAAAATGAAGAATTAGCGAACTTGTAGACTAAAACAAGATTACACAATCTGAGGACCAAACAGGAGAAAGTAAGAAGAAAAACAAACAGAACCTCAGAGAAATGTGGGACATCAAGTACACTATCAAATATATACATCAAGTATACCAATATACACATGGTAAAAGTACTAAAAGGACAAGAAAAAGATAAAGGTATTAAAAAACATGCCAAGAAATAGCTGAACACTATCCAAATTTGATGAAAAATAATCTATGAATCCAAGAAACTAAATGAGCTCCAAGTAAAAACATACACATACACACACACATCCAGATAAATCATAGCAAAAATGCTGAAGGCCAGAGACAAAGAGAAAATCTTGAAAGCAAAGTTATACTGGAGTAAGGCAAATGACACCCGTTGGGAACTCCAACCCATATGAACAAATGATGAAAACTAGAATGGGACACCTGGGTGGGATCCAACTCTTGATTTCAGCTCAGGTCATGATCTCACAGTTCATGGTATCGAGTTCTGTGTCAGGCTCTGTGCTGACAGCATGACAGCGTGGACTTGGGATTCTCTCTCTCTCTGCCCCTACCCTGCTCACTCTCTTTCTCTTAAAATAAATAAACATTAAAAAAAAGATATAATATGAAATGCATTGGGTTTGTAACATGGATGTAATACACGTAACAATAATAGTCCAAAAAACAGAAGAGAGAATAGAGCTAGAGTAATGTCTCTATATCTTACTGGAATTTAGCATAAACTTGAAGAACATTCTTGTAAGTTAAAATGTATATGATAGGCCCTAGAACAAGCACAGAGAAAAATATAGTCAAAAATAATTTAAAAAGTTGAAATTTTATAGTAGAAAACATTTACTTAAGGGAAAAAATAAGCAGTAAAGGAGAAACAAAAAAGACACGAACATAGAAAACATAGATCCAACAATTTTAGTGTTAACATTAGTAGTAAATGGATTAAACAATAATAAAAAAAAAAAGGGTAGACACTGTCAGACCTGAGCTAAGATCAAGAGTTGGATGCTTAACCAACTGAGCCACCTAGGCGCCCCGGGAACACAGATGTTTATAGCAGCTTTATTCAGAATTACCAAACTTAAAAGAAACCAAAATGTCCTTTAGTAGGTGAATGGATAAATAAACAGTGGTATATTCAGATAATGGAATATCATTCAGCACTAAAAAGAAATGAGCTATCAAGCCATGAAAAGACAGGGAGGAACCTTATAATGCATATTACTAAGTGAAGGAAGCTGATCTGAAAAGGCTATATACTGTATGATTCTAACTATATGATGTTCTGAAACAGGCAAAACTACTATGGAGACAGTAAAAAGATCATTGATTGCCAGCAGTTGGTGGAGGAGAGAGGAGCAATGAATAGAAAACAGAGGATTTTTAAGTCAGTGAAAATACTCTGTATGATACTATAATGATGAGTACATGCCATTATAAACCTGTCTAATTCCATCAACTGCACAAAATCAAGAGTGAACCCCAATGTAAACTATAGGTTTGGGGAATATAGGTCCACAAATTGTAATAAATGTACCAACCATTCTGGTGGAGAATATTGATAATATTCTGTCATGCAGGTTGTGCATGCATGGGGACAAGGAGTATATGGGAAATCTCTATACTTACAACTTTGCTATGAACCAAAAACTGCTCTTTAAAAACAAATACAGGTGACTGGGTGGCTCAGTCAGTTAAGTGTCCGACTTTGGCTCAGGTCATGATCTCACAGTTCGTGGGTTTGAGCCCTACATCGGGCTTTGTGCTGACAGCTCAAAGCCTGGAGCCTGCTTCGGACTCTCTGTCTCCCTCTCTCTCTGTCCCTTCCTACTCATGCTCTCTCTCTCTCTCAAAAATAAATAAACATAATTTTTTTTAAAAAAACAGACAAAAATATGTAAAAATGATTATGAAGGATTTATTCCAGGAACGTAATATTGGTTTAACACCTGAAAGTCAATTAATGAAATACATGGTATCAACGGAATAAAGAACAAAACCCACATGATCATCTCAACAGATGCAGAAAAAGCACTTAACAAAACCCAAAATTTGGGGGCACTAGGGTGGCTCAGTCCATTGAGCGTCGGACTTCGTCTCAGGTCACTATCTCATAGTTCGTGGGTTTGAGTCCTGCATTGGGCTCTGTGCTGATAGTTCAGAGCCAGGAGTCTGCTTCAGATTCTGTCGCTCTCTCTCTCTCTCTCTCTCTCTCTCTCTCTCTCTCTGCTCCTCCCCTGCTTGTGCTCTCTCTCTCAAAAATAAATAAACATTAAAAAAAAAAAAACAAACCTCCAACATCTTTTCACGATAAAAACACTCAACAAACTAGCAAAAAAGGGAAACTTCCTCAATGCTATATAAAGCATCTACAGAAAATCTACAGTTAACATAATAAATGGTGATAGACTAAATGCTTTCCTGTTAAGGTCAGGAGCAAGACAAGGATGTACACTTTTATTCAACATTGTGATGAATGTTTTATTTATTTATTTAAAAAAAAATTTTTTTTTAACGTTTATTTATTTTTGAGACAGAGAAAGAGCATGAATGGGGGAGGGTCAGAGAGAGAGAGGGAGACACAGAATCTGAAACAGGCTCCAGGCTCTGAGCTGTCAGCACAGAGCCCGACGCAGGGCTTAAACTCACGAACCGCGAGATCATGACCTGAGCCGAAGTTGGACGCTTAACCGACTGAGCCACCCAGGCGCCCCTGTGATGAATGTTTTAGAGTAATCAGGCAAGAAAATGAAATAAAAGGCATCCAGATTAGACAGGAAAAAATAAAACTATTTTCACATGGCATAATTTTGTATATAGAAAATCTAAGGAATCCACTACAATTCTATTAGAACTAATAAACAACCTCAGCAAGTTTGCAGGATATAGGATCAACACAAAAACCTCACCTGTATTTCTAGACACTTGTAGAGAACATCCAAAAATGAAATAAAGGGGCATCTGAGTGGTCCAGTCAATTAAGCGTCTGACTCTTGATCTCGGCTCAGGTTGTGATTTCATGCTTTGTCATTTCGAGTCCCGTACTGGAATTCGTGCTGACAGTGGGGAGCCTGCTTGGGATTCTCCCTCTCTCCCTCTCTTTCCCTCTCTCTCTCTCTCTCTCTCTGCCCCTCCACTGCTCATGTGCTTGCACTCTCTCCCTTTGTCTCAAAATAATAAATAAACAAAAAATAAAATTAAGAAAACAATCCCATTTACAATAGCATCAAAAAGAATAAAATACTTAAGGACAAATTTTACAAATACTTGTCAAACTTACATTCTGAAAATTATAAAATATTATTGAAAGACATTTTAAAGACCTAAAAAAAAGAAAAACACCCCATGTGCACGGATTGTAAAACAATATTAGATGACAATACACCTCAAACTGATCTACAAATTCAATGGAGTACCTATCAAAATACCAGTTGCCTTTTTTTTTTTTTTTTTTTTACAGAAATGGCGAAGGTGATCCTAATAAAATTCTTATAAAAATGCAAGGGACACAGAACAGTCAAAACAATCATGAAAAAGAAAAAAAAAAACAAACCTGGAGGACTCAACACTTCCCAATTTCAAACATAATACAAAGCTACAATAATCAAGACAGTTACGGTACTAGCATAAGTATAGACATATGAGATCAATGTGAATAAAGCAGAGATTTCAGAAATGAACCCTCACATTTTAGTGATTTTAGGCAAAGGTGCCAAGACAATTCACTGGGGAAAAGAATAGTCTTTTCAACACGTGTGCTGGAGCAACCAGATTATCTAAATGCAAAACAGTGAAGTTGAATCCCTACCTCATACCAGGTACAAAAATTAACTCCAAGTGAATCAAAGACCTAAAGCTAAGAGTTAAAACTATACAATTTTTAAAAGAAAACATAGGTGTAGGAGCTTCCAGGTTGGTGAATACATGGAGGTGTGTTTGGAGAGAGGATGGAAGCTCTATGCTGAAGGAGAGATCTGGCTGAAACGTAAAACAGGGATGAGATGAAAAAGGAAATTCCAAGATCAAGGAATGCCAACATAACAGAGATTCAACTACAGAATTAAAATACCCAGGAGAAGAAAAATATTTTTTAATAGATATTGGAGGGTATAAAGGACAGAGCTGTCAATGTGACCATGGACATGAGAACTAAGAAGCTCTCCTAGGATGCAAAGTAAAATAACAAAGAGATGAAAATGTTGAAAGAGGATGACAAATATGGAGGATGGAGAATGGATCTAATCTAAAAACTATACTCAATTTTGTAAGATGATGACAAATATGGAGATGGAGAATGAAGATTTAATCTAAACACTATACTCAATGTATTGTATACATGATACAAAGTAAAACCAAAGGCACAAATGAAAAAGAATTAAAGGAGCTGAAATAAAAATAGAGATATTATGACAATGTTAATGGGTGTTAATTGTAATCTTGAATTAGGCAATGGATTTTTAGATATGACACCAAAAGCATAAGCAACAAAAGGGGGAAAAAATGGACATTAGATAAATATAAAAATTTTGTGCTTTCAAGGCCATCATCAAGAAAGTGAAAAGACAATTCATAGCCTCGACTTGAGCTGTTGGGTAGCCTCAAGTCTGCTCCTCATGTATTCATTCAGGAGAAAGGGCAGCAGTTTCCTGGGGCAAGCTCTTCACTTGACTTCGTTCATGTACTTTAGTGATCTGGCAAGACCAGTTGACCTGCATCCCAAAGCAGAGCCCCAAACCCACACAGTCAACCTACAGATGCCAAGCATGATAACAGAAGCAGAAAAGCAGAATAGATATCTAATTAACACATACCTAACTGGAAAAAATTTTCAAAGTACTAGGCGCTCAAAGTAGAGCTCGATTTAGACATTTTTCCTGGTTAACAGTGAGGCTGTAGAGTCTGACATCAAAATTTACTGGCTTCAAAATTTACTAATTGTGTGACCTCAACAATAGCCAAATTTGAGTCTCAGTTGCCTCATCTGTAAAGTGTCATTTTCCTCAACAGGCTGACGTAAGAACTAAAGGAGACAAAAAATGAGAAGCACTCAGAACTAAGCATGGGACCCAGTAATCATTCAATAAATGTTTTAGGAATATATAATCCCTAAGGAATATAAAGTATAACAAAGATAAGAAAAAACAACAAAAGAGAAAATGCATTTTTCATGAGTTCTAATAAATTAGCATCAAAACATCTTTTCCACTAAATCTAGTAAATGAGCATAAATCTCACAGAGGAAAAAAAACAAATGAAGATCACACTCCTGACAAAACATATAAAACAAGTAACAAAAGACCTTGAAATAAATATGGGTTAATTTCTGACTGTATAAAAAGATGAGTCAGTGCTTTAAAATAGTCTACTTTCCTAAGATGTTAACTCTCTCTACATATATATGTTAAAAATGCCATATTAGTAGCAAGGAACAAAGAGATTGAACCTTAAAAAACATAAATTCAAAGTTTGTGTCATGGGACACCTGGGTGGTTTAGTCTGGTTAAGCGTCTGACTCTTGATTTCGGCTCAGGTCATGATCTCACAGCAGTGAGATAGAGCCCAGTGTGGAGCCTGCTTAAGATTCTCTGTTCCTGTCCCTCTGCCCCTCCCTGACTCTCTCTCTCAGACTCTCTCTCCCTCAAAAAACAAAACAAAAACAAACAAAAAAATCCCACAAAGTTTGTGTCATTAAGTTTTATTCCTTTTCCTGTCAAAAAAAAAAAAAAAAAAAAGATGGGTATCCCCATAGCCCTGGGAACAAGATTTAACATCTCCAAAGTTCTTGCTGGTACCATAGCACTTTCCTCTCCATTTTTAAGATACTTAATAGGGGCGCCTGGGTGGCTTGGTCGGTTAAGCGTCCGACTTCGGCTCAGGTCATGATCTCACGGTCCGTGGGTTCGAGAGCCCCGTGTCGGGCTCTGTGCCGACAGCTCAGAGCCTGGAGCCTGTTTCCGATTCTGTGTCTCCCTCTCTCTCTCTGCCCCTCCCCTGTTCATACTCTGTCTCTCTGTCTCAAAAATAAACGTTAAGATACTTAATAGGACAAATCTTTTTAAAGTTTTTTTTTTTTTTTTTTTTTAATGTTTATTTATTTTTGAGACAGAGAGAGACAGAGCATGAATGGGGGAGGGGCAGAGAGAGAGGGAGACACAGAATCGGAAGCAGGCTCCAGGCTCTTCCAGAGCCCGAGGCGGGGCTCGAACTCACGGACCAGACTGTGAGATCGTGACCTGAGCTGAAGTCGGACGCTTAACTGACTGAGCCACCCAGGCGCCCCGGACAAATCTTTTTAAAAAATGACAAAGTTTACAATAAAGGCATAAAGGCAATTGCATGTCACTTCTGTAGTATATATGATGCTGGCAACTTTTTCTAAAAAATTATTTTTTCCTAAAGTTACACAAATATTAAGGATACCGGGGTGGCTCAGTCAGTCAAGCGTGCGACTCTTGATTTTGGCTCAGGTCATGATCTCGTGGTTTGTGAGTTCAAGTCCCAAGTTGGGCTATGCACTGACAGCATGGATACTTCTTGGGATTCTCTTTCTCTCCCTCTCTCTCTGCTCTCCCCACCTCGTGCTCACTCTCTCTCTCTCTCTCAAAGTAAATAAACTTTAATTAATTGATTAGTTATATTTTTTTAATGCTTATTGTTTTAACGCCCAACCAACTGAGCCATCCAGGTGCCCCAATAAATAAACTTTAAAAAGATTACAGAACAGGGCGCCTGGGTGGCTCAGTTGGTTAAGCATCTGACTTCAACTCAGGTCACGATCTCGCAGTTTGTGGGTTCAAGCCCCGCATCGGGCTCTGTGCTGACAGCTCAGAGCCTGGAGCCTGCTTCGGATTCTGTGTCTCCCTGTCTCTCTCTGCCCCTCCCCTGCTCATGCTCTGCCTCTTTCTGTATCTCAAAAATAAATGTTAAAAAAAAAAAATTTAAAAAAGATTACACAAATATTAAATATTCCGTTAAGAACTTAGAGCATGACACACAACATTTTTTCATATTTCTTCTTGGCTATTTTATATCCTTACTTTTCAAATATATTCTAGATTCAGTTTGAATAGACTTGCCTTATTCTAAGAAAAATATTTAGAATCTTTACTAAGTCTAAAGATTAATTTAAAATTAAATTGGTTTAATACTGATGGATCTTATCCAAAACATATGCTTTAAAAATGTATTGAAATCCTCTTTTAGGCCACATTAATATTTTAAGTTTTTTTCTCCCATATTTTTTTCCTTACGGTTTTTTTTCTTTTACTATCTTCCATTTTATTTATTTTTAGTTTATTTATTTTATTTATTGAGAGAGAGAGAGAGAGAGAGAAAGAGAATCCCAAGCAGGATCCAGGCTGTCAGCATAGAGCCTGATGCAGAGCTCAGACTCACAAACTGTGAGATCATGACCTGAGCTGAAACCAAGTCAGATGCTTAACTGATTGAGCCACCTACGTGCCCCTCTTCCATTTTATTTTTGAGTTGGTTGTGATTTATATATAGAATGCTATTGGTTTTATATAAATTAATTTTGTGTCCATATGAGATTGAGTTCTATTATTTCTCTTCAGCTGCCCACGTCCATAACTGTATCATCCAGATATCATAATTTTGCACACACCTTCCCAATTTGTATCTCACATTTTTTTTCTCTTTTTACATGACTAGGCATATAGAATTATAGTAAATAAATGTGGTAGCATGGGGGTTTATGGGTTTGAGCCGCAGATTGGGCTCTGTGCTGTCAGCATGGAGCCTGCTTCTGGTCCTCTGTCCCGTCTCTGTTCGTCCCCCACTTGCTCTCTCTCTCTTTCAAAAATAAATAAAACATTAAAAAAAAACTTAAAAAAAATAAAAAATAAATAAAATTCAAGTGGAACCACAGGGGTTCCAAAGTAGCTAAGAAATTTCTAAAAGACTATGAACAACATATGTGTGGTGTGTGGTGGGAGATGGGGAAATCCTTGCCTATGTAACAGGGTTATTTTAAAATTATGGTAATTAAAACAATGTAAACACACCCACACACAGAAGTATAGTACTGGTATAGATGTAGACAAATAGAATAAAGAAAGAGAATAAAGAGCCTAGAAACAATTAAGCATGTACACGATAAAGGTGGCATCACAAAGGAAATATCTATTTAACAATGGTGTTGGAACAACTGGTCTACATGCAAAAATGGTCTGTTCTCTTTTGAAAACAGACTATCTCTATAACCTAACATTATGAAAGCTTTCTTAGAATGGGGTGCTTAGGTGGCTCAGTTGGTTGAGCATCCAACTCTTGATTTCATTTCAGGTCATGATCTTACAGTTCATGGGATTGAGCCCCATGTCGGGCTCTGTGCTGACACCACAGAGACTGCTTGGAATTCTCTCTCTCCCTCTTTCTCTCTCTGCCCCTCCCCTGCTTGCATGCACTGTCTCTCAAAATAAATAAACTTAAAAAAAAAAAAAGCTATCTTAGAAAAGACCAACATTGGCAATTCATGAAAGAAAGGACTATTAAATACTGATGCTGTATACTGACTGAATTCTTATTGTATATGGCCCATATTTATAATATGCTAAATGCAACTATCCAAATTTAAAGTGTCTATACAACAAAAGATACAAAACAACATAAAAGTGATAGATTAGGCAAAGGTATCTATATAAATCTTAATGCTAAAACAGGCATTCTTAAAATTCCCTAAAATCAAGTAGAAAAAAGACTAATATAAAATGAACAAATAATATGAACAGTCAATTGCATTCCTTCATTCATGAGTGGGCTTCAATCTGTACAGTATCATGGTGTGGTCCTAGAGTCAGGTTGTATGGTTTGAATTCTGGCTTTAATATACACGTCATACATGAAGTTATGCCAACTTCTTAACCTTTGTGCTTTACTTCCTTCCTTGGTAAAAACTAAAATAATAATATCTACTTTACAAGCTTCTGATAATGATTACATGAAATAAGCTATGTAAAGTCTATAGCATAATACACCTGGCACATAATAAAGCTATTATTGTCATAGAAAAATTTTTCTAGCTGCTTTTCTAGCTGTAGTCTATTCACACATAAATAAAAATTGCCATGGACTAGATTTATATCCGTATTGTAGAATGAATTTGGGACTGCAAGCCCAGGAACGGAGGCAGTATATTTCTATTTGATAGTCCAAAACATTTGGCTTTCATATCTGACAAGAGCTATTATGAATTTTTTGATAGCTACGAGTATCCCACTTGCAGACCACAACGGCTTGATCTCCAGATTTCTACTACATAGACAAAATGAATGTGTGAACTAATTATTTGGAATCTTCTTATAAAAGATGGTCATTACCCACCACTTCAAAATACGCCTAAAAAATGTAACTGCAAATCTGAACAGTCTTTTTCTTTTTGACATTAATATTTTAAAATATTTACTGGCTACCTTCATTTCTTCCAACTGCCTCTTTATATTCTTCATGATATTTTCTGTTTTCTTAATTATTGGTTTTTAAGAATTGTTAGTATATTTATGCGGCATTACAAAAGCTGTTCCCTTTTATAAAGGCAAAAATAAGCTGTTTGCCTTATTACAGTGTTTAAGGGTTTTACCAAAGAGAAGGATTAATTGTATGAACCCAAACCAGGCATATTCTCTTTTATCTCATTGGTTTCATATGTCAAACTAAAAAGGCAATCAATGAATACAGCCAACATATCCCAAGGCCTTTTCAGGTGGGAAGGACTTCTACAGCTAACAATTATTAACAATACTTATCATTTATGGAGCACTTACTATATGCATTGAACCCTCTCAATATTCCTATGGGATAAGTATTATTATAATTCCCATTTATAAACAATTAAAGCCAAAGAGATTAAGAAACCTGCCCATAATATGCACTTAGTAAGTTGCTGGGCCAAGATTTGAACCTAAGTCTCCACAGGCCTAGGGAAGCACTCTGCCAACAGGAAAAATAACTGCATGAACCACATGATCACACATCCAAAAGAAGTGTGTTTGTGTGTCTCAGGATGGAAAGTATAAGCTGAGAAAAAGAGGTAGCGAAGTGGATAATATTTAAACCACAGAGGTGTCAGGGATTCTAGAATTGGAAACAAAAAGAATTAAGAGCAAAGGAGAACAAGTCATTTTGCAAGAAGACAAAGAATACTGCATCCTCTGAGTCAATAATAAAAAAAAAATGTGGAAAGCTATAGATAAGAGAACTAGAAGATTTTTCCATAGAATGTTAGTATGTTTTAGCTCAATTTGTAATAATCTCAACTGAAGAAAATATATATGTAGGATCATTTTAAAGATGTGTTCTATTTACTCTTCCAGATAATTTTAGTTTTTAATCTTTGGTGAGGACAGACTTTGAAAAAATCTAAGCTTAAAAGTATAAGAGGGGCGCCTGGGTGGCTCAGTCGGTTGAGCGTCCGACTTCAGCTCAGGTCACGATCTCACCGTTCATGAGTTCGAGCCCCGCGTCAGGCTCTGGGCTGATGGCTCAGAGCCTGGAGCCTGCTTCCGATTCTGTGTGTCCCTCTCTCTCTGCCCCTCCCCCATTCATGCTCTGTGTCTCTCTGTCTCAAAAATAAATGAACATTAAAAAAAAAAATTAAAAAAAAAAAAAAGTATAAGAATGATGGTGCCAATGAAAAGCTTTCTCTTTCCTTCCTTCCTTAATAGCTTTTTCCTAATAAACAGTGCAAATTATGGAATAAACTTTGTGTCACAGTTTGCTTTTGTTTCTCCCACTCATATTCAAATTGAACTCAACTTTAATAACTTTGTATGGGCCTGTTTCTGTATAGCCATATCCCAAATTTTACCTGGTTCTGATCTTCCATCTGTATTTTTCCTCACCTTAATTTTCATCAATTTAGTTTTTTTCCAATATACTGGTATGTTAAGGTAACCCACTACTACTGCATTGTAAAATAATACAGGAAACAAATAAATGCTTAAAACGTACAAGAGACCTGGTCATATCGTCTTCTTCCTCCAAAAGGTCAGAGTCCTGAGAATGCCAAGCTGAGGGAAGAGAAATAAAGCAAATTTACTTCAGAGCTCCAGACAAAGGACTATAGAAATATTCAGTACCAGGTGGCTATAATATCATCTATAATGATCCTCAAAGCACTGAGAAATGTTAGTGACCACTAGGCTATAGAGATGCTGAAATGTACATGAAAGACTAATGTAATCATACAAGGTCCAATGGGAATTTATGAAAGGCTAAGTACAGGGTGCCCAATGAATTTATTGACAATATAGTTTTTCCCTAGGAACCTGTTATTTTCTTACTAGGAAATTTATTTCAAGTACATACTAATAAATACTACAAAGATTAAAAAATTATATAGTTTATGAAGCACTGCAAAAAACGTGGAAAACTTTCATCAGAGACAAGTTATAGGCATTGTGAAACATTCTTATGATGGAAAAAATAAAATGCCATCATGATTCTAATGATATTTTCAAACAATTTAATTTAAATTTTAATCTAAAAAACTCATAGAAGAGTGCATATTTGCATTTACTTCTGCCCTCTTCCAAACCCAACCATGATGAAAGGAACAAAGGAAGCTGAATTTCACAAGGATAAAGAATACAGAGACTTCAGCAGATAAGAGATATCAACAAAATTTTGGAAGCTAGAGACAGATGACTGTTATCTAATTAACTAGAGAAAGCTGCAGTTTAAGTGAGGGTGGGGGAAGGGTGGGGAAACCATGGCAGAACCCTTGAAAGGCTTAGGAATGGGGCACTAGGTACCAGGAGTATGGGATGGGAACCAAATGCAGGGATGGGAACAGAAGCAATGTAGAGAAAATAAGGGAATTAAAGTGAAAGTTGTAATGTTAAAAGATGAGGTATCCTCCCTCTCCCCTCTCATCACTTCCTACCCTTATTTGCCTTCCCAAAGCATTTCTGGCTTATACTCCTCAAGCAAAATCTAGGACTTCTTGCTGGGAAAACTGACCAGCCCACCCCCCCACCCCAAAATAGATGCATATCCTGGCATCTGGTCAACCTTCAACCTCTAATAACACCATATTAGAAAGAAGGACTAGGAGAAGGTGAGTGGGGGAAGGGTAGGATCAGGAAGACAAGAAAGAGGTTAGGTAGAAAACAGAGATAAATCCCTATCTCCATTGTCAAAAGTCACCAGGAAATATCTAAAACTGAGAAACCAAGCATGAGCTGTATGAGGATGTTATTCAGGAAAGTGGAACTGAACACCAAAATGTTCAAAATGGTTGCTTCTAGGGAGTGGGATCAAGGGATGAGAAAGGATAGAGTAGGAAATTTTGCTTATGGTTATATATTTGACAGCCCTTTACAAAAAAATCTAAATGTAAGAGAGATAGAAATTACATTTAAAATACTTATTTAAAAAAAATCAAGTGAATAAATAAAAAACAAATGTCTACCCTGCACAGTCAATTATCACCAATATGAACTTTCTTGTTAGGAGTACTGAATTTCCTAACTCTTTTTACTCTTTCTGCCCCTCAATGTACAGCCTTTCTCTCCTAAACTCTGCTCATCTCTGAACCACCTCACCTCTCCTTTCCATCATCTGGGTAAAATGCTCCACTGTCACACAGCTACTGCTGATGTCTCAAGGTTGAGAAGTCATTCAGGCTTTGCCCACTCAGGGCAGAAGGGTTAAAATAAGCTGCAGATCCAGCAATTCCAGGGTCCACTCTATCTCAGGACTCTCCAGCCTCCAGGAGAGGTCTCAGGTCAGAAGGTCTCCTTCCATGATGGATACCTGTCCTCCAGGCTTCCTTTTAGTTATATCACAGATCTGTCTTATCTTTGTGGAGGGAGGACCTGTGGGCTTATGATACAAATCCAATTTACTTGTTTTTTCTCACTAGATCCCTATGGTAACCAGCCTCCAAGATGGCTCCTAATGATCACTGCCTTATGGTATTCATGTTTTTTTGTACACCCTTCCCATGCTGAATAGAGTCAATCTGTTTAACCAATAGGATGTTGCAGAAATGACAGTGTGTGACTTCTGAAATTAAGCAATAAAAGACATTGTGGTTTTTATATTGTACATTTTTGAACCATGTGCTTTGAGAGAAGCCAGCCACCATTCCATGAAGACACTCAACCACCGATAGGGAGAGGTTCCTGCCCTCAGCTAACACTAGCTTGCCAGCCACCTAGGAGGCAAATCCTCCACCTCTAATCTAGTCTTCCAAAGACTGCAGCTTTGTCAACATCTTGACTGCGGCTTCATGAAATATCTGAGCCAAAGTATCCAGATAAATTGTTCCTCATTCCCCACAGAAAGTGAGACAATAAATATTTCCTGTTGTTTAAGCCACTAAATTTTAAGGTAACTTGTTACACAATAGTAGATAACTAATACAGCCCCAAACAATTAACTTCCTTGCTTATAATTCACATTCATTGGAATCACTGACCAGAGAGGCTGGATCCAGAGACAGCAGAAATCTGGAGGAAAACCCAAAGACTTAGCAACCTAGGTTGAACCAAGTGCTCAGGAGAAACACCAAGACTATAAATAAACAAGGTAAACACCACAGTGATGTTCACATAGTGTCTGCTCTTCAAATATCTTCTGTGAACATAAAGGTGCAGACCCTGTGCAGAGACAAATACAAAGGTGAGTAAAAAGAGACAGCTTTGCAACAACTCTAGATTTGGAGTAAAAGAGAGTTGCAGCTATTCCATTTCCCATTTATCTTGGCAACTGAGGTAAAAGAGTTGCAATTTAGAATTCCAATACTCTTCATCTGAAATGAGAATTATACTCACATCACAATGATATTGGATGAATAAAATGGCCAAGTTAAGAAATATTATCATCTGCTTTGAGCCTTTAGTAGGTAAAAAGTAAAATAATAAGATGCAAGAGAGAATAATCCTTGCACTGTATAACACAATAAAACAGTAATGTTCAATTACAATAATTTTGAGACACTCCTAATATCCGTCACAGTTTCTATTTTTTCCCCTATAGCAATTATCACTAACAAACTATATAATTTATTTATCATACATATTGTCTGTGTACCCCCTCATATAAACTCCATGAAAACAGGGATTTATTTTATCTGTTTTTGCTATTAATGATAGGTGCTCAAAAAAATATGTTCATTAAAATGGTGTCAGGGCACCTGGGTGGCCCAGTCAGTTAAGCGTCTGACTTCAGCTCAGGTTATGATCTCACGGTTCATGGGTTTGAGCCCCGCATCAGGCTTTGTGCTGACAGCTCAGAGCCTGGAGCCTGCTTTGGTTTCTGTGTCTCCCTCTCCTCTCTTCTCCTCCCCTGCTTGCTCTCTCTCTAAAATAAATTTTAAAAACATTAAAAAAAATTTTAAATGGTGTAGCCACAGGGTGCCTGGGTAGCTCAGTTAGTTGAGCGGCTGACTTCAGCTCGTCATGATCTCACGGTTCATGGGTCCAAGCCCCGTATCAGGCTCTGTGCTGACAGCTCAGAGCCTGGAGCCTGCTTCAGATTCTATGTCTCCCTCTCTCTCTGCCACACTCTGTCTCTCCCCCACCCCCCAAAAAATAAACATTTAAAAAAACTTTTTTAATGGTGTAGCTACTATGGAAAACAGTATGGCAGTCAAAAAATGAAAAATAGAATTACCATATGATCCTAAAATTTCACTTCTGGGGATGTACCCAAAAAACCTGAAAGCAGGGACTTGTACACCCATGTTTACAGCAGCATTATCTGCAATAGTCAAAAGGTGGAAGCAACCAAAGAATGTGCTGACAGATGAATGGATAAACAAAATGTGGTGCATACATACAGTGGAATCTTACCCTTAAGAAGGAAGGAAATTCTGATACATGCTTTAACATGGATGAATCTTGAGGACATTATGCTAAGTTAAACCAGTCACAAAAAGACAAATACTGTATGATCCAAACTATATAAGGTACTAAGTCAAATGCATATAGACAGAAAGTAGAATGGTAGTCGCTCAGACTGGGGAATCCAAGGAATGGGGAATTATTGTTTAATGGGTATAAAGTCTTGCAAGATGAAAAGTTCTATGGATGGATGGATGGATGGTGATGATAGTGTTATAGCAATATGAATGTAATGCCATTGAACTCAACATTTAAAAATGATTAAAATGTTAAATGTTTTTAGCTTTATTGAAGTATAATACACAAAAAATTGCACACATTTAACATATACATCCTGGTGAGTTTGGACAAATGCATATATCCAGTACCAATTCCATAACCAAAGTACTAAACATATCTATTACCTCTAAAAATTTCATGTTCTTTTGTGTTTTGTTTCTATAAGAATAATTAACATGAAATCTATACTTTTAACAAAGTTCATAATACTGCTTTGTTAATATAGGTTCTATGTTGTACTGATCTCTAGAACTTATTCATCTTGCACAACAGAAACTTTATACCCACAGAACAACAATTCTCCATTTCCCTCTACTCCCAAGCTCTGGCAACCATTTTTCTATTCTCATGCTTCTTGAATCTGTTTTGTATATGTCATACAAATGGAATTATGTAGTACTTGTCCTGCTACTGGCTTATTTCACATAGCGTAATTGTTCTCCAGGTTCATCCATGTGGTCACAAATGGCAGGTTTTCCTTCTTTGGATAATATTCCATTGTATATATATGCCACATTTTCTGTACCTGTTTATCTATCGATGAATGTTTCCCTATCTTGGCTATTGTAAATAATGCTGCAATTAAAATGGGGGTACGGATATTAAGATGGTAAATTTTATGTTATGTGCTATGTTATCTCTATTTTATCAAAATTTAAAAATATATATACACATATACACATATATATAAAAACACATATGTACACATTTTTATATATACATACACACACACACACACACACATATATATATATATACACACATAAATATGTATTTAACAAATGAACTCTACTAACTTGGGGCATTTAAAGTCAGAAGAAAGTAATACATTAGACAAGAATAACATAGAAATGAGTGGGTAGTTTGGAGTTCAAGTGTTTGAAAATCTTAAGTTGGGATTTTGCTATGTGTGCATATTAAAAATTCAAGGAAAAGAACAGAAACCAAAGCACTGAAGAGGGAAAGGGGAATAAGGTAAATGTGCACAATAAAAAAGTCGCAATAAGTAAAAAACAAATTTATATCAGCAATCCCAATAAATGCAAATGAATTAAACTCACCTATTAAAACAACATTCACACAGGATAAAAGAGTAAAAACCCCAGCAATATACTCTTTACAAGAGATCTGAAGCATAAAAACATAAAAAGAAGGGGTTGGAAAATGAAATTCCTGGGTAATACAATAACAAAACCTGAAAAGGAATATTATCAGACAAAAGAGAACTTGGACTAAAAGGCATTCACCAGGATAAAGAGACATGTTTTGTAATGTGGTAGATTAGAATCTTGGTCTCAATTCTTCACAACCCCCCCCCCCATATTAACTCTTCATGTAACTTTGCCTTGTGCTCCCATTTTGGGTGTAACTGACATTAAGCTTAGCCATGTGGCTTGCTTTGACTAACGTATTATTAGCATACTTAGGAGCAGAGGTTTTTAAGGGTGTTTGTATGATCTGTCTTGGGCTCTGGTGATTCATGATGAGGAGAACATGTCATGGTAACCACTGTCCTTTTAGCCTGAGCAGCAGAAAGAACACATGTAGAGCAGATCTAAATCCATACTGCAGTCCAGCCAACCCCAGCCTAAGTAAACTCAACACAGAAAACCTGTGAACAGGTGATCATGAGAATAAATGCTTGCTGTAGTACGTCACTGAGTTTAGGGGTAGTTTGTTAGGCAGCATTATTATCATAACAATAGCTAAATTATACATATGATAAGAAGCAAGCCATATGATGTTGAGATAATGAACCTGGAAAAGGTCGACAGGAAAACTGGAAAGCAGCAGAAAAGCGCCAAGAACTTCCAGGGGAAAAAAGACAGCAAAGGAGACTAAGGAGTGGCCAACGGGCAGGGAGGACTGCTTAAAACCAAATACAAAAAAAATTTATACAGATTTTTTTTCCAAGCAGTTACCAACCATGACAAACGCTACACCGAAGTCAACTCAAATAAGACAAGAACCACTACACATCACAAACACCTCACCATCGACCTTCTCCGAGAACCACACAAACACCCTACCGCCACACACAACCACAAACACAACACCACAATCATATATCCCATCACAATTACTCCATTACACTCACACGCAACCACGCCCCCTTACTCTCACACACATCACCACAGTCACACACACACACACACACACACACACACACACACACACACACACACACACACACTGACTCCCACCACAGTTTCTTGTTCCAATAACTCCAACCACCAGACAGGCGCGTACTCCCAACCCCGAGCACTTTGCACCGCTGCCACTCCAGACGCGCAGGGCCTCCTCAGAGGCCCCGCCCCGTGAGCAAAGCAACTGAGCAGCCCAGACACCTCAAACCCCTCCCCCATGCCCCGCTGCGGGGACGCGGTAGCGTCACCTGCTGGAAACGCCCGAATGCGCATCCACAGCGCAGTATGTGGGAGGCTGGGTGAAAGCGACCCACAAGAAAGGTCCGGGCCAGGCGCCGGCAAGGCTGAACCATCCCTTCGCGCCCGCCTCCCAACGGACGTTTCTGAGCACAACAACACCTCCCAGAAGGCTTCGCGGCCCGATTCAACTTCCGGCCAGAACGCAGTCTGCGTTTCCTGTATGAGGGAGGGGCGCGGGCCAGGTGCGCGTTCGAGGGCCGGCTGGAGCCTGCCAAGCTACAGTGCCTCTCAACCCTGAGACTCGGCTAGACGCCGAGAATTGCAGTTACAGTCGTTTCGGGAGGGGCCAGGCAGGGCGCCGAGAGGAATTGGCTGTGGGTCCAGCTTTGGACCACATTTCCCAGAGGGCCGGGTAGCCGGTCGCTCTTCTCGCAGGAACTCGAACGTTTCGTCACGTCTGGCGGGACCGTTAGATCCATGAGGTGAGGGTCCGTGGGTCCCGGGGGAACGGGCTCAGCTATGCAGGTTGCAACCCCGGGAGACCCGAAAGGCCTAAGTTGAGGAGACCGGAGGCAGGTACGGAATTGGGTCCTTCTGTCTGTGCGAGCGGAGCTGCATGAAAAGGGGAGCTTGTGGGATCGTCTGTGAGATTGTGACACTGAGACCTGTGTGCAGATATCAGTTGTCTATCATTGTGGGGTTGCTGCTGCGTGTGTCCCTATGGTGATGTATGACTGCGACCCTGCGACTGTACGAGAGTAACTGTTATGTGTTCAGTGATGGGAATGTGATTATAACTGTGTTACCCTGTGGGCTCTGTGTGTGCGGCTGTGGGCTGCGTATCCCGTTGATTTAAGTATGACCATGCCCAGTGTGTGGCGGCAATGTGTCTGGTTATGGGGCTCCTTCCATGTGTAAGATTGTAACTCCAGAACTCTGTCCCCGGGGAACCTCTGTGAAGTTTAGTCAGATTATAGTCCCTTGACAGCAGTGACCTCAGCTTTTTCCTGACACACCGGGGTTGGGCAGGATGCCTTATTCTCCTCTGATCTCCATTCCCTGTGTGTTGGGTGCTGGGGTTGGGGCTTGGGCTGACCTCTGACCAGACTAGTTTGGGAAACAAGGAAAACCTGGTGTTTTACAATTTTTCCTCTCTCAGTTCTACCCTTATCCAGGTGCAGAAGAGAAGGAAAGAATGCAAAATGAACTTCTTCAAGCAATGTCCAAGGTGTGTTGAGGTTTCCTCTTTGCTTTCTTTCTTTTGAAAGTTAAATGTTTAATAAAGTTATGCCATTTGATTATAAATCGCTGTAATTTCCCTATTAGAGGAAAAGATAGTCCAGCCTGGTATTAAAGCCCAACAGCACCAAATACTTAACATTCACTTATTTGGAAAATGGCTCTACTTGTGTTTGTTGTTTTCTTCTTTATAAATTCAATATTATGATTTTAAAATAAAAGCATGATTACTGTAGAGATTTTGAAAACAACAGAATTACCAAGAAAAAATAAAATGTAATCACTCAAATAACTAGTTAATATTTTGATGAATTTTTATTATTTTTACAAAATCAAATTATACTTCATTTACCATATTATGTCCTACATTTTCACTAAAAAGTGTCATTCTCCTGTGTTGTCAGATTGTCTTTGTGAATACTATTTTTCAAAGATATTTATTTCTTTGTATGAATGAGTTCTGGTCCTTTTTTTTCAGATCAGTTATGTCAGACTTTGAAATCTTTAAATATTTACACATACACACACAGATTTGAAATTGGACTCCCATGATTAATAATGAGATGAAACACTGTTTCATATGTTTATTGGTTATTAGGGTTTCTTCTTTTGTGACCTGCCTGATTAGAATCTTTTACCTATTTTTGCTCTTGGATTATCTCTTGTTGATTCATAGGAGTTCTTCATATAATGTGGATATGGGTCCTTCATGGATTATATTTTACTACTATTTAGATTGTTTTAACACCTCCTTTAAGGTGGTTTTATGAAAAGAAGTCCTAACTTTAACATAGTCAAATTTATCAATTTTTTTCTTTATGGTTGGTGCTTTTTGTATTTTAAGAAATCCTTTCTTGTCCCAAGGTTATGCAAATATTCTTTTATATTTATGCTTAAAGCTATAAGCTTTGCCTTTCTGGGGTGCCTGGCTGGCTTAGTCAGTGGGACGTGTGGCTCTCGATCTTGGGGCTGTGAGTTGGGTGTAAAATCTTTAAAAAAAGGTTTTGCCTCTCCTATTTATACATTTAATGCACCTCTGGCTTTTGTATATGGCATAAAGTGGAGCCTGTGGTTCTTTTCCCCCTTATGAATTCTTCTCTAGCTCTCTCAGTACCACATATTAGTCCATTATGTTCTCATTTCAGATATATCCAAATATATATAAATATCCAGTGTTCTTATGTACGTGGGACATACACTGTTTGTCCTCCTTCTTCTTTTGCTCTATCACAATACCACAGTCTTAATTATTCTAGCTTTTCTCTCCTTTGAAGGTATTTTGGCTTTTCTTCCTCTGGCTGTTTTTAAGACTTTTTCCCAGTTTTTGGTTTTCTGTAATTTTAGTGTAATGTGTCTAAATGTGCCTTTTAAAACTTGTATCTGCTTGGAATTTGTAGCATTTTTTGAATTTGTGAATAGGTGATTTTTATTAGTTTATTAAGAAAATTCTCAGCCACCTTCAAAGATTGCCCCTGCCTTATTATCTCTTTCTTCTCCCTTCTCAGGCTCTAATTAAACTTAGGTTGAAATTTCTTATCATTACCTTTTTTTTGTCTCTTAATCTCTTTCTGGTTTTGAGAGTTGTTACATATAGTTCAAATCAAAGCACTGTTAAGCAAAAAAACCTTGCCTGGTCTCAGGAGGGGTGGAGGGCATGTCAGATAGCTAGAGTTTTAGGATCCTTTCCCCAGCTGGTAGTAAAAATATGTTTATTCTGTTGTATTTTAACACTTCTAATCTTGGGGAACTCTATAAATCATAAGGCTATCCATTCACCTTATGATTCTCTTATGTGAAAATTAGGATGTACTGAAGTAGAGAACTCAGTATGTAGAGTTTTCTTGAAGTATAAATTTGGAACTAGGTGGGTCTACTCTCAATTTTTTAAATATGTGTGTTTGGTACAGAGGCAAAGGAAATCAGGTTAAGAATCCATTGCCCAAAATCTATTCAGTTTAAGACCTTTGTATCTGAGTTTCTTTAGAAGATGGCTGAGTATTTTCAATCCATTCTCCTGTGCCAAAACCCAGAATATCCGGTTACCCTCTCCCATCAGCCTCTAATTATGCTTGCTATTTCTCTAGTGAAGATTGTTGCCCATTATTAATGGGAATAACTCTAGGGTGGTAGAATAATATAGAAAGATAACTTTTTTTTAAGATTTTATTTTTAAGTAATTTCTACACCCAATGTGGGGCTTGAACCTACAACCCCCAGATCAAAAGTTGCATGCTGTACTGACTAAGCCAGACAGGCACCCTTATTTTTTTAACCTAATGTTTAATCAGGAAATATTTTAACTATTCCTAGTAAAATCAGAAAAAAGACAAGGATATACACCATCACCAGTGTTATTTAACGTTGTTCTCTTGTTATTAACCAAAGCACTTTAACAAGAGAAAAAAGTAGGTTAAAAATTAGAAAAGAGGATATAAGATTATCACTATGCAGATGATATGAATGTGTACCTGGAAAACCAAATCAGCTTATAACCATAACTTTGAAATAAGCAGGACTCCGCGGGAAGTAAGCAAAATAATTCTTTTTTCATAATTTCTACTCTCAACTGTCTCAGTGTGCTAATTTTTGTTGTTGTTGTTGCCCTGGTCAAAAACTTGTGCAGTCCCTATAATTGATTTGATCACTCCTTGGTATCCTTTACCAAGTTGTTTTCAGTGACAAGGTCAGTCTCACTTTGCTAATTACAATCTCCAGTTGAATGTAATAATATGTAAGTTTCATTTAAAGCCTTTTCTTTGAGTTCAGCCTTGCTGTAAGCTAGAAGCTTGCAGTGTGAAAAAGGGCATATGCTAAACTTCTTCGTTTCTTTAACCTAAATTTCTTTTCTCCCACCCAGTAGGCAGTTTCTGGCTCCTATGAGGTTGCAATGGGTAGGGAATAGGAGGTAAGGAGAAAAGTCTTACTTTAGTGGTGCTATTGTTTTGATCTTGGTGTCTCTTCCTTTTATGGATGTTTAGCACTGACTCATTTTCTATGGGGTACTTTTGTGGGATTTTGGGAGAAATTCCTGCTGGAAATCTCTAATTGTACTTCCCTGTGATGTGGGCAACACATCTCCTTGAAATGGCTGCTTAATAATACCTGTCTTATACTTGGGCAGTCTGTGATCTACAGCTTTGTTGGGGGACACATTGTCCCTCCATTGGGTCTACATCTGGTCCAAAACAGTCTTTGCCCTCTAAACTCTAGAAAACACAACAAAAATTCTTCTAAACAGTCTCATCATTCCATTTTGGATCCTGGAGTCTAAAGGACCCCCCTTGGTTGGTCTAAGATGAAGGAGAAGTAACCTAAATTCTCCTATGGGATGGAAATGTGTATCATTTTCCAATAACCGCCAGTTTTTGGACACCAACTGAGTGTCCTACAATTTAATTGAATTCTGACACTAATTACCCAGAGTTAACACAGAACCCCACAGGTTTAGAGGCTCAGTCTTACAAGACTGCCCTATTTGAGATAGCAGCTCCAAGTCTTGGGTATCCCCAAGGCACTGCACTTCTGCCCAGCAGACCACAAATTGAGACATTCCCATGATCCTCACTCAGGTACAGTAATTGATTAGAATGATTCATAGAAGTCAGCAAAGTATTATATTTATGACCACAGTTTTATTATAAAGAATATAGTCTAGTAGGAGGCATCACAATCCCAGACTTCAAGCTGTATTACAAAGCTGTAATCCTCAAGACAGTATGGTACTGGCACAAAACAGACACTCAGATCAATGGAACAGAATAGAGAACCCAGAAATGGACCCACAAACATATGGCCAACTAATCTTTGACAAAGCAGGAAAGAATATCCAATGGAATAAAGACTGTCTCTTCAGCAAATGGTGCTGGGAAAACGGGACAGCGACATGCAGAAAAATGAACCTGGACCACTTTCTTACACCATACACAAAAGTAAACTCAAAATAGGTGAAAGACCTAAACCTAAGACAGGAAGCCATCAACATCCTCGAGGAGAAAGCAGGCAAAAACCTCTTTGACCTCGGTCACAGCAGCTTCTTACTCAACATGTCTCCGGAGGCAAGGGAAACAAAAGCAAAAATGAACTACTGGGACCTCATCAAAATAAAAACCTTCTTCACAGCGAAGGAAACAACCAGCAAAACTAAAAGGCAACTGACAGAATGGGAGAAGATATTTGCAAACGACATATCAGATAAAAGGTTAACATCCAATATCTGTAGAGAGCTTATCAAACTTAACACCCAAAAAACAAATAATCCAGTGAAGAAATGGGCACAAGACATGAATAGACACTTCTCCAAAGAAGACATCCAGATGGCCAACTGACACATGAAAAAATGCTCAACATCACTCATCACCCAGGAAATACAAATCAAAACCACAATGAGATACCACCTCACACCTGTCAGAATGGCTCACATTAACAACTCAGGCAAAAACAGATGTTGGCGAGGATGCAGAGAAAGAGGATCTCTTTTGCACTGCTGGTGGGAATGCAAGCTGGTGCAGCCACTCTGGAAAACAGTATGGAGGTTCCTCAAAAAATTAAAATAGAACTACCCTATGACCCAGTGATTGCACTGCTAGGTATTTATCCAAGGGATACAGGTATGCTGTTTCGAAGGGGCACCCAATGTTTATAGCAGCACTATCAGCAATAGCCAAAGTATGGAAAGAGCCCAAATGTCCATCGATGGATGAATGGATAAAGATGTGTGTGTGTATATATATATATATATATATATATATATAATATAGCGTGTATATATATGTAGTGTGTATACATATCTAGTGTGTGTGTATGTATATATATATAGTGTATATATACATATATATATATATATATATATATATATGTATATATACACACAATGGAGTATTACTCGGCAGTCAAAAAAGAATGAAATCCAGGGGCGCCTGGGTGGCTCATTTGGTTGAGCATCTGGCATCGGCTCGGGTCACGATCTCACGGTTTGTGGGTTTGAGCCCCACATTGAACTCTGCTGAACGCTTGCTCAGAGCCTGGAGCCTGCTTCAGATTCTGTGTCTCATTCTCTCTCTGCCCCTCCCCCACTCATGCTCTGTCCCTCTCTGTGTCTACAAATAAATAAATGTAAAAAAAAACAATGAAATCTTGCCTCTTGCAACTACATGGATGGAACTAGAGGGTATTATGCTAAGTGAAACTAGTCAGAGAAGGACAAATATCATGACTTCACTCATATGAGGACTTTAAGATACAAAACAGATGAACATAAGGGAAGGGAAGCAAAAATAATATAAAAACAGGAAAGGGGACAAAATATAAAAGACTGTTAAATATAGAGAACAAACAGCGTTGCTGGAGGGGTTGTGGGCGGGGGGATGAGCTAAATGGGTAAGGAGCATTAAAGAATCTACCCTGAAATCATTGTTGCAATATATGCTAACTAACTTGGATGTAAATTATAAAAAATAAATAAATTATAGAAAAAGATTTAAAAAATAAAGAAAAACTGTGATACAACTCTTTTGCAGGACCAGGAAACAAGGAATGTGATATGGGAAAGTCAATCCACAATTACCTCAAGAAAGTCCCCAGAAAACATCTATTAAAAACAGGAACGCAGGAATATTAATTAGAAATATAGAAAAAACCAAGAGAAACAAAAAAAATTGAGGGTCCCACCTGAGGAGAATGAGATTGGGTACTGGGACAAAGCCCAGCCATTTTTCACTGTCTTAAAATTTCTTGAATTTTGGGGTGCCTGGGTGGGTCAGGTTGTGTCCAACTTCAGCTCAGGTCATGATCTCACAGTTCATGGGTCTGAGCCCCACATCGTGTTCTCTGCTGTCAGCACAGAGCCCATTTGAACCCTCTGTCCTCCCTCTCTCTCTGCCCCTCCCCTGCTCACACTCTCTCAAAAATTGTAATAAACATTAAAAAAATTCTTGAATTTTTAAAACGCAAAATTGGTTAAATGTTAATTTAAAATATCACTATCTTAGGGCACCTGGGTGGCTCAGTCAGTTAAATGTCCAACTTCAGCTCAGGTCAGGATCTCAAGGTTTATGAGTTTGAGCCCCAAGTTGGGCTCTTTGCTGTCAGCATGAAGCCTGCTTCAGATCCTCTATCTCCCTCTCTTTCTGCCCCTCCCCTGCTTGCTCTCTCTCAAAAATATATAAACATAGTAAAAATTAATAAGGTATCACTATCTTAGAGAAGAGTATAACTTAAACTTCTTGAAAATTACAGTTCTCTTATGACTGTTAAATGACTCCCTATTGGGGTGCCTGGATGGCTCAGTCAGTTGAGTGTCTGACTCTTGATTTCAGCTCAGGTCATGATCTTGCGGTTCGTGGTACCTAGCACCAAGTTGGGTTCTGTGCTAGCAGACCAGAGCCTGTTTGGGATTCTTTCTCCCCCCACACCACTGCATGCATGTGCTCTCTCTCAAAATAAATACTAAAAAAAAAGTTATTCCCTACTAACATATATTCTTTAATTTTTATAATTTTACTGGTGGCAAAATTTATGGCAATATTAATATTACTGAAAAACTTTTCATTTCAGCCATTTGGTTAAGCAAATCCTTAAGATCCTCTCCAGATATGGCCCTCCCTCCCATACCTTGCCCTATGCCTCTCTACCATTTTGCTGTTTCTGAATTGTATTCTTTTTAAATTTACATCCAAGTTGTTTAGCATATAGTGCAACGATGATTTCAGGAGTAGATTCTTTAATGCCCCTTAGCCATTTAGCCTGTCCCCCCTCCCACAATCCCTCCAGTAACCCTCTGTTTGTTCTCCATATTTAAGAGTCTCTTATGTTTTGTTCCCCTTCCTGTTTTTATATTATTTTTGCTTCCCTTCCCTTTTGTTCCTCTGTGTCTTTAAGTCCTCATATGAGTGAAGTAATGATATTTGTCTTTCTCTGACTAATTTTGCCTAACATAATACCCTCTAGTTCCATCCACGTAGTTGCAAATGGCAAGATTTCATTCTTTTTGATTGCCGAGTAATACTCCATTGTGTGTGTGTGTGTGTGTATACACACACACACTATATATATATATATATATATATATATATATATATATACACACTATACACACACACACACACACACACACACACACACACACACACACACATATATACACACACCACATCTTTATCCATTCATCCATCGATGGACATTTGGGCTCTTTCCATACTTTGGCTATTGCTGATAGTGCTGCTATAAACATTGGGTGCCCCTTCGAAACAGCATACCTGTATCCCTTGGATAAATACCTAGCAGTGCAATCACTGGGTCATAGGGTAGTTCTATTTTAATTTTTTGAGGAACCTCCATACTGTTTTCCAGAGTGGCTGCACCAGCTTGCATTCCCACCAGCAGTGCAAAAGAGATCCTCTTTCTCTGCATCCTCGCCAACATCTGTTTTTGCCTGAGTTGTTAATGTGAGCCATTCTGACAGGTGTGAGGTGGTATCTCATTGTGGTTTTGATTTGTATTTCCTGGGTGATGAGTGATGTTGAGCATTTTTTCATGTGTCAGTTGGCCATCTGGATGTCTTCTTTGGAGAAGTGTCTATTCATGTCTTGTGCCCATTTCTTCACTGGATTATTTGTTTTTTGGGTGTTAAGTTTGATAAGCTCTCTACAGATATTGGATGTTAACCTTTTATCTGATATGTCGTTTGCAAATATCTTCTCCCATTCTGTCAGTTGCCTTTTAGTTTTGCTGGTTGTTTCCTTCGCTGTGAAGAAGGTTTTTATTTTGATGAGGTCCCAGTAGTTCATTTTTGCTTTTGTTTCCCTTGCCTCCGGAGACATGTTGAGTAAGAAGCTGCTGTGACCGAGGTCAAAGAGGTTTTTGCCTGCTTTCTCCTCGAGGATGTTGATGGCTTCCTGTCTTAGGTTTAGGTCTTTCACCTATTTTGAGTTTACTTTTGTGTATGGTGTAAGAAAGTGGTCCAGGTTCATTTTTCTGCATGTCGCTGTCCCGTTTTCCCAGCACCATTTGCTGAAGAGACAGTCTTTATTCCATTGGATATTCTTTCCTGCTTTGTCAAAGATTAGTTGGCCATATGTTTGTGGGTCCATTTCTGGGTTCTCTATTCTGTTCCATTGATCTGAGTGTTTTTGTGCCACACATTTTTTCTTTAAATCATTGATATTCATGTTATCAGCACCTCACAGATATTATTAATCTGAGCCAAGTAGTATACTAGAGGCTAGATTCTTTTTAGTACAACTTTTACAGTTTTCTTAGGGTAAATTGCTTTGTTCCTTTATTTGTCTCATTCCATATGTGTGTTGCTATTTTTCCCCCAAATCTACCAACATTGCTTTCAGTTGCCTATCAAAAATATTTTTCATGTGATCTAATATTAGTTCTTTAGTTTTCTTTGGAGACATGTTTCCCATAGTCCTCTATCCTCCTGTTCCTAGATGTTGCTCTCTAGTTCTGCTGCCAGATATTGTCCTATGACTTGCCTTTCACAGTTATACTTGGGACTTTGTCATGTATTTTCATGTTCTGTAATTTCTGAATATAGTATTTTTCTTTTTCTTAATTTACTCTGCAGTTCTGATGGAGCACATAGGCCAGCAGCTTCTTTTAAAAAGCTGCATAGGAGAGGGGCATCTGGGTAGCTCAGTCGGTTAAGTGTCTGAGTGTTGATTTCAGCTCAGGTCATGATCTCATGGTTTGTGAGATCGAGCTCTGCATCAGGCCCTATGATGACAGCATGGAGCCTGCTTGGGATTCTTCCTGTCTCCTCTTTCTGTCCCCCCTCCCCCCCCCCCATTCTCTCTCAAAAATAAATAAATAAACATTTTTAAAGTTCTAAAATGAAAAGCTACATAGGAGATAATTTTGTCTTTTCCTGCCAATCTATAATTGTGTTGACTTAATCTTCACACTAGCTTGGTTTTTAATCTTGCTTGGTATATAATCTTCACTTTAGCTTTGACTGGGTATAGAATTCAAGGCCAGAATTCATTTTCCTTTGTAATATTAAAGGAGTCACTTTTTTTTCTTACTTCAAGTGGTGCTTTTTAAAAGTCCACTCTGGGGCACCTGAGTGGCTCAGTCGGTTAAGCGTCCGACTTCGGCTCAGGTCACAATCTCATGGCTCGTGAGTTCGAGCCCCGCGTCGGGCTCTGTGCTGACAGCTTGGAGCCTGGAGCCCACTTTGGATTCTGTGTCTCTCTCTGTCTGCCCTTCTGCTGCTTGTACTCTGCCTCTTGCATTGTCTCAAAAATAAATAAACATTAAAAATTTTTTTTTAAAGTCCACTGTGATTTTGATTCCTCAAAATTTTTTTTATAATCCATATTTTCTTCCTGGAAGTTTTGGAAAATTCTGGTTTTTTTTCTTCCTGGAAATTTTAGAAAGTTCTTTTTTTCCCTGATTCTGAAACTTTAAAGTGTTTTAAAATTCATCACACAGTTCCTTATTTGAGGTCTTAAAAGGAAAATATGGAAAGAGAAGGAATTCACATTTACGTACATTTCACTATAGCCAGGCATCAAGCATTGAGCTGTATTTTTGCTATTTCATGTCATTGGAAAATTTTACTTGTACGTTCCTAGATATATCCCTCTGTATACAAGACATATGTTTTCTACTGATCTAATAGAGTTCTGGCCCCTTCAATTTGATTAACAATCTCTGTTCCTTTTTGTAGAGCCCTCTACCACCATCCCTACTACCATCTTTTTCTTATCTTCTTCTACTGTGAAAGCGTGTTTGTTGTTTCAGGGATCAATGATGTTCAGGGATGTTTCTATAAACTTCTCTCAGGAGGAATGGGAATGCCTGGACTCTGGTCAGATGAATTTATACAAAGAAGTGATGTTGGAGAATTTCAGCAACCTGGTTTCAGTGGGTAAGGATAACTATCCCCCAAAATTCAGAGTCTGTCCTCAGGAATGTCTCCTTTCTCCATTGTGAATTATTTGTTTCAAGTAGCCAGCTAAATTTCTGCTCCCTGTTCCTTAAGGAATGGTTTGAGTTGGAATGGAATAGAAGAATTGGAAATGAGCAGCTCCAGTGGGCTGAAGCTTCACCTTCATCTTTTTTCGGTCCTTCCTACAGTGGCATCTCTTTCTTCTCACCAAGGGACTGGATCTGATTTCTGGGACACCCACAGCATAACCATGTCCCATGTCTTTTCTTGTGATCAGGACTTTCCAATTCTAAGCCAGCTGTGATTTCCTTATTGGAACAAGGAAAAGAGCCCTGGATGGTTGAAAGAGAGCTGACGAGAGGCCTTTGTTCAGGTGAATGAGATGTAGGGTAATGATTTTATCCATGTTTTAATTGGGTTGTTTGCCTTTTTATTATTGAGTTTTCTGTTAATTATATATTCTAAATACAGGTCTCTTAACAGTATATGATTTGTGACTATTTTCCCCCATTTAGTGAGTGTGTTTTCACCCTCTTGATTTTGTCCTTTGAAGCACAAAAGTTTTTAATTTTGACAAAATGCAGTTTATTTTATTTTTTTTCTTTGGTTGCATATGGTCTTGGTGTGAACTCCTTTAAGAGCCTTCACAGTTAAGTTTATTAATACCTTCTGGAAATAGGAAAGTATTTAAAACTTATTTTTTTTGTCAGGTAAAAGTTTTTATGTCAGTTATATCTCAAAAAATGTTATAGGAAAAAACAACAAAAAAGTTATAGATACGACTTTAGTTTTACAACTTAGCCACAAGATACATTAATGAAGAACTAAAGAACTCACAAATCGGGGTTTTTTTAAATTTTTTAAAGTTTATTTATTTATTTTGAGAGAAAGATAGTGAGCCGGGGAGAGGCAGAGAAAGAGGGAGAGAGAGAAAATCCTAAGCAGGCTCTGCACCGTCAGCACAGAGTCTGATGTAGGACTTGATCTTACAAAGTGTGAGATCATGACCTGAACTGAAACCAAGAGTCGAACGTTTAACTGACTGAGCCACCCAGCCACCACCCCCCCCCCCAAGATTTTTTTTCCTTTCTAGGAGGCACAAGATATTACAAACAGACTCAAAGGGAAGATAACAATCCAGATCTTCTGTCATCTCAACAGAGAATGAAGGGATCCCCAGATAACTGAAACAGATGTCCATTATCCATATAGATACCACCATAATATCAGATTCCTAATCACTATAATGTACCAGCTTCACACAAACCAGAACCAAACTGGATTTGGCCCCAAAACAAGCCCAGGACACACTAAGGAGGGTGTAGTGGAGAGAAAGTGAATGAAAGTAGAATTTTATTGCTGCTTGGGATTTACTGAGACAGCCAAGAAAGGAAGACTGCTGGGACTTAACCTATGAGGAATACTTCTCAAGTCACATGTTTTATTGCATCCTGCGGTTAAGTCCATTTGGACATCTCAGTGGGATCTTCAAAATTTTAAGAGAATAACATTTTCTTTTTTATTTTTATGTTTATTTATTTATTTTGAGAGAGAACACACACCTGCATGAGCAGAGAAAGGGCAGAAAGAGAGAGAGAATGAACCCAAGCAGGCTCTACACTGTCAGCATGGAGCCTGACCCAAGGTTCAACTCCACAGACTGTGAGATCATGACCTGAGCCAATACCAAGAGTCAGACTCTCAACTGAGAACCACCCAGGTGCCTCCAGAGTATAACATTTTCAAAACTTTTCAAAAATATAACTTTTCAGGGCATCTAGGTCACTCAGTCGGTTAAGTATCTGACTTGGTATTGGCTCAGGTCATGATCTCACAGTTGTCAGATTGAGTTCCACATTGGGCTCCAGGCTGAGTGTGGAACCTGCTTGGGATTCTCTCTCTCCCTCTGCCTCTGCCCTTACCCTGCTTACACGTGCGTGTATGCGCTCTCTCCCTCTCCCCGTCTCTCTCTCAAATAAATAAACTGAAAAAAAAAGTTATAACTTTTCAGAAGTTTAATATGACTCTTTCATAAATATATGATAAACACATTTGAAGGATTTATTTAGTTCATTATTTGGGAGAAATGGAGTTCATATTGTCATGGAAAGAAAGAATGCAGGAATAACATCACTAACTGGGATATAAAAACTAGTTATTGTCCTACAGGATAATAAATCTGTAACCTTCAGGCTGTCTTTTAACCAAACACATCATTTGCAATCTGTTGTTCCTAGCAATTTTTTGTTTTTTGTTCAGTTACTTTCTAAATTTTTAAAACACGCTGTATTGCTATTGTGAGCGTGTACAATTTTCTAATTAGTATTGTTGGTGCAGAGAAATACTATTAGTTTTTCTTTAACATGTGAAAATGAATTTAATTTTATTAGTTATCAGGGAAATGCAAATTAAAACTGCAGTAGGATACCATTATGACACCTGCAACATGGACAAACATTTAAGTCTGAAGATGAATAGATGAGAATGTGGAGCAGTATGCAGCCTCAAGCTGCTTGTAGGATATAAATTTTTCAACTGCTTTCCCCACCCCTTTCTTCTTAAATTTTATTGTGATAAGATCACTTAACATGAGATCTACCCTCTTAACAGATTTTTAAGTGTATAGTATAGTATTGTTAACTATAGGCACAGCATTATATAGTAGATCTCTAGAACTTATTTGCCTTGCATCGTTAAAACTTTATATTTGTTGATTAACAACTGCTCATTTCCCTCTCAGCCCAGCCCCTGGCAACCACCATTCTACTCTTTGCTTCTATGAGTTTTGCTCTTTTTAGATACCTCATATAAGTCAAATAATGCAGTATTTGTCCTGTGACTGCCTTATTTCATGTAGCATAGTGTCTTCAGGGTTCATCCATGTTGTCACATATGGCAAGATTTCCTTCTTTTTAAGGCTGAATAATATTCCATTGTACATATATGCCACATTTTCTTTATCCACTCATCTATCTATGGATTTAGGTTGTTTTCATCTTGACTATTATGAGTAGTGCTGCAATGAACACATGAGTGCTAATATCTCTTCAGGATCTTGATTTCAATTCTTTTGGATAAATACCCAGAAGTGGGATTGATGGATCATATGATAGTTCTATTTTTAATTTTTTGAAGAACCTCCATACTGTTTTCCATAGTGGCTACACCATTTTGCATTCCCACCAGTAGTGTACAAGAGTTCCAATTTCTTAGCATCTTCACCAACAGTTACTTGCCCCCCCCTTTTTTTTTTAATGACAGCTGTCCTAACCGTAATAGGTAATGTTTCATCATGGTTTTGATTTATTTTTCTGTAATGATTAGCGATATTGAGCATCTTTCATTCACTTCTTGGCTATTTGTATGGTTTCTTTGGAGAAACTTCTATTCACGTTCTTATTTATTTACTTACTTAATTTTTAAAGTTTATTTATCTTGAGAGAGAGAAAGTGAGCAAGTCAGGGGTGGGCAGAGAGGGAGATAGGGAATCCCAGGCAGGCTCTGCACTGTCAGAGCATAGCCAAATGCACGGCTCGAACTCATGAACCATGAGATCATGACCTGAGCTGAAATTGGATGCTTAGCCAACTGAGCCACCCAGGCACCCTACTAATTTTTTAAATTAGGTTATTAGGTTTTATTCCTACCTATTTTAGACATTAACCCCTTATCATATATATGGTTGGCAAATGTTTTCTCCCATTCCATAGATTGTCTTTTCATTCTGTTGATTCTTTGCTATGTGTAAGATTTTAAATTTGATGTAGTCCTAGTCCTGTATGTCTATTTTTGCTTTTGTTACCTGTGCTTTTGATGCCATATTCGGAAATCATCACTAAGACCGGTGTCATGAAACTTTTCCCCTATGTGTTCTTGTAGAAGTTTTACAATGTCAGGTCTTATATTTAAGTCTTTAATACATTTTGAGTTGATTTTTCTGTATGATATAAGGTAAGAGTCCAATTTCTTTTTTTTGTATGTGGATGTTCCATTTTCCCATCATCATTCTTTTTAAGCTTATTTTGAGAGAGACAGAGTATAAGTGGGAGAGAGGCAGAGAGAGAGGGAGACAGAGAATCCCAAGCAGGCTCCACACTGTCAGCACAGAGCTGGACATGGGGCTCAAACTCATGAAACCTTGAGATCATGACCTGAGCCAAAACCAAGAGTCATATGCTTAACTGACTGAGCCAGCAGGTGCTTCTCCCATCATCATTTTTTAAGACTTACCCTTCTCTGTTATGTAGTCTTGCACGTTTGTTATATATTAATTGTGTATACGTGAATTTATTCTGTTCTTTTGGCTATGTGAATGTCTTTGTGCCGGTACCGTACTGTTTTAACTGCTGCAGCTTTATAATCTATTTTGGAATCAGGAAATGTGTTGCCTCCAGCTTTGTTGTACTGTCTAAAGATTATTTTGGCTCATTGAATTGTTTGTTCTATTACTATAGAAAATGCCATTGGGATTTTTACAGGGATTGCATTGAATCTGTAGATAATTTGGGGAGTATGGACATTTTTACAGTATTTTCCCAATCCATGAACACAGAATATCTTAACATTTATCTTGTGTATCTTTAATTTCTTCCATCAGTGTTTCACAGTTTTCAATGTACAAGTCTCTCACCTCCTTAGTTAAGTGTGTTCCTAAGTATATTAGTCCTTTTAATCCATTATAAATAGTATTGTTTTTCTAATTTCCTTTTCAGAATATTGTTAGTGTAAAGAAACACAGCTCATTTTTCCTGCAACTCATTTCCTGCAACTGCAAACTGAAAACCTAATTTGTTTATTAATTCTAACAGTTTTTATGTGGAGTCTTCATAGAGTTTTCTATATGCCGGATATAGAAGTGGCAAGAGTGGGCATCTTTGCCTTCATGATCTTAGAGGAAAAGCATTCAGTTTTTCATCATTGAATATAATATTAGGTGTGTACTTTTTATATATGGTCTTCATTATGTTGAGGTAATATCCTTCTAGTAGTTTGCTGAGAGTTTTTTAATGAAAGGGTGTTGAATTTTATCAAATTAGTTTTCTGCATCTGTTGAGATGATCATTTGATTTTTATCATTCAGTCTCAGGTATCACATTAATTGATTTTTGTATGTTGGATCATCTTTACATCCCAGGAATAAATTCCACTTGGTCATGGTGTATGATCCTTTTAATGTGCTGTTGAATTCGGTTTACTAGTATTTTCTTGAGAATTTTTGCATCAATATTCATTAGGAATTGGCCTGTCATTTTCTTTTTTTAATGGTTTCTATGTCTGGCTTTGGCATGAGGGTAATGCTGGCTTCATAAAATGAATGTTTTTCTTTTTCCTCTTTATTTAAAAAAATATATTTTTTAATGTTTATTTTTGAGAGAGACAGAGTGCGAGCAGGGGAGGGGCAGAGAGAGAGAGGGAGACACAATCCAAAGCAGGCTCCAGGCTCTGTCAGCACAGAGCCCATTGTGAGGCTCAAATTCGCAAGCTGTGAGATCATGACCTGAGCCAAAGTTGGAGGCTTAACCAACCGAGCCATGCAGGCACCCCCATAAAATGAGTTTTGAGCCTAGTGGCTCACTTGGTTGAGCATCTGACTCTTGATTTCAGGTCAAGTCATGATCTCAGGGTCATGGGAGCGAGCCCCAGAGTGGAGCTTGCTTGGGATTCTGCCTCTCTCCCTCTGCCCCTCCGCTACGTGTGTGCACACGTGCACTTTCCCTTTCTCTCAAAAACAAAAATAGTTTGGAAGTGTTCCCTGCTTTTCAGTTTTTTTGTAGGAGTTTTAGGATTGGTACCTCTCCCCCACTCCCTAGGTTGACATTATTATTATTTAAATGTTTGGTAGACTTCACCAATGAAGCCATCTGGTCCTGGGCTTTTCTTTGTTGAGAGAATTTTTTTTGAGAGAGAGAGGAAAGAGAGAGAGTGTGTGCCCCATGCACGAGCAGGGGAGGGGCAGAGGGAGAGGGAGAAAGAGAATCTCAAGCAGGCTCCAGGCTCAGCATGGATCCCAACTTGGGGCTGGATCTCACCACCGTGAGACATGACCTGAGCTGGAATCAAGAGTTGGACGCTTAACTGACTGAGCCACCCAGGTGCCCTGAAAGTTTTTTTTATTGTGAGCCAATGTTCTTACTAGTTATGGGTATATTCAGACTTGCTGTATCTTCATGATTCAGTCATGGTAGATTATATGTATCTAGGAATTTATCCATTTTTTTCCAGGTTATCCAGTTTCATGGTATATAATTATTCATAGTAGCCTCTTATGGACCCTTTTATTTCTGTAACATTAGTTATAGTGTTTCCTTTTTCATTTCTGATTTTATTTGAGACTCCTCTTTTTTCTTAGTCTAAAAGTTTATCAATTTTATTTATTTATTTCAATAAACCAACTATTTCATTGGTCTTTCTTGTTTTTCTATTCTATTTCATTTATATCCACTAATCTTTATCATTTTCTTCCTTCTGCCAACTTTGGGTTTAGTTTGTTCCTTGAGGCATAAATTAGGTCATATATTTGTGATCTTATTTTTGAATGTAGGACTATACTCTTCCCTCTTCATTACTACTTTTTCTTCATCTTGTTTTTGTCTCTCAAGATATTTTCTAATTTCTCTATTTCTTGTTGACCTATCGCTTGTTCAGAAGTGTTGTTTAATTTCTACATATTTGTGGATTTTCCAGTTTTCATTCTGCTGTTGATTTCTAATTTCATTGACCATAGTCAGAAAAGATACTTGGTGTGATTTTAGTCTTCTTAAATTTCATCCAGGTCCCCCTGCCTTTGAAGTTTTTATTTATTTTAATCTCTACACATAACATGGGACTCCAACTCATGACCCTGAGATCAAGAGTCATACGCTCTTCCAACTGAGCCAGCCAGGTGCCCCTTTTGCCTTTGACTATTTAAAAAAAAATTTTTTTTTTAACGTTTATTTATTTTTGAGACAGAGAGAGACAGAACATGAACGGGGAAGGGGCAGAGAGAGAGGGAGACACAGAATCGGAAGCAGGCTCCAGGCTCTGAGCCATCAGCCCAGAGCCTGACACGGTGCTCGAACTCACGGACCACAAGATCGTGACCTGAGCTGAAGTTGGATGCTTAACCGACTGAGCCACCCAGGCGCCCCTGCCTTTGACTATTGACAAAGACATTATAATGATGTCTCAGTGTGACATAATGTGTCTCAGTATGGATTTCTTTTGGAATACTTTGACTTCCTGAGTCTGCATGTCTGTTTCCTTCCCCAGATTTGGGAAGTTTTCATCCATTACTAATTTGAGTAAGTTTTCTTGTTCTTACTCACTTCTGCCTCTAGAATTCCCATAATGTGTATATTAGACCATTCCTTGGTGTTTCATAAGAACCTTAAGCTTTCTTTACTCTTTTCTATTCTCTTTTCTTTCTGCTCCTTTGATTGGATAATTTCAAAAAAATGTGTCTTTGAGTTCACTGATTCTTCTGCTTGCTCTAGTCTGTTGTTGACTACATCTATTAAAATTTTCAGTTCAGTTTTTACATTCTTCAGCTCCAGGATTTTCTTATTATTTCTCATATTTTGTCTCATTGGAATTCTCACTTTCATCATACATTGTTCTCCTGAGCTCATTGATCATTTTTATGACGTTTATTTAAAATTCCCTGTCAGGTAATTCCTCTACTTATATTTCATTAGGGTAATTTTCTGGAGCTTTGTTTCTTTGTTTGGATTGTGTTTCCCTGTTTCTTCATTTTCCTTGATTCTTTGTGTTGATATCTACATGTTAAAAAAAATGCCACTTGCCGCATTTATTATGTATTAGCCTCACACAAGAGAAGACCTTCACCAGTCAGAGCTTCTGTCAGCCTCTCAAACTTTTATGCTAATCCAAACCACTGTCTTTATTAGCGACCCCCAGGTGTCTAGAGTATGCCAGGTCCCATCAGTGCTCTGAAACAAGCACCAATTCCTCATATAGCATCTAAAGAAATTAGAACATTGGATGTGTGGTCCAGTTTCTTTCCCTCTCCAGAGAAAATGTGGGAGCTGGAATGTTTTGCCTGCTAGCTTTGCTCTGGAATGGGGGGAAGGGCTATGGCAAATGTTTACATACAGGTGTTACATGCAAAGATGGTTCAAATCCCCATCTTTGTTCTCATTGGCTCCCAGGTGTCTAGAATATGCCCGGTTCCATCAGCTCCAAGACAGAAGCCAGGCCCTAAGTAATCCCCCGAAATTTGGAACATTTGAAAACTGGGAGCTTTGTTTTTTCTCCCACTCGCTATGTACTAAACTAGGAGAAGAGCTGTGGTGCTTCCATGCTAGTTCAAATTGCCCCTTTGTTTTCTGTAGTCCCAGGGGCCCACTGTTTGCCAGGTCCCATCTGCACTCTGAGATAGTGCTGAGATAGAGATAGGTGAGATTGAAGTCAGTACCTTGGGTAGCTCCCAGAGAAGTTAGAAAATTGTTGCATTGTCCAGCTCATCTTCAAGGAGATGGTGGGAGCTAAAGTTTTCTATCCATTCGTTCTGCACTAGGCCAGGAGGAGGAGCTATGATAAGTTTGTATACTAGTTCAAACTACCTTCTTAATTCTTGGTGGCTCTCAAACATCTTGAATCTGCTGGGTTCCATCAGCACTCCAAGACTGGTGAGATAGAAGCCAGTACCTTAGTCAAACCCTAGAAAAGTTGGAATGTTTGACACACAGTCCACCTCTTACCTTCCCCAGGGAGAAGCTGAGAGCTGAAGTTTCTCTCCCATTCACTCTGTATTGAGCAGGGAAAGGAGCTGTGGTGAGTGCCTGCATACTAGTTCAAACCAGTGCTTTTGTTCTCTGTAGTCCTCAGGAGTCTAGGGTATAACAGGTCTAATCAAGGCTCCAGAATGGTCAGTTAGGCATCACTTAGAAAAGTTGAGTCATTGACTGCATTCCAACTTTTTTTTGTATTCAGGGAGAAGTTGGAAGCTGGAGGTTTCCTCCCAGTTTTATGGCGCTATGCCAGTACGGGGATCATGGTGAGAGAGGGTTTCTCCAGTTTTCCTACTAGTTTTAATATGTCTGGCTTCACACTTGCCTAGTATGTAGGATTCTCTTAGTTTCTTGATTTCTCACGAAGGGAACTTATCTATGTATTGGTATTGAGTTGATGTGTTTATTATGGGGGTCAGGAGAACCTAGCACTTATTATTCCATCATCTTGCTGATGTTACTCAAAATACTATTGATTTTTATAAGTTGATCTTTAATGTCTGGCAGTTTTTTATTCTCTTGATTTTTCTAGTTACATCATCATCATATTAAGGTTTTTCTAGTTAGATCATCATATTATTAGATTTATCACTTCTAATCCTCATACTTATTATTTCTTTGCTTATAATAATAGCTGGGACTGCCTTAATTGGTAACATTGGTAGTGGTAACATTTCTTTTTCCTGATCTAATGGGACCATATCTGAAGTTTCTTCAGGGGTGCCTGGGTGGCCCAGTTGGTTGAGTGTCCAACTTTGGCTCAGGTCATGATCTCGTGGTTTGTGGGTTTGAGCCCCACATTGGGCTCTGTGCTGACAGCTCAGAGCCTGGAGCCTGCTTCAAGTTCTGTGTCTCCCTCTCTCTTTCATAACTTTTACCAAGTTACAGCTATTACTTTGCAGGGCTGATTTGCTCAGAGTTATCATAAATAGGTCTTGGCCACATCCTATACTTTTTCTGTATCTGTCAAAGATGATCATGGTAGTTTGTAGTCTTATTTCAACAACAGTTGTACCCTCTGTTGTATGGCCATTTTGACCTGTGAGTCCATGTTCCCAAGAGATTATCAATCACCTTGTCTGGCAGTGTGCCTGGGGTAGGGCCAAGAGGTAGACCCAGGTCTGTGTCCCTCTAGGTAGATATAAGAAGTGGGCGGAGATAAGCTCAGGATGATGAGCCCTAAGACCTAAGGGTTCACTGGTGATAACTTTTATTTGCTACTGCTCCTGTAAGTAATTCTTCTTATCAGGGTTTGATCTTTCAACATTTACAAAGCAGCAGCATCTACGGAAGAGTATGTTTTCCCTTTTGTAATCCACCAGCTCTTGGGTTTTTTTCTTTAAGTTTTTTTTTTGTTAACATTTATTCATTATTGAGAGAGAGAGAGAGAGAGAGCACAAGCATGGGAGGGGCAGAGAGAGGGGGAGACACAGAATCTGAAGCAGGCTTCAGGCTCTGAGCTGTCAGCGCAGAGCCCAACACGGGGCTTGAACCCACAAGCAGTGAGACCATGACCTGAGCTGAAGTTGGACTCCCAACTGACTGAGCCACCCAGGTGCCCTGCTCTTGGGGTTTTAATAGCTTAGGAGGTAGAGGAGCATATGCCTGAGAGCAGGTGATCAGCCATATTCTTCTATCCACAGGTTTTTTTCTTTGCCATTAGGTTATCCTACTTATTCAGCAACTTGAGCAGAGTTGCCATCAATTCCTGTGGTAAAGACATAGGCTGCCGTGGTCCCAAGGAAGTTCAGGGAAAGGCTAAATCAGAGTTTAAAGACTTTACTACCAGGCTAGCCTCTCCTTGCCTCCTGTTACCATCTATCTAGGCAAGTAGCTCCATCCTCAAACACACACAAGTTTGTATAAGTCTTCAGTCTCCCTAAGATATTTCATAATTTGCCTCAGTTCCACAAAACCAAATTCTCTGTAATTTCTCCAAGGTCAATTGAGAAAGGAAGCCAGAATTTTGTGCACAGAATTTAGAGAGGAATTTGGGGGTTTTTAAAAATACTTTTTCATGATTATATTTTTGATTTCTAAGAACTTTGTGTGTATATGTTAGTGTTCCTTTGTGTTCCTTTGTTTGGCATCTTATGCCTGTTTAATTCTCTTATCTCTCTGAGGTTATTCATTATATGTTTTGACCTTTTCTTCTGTTCCTTGCATTGATTGTTCCCTCACAGATACTTTGTTCTGTTTTAGGCTCCTTTTCATGTTGAAAAACATTTCTCAAATGTCTTATAAACAATGGCTTACTGCTCATTTTTAAGTATGACATACTGAAAAGATGATTGGAACTTCTGTGTAGTAGGGATTGGGTCTTGTTTACTTTAGGATGATCTGGTTGGGTTAATATACTGAGGACTGCCCACTTTTGGTAATATGGTCTTTTCCCTTGTGCATAATTTTCCCATCAGAAGGGACTTTTACTTTCATTACTAATTGAGGGAGTTATGAGCTTATTATTGGCATTCTGAGAGTGAAATTGGGATGAAATGAACAGGATTATTTCAGTATTGTGGCTTTCACAAATTCTCTGATATCAAATGGCTGTCTTACACTTCAATTAAATTCTGACACTACCTGGAATTAACATCAGATTCCACAGGTTAAAGGGCAAGGTACCCAACAAGATTGCCCTTAGTTCAGACACCAGTTGCAACTGGGATCCCCAGGCTACCCATACTTCTGCCTGGCTGACTGTAAATTTAGAGTTTCATACAACTCCTCAGGTTTGATAATTCACTAGAACAACTCATAAATTCATGAAAAGCACTGTACTTACGATTACCATTTTATATAAAAGAGACAGTGAACAGCCAGCTGAAAAGGTACATAGGGCAAATTCTAGGAGGTACCAAGCATAGGAAATTCTGTGCCCATGTAGTCAAGGTATGCCACCTTCCTTGTACATCATACAGTCTAGGAAGCTTCCCTTAATCCTTGCTCTGAGTTTTTATTGGGGTTTGATTATGTGGTCATGAGTGGTCAAGACTAGTTTCAGTGAATCCCCAATATATCAGGCTCTATCACCTGCCTACCATTCTTGCCTATATCATTTGGCACCTTAGACTTCCTGTAGGCTATACCCTAATGTGAATTTGCAACAGCACACTCTTTGCACAGTCTCTGACTGCACCTCCACCCATTTATACATTTCAACACATTTGTTCCTCAAGTCTTTTTTTTTAATTGTTTATTTTTCAAAGAGAGAGCATGAGTGGGGGAGGGATAGAGAGAGAGGGAGACAGAGGATCCGAAGCAGGCTTGGTGCTGACAGCAGCAAGGCCTGATGTGGGGCTTGAACTCATGAACCGTGAGATCATGACTTGAGCCAAAGTCGGATGCTTAACTGACTGAGCCACCGAGGTGCCCTCCTCAGTAATCTTTTTATTCAGGACAGACAACTGTCCACAAATTACAAGACATATAGTATGATGTTGTGTGTAAGGGATATATGCTTATGAGCATGTATATATGCTTAGAATCACTGTATATAATAGAGGGTGGCCCTGAACAGGGTGTATTTACAGAAGTTTCAAGTGATTCTGATTCACATCAGTATTTCAAGATAGAGATTATTTATTTCCCTAATCACCCTCTTGAATTTCCTGTTGGCTCTCCTCAATGTCCATGCTTTCGTTATCAATTTTAAAAATTGCTTAGCTGTATTTGAGAGTTGTTTAAGCATTTACTTTCCTAGATATTATTTTTACCTTAATCTTTTTTTGAAGTTTTAATCTTTTCCAAGATAGGATAAATGAACATACACATTTTGATTTTCTTTCAGATCTGGAATCCATGTGTGAGACCAAGATATTATCTCTAAAGAAGAGACATTTTAGTCAAGTAATATTTACCCATGAAGACATGCCCACTTTTATTCAGCCCACATTCCTCACTCCACATCAAAAAACTGTTAATGAAGAGAAACCCTGTGAATGTAAGATATGTGGAAAGGCCTTTAATCAGAACTCACAATTTATTCAACATCAGAGAACTCATTCTGCTGAAAAAAACTACAAATGTAAAGAGTGTGGGAAGTCCTTTAGTCGTGGCTCGCTTGTTACTCGACATCAGAGGATTCATACTGGTGAAAAACCCTATGAATGTAAGGAATGTGGCAAGGCTTTTAGTTGTAGTTCATATTTTTCTCAACATCAGAGGATTCACACTGGTGAGAAACCCTATGAATGTAAGGAATGTGGAAAAGCCTTTAATTATTGCTCAAACCTCAACGATCATCAGAGAATTCACACTGGTGAGAAACCTTATGAATGTAAAGTATGTGGAAAAGCCTTTACTAAGAGTTCACAGCTCTTTCCACATCTGAGAATTCATACTGGTGAGAAACCTTATGAATGTAAAGAATGTGGGAAAGCCTTTACTCAACACTCAAGGCTTATTCAACATCAGAGAATACATACTGGTGAGAAACCTTATGAATGTAAGGAATGTGGGAAGGCCTTTAGTAGTGCCTCAACACTTACTAACCATCACAGAATTCATGCAGGCAAGAAACTCTATGAATGTAAGGAATGTGGAAAGGCCTTTATTCAGAGCTCAGAACTTATTCAACATCAGAGAATCCATACAGATGAAAAACCTTATGAATGTAATGAATGTGGGAAGGCCTTTAATAAAGGTTCAAACCTTACTAGACATCAAAGAATTCACACTGGTGAGAAACCCTTTGACTGTAAGGAATGTGGAAAGGCCTTTGGTAGTCGTTCTGACCTTATTCGCCATGAAGGAATTCATACTGGGTGAAAGATAAGCTCTGTTCATAATCTTTGTAATAAGATCTTAAAAATAGGTAATGGAAAAAAAAATAAAGCAGTGTAGTAGTTTTTTGAGCTACTATAACCATATCAAGTACCTCAAAATTGGGTGACTTAAAACAACATAAATGTATTCTCTCACAGTTTTGAAGCTTTGAAATCCAAAATTAAAGTTGTTGCTAAGGTTGGTTCCTTCTGAGAACTTTGAAGAAGAATCTGTTCCATGTCCCTCTCCTGCCTTCTGATAACAACAATCTTTGACATTCCTTGTCGTGTAATGCATCACTCCAGTCTCTGCCTCCATCTTCACATTGCATTCTCCCTATGTATATCGGTCTCTGTCTTGTTTAAGAGGAGACTCATACAGGACATGAGTCCTATTGGATTAGGGCACACCCCGATGACCTTATCTTAACTGATTACATCTGCAAAGACCTTATTTCCATGTAGGATCACATTCACAAGTGCCAGGGGTTAGGGCTTCAACATAGTTTAACCCATAACACTGTTAACATTGTTTTTCTAACATATTTGTAATTTTCTTTTATACATAACTTGTTAAATGTATTCTAAAATGTAAATTCAAGGTTTAAATTATACCTGCCTTCCCTCCAAAAAAGATTCTGTCCCAAACTACTTCTTAAATAATTCTTTCCTCCCCATTGTTTTATTCTGCTTCTTGGTTATACATTGTGTTTATATTGGCTTCATTTTAGAGCCATCTTTTCTATTGCTCTGACCTATAGATCTGGTACTACCAATACTACACTGTAAGTCCTGTTAATAGGCTATCTTTTAATTCCTGGCAAAATTATAACTTTGTTTTTGAAGGCAGCTCTGTTCTTTCTCCCTTTGGTAACACCCATATTTTCATGTTGTAAAAAACACACAAAGGAAATAAATAGATTATCTGTAAGCCTTCCAAACAGAAATTACTACTTTCATATTATTACAACATATCCTTCCAGGCTTTCTTAGTGTAATCTGATGTGCATGCCGTACCATAACCTGCTTCTATCATGCTACTGTTTCAGTAAGTATAAATATTTATTTATCATTATTTTTAATGGTATCATAATCTTTTCTATGGTAGATTATCATTTTGCTAAATACTACTGACATACTTAATGGTGCTCACTGAAATTTTACAGTTATAAAAATTGCCTTTTAAATACAAATTTAGTGCTATCTTATTTTGTTTTGTTTTCTTTAAAAACATTACGTTTCAGTATCAAAATAACTGATCAGTATTTCTCCTTGTAAACCATATCCCTCATTGTAACCACTGATACCAATTTGTCTTTTAATCTTCCAGACCTTTTTTTAAAAACTATATTTGTTTATAAATATGTGCACACACAACCAAATACCTAAATATTTCAATACTTGTAGAAAAGTTAGTGCTGCTTTGTAATTTTATATGTGTGTGAATATACATACACATATACACACACACTAATGTGCGTGTTGGATTGCTGCAAGGATTAAATGAGTTAAGAAATGTAAAATGGGTGGGATTGTTACTAACATATAGTAACTATCTAGCAAATGCTATTTTAATACTAGTATCAATATCTTCACCATTATTATTATCATTTGTAGAAAGGATGTTAACCATGTAATACACCTTAATTGACATCAAAGAATTCATAATGAGAAAGACCAGTGGGTGTAATGTTTGGTGAAAAGCTTCGCACCAACATTTATTCTTTATTCAGCATGAAGTTTAAAAAGGAAAAGGGGTGCCTGGGTGGCTCAGTCAGTTGGGCCTCTGACTCTTCATTTCATCTCAGGTCATGATCCCAGGGTTTTGGGGTCAGGCCCCACATCAAGTCTGAGCTGAGTATGGAGCCTGCTTAGGATTCTTTCTCTCTCTCTCTGCCCCCTCCCCTGCTTGTGCTCGCTCTCTCTCTCTCTCTCTCTCTCTCTCAAACAACAACAACAACAACAACAACAAATAGTGGGGGTGCCTGGGTGGCTCAGTCAGTTAAGCATCTGACTCTTGGTTTAAGCTCAGATCATGAGCTCACAGTTCATGGGATCTATTCTGCGTCTGTGCACTTTCAGCACAGGGCCTGCTTGGGATTCTCTTCCTCTCTACCCCTCCCCTGCAGACTCTCTCTCAAAACAAACAAACAAACAAACAAACAACTATTAAAAAAGGAAAAAAAAATGTATAAAAGTCAAGAAAGAAAAAGAATGATTAAGACTACATTCACACCTATATTTCATGCTGCACAATAATTTTATGCCCATCAAAAACTATTTACATATTGAGAATAACAATTCATTTATCAAAAAAGCAGAGAAAACATGAAATATTTACTCAATCACTTTCCCTCCAAAGTAGAACATATGTAGGTCACATTCTTTTTCAAAATGGGAAAAACTAAAATATGATAGCCAACCATATCTGAATATTGATAATACCCTTCCAAGTAACATGAATCAGAAGTAAATCAATCCCTGAATATATTTAAATGAATGAGAATGAACACATTACATAGAAAAACCTGAAAGCAGCTAAATCTATATTCAAATAATATATAGCCCATAGGCATGCTGATTTTTTTTTCAAGTTTTTATTTAAATTCCAGTTAACATACACTGTAATATTAGTTTCAGGTGTAAAATTTAGTAATTCATTACTCATAACACCCAGTACTCATCACAAGTGCCCTCCTTAGTACCTATCACCCATTTATTTAATCCATCTCTCTGCCCACCTTCCCTCCAGTACCCTTAGTTTGGTTTCTATAGTTAAGAGTCTGTTTTCTGGTTTTAGGCATGCTGATGTTTAAATAGCAAGAGATTATTAATAAATGAACTAAATGTACAAGACTAAAAGCAAGAATAACAGCAAGCTACATTCAAATATAGAAAAGATACTAGTAAAAATAAAAATAATTCAAGGAAAATAAAATTATTTCTTTGACAAAAAATACATATAGACAAAAACATTGGTAATTCTGATGGGGGAAAAGAAGGACAAATGAATACATTAAATATGGACATGATTAGGAGATTATCACATTTACTAATGTCTGGAAATCTGGACAAAGTATGTGGTATTTGTAGGAAAATGTAATTTGTCAGAATTAAGAAGAGATGTAAACCCTTAATAGACTAAAATGATAAATGCAGGGGGAAAAATGTTTTAATGTAGGCAAATAGCTCCACTTAAAGAGATCACCAGGCCAGATAATTTTATTGGCAAAATCTATCAAATATTCAAGGAATTTCTAAATCAAATGAAGTAAGAAGCTTGCCATTTGTTGCTGTGAATCTTCCATATTCCTGATGTCAAAATAATTAGATCACAAAAATATAATTTAGTGTCATATAGTACTAAGAGTGTACAAATTTATTCTAGCAGTCTATTAATACAAATGTTCACCACAGTCTGAACACATTACCTGAACTCAAACCTTAGATAAAACCTTAACTATCACACTGTAAATCGGGATAGCAAATTAATCTAGACCACTGACTGTTTTTGTATGGCCTGTAAGCTAAGAATGGGTTTTACATTTTAAAGTGGTTAAAATTAAAAAAAAAAATACATAACATGAAATTATATGAAATTGAATTTCAGTGTTCATAAATAAAGTCATTAAAACAGAACTATGTACATTCACATATTGTCTGGCTGCTTTCACACTACAAAACAATTGAGTACCTCTGATAAGACCAAGTGGTTTGCAAAGCCTATAATATTTACTATCTGGCCCATTACAGAAAAAGTTTGTCAACTCTTGCTCTAGTCATTTCCTAAAAAAAAGCATTGATTTGGTTAGCATAGTATTCTATGTTATCCAAACCCAGAAAACAAGTAGGTTTTGGGTAGGGAGGGATTCTTGAAATGCAACAAAAGATAATTCTGTGGAAATTCTGGATTTTGTATATCTAAACTCCGTAACAGGAGTGCCTGGGTGTGACTCAGTCAGTTAAGCGTCTGACTTCAGCTCAGGTCATGATCTCACAGTTTGTGAGTTCAAGCCCCACATAGGTCTCACTGCTGTCAGTGCAGAACCCACCTTGGATCCTCTGTCCCCCTCTCTTTGTCTCTCTCCCCTCATGCTTGTGCTCTTTCTCTCTCTCTCTCTCTCTCCAAAATAAACATTAAGAAAACATAACAATTGAGAATTTGACCAAGTCCCAGCATCATCTTTTATAAAATATTTTTATTAAAACAATGTTATATGCTATAATAAAATCAATGTGGATATAATGAGTGACTTTATGAGTTAAAATACCATGTCTGCATTTTAATTATTATAGCCTTATAATCCTACATCTCATAATGCACAGCAGCATATCAAAACAATACACTTAGGGGAAAAAAAGACAAAACTCTCATTTAACTGGCTTATATGAGCATGATCCAAACTAATTTGAACATGAAATCCTATTTGCTCCTAATTGCTGTTATTAGCATCTTTGGGAAGTGTATACACTTGGAAAATGTTTTGGGTTTCTGTTTTTGGCAAAAATCATGAAAGGTGAAAGGGAATTTATTACAGATAAGCTAGGAATTTGGGGATGGAGTATTTTCCATCTCCCGAATATCAGGCACTACAAGATAGCACCTGGAAGCCATTAAAAATACTAAGATACCTGATAAATGTAAATACATGGATAAATATAAAAACAGTATTGTAATTTTTGTTTGCAACTCGTTTTTAAACAAAGTTTAAAGGAAAAATGCATGAAATATAAATCTGTGCTAATGGCTACATGATATATAAAGGTGTAATTTGTGTTATCAGTAATAAAGATACCACCTGTAAAAGGATAGAGTTTTTTGTCTGCAATTGAAGTTGGTATCAATTTAAAATAGGTTGTTATAACTTTAGGATATTATATGTAATCCCCATGGTATCTACAAAGACAATACCTATAAAATACATGAAATGAAAAGGGAATCAAAACATCACTACAAAAAAATTACCAGAGGGGTGCCTGGGTGGCTCAGTCGGTTAAGCGTCCGACTTCGGCTCAGGTCATGATCTCGCGGTCCGTGAGGGCTGTGAGTTCAAGCCCCGTGTCGGGCTCTGTGCTGACAGCTCAGAGCCTGGAGCCTGTTTCGGATTCTGTGTCTCCCTCTTTCTCTGACCCTCCCCTGTTCATGCTCTCTTTCTCTGTCTCAAAAATAAATAAATGTTAAAAAAAATTAAAAAAAAATTACCAGAGCAGAAACACATTAGCAGAAACTGAAAAAACACAGTAGAAAAACATAAACTATAATGGACAAATTGCAAGAGTCTCAGTGTGAACATACCTGAGAATTAAAGATTCCAAGGGGTCCCAGTCATAGGGTAGCCCCACACTTTTATGAGTTTTAACACCAGGAGGCCAACCAAGTTCTTATAGTGAAGATTGGCAAAATCCCCATTGTGCTTTTGGCAGGAGGAAGGGAAAGTCACTATTCTGAAATACACCTAGAGCATTCATAACAAGGCATGCCCCCAATAACCTCGTGGGGTTTTATTAGCATCTAACCATGTTGAAGAGAAATGACCAACTCCAGCCCACTCTAACCATCCTGTCCCACCTACATTGGGGAAGAGGGTCTGAAAACTGGTGATGTTCACAGTCCAGTGGCATAGTTTCACCAAAGACCAAAATTACAAATTTATGTGGAGAGGCAAAATATCCAGAATAGCCAACACAGTATTGAAGGAGAAGAATAGAAGTGTAGGATTGACAATACCGAACTTCAAGACTTACAATAAAACTACAGAAACAAAAATAGTGTATTTATGAAAGAATAGACAAACAGATCAATGGAATGGATTAGAGAGCCCAGAAATAGACCCATTCAAATATACTAATCTTTGATCAAGCAGCAAAGGCAATACAATGGGGAATAGTTTTTTCAACAAATGATACTGTAACAGCTGGACATCTGCAGTCAAAAAAAAAAAAAAAAAATCTAGACCCACCTTACAGCCTTCACAAAAAATTAATTCAAAATGGATCATAGTCCTAATTGTAAAATGCAAAACTATAAAACTCCTAGAAGATAACACAAGAGAAAATACAGATGACTTTAGGTTTGGTGATGACTTTTTAATACAACACCAAAAGCATGATCCATGAAAGAAAGGATTGGTAAGCTGTACTTCATTAAAATTTTTAAAACTTCCACTCTGCAAAAGACACTTAAGAGAATGAGAAGACAAGCCATACACTAGAAGAAAATATTTGTGAAAGACCTATCTGATAATGGATTAGTATCCAAAATATACAAACAATTCTTAAAATTCAACAATAAGAAAACCCAATTTTTAAAAATGGGCAAAATTCCAGACATCACCAAAGAAAATGTACAGATGAAAAACATACAAAAAGATGCTCAATATCGTCTCCAAAGAGTTGTAAATTAGAACAATGAGATACCACTACACACTCGTGAGAATGGCTAAAATCCAAAACACTGGTAACACCAAATGCTGGCTAGGATGTAGGATAACAAGAAGTCTCATTCATTGCTAATGGGAATGCAGAATGTTTACAGCCACTTTGGAAGACAGTTTGGCACTTTCTTGTAAACTAAACATACTTTTAGCACACAATCCAGAAATCATGCCCCTTGGTGCTTACAAGTTAATTGAAACTTGCATTCACATAAATATTTGCACCTGAGGGGCGCCTGGGTGGCCCAGTCGGTTAAGCGTCTGACTTCGGCTCAGGTCATGATCTCACGGTTCTTGGGTTCAAGCCCCACGTTGGGCTCTGTGCTGACAGCTCAGAGCCTGGAACCTGTTTCAGATTCTGTGTCTCCCTCTCTTTCTCTGCCCCTCCCCCACTCGCGCTCTGTCTCAAAAATAAACATTAAAAAAAAAATTTAAAAACTTGCACCTGAGATAACATTTGCAAGATGGTGGAATAGGACACCCTAGATCCTCCTTCCCTTATGGAGAACCAAATCAAATCAACAAAATAACTGTGAGAAATCCAGAAGCCAGTCAAGAGGTTCTTTCACTCCAGGCAATCACAAAACCAATGGAATAGAAGCCTGGTAGGAAGTTTGGGATACTCTGCATTCTCTCTCAACAGAGAGAGGTACATTTGATTGGAAAACCCTAACTCCCATCTCTCTGGGGATAGAAAGGAGAAGAATGTTTCTCTAAGCGACTTTGGAGGGGGGAGGGGCTACCCAAGGGACTGTCTTGCTTGTGTCCAAGTACTGACAGGGATGTAGCAACAGGTTGAGGGTATTTCTGAGAATAAAGACATCAATGTGTGCCAGTCTACAGTACCACTAATAAATAGAAGGAGGAGCACCAGACCATGATTTACTAACCGCCCCAGATAGGCTGCAGTATCGTGGACAGTCACAAGGGCAAGTTCCTAGTAGAAACCAGTAAATCTATTCAAATAGATTGTACACACCAGCCCTGGAAGGATACATGCTCAGAAAAGGCTTGAGAGGTCTCCAGAATCTTTAGCCAGGCCATGTGGAAAATGTCTTGCCTGTAGGAAAGGAGACCAGAAAATCTGAGACAGTTGACTGATTCTTCAGATGCTGAATCCCGACAACAAAAATAACAAAACATACCATGATAGATTTAAAGGAACCAATTAAGTCTTTAAAAAGCCCAATCTAAATAGAGATACGAACTGCCAAAGAATTCAAAATTACCATCATAAGGATGCTCGATGAATTAAAAGAGCTCAGGTATCCATTGATCGATGAATAGATAAGGAAAATGTGGCATACACATACAATAGAATATTATGCAACCTTAAGAAAGAGGGAAATCCTGACAGATGCTACAACATAGATGACCCTGAAGGACATTATGCTAAGTGAAATAAGCCATTTGCAAAATAAAAAATATTATATTTCACCCCATCAACTATCCAAGCTATTCAAAATTATAGAAATAGAAAATATATATACCTAGTCAAATATATATGTACATATATTTTTGATAGTGATATCTCAGTTTATTTCTTGGTTCAAGGTTTCAGGCCCAGCAGTTATATTGTTGGAGGATATGAACTGATAATTTAGTGAAGTATATGTAGTGATTTGGATTTGTATGTAACCAAGTAGTTATGGTTGGAAATGCAGGGCAGAAGGTCAGGATGGAAAGCTTAAAGTGGGATAGCAGAGAAGGCACTGGGGAGTGAATTGTTCTCTCCCATGGGGATCAGGGAGTTGACTACTATGAGGTGAGTGCCTCCTGGGGAAAGCAATAATTTCCATTAATTTTTAGAATGACACAAGTAGTGACCTCTACCAGATTTCCCTTTACAAATGGGACTCTAGGGGTATAAGTTTCAGCAGGGAGCAAAGAGTATATTAGGATAATGAGTTAAGCATAGAGTGAGCTCAGGACAGATAATTGGATTCCTAATATCAAGGAAGAAAAGCAATAAATGTCCTTAGGACATTGCCTTAGGAAAGGCAGTCCACAGGTGTCACTGGAATGAAGGTTTTGATGTCCTGGGCAAAGCTGTTTGCAGTGCAGGGGTAAAATCATCTTGGTCTTGGATTGGGGTGATGTCATTTAAGGTAATGTCATCTTTATGAGAAAGCTCCTGGACCAAAGTGTTGTCACCTGGGATGTGGGACTGAGGTGACCTTTCTAAGTGGGTACCCACTTGAATTGATATGAGTCTTAGCATTTGTTTTATTGAAAGTGTGGCTTTTTTGGAGGGGTTGGGCCTCTGAACTATAAACCAGTGAAAGCACCCAGACCAATAGTAATAAGACAACAGAATGTTGTGCAGCTGCACTTGACAGGTTTTTGTTTTATGGTGAGAATTTAGCTCAAATGGGTCCCACATCAGATTAGCAGCTACTTGGCCCATGAAACAATCTATGGTTAATTGATCTCCGGAGGGTTTGTGCCCTCAATCTGGCCTCCAGCACTTATTTTATATATATATATATATATATATATATATATATATATATATATATATACACACACACACATATACATTATATATGTATGTGTGTGTGTATATATATGTATATATGTATATGTACATATATGTATATGTATATATGTATATACATATATTTATATATATATATATACACACATATACATTATATATTATATATGTATGTGTGTATGTGTATATATATATATATAATTTATTGTCAAATTGGTTTCCATACAACACCCAGTGCTCATCCCAACCCTCAGTTTGTTCTCAGTATTTAAGAGTCTCTTATGGTTTGCCTCCTTCCCTCTGTGTAACTTTTTTTCCCCCGTTCCTCTCCCCCATGGTCTTCTGTTAAGTTTCTCAGGACCCACATATGAGTGAAAGCATATGGTATCTGTCTTTCTCTGCCTGACTTATTTCAGTTCCATCCATGTTGCTACAAATGGCCAGATTTCATTCCTTCTCATTGCCAAATAGTATTCCAATGTATATATAAACCACATCTTCTTTATCCATTCATCAGTTGATGGACATTTAGGCTCTTTCCATAATTTGGCTATTGTTGAAAGTGCTGCTATAAACATTGGGGTACAAGTGCCCCTATGCATTAGCACTCCTGTATCCCTTGGATAAATTCCTAGTAGTGCTATTGCTGGATCATAGAGTAGATGTATTTAATTTTTTGAGGAACCTCCAGAGGAACTGTTTTCCAGAGGAAGTGTTTTCCAGAACGGCTGCACCAGTTTGCATTCCCACCAACAGTGCAAGAGGGTTCCTGTTTCTTCACATCCTCTCCAGCATCTATAGTCTCCTGATTTGTTCATTTTAGCCACTCTGACCAGCATGAGGTGGTATCTCAGTGTGGTTTTGATTTGTATTTCCCTGATGAGGAGTGACGTTGAGCATCTTTTCATGTGCCTGTTGGACACCTGGATGCCTTCTTTAGAAAAGTGTCTATTCATGTCTTCTGCCCATTTCTTCACTGGATTATTTGTTTTTTGGGTGTGGAGTTTGGTGAGTTCTTTATAGATTTTGGATACTAGCCCTTTATCTGATATGTCATTTGCAAATATCTTTTCCTATTCTGTCAGTTGCCTTTTAGTTTTGATTGTTTTCTTTGCACTGCAGAAGCTTTTTATCTTGATGAGGTCCCAATAGTTCATTTTTGCTTTTAATTCCCTTGCCTTTGGAGATGTGTCGAGTAAGAAATTGCTACAGCTGAGGTCAGAGAGGTTTTTTCCTGCTTTCTCCTCTAGGGTTTTGATGGTTTCCTGTTTCACATTCAGGTCCTTCATCCATTTTGAGTTTATTTTTGTGAATGGTGTGAGAAAGTGGTCTAGTTTCATTCTTCTGCATGTTACTGCCCAGTTCTCCCAGCACCATTTGTTAAAGAGACTGTCTTTTTTCCACTGGATATTCTTTCCTGCTTTGTCAAAGATTAGTTGGCCACACATTTTTGGGTCCAATTCTGGAGTTTCTATTCTATTCCATTGGTCTATGTGTCTGTTTTTGTGCCAATACCATGCTGTCTTGATGATGACAGCTTTGTAGTAGAAGCTAAAGTCTGGGATTGTGATGCCTCCCACTTTGGTTTTCTTCTTCAATATTACTTTAGCTATTTGGGGTCTTTTGTGGTTCCATACAAATTTTAGGATTGCTTGTTCTAGGTTCGAGAAGAATACTGGTGCAATTTTGATTGGGATTGCATTGAATGTGTAGATTGCTTTGGGCAATATTGACATTTTAACAATATTTATTCTTCCAATCCATGAGCATGGAATGTTTTTCCACTTCTTTGTATCTTCTTCAATTTCCTTCATAAGCTTTCTACAGTTTTAAGCATACAGATCTTTTACATCTTTGGTTAGGTTTATTCCTAGGTATTTTATGATTGTGAATGGGATCAGTTTCTTTATTCGTCTTTCTGTTGCTTCATTATTGGTTATAAAAATGCAACTGATTTCTGTACATTAATTTTGTATCCTGTGACTTTGCTGAATTCATGTATCAATTCTAGCAGACTTTTAGTGAAGTCTGTCGGGTTTTCCATGTAGAGTATCATGTCATCTGCAAAAAGTGAAAGCTTGACTTCATCTTTGCCAATTTTGATGCCTTTGATTACCTTTTGTTGTCTGGTTGTTGATGCTAGAACTTTCAACACTATGTTAAACAACAGCAGTGAGAGTGGACATCCCTGTCGTGTTCCTGATCTCAGGGGTAAAGCTCTCAGTTTTCCCCATTGAGGATGATGTTAGCTGTGGGCTTTTCATAAATGGCTTTTATGATGTTTAAGTATGTTCCTTCTATCCCGACTTTCTCAAGGGTTTTTATTAAGAAAGGATGTTGTATTTTGTCAAATGCTTTTTCTGCATCTATTGACAGAATCATATGGTTCTTATCTTTTCTTTTATTAATGTGATGTATCACATTGATTTGCGAATATTGAACCAGCCCTGCAGCCCAGGAATGAATCCCACTTGATCATGGTGAATAATTCTTTTTATCTGCTGTTGAATTTGATTTGCTAGTATCTTGTGGAGAATTTTTGCATCCATGTTCACCAGGGATATTGGCCTATAGTTCTCTTTTTTTGCTGGTCTCTGTCTGGTTTGGGAATCAAAGTAATGCTGGCTTCATAGAATGAGTCTGGAAGTTTTCCTTCCCTTTCTATTTTTTGGAACAGCTTGAGACGGATAGGTATTATCTCTGCTTTAAATGTCTGGTAGAATTCCCCAGGGAAGCCATCTGGTCCTGGACCCTTATTTGTTCGGAGATTTTTGATAACTGATTCAATTTCTTCACTAGTTATGGGTCTGTTCAAATTTTCTGTTTCTTCCCATGTGAGTTTTGGTAATGTGTGGATATTTAGGAATTTGTCCATTTCTTCCAGGTTGTCCAATTTGTTGGCATATAATTTTTCATAGTATTCCCTGATAATTGCTTGTATTTCTGAGGGATTGGCTGTAATAATTCCATTTTCATTTGTGATTTTATCTATTTGGGTCCTTTCTCTTTTCTTTTTGAGAAGCCTGGCTAGAGATTTATCAATTTTGTTTATTTTCAAAAAACCAACTCTTGGTTTCATTGATCTGCTCTACTGTTTTTTTAGCTTCTATATTATTTATTTCTGCTCTGGTCTTTATTATTTCTCTTCTTCTGCTGGGTTTGGGGTGTCTTTGTTGTTCTGCTTCTAGTTCCTTTAGGTGTGCTGTTAGATTTTGTATTTGGGATTTTTCTTGTTTCTTGAGATTGGCCTCCAGTACTTATGACAAGATAAAAAAAATTATAAAGATAAGGAGAGACGAAGTGCCTGGGTGAATCAGTTGGTTAAGTGTCTGACTCTTGATTTCAGCTCAGGTCATGATCTTGTGGTTCGTGTTCGAGCCCCATGTCAGTGCAGAGACAGTGCAGAGCCTCCTTGGGATTCTCTCAGTCCCTCTCTCTCTGCCCCTCCCTCCCACTCTCTCTCTCTCTCTCTCAAAATAAATTAATAAACTAAAAAAAAAAACTATTCAAAAAAGATGAGATATTAAAGGACTTCATATATAATGAGTCTTTATATACATGGAGATGAGACACATTTCCCTTTTAAATATAAGAAACAGTGATGAGAAAGTTTTTTAGAGTTGGTATAAGGTATGAATTGGCCAAGGAGCATTGAATTAAGAGATTAAGGCCCAGGGCAAGAGAGGCTCATTTAGGGGTCTATTTGTCAGACTGGTATCGAAAAGGAGTTGAGGACACCATTATGTTTCAGTTAACCTGGCTATCTGGGACCTATTAAGGACATGAAAGTTCTATTGAATGCCTCTTTCAAGAGCGCAGTGTGTGTATTCTGAGAAGTGAATTATGTGCCTTGGTTACTATCAGTAATGTCTATAACTCTGAAAGAAATAAGGTGTGTCCTGGCAAGGCCTTGTATTGTGGTCTTAGTATATGTAGAGCCGTGTGTAATATTGATTTGTATCTGGGGTTTCTGTGCAGCAACAGACTTTTTTACCCTGAAGGGAACAATTTTTAATCAATGGGCCAACAGTCTGTAATGAATATGAAGACGGAACCATTTGTTGGCTGGGACATCCAGTGCTAAGGTGACTGCCTAAAGTTTGCCCAAGTGTATTGTCCCTTGTGTCCTATCATTTATGAGGGAAATCCTGGCTAAGGGAAGGGAAACAGAAATATTACACTGAGCTCCATCACATAAGATGGTTGGCAGTGCTCTTTGTATGTAGCCTACAAACACTCTTCACTGTACATTCAGTTGATACCAAGGGGCTCCCAGATAGCAAAGGGGGAGGGTGAAGGGAGACCTCCTCCAGTACTATGGCATCTGGCAAGGGACTAAGGACAGGGGAGACCAGCTCTTGCAGATTTGGCTCCACCCTGTCTTAAGGAGATCTCAGTAGCTTTGCCAAGCCTGTCAGGCACTGTTTCCATGACCCAGAGCATAATGAGAAGCTGGGTAAAGAGGGTCACAGCCTCAGGGTCTGTGAGAACCTCTCTTTCTAGGAGATCCTAATATGTGGCCAGCCATCAGTTGTCTTAATGGTGTGTACATGAATCCAAGATAACCAGTCTCTTTCATCAGTTCTTGGATAACTTATGGCCATCAAGTGGTCCACAGACTCTAGGAGGCATGACAGGCTACTAAAGCCTCTATGGTGAAGGAATTTCTGAGGACACTAATGAGAGTAACTGTTGATTTCAACTTGGACAGATTTTAACCCTTTTGTTGGGGAGGGTTCCATTAAGGAGGGCTGATTTATCCATGGAAACATCAATTAGATAAAGTAAAATTTAGAAATGAGGACTATGTTGCCACAAGAACCCAAAAAAGACTAAAACATGTTGGACTTGTATGTCTGTAATGAGTGTGTGAAATGAATCTCCTTGCAGGAGTATGTGATTAATGTAGTGCCATACTCGTGCTCCTAGAGAAAGGCAGATACAGCTAAGATTTTGTCTGCAATTTGTAACAACAAAGTTATTGAGGAACTCCATGGGTAGCCTGGAAAAATTTATTATGTCCCTTTGGAAGCAAGGACAAACTACAGCTGAGAGGTTGTTGAAATAGGCATTAAACAGAACATATTAGCCAAATCTATAAGAGCAAAATATTTACCAGTTGTTGAAAATTGAATAGAATTAGTAATTTTAATAATATTGGGTATTGGGTATGGGGCCTCTAATAGATGGGACCATAGCATTAAGGTTGTAGTAATTCACCATGTGGCACCATGCACTCATTTATGCACTTATATTTGTTTGTTTGTTTGTTTATCTTCCAAGCTTAAGGCAGGCAAAATTAGGCTATCAAATGTAGAAGTGTTAGGGATAATCACCCTCTATACATTAGACTTATATAATAAATTTTAATCCTCAAAGCCCTTGTTTTAATTTATATTGGATCATATTAATATTTTAACTGGAATCTATATTCCATATTATCAGGCCAATTTCTCCACCCCCCAACTCCACTGTCTTGCTTTTAATTAGTTTCAAACTAAGTTTTTAGTTTAAAATTTTTTTAAGTTCAATTTATTTATTTATTTATTTATTTATTTAGAAAGTGCGCACACAGGAGAGGGAAGTACAGAGAGAGAGGGGGAAAGAATCCCAAGCTGAAAGAGTGAAGCCCCATGTAGGGCTCAAACTCCTGAACTCCGAGATCATCCTGAGCTGAAATCAAGAGTCAGACTCAACTGACTGGACCATCCAGGTGCCCTTCATAAGCTTTTAAAGTGGAATCAACCAGAAGGTGAGAGTGTAAGGGAAATGATTTTCCAACACCTCTCATGTACCCTAAAATTTCTTTTTGGGAATGCAACAGGTTCTTTGCTGTTTACAAGGGGTGTGGGAAAAATATCTTTTCTCATGTTTCTCCTTTAGTCTCACACTACTACCACACTCACAACACTTCTGACACTCAAGGAATTCTGTGACAGCAGCTGGAGGCCTACAATTTAACTCAATTCTGACCCTATCTACCTGGAGATAGCACCAGAACTCATAAGTTAAGGCTTATTCCCACACGACTGCCCTGTTACCATTCCCACCCCCACAGATATTTCAGATGCCAATCACAAGTCTAGGTTGTTATGTGTGCTCCTGACACATCAGCTATAATGTGGAGGTCCCAAGACCCCCTCCTAAGGTTTGATTAACTTGCTAGAGCAGCTTACAGAACCCAGGAAAACAGTTTACTTGCTGTTTACCAGCTTATTATAAAAAGATATGATAAAGTATATAGATGAACATCCAGATAGAAAGATACATAGGGCTAGGTCTGGGACGGTTCTGAGTGCAGGAACTTCTGTTACGTGGAGTTGGGGTGTGCCACCCTCCTGGTAAATGGCTGTGCTCATCAACTTGGAAATTCCCCAGACCCCATTCTATTGGGATTTTTATGGATGCTTCCTCACATAGACACGATCAATTAACAACTCCATTTCTAGCACCTCTATTCTCTCTAGAAAGCTGGACTTCAGAGAGGCCCATATGGCAAGGAACTAAGGGTAGCCTCTGGCCCACAGCCAGCAAGGAACTGAGGCCCTTAGTCTAATAGCTCACAAAGAACTGAATTCTGCCAACAACCATGTGATCTTGCAAGCAGGTCCTTCCCTAGTTGAGGATCAGATGAGACCACTGTTCTGGGAAATACTGAACTATAGCCTTGTAAGACCCTGAATCAGAGGACCTAGCTAAGCTATACCTGGACTTCTGACTCAGAGAAACTGCAAGATGATGTGTGTTGCTTTAAGCTACTAAGTTTGTGCTTATTTTTAGGTAGTACTAGATAACTAACACACCTAGGTTACCAAAGCTAAAGACCAGTGTTTATAAATGTCATAATTCAGTTTCTCATTACTATTTGTTCTGTAAGGATGATGCTTTGTTTCAGGGCTAATGATTAGGTGTGTTGTCCATATCCAAAGTCCACTCTTGTCTGCCCATTAGAATTACTAGGGATGCTTGAATCCTTGGAGCTAATTAAACAGAATCTCTGGGGCCAAGGCCTGCTGAGATGTATTTTTAAAAAATTCTGCAAAATTATCTTGCCCAAGATATTTATTAACTACAAGGGAAGTTAGTACCTTCCTAATGTAGAAATCTAACAGTAAACATCTTAACCATGTGATCAATGGTGACTGTTAGATTTCATCAACATCATGTATCCTCTGATATTATGCTCTGAGGATACATCACTTTTGTAGTATTGATGCATAACCTCAGTGAAATCAGAGAAAATACTGAATCAAACACAAATTGAGGAATATTCTACAAAATAACTGGTGAGTATTCCTTAAAAAAAAAAAAAAAAAAAGCGTCTAAGTCATGAAAGACCAAACACTGAGGAACTGTCACAAATTGGAGGAGACTGAAGATAAATAACAAGTAAATGCACTGTGGGGTCTTGACTTGAACTTGGACTAGATAGACATCAGTGGGAAGGACTATACTTACTAGTTTGTATCATGTTAATTTCCTGGTTTTGATAATTGTACTAAGGTTATATAAGATGTTACCATTAGGAGACACTGGATGAAGACTACATAAGAACTGTTTTGCAACTTTTTTTTATAAATCAAAATTTATTTCAAAATAAAAACAAAAAACCTCTCTCTGCTTGGGAGTTTCTCAAAATATTTCCTTTTGCTTTACAGAAGCACAAGTAACAATCTAGACATTTACTTTTACTTTGGTGATATCTGAAGGACAGTGCTGGAGGAAAGGCAGTAAACCAGACCAAGGTGCCATCTTGTCAGAAAACAGAAACACTTGCAATGCTTTATGCACTTTGAAACATTTTCCCCCTTTATTTTGTTTTTCAAATTACAAAAGGTATATATGTTAAAACAAGTAAAACAATACAAAGACATATAAATTAAACAACTGCCATTTTTCCCTTCCCTACCAAGATAACCAATGTTAACACCCTGCTGTATATCCATCCATACTTTGTTCATATAAACATACATGCATATATACACATACAGGATTTTTAATTAAAAAAAATAGATTTGTATACATTATTCTGCAATTTGCCCTTTTCACTTAACAATATAGCACAAACATATCAACAAATTAGCAGAATTCTAGCTCCCCACTCAAATAACTTTAAACACACATTTGAGATATCATACTTGGTTCATTTATGTATTTTTTTTTCTTTTTGGCTTTCATTTTCCCTCTCTGACTCCTCAAACCAACCTATATCACCCACCTCCCCCCAACCCAATGTATACTCTTCAATACTTTTCTCCATGCATAGAAAATCATACACAAACATATATGGATACATATTTATCACTCATAAACACCTAGAGGCATTTTGTCACTGATTTACAAAAACAGGATCATATTTTACACACTTAAAATATGCTTTTTTCACTCCCTTGCTTTTTTCACTCAAGAAAACATTATGGAATTCAAGTCCACTAGCATGGTTTAATTTGTTCACCTTAGTGGCTATATAAACATGTTATGGAATGGATATAATTCCTTCCCTTTTCCAATTTCCCTATTGATGGGCATTTATTTGGATTCTAGTGTCTTCTTGCCACTAGGAATAATTTTATAATAAATATCCATATTCATCTGTCTTTACGTATTGGGGTTTTACTTCTAAGAGATTCCTCAAAGTGGCATAAGTACTTTAAATTATAATAGATGTTACCACATTGATTTTTTGAAAGAGCTGTAATGATTATGTTTCTACCAGTGGTGTATAAGAACCTTTGTTGGGACAGCAAAAAAGCAGTCCTGCTATTTTTTGTCAGTTTGATTGCACAGTTATCTCATTAGGACTTTAAATCTTTTTTAATGTTTATTTATTTTTGAAAGAGAGAGAGTGCTAGTGGGGAAGGGGCAGAGAGAGAGGGAGACCCAGAATCCAAAGCAGTCTCCAGGTTCCGAGCTGTCAACAGAGAGCCCAACGCAGGGCTCAAACTCATGAACCTCAAGATCATGACCTGAGCCGAAGCTGGATGCTCAACCCCACTCATTATGACACCCCATCTCATTATGAGTTTAATCTGTATTCCCCAACAACCACTGAAGCTAAACATTTTTTGATAGCCAGCCAGTTGGGTTTGCTGTTTTTACAACTGTCTATTCACAATACTTTCCCATGTTTTGCCACTGAGTTATCTTTTTCCTGTCAATTTGAAAAGCACCTCTTCTCTGATTGGCTTTGCAAATATTTCCCTCAAAAATATCGTGTACTGACTTTGTTGATGGCACCTTTTGCCATACAAAAGATTATACTTTTATGTAGTCAAGTATTTTTTAATAGCCTTCAAGTATCTTTTGTTGGTAAAGTTAATCTTCCCAACTCCTAGATTATACCTGTAGTCTCCTTTCATTTTTCCTTCAAGAATTTTATTATTAAACAATTTAAATCTTAAATCCACCTGGATTTTTTTTTCATATGCTTTGGGGTATTAGTCAAATTTCACTTTCTTCCTGAGTAAAAGCCAATTCTACCAGAATTCTTTTTAAATAAACTATTCCTTTCCCCTCTAGCCTGAAATTCCACCTCTTCCATATATGAGAAAGCTCATATACACTTAGGTCTATTTCAAGATTTTCTATTCTGATCCATTGATGTATTTATCCTTTGCCAATACTTTATTAATTTGATTAAAGTGACTTCATGTTATATTCTGACATCTGGTATGAAATTCTTTTTCATACTTTTCTTGTCTAGATTGTTAGGCATTTGTTCTTCCATATGGATTTTAAGATCATTTCACATAAGTTAAAAGAAAAAATCACTGACATTTAGTGTAATTCCAAAAGAAGTACATGTAAGTTATTAGATGTTTACAGAGAAAACTTAATTTCTATACTGTCTTTTTAGAAAATTACCTTTCAACCCAAAACAATTACTAGTCTCTTCATTTATTGATATATAATATCATCAAAAAGTTTCCCTCTTTTTAAATTGTTTATACCAATTATTTAATTTAATTTTTTTACTGCCTTCATTGGAAACTCCAACACAATGTTTAGTAAAAATAGACAGCAGTGAACACCCTTATCTCTAATACTATTAAATTCTTAATTTTCAAAAAATGGTTTCAGTATAAAATATGCTATAGGATTTTGGTAAAGTAACTCCTAAGTGGTTACTAAGTATTACAATTTAATTTACATTTTATTAGATTGGAAATGTTTGCAGATTCTATTAAATATCTTGTCAGCATTGATGGATGGCATCTTCTCTTTTAAACTGTTAATTTTATTGATTTATTTCCTATTACTGCATTGGCTCTGCATTCTTGGAATAATTCTTCCTTGGTCATTATGTCATTCTTTAGGTATATTGCTGAATTCTACTTGTAATTATTTTAATTATAATTTTTGTTTCTAAATTCATGAGTAAGACTGGCCTGGAGTTTTCTTTTTTCCAATTACCTTTATTTGGTTTTGGTGTTAAAACTTATTCTGACTTCATAAAATAAACTGGAGAACATAATCTATGGGCTGAAATACTTCAAATAACACTGGTATCAAGAAGAAACAATGAAATCATCTGGGCCCTGGAGCATTTTTCAATCCTAGATCTTTAACCACTTTTCCAAACTCTTCAATGGTAATTGTTCTATCAAGTTTCTACTTCTTGCAATTTTCCTAACTTCTATTTTGCAAGAAAAGCATTTAATTCCTCTTTTAAAAACAGGTTGATCTAGATTTGTATGAAGTATCTTTTATCACTCTTTTAATCATATCTTTATCTGTGATTATTTTTTTCCCAGATTTTTATTTAAATTCCAGTTAATTAACATACAGTGTAATATTAGTTTCAGGTGTAGAATTTAGTGATTCATCACTTACATACAACATCCGGTGCTCATGTGATTGTTTCCTTTCTCATTCTGGACCAGGCATTCTTACAGGAGGCATATCTTGAACAGTGTGGGCATTTGTTTTATTTGGAAGATGTGGCAGCTCAAGGAAGTAGATTTTTTTTTCAAGATTGGAATGATGAAACAATTTGGGTTTTCATGCCCAGGATATTCACAGGGAAATTGATAGGGAAGAAAAGTGGACATTGCTGAATTAATTTGCAAAAAGAAAAAAAAAAAAACAACAGAAAAATTCTATCTTTGGTCTCTGCAAGAAACATTTCTGAATTATAAGACTCATATAAACACTGTCTTTCCTAATTTGCTGCAAAGGCATGTTAAGCTAAGACTAATAAAATAGAAGTAGTGCACAATATGCCAGGGCCACACTACTATTTGTCAAATAATGGCTGTGCTATCAAGTTTATAGTATTTTGTTCATCCAATATTGTGAAACTATTCCTTAGCCTTGCCTTTTCAACATTAACAAATGTTCTTATTTTTTATATTGTTAAGACATTAAAAGACAATGGTGATATTTAGAGTGAAAAAGTTTGGTGAATGGCATTCTACATACTATGTGACAAATGTGCTTGATATTCACAAATCACATTAAATCCACATTTACGTTTCCAAAATATAAATAATGCTTATTATGTGGCTCACTGTGGAATATGCCATAATATACCAATTCTTTTCACATATATTTTGTATTGTTATTCCATTAACATATTTTTAAACTTTCATAAGCCAGAGTGACCATGTTTATGTTTTATAAAGTGTTTTCTACAATCTTTGTATAAAGTTTCCTATCACAATTAGAACATGACTCCCCTTATGGTAAAAACATTTTGTCCAAATTCATTAAATCAATGAGAGTTCTCCTGAAAATGAATGCTTCCACATACAATGAAATAGGATACCTTGCTTAAGGCTTCCCACAATTATTATGTTTTAATTCCTATAGGCATTCTTTCTGGCATGAATTTTCTGGTGTCTACTGAGGTTTGGCTTCTGATAGAAAGCTTTGCCACATTCACTGCATCCATAGGGTTTTTCTCCTGTATGAGTTCTCCAATGTTTATTGAGGCATGATTTTTGGCTGAAGGATTTTCCACATTCTCTACAACGATATGGTCTTTCTCCTGTGTGTATTTTTCGATGTACATTGAGGTATGACTTCTCACCAAATGACTTCCCACATTCACTGCACACAAAGGGTCTTTCTCCAGTATGTGTTCTTTGATGTTCTCTGCGGTGTGACTTCTGAGTGAAGGCTTTCCCACAAAAAAAACATTCAAAGGGTCTTACCCCAGTGTGAATTCGCTGGTGTTTAATAAGGGTTGACTTATGTGAAAAGGCTTTCCCACAGTCAGTGCATCCATATGGCTTCTCCCCAGTGTGACTTCTCTGATGCCTAATGAATTCAGACTTGTAGCAGAAGGCTTTCCCACACTCACTACAGACATGGGGTTTCTCTGTAGGTGGAACCCTCTTACGTTTGTACACAAGAGAATTGGTTACTGTTGGTTTATACATAAGTGCTGGGTTGTGGCTAAAAGCTCTCTCACAGTGACTGCATTCCCAGAGTTTTTCTCCATTAGGTTTTCTATCATGGTTTGTATGCTGTAACAATTTCCCACATCCACAGCACTCATCTTTTTTTGAATAGTTTCTCTTAAAACCAATCAAGTCTAAATTATGGTTCACACTTTTTCCATAGGGGTCCCAGTTATTGGGGTCTTGAACTGAAGGAAAAAGATTAATGCTCAGAGGTGATATTTTCCCAAACTTATTGTTTTCATGGCTTCTTTCCTTGGGCAATGTTTTTTTGCTGATGAATGCCCCTTGTTTCAAAATCATGTCTTGCTGTCTTTTCCTCTGGACATTAACTTGACAAATGTTTTCTGGAGAAAATACAGCAAACCTTTCTTTATTCTATTATTATGATCTGGAATAAAATTACTTGAAAAATACCCTAAACATTTAAGCAACACACAGCATATAAACAGACACAGCCTGAACCATAACTAAATGCGGAGAAGGGTGCTGTATGAGAAGACTCACAACAGGCACAAATGAAATGGAACATGTCACAGAGTATACAAAGTTATAATTTTGAAGAAGATGGAATATTATAGACCAGTGGTTGGCAAACATGTTCTTAAAGGGTCAGAGAGTAAATATTTTAGGCTTTGTGGGCCATATGGTCTCAGTCAAAATTATTCAACTCTCCCACTGTATTTGGGGAACACAGTATGTAAATGTTAAGGCATGGCTGTGTTCCAATAAACTTTCTTCACAAAATCACGTGGCCAAACTATAGGCTGTAGTCTGTCAATCTTGTTACTGAGGAAAGGGGTTTAAGTGTCATATAGCACCTTGCTATTCAATGTGTGGCTCTTAAAAGAGGGAAAAGAAAGGCAGCTGATAGCCAGGTTACAATGTTTCAGGAAGGCTGATGAGCACAGTTTAATGAAGCAAAATACACCCCAAAGGGTACCAGTGTGTTGGTGTGACAGTTATGAGTACTGGTTCTGAAATACGACCACATGAGTTCAAATCTCTGTTTGGTCCCTTACTATGCTATATGTTCTTAGATAAGTTTCCTAACTTTCCTGTGATCGTTTCATTTGTAAATGGAGTAATAAAGGTTGGATACCTCACAGGTCTTGTAAGGGTTGAACAAGATGATATATGTAAAAGGCTGAGAACAGATCTGGCATATAGTGAGCACACACTGAGTGTTGGCCAGTAATTCTAATGCTGTTACTGCTACTACTACAACCAAGGTGGATGAAAGGTGACTGGTGGTAATTTCAGAGACATTTTGGAGAGAAGCACGAAAATAACTTGAATGGTATTTTCATAATGTAATATTAATTCAATTATGTGATTACAAAACCAAGAGTGAGTGGCATAAAGAGATGTGGGAACAGACAACACTGACTCTTCTTACTAAGTTCATGACTCTTGTGGAGAAGTAGTTCAGAGGCATCCTTAAGAGTAGGTTACCAACACTTGGGGTACCATGGGTATTGTTGCAATATTTTACAGAGCTGCTAGGAAAGGGGCAGTTATTCTGAATGTTATAAGGAAGTGGTTAAGATGGGCCAAGCTCAGTCATCTCCTTTACCACCCAGGTGTCTTTAGTTACCTGAAATTCAATACTTCCTCTTCTGTGACTTAAGGAAACTAAAGGACTAAGGGATAACTTAAAGGATTAGGGAAAGGATGGGAAGTGAGAGTATGGGTATGGCAGGCAGGTCTGAGGCGTTTTACCTGGAAAGTGTGGGAAAAGGGAATAGGAAGGGACCAGCAGGAGCAGGGGAATGACAGAAGCTTATTTGTGAGAAAGCCTGAATGTGATGGAAAAGGTAACCTTAAGAGAAATGAAGGATTCTGGAGATAGGGGGATGGAGCAAGAGCACAGGGAGAGGTGAGATTTAAAGAAGGAAAGGAACACCTGGATAAGGGAGGTGGGGTGCATGGAGGTTGAAGGACATCAAGAAGGCTAAAGCTCTCAGAGAAATGTCTCCAGTGGCTTGCAAAGCTCTAAGGCTTTTGAAAGGTGGACTCAACAAAATCCCAAAGGTGCCAGCCTCCCATAGCACCTCTTGCTGGATTTATCATACTTACCCTGACAGTGGCAGCCCGAGCATGCTGCCTCACAGATCCACGGTGCTTCTTCCTGCTCCAGCTTGAGGATCACATATGGTTTAGTGCCTTCATAACCTGTTCCAGGGAAATGATCCAGGCCTTGGGCTGAGCTCCTTGGTCTTCAGGGCCACTCAGGCAGCATTAAAGGCTGCACAACAGACATTGGACTTGGGAGAAGACTGTACACACACCTTGTCCAGAACCCAAAAGGAATTAGTAACTCAGGACCACTGAAACTCAAGCCAAACTCACTGGGGCAGCACAGTATAAGGGTTAGGGATGCAGACTGTGCAGCCAGACTACTGGGGTTCAAATCCTAGCCTGGCTCTATTATGTACTTGGTGAATAACACTGGGCAAGTGACTTCACCTATTTGCCTCTGTTTCCAAATGTGTAAAATGGTGGTATAAATAGTACCTACCTCATGGGGCTCTTATGAGGATTAAATAAGTTAATATGTTAAAAGTGGCTGAAATAGTGTCTGGCACATAAAAAGTATTTGGTACTTCAGAGCTCTAGGTATCTCAGTTACTTTTAGCAACTGAAAAATGAAAGGTGGTCAATCAAGCACAATCTAAATTGTGTGGAGGAGTTCTTCTTACCCACTGAAACAAGGTTGCTATAGGTCTCCAGCATCACATCCCGGTACAGTGCCCTCTGGGCAGGATTCAGCCTGTACCACTCCTCTTGAGTGAAGCCCACTACCACGTCTTTGAATGACACAGGTCTCTGCTGAGGATGAAATGACACTGAGTCATGTGGGAAAAATGTAGCCAGGGGTAGATGGTATGGAATTTTTATGTTCCTAGGTCAGAGCTTATCATGATCATTTATCTACCTAGAATACCTTTTACATTCCTGGCTTTAGGCTATCTATGGTAGGAAAAATAACAATCTCACTGGAACCTACTGCCACATACACTTTGAGTCAACAGATACTGACTGAAGACCTGCTGTGTATAACCCAGTGCTGGTTGCTGGAAACACAATCATGGATGGTTCCTGACCTCAAGGAGCTGACAGCCCAGCAAAGAGCAATATGTAAAGCCATCAGGGTGAAAGTATAAGAGCTATGGTGGCAAGACATCTAGGTTATAGCATGTAGAAAAGTGTGACTGTTTCAAAGGCTAGTAAGGCTTCAGAGCTACGGGATATGTGGAGCTGAGTCTCCTCTACAGAAAGATGAAGAAACTACAGTCCTTGCAGAGGGAGCAGCATGAACACCGGCATGGGAGCAGCACAGTGATTTTAAGGGCTACAAGGCACTCAGTAGCAGGAAGAGAATACAGGGGCCTGTGGGTGATGAGATGATGGACTTTAAATCAATGGAAATATCAAGGAATAGGTGTGTATAGAAAGCACATTCTAGAAGGCATGTGGTGAGTTTCCTGCGTTCCACATCAAGTGGTACACCAGTAACTCTAAGCAGACTGAAAAGTTAAGGGTATATATTGAATTCCTAAAGTAACCACTAAAATTATAGTGCAAACAGGTATACTGAAGTAAACGAATTTCAAAAATATTTAATACACACACACACACACACACACACACACACAAGAGAAAAGAAATAAAGGAACAAAAGGCGATAGGACAAACAGAAAACTAAATACTAAAAGGATAGATACAAATCCAACCACACCAATAATTATATTAAATGATATTAAATTATAATATAAATTAATATAAGATTGAACACTCCAAAAGGCAGAGATTGGTAGGCTGGATAAAAAACCTGCCTAAAGAAGTATAGAACTCACATAATTTGAAAGTGAATGGCTAGAAAGAGAAATGTGATGGGGGATCTGGAGAGAAGTGAAAAGAAAGACCGTAATAATGCAGGTGGAAGATGATGTTCACAAGTAGCACAGTAAGACACAGTGAGACAGAGAAAAGAAAGAGTAAAGAAGAGCAGAACCTGAACCTTAACTGGTTGTGGGGAGTGAGTGAAAAGGGGTAAGGGTAACACCCAGGTGTCTCAAAGCCAACTGGGTGATGGTGGTGGTAAATCAGAAGTGAGAAAAACAGAAGTGAGAAGCAAAGAGGATGTGTTGTTAGTCATGTCTGGGGACACATGGGTGGAGACACTTAGCAGGCAGTGGGATGGACGCAGGAGTCTTGTAGCAGAAGCAAGATCAGGAAGGGAGCTAAAAGCTCTGTGAGCCATCAGCAGAGAAATGGTAGCTAAGATTGTTAGTGTGGGATCTCTCTGCAGGGAGACAGGATGAGCAAAGTGCCTAGGCCAGAGCCCCAAGGGACACTAAAGAGTTCAGCTGGAGACCCAAAGAAGGACCCATGGGTATTAACCTAAAGAGGGCACCTGTGATATTAAGATATATTAAGAAATATATATTTGGTCTTCCTTCATGGTTCCTAGAACAAAGCTTCTTAAACCCTTGTAACTTCCTGAGTAATAGGGATAATAGGAGTATCTTTTGTTATTCATAACAAGCCCCAGTCAAGGATACACGAGTTTTTGCTAATGACACAGATGGGGGCTGGTTGCCACAGGAACTAGCCATGTGATTAGAGGGTTGGAACTTTCAGTCTCCTTTTCCACCCCCTCTAGATGGGGGTGGGTGTGGGTGGGCAGTACTGGAGATTGAGCTGATCCCCAACCCATGATTTAATCAGTGATGCCTACAAAATGGAAATCCCATGAAAACCCTGGAGGGCTTCCAGGTTGGTGAACACATCTGGGAGGATGCACACCCCAAACTCCACAGACAGAAGCTCATATGCTCAGGACCATTCTGTACCTTCTCATCTGGCTTTCCATTTGTAACCTTTATAATAAACCTATAATAGTAAATAAAGTGTTTCCCAGAGTTCTGTGAGTCACTATAGCAAATTATCAAAACTAAGCAAGGGGTCACAGGAACCCCTGATTTACAGCTAGTTGGTCAGAAGTTCAGGTGACAACCTGGGATGCAATTAGCATGTGGGGGGGGGGCAGTCTTGTGAGACTGAGACCCTAACTTGTAGGGTCTGTGCTAACTCTGAGTTGAATTAAATTGTAGGACACCTAGTTGGCATCCACAGAGAATTGGAGAACTGTTTGGTGTAAGGAAAAGTAATCCTCTATTCCTGTGAGTAGAGGAAACTAACTATGATACATCTTCAACTGACTGTAAAGAATGAACCTGGCCCAAAGAGAGGTCTGATCTTTGCACTCAGCTCCTGGGAGTTAATCTCTAAGCCCCTGGAATGTTCTGTGTGATAAGACTGCCTTTGTTTACCTGGGGGCTTTCGGTCACATGAGATGGTCTAACAATGTGATTTCTGGTGGGGGCTTTGGGTCACAGGCATCAGCTCAACCTCAGGAGGTGGCTGTACATCTCTTTGAAAAATGTGGGATCCTACAGTGGCACCTGAGCAGTGGCCCAAGCAGATGGGCTGGAAGGCAGGACCAAAACCAGGGTGAAGCCATGGATGCTGGTACATGAGACCCTAAGGCCCATACCAAGGCCATGTACATAGTGGGTAACAACCAGATATCCTCTCTGATGCCAGAATGACATACCATGGTAGAGGGAGAGTAGCAATCAGGCTTTTATCACAGAGCATGGAGCCTGGGTCAGTTGACAGCTCTGGGTTGATATTTCCCAAACAGAGCTAATTGGAATGGGAATGAGATGGGATGGGATGGAATAGAACAGAACAAAATAGATGTAATTTGGCACCCAAAAGGCCATGTCATTTTCACCAAACATAGGACGTAACATTAAGGTTGTAAAATTAGCATGGCTTAGTGATTGAGTGTGAGAGGGAGAAGGTGGGGAGAAGTCAAGGGTAAATCTCAGGGTCCTGGTTTGCCCACTGTGATGGTACCATTTCCCGAGGTGGAAAACGGGGGCACAAAAAGGTTCAGAGACTTGTGCAAGGTCATACAGATAGTAAGAACTGGGATTAAAATTCAGCAGTCTGGTTCCAAAGTGTGTGCTCTTATCCAGTATATGGTGCTGCCTTCCACACAGAAGGGGGCAAAAGGTGCGATCTAATTTAGCAGAACAATAAAAAAGCATCTTCTGATTTCAACCTCAGTGAAGTCACCTGGGATCTTGGCCAGAAAAGTTTTAGTAAGGTGGGAAGAAAGGATGTTGGACTCAAGAAAGAATAAGAAACATGGGATGCCTGGGTGGCTCAATCAGTTGACTCTTGATTTTGGCTCAGGTCATGATCCCAGGGTCGTGGGAGTCAGGCTCCATGCTCAGTGTGGAGCCTGCTTAGGATTTTCTCTCTCCCTGCCCCTCTCCCCCACTCACACACACTTTCTCTCTCTAAAAAATAAAAATTAATTAAAAAAAAAAGAAAGAATAAGAAGCAGGATATGGAAACACCAAGAGAAGGAAATCACCACAGGAGGCGAAGGAGGCCAGGGGAGAAAGGCAAGGATTTTTTGGTTTGGAAGTGGTGATGGTTTCTAGGGTTGGAGGCACTGATGGTGGTTGTAGGGACAAGGGAAAAGATCTGGGAAAGGGGAAAGGATGAGTCTTCAGAAAGAGATATCCCTGCTGGAGGGAGGCCTCCAAAGAGGTGGAAATGCAGGAACTCCAGGGCTGAGGGGGTCTTGTCAGGACACAGGGCCCTTCACAGTCCAGAGATGGTGAGGAAGGTAGGGGGAGCTGGGAACACTTCACACTGAGACTTGCTAGGGAATAAGATGTTCAACTGTTTGCTGCCAAACTCGTAAAAACAGTTAAGGGAATGACAGTAATTTAAATACTGGAGAGCTCATCTGTTCCCCAGTCTAGATCAAAGCTACAGATACCCTGGATCAAAATCAGGACTTCCATAAACGTAGAGGAAGCTTCCTGCCTGTCCCCTCTGAAAAGAAATAATATTTGTATTTTCAATTACTCTAACTGAAATTTAGCATTTTATTCCATTACATATGTGGGCCACAAAGCACAGAGGAGTTAAAACTTCCTGCAACCCTGGGGCACCTGGATGGCTCAGTTGGTTGAGCTTCTGATTCTTGATTTTGGCTCAGGTCATTATCTAATGGTTCATGGGTTCAAGCCCCATGTCCAGGTTTGTGCTGACGATGCAGAGCCTCCTTGGGATTCTCTCTCTGCCCCTCCCCCACTCATGCATGAGCATGTGCTCTCTCTCTCAAAAAATACATTTTAAAAACTTAAAAAGAGGGGCGCCTGGGTGGCTCAGGTCATGATCTCACAGTCTGTGGGTTCGAGCCCCGCGTCAGGCTCTGTGCTGACAGCTCGGAGCCTGGAGCCTGTTTCCAATCCTGTGTCTCCCTCTCTCTCTGCCCCTACCCCAGTCTCACTTTGTCTCACTCTGTCTCTCAAAAATAAATAAATATTTAAAAAAAATTAAAAAAAAAACTTAAAAAGAAAAACACTTCCTGCAACCTCAACACAGATTGTGGTCCCAAGTACTAATATGTACCACCTCTAGCATATTTTAACTGGAAAAAAAGGGGGTAGACCGTATGTGTAAGTATCTTGCCATTGTATCTACATGTAGAGAGAAAAACTGTGGTTTTCCACCCAAATCCCCCTGAAGGACCAAGGTATTTCTCCCAGCTGCTAGAAGACTGGCTACTGCAGGCTTCAGACCTTTTGCAAACCGCACTTGGTCAAAGGGAGGTACCCCACCCAAGCTTAAGTCCCCCACCACGGGGCAGAAAACCAATGACTGATTGATTTCCGAATTAAAGGCCTCCTTGGCTCCATTCAGGACAAAGTTGGAGTTGGAGGGCCATCCCAATTTCAAAGCATCTTGTAAGATCAGCTGGTGCCGTTTAACTCCCTCTGCCTAATCCTGCTTCCTTCACTCTTTATAGGTGTTCCAAGAGTCTCCCTACTAAACTTCATGTGTGCAAACCTCCATCTCCAAGTCTGTTTTCTAAGAACCCAATCTGTGACAAAGTATATATGCTTGAAATGCACATATTTTTTCTAGAACAGTTTCCCAAGGGAAACTAGGTTACTTAAATGTCACACTTACCTGGTACTCAATCATTTTCTGTTCTTGGAAAAAGATTTGAATCCTGTGAAGACAGAGATTGGGGGGAGAAGGAGGAGAAAGAGAACAGAGCTGTGAGGGACCAGGCCCATCCTGGAACATGCAAAGTCGCTATGTAAATCTTATATAAAAACCTATGCTTTAAATCACTGTGGTAGAAGAAAAAATATAGGGCCATTCAATTCAGAATGTGAATGTATAAAACAGACCCCCCAGGAAGTAAAAGCTGCTACCAAGTAAGTGAAAATTTATTTAAAAACAAAATCCTTAAAACTTAAATAACTGGCCCCATGGAGCCACGTTCATGCTCTGAATAAGATCACCTTTGCACAAGGACAATATGTTTTCTCTTAAAGGCAAAATGCCTGGGTTTTACCTCTTATTTACTTTTAAAGTTTGCACTTTACTTCACCTACTAGTTTTTATGAAATCCTATATTTAGGATGCTTTTTCTATAATAATGTTATTATTTTTTTAAAGTATAAACTGGAAAAAGGCTTTTGTAACTTATTACAAAGAACTTAAAGCAAAATAAAATAACTGCATAACATTAGTAAAACTAATAGTTACTTAAACTATGGCACAAATGATTACTAAAAGCTAAACCTTGTTATTCATCTGGAATATTATTAAGTGTTGTCGTTAAAAAATAATTTTCAACGAATGAGAACAAACAACTGTTACTTTTTTTTTTTAAATGTTTATTTATTTTTGAGACAGAGAGACAGAGCATGAACGGGGGAGGGTCAGAGAGAGAGGGAGACATAGAATCTGAAGCAGGCTCCAGGCTCTGAGCTTTCAGCACAGAGCCCGACGCGGGGCTCGAACTCACTGACCGTGAGATGATGACCTGAGCCGAAGTCGGACGCTCAACCGACTGAGCCACCCAGGCGCCCCAAACTGTTACTTTTTAAAAAATTTTATTTATTTCTTTTGAGAGAGAGAGAAAGAGTGCAAGCGGGGAAGAGGCAGAGAGAAGGAGAGAGAGAATCCCAAGCAGGCTCCGTGATGTCAGTGCAGAGCCCAACGTGGGGCTCAACTCACAAACTGTGAGATCAGGACCTGAGCCAAGATCAAGAGTCAGATGCTTAACCAACTAAGGCACCCAGGCGCCTCAACAATTGTTATTTTTAATTAAGGTGTTTAATTAAAGAGATAACTACGTGGCTTAAATTATAAAAGAAAAAGGGTAAATCATAGTTTAAGAGTATAAATATTTTACGATGTACTTGAATGTTTAATGTTAAAATCATCAATGGGATAACTCCTGATTTTAAAAATTATATCTTTTGTGGCTGTTCTCACTGAAGTAACTTGAGGTGGTGTCATCCCAACTAGAAAAACCTGCTAGTACCCAGATTCTGATCTCTTCCACTAATTTCACCAAAAACGAACTAAACCTCCTTGGGAAATGGCTGAGTCCACATCTGGAGCAAAGAACACAAAATGCATCTCTGTAATATTAAGTGCCAGAAAGCAAAGACACTTCTTCAGTGATGGGTCCTGGCAAAGGGACAGAGGAGCCAGCCTCACAGGCTCTAACCATGTGAGAAGGAGTGCTAGTTTCAAGGGGAAAAAATTCTTTCAAAATGAATACGTTCTCCTGGCTTTGTTTTACAGAAGTCTTTTCTCACTAATCTACTGACAAATCAATCATCTTTTGAAAAAGGAAAATAATTTTAAAGTGCTGGAAATATTCTCTGTCATAATCTAGGTGGTGGGTACATGAGGGTACACATGGAAAACTTCTTAACATATAATGCTAAATGAGTTAATGATTTACTTTTAGCAGACAATAAATATCCACTCTCTCTTAATTGTATCAAAATGCTTTGAAATATTGTACAGGTCAGACAACATAAGTCATATAGCACAGTTAGTGTGAAAGAGGCATTTAGCTGTCCTATCAGTAATAGAAGGACTGAGCAGTGAGCTTATTATGCTTTTTGAAATATTTTTTTCTTTCCTGAGGTATAATTTACATAAAATAAATGAATCCGGTTTAATTGTATAGTTCAATGAGTTTTGACAAATGTATTCACCCACATAACCACCACATTATCAGGATATGGAACATTTCCAGGAACATCCTGTTCACAAGATAGAATAATGAATTTGTCTTAATGATGCTAAGATTAACTACTTAGATTCCTGTCTCTAGAATAAAAAAAGTGATTTCCTTGAATGCTAAATAAAATATAGATACTTCTTTGCTTAAAAAATAATCAAGTTATACCAGTAAGTCAAAAAAATAGTTTAAAAAAAAGGAAGATCTACTGTTTGAATTTCATTTACATGAAGGTCAGAAACAGGCAACCCTAACCTATGTCACTGCTTTGACTAGGCACTGCTTGGGAGGGGTGGGGGAAACCTTTGGGGCGCTGGAAATGTTCCCTATTATGATCTGGGTGGTAGGTATATGAGTGTGCACATGTGGAACGATTCATTAAGCTACACGCTGTTCTCTATGCACATCTCAAGTTAAAAAAAAAATATCCCATTATTTAAAAAATATATGTGTAGAAAAACTTTTGGTATGAAATACAATAAAATGTTAGTGTTTCGATTTGGGTGGCAGGATGTTTCTTATTCTAATCTGTAACTGAAACACACACACAGGTACATACTTCATTATTTACAGATCATTATTCCACTGCTTTTTTTCATCATGAGGGAAGCCACAGGAGGGCTTTGAAAGCAGGAGAAGGTTCTCTGAGAGAACTGAACCGTCCACTAGGGACAGAGCTGGCAGGAAAGGCCTAAGGCCCAGCAAGCTGGGGCAGTTAATCCAGCTTTGGAGAACTACTCAATCCTCTAAAAGAGTATACTCCCTCCCTCACCCTCCTGGACTGAGCTACTCAGCTTTGGCCTGGTCTCCAAGGCTGCAAGGTTCCAGCTGAGTGGTGGTGTGGCAAACATGTCAGCGAATGGGTATCTGGAGGCCTGTGTTCTGTGGCCTGGGAAAGTCACTTCCTTCACTTTTAAATAAGATGGCAACATCAATGTATGCAAAAACCATTGGCAAAAGCTGGGTGAAAAAATAGGGTATTTCTATAGTATCTGAATATCCCCCCCCAAGATATTTATTAATTATAAAATGAGGGGGCGCCTGGGTAGCTCAGTCGGTTAAGTATCTGACTCTTGATTTTGGCTCAGGTCATGATCTCACGGTTTGTGAGTTTGATGTTCCATGCTTTTAGCACGGAGCCTGCTTGGATTCTCTCTCTTCCCCGCACTCTCTCTCTCTCTGCCTCTCCCTGGCTTGTGCTCGCTCGCTCTCTCTCTCTCAAAATAAGACTAAAGTGAACTTAAAAAAAATAGCAACTTTGCCTTGGAGAAACCTGGCAGATATCACCTTAGCCTTAACCTTGTGATATTAACAAGTGATGAGACATATCATCATGTGCCCCCTGATATGATACACCGTGACGGGCACAACATCCCTTCCGTGATATTCTGCCCAAAATGAACACTTGAATCTAATCATGAAGAAACAGACAAAATCATACTGAGTGACATTAATACAAAATAGCTGACCAATGCTCTTCAAAAATATTGAAACTTTATGAAAGACAAAGACTGAGGAACTGATCCCAATTAAAGGAGACTAAAGGGATGTGTCAACTAAAGGTAGCAGGTGATCCCAAACTGGATTCTAGAATGAAAAAAGAAATGTTGCCATGAAATGGCATTATTGGTTCACATCTGAATATGGACTGTGGATTGGATAATGGTATCAAATGAGTGTTAACTGCCTGATTTTGAAAACTGCTAGTTGTATAAGGAAAATGTTCTCATTCTTAGGAAATGTACACTGAAGTACTTTGGGGTAAAGGAGCATCATGTTTGTAACTTACTCTGAAAAACTTGAGAAAAAAAGTATAAAAATATATTTATAACATTATATTTAGAGAAAGAGAGGATGTGATTGTAAACATTTATCTAGGTGAACTTATATGAAGAACACATAAAAGCTGACAGTAATATTCCTGCAAATCTTCCAAGTAGAGTTTAATTAAAAAAAAATCTATAGCTATAGTAGGTCTGCTGCCACCAGAACTCTGAGAATCCAGGAACTTTTCTGCCCCTTGTCAGGATGGAATGAATTCCCCATATTCCCAGAGGCCAGGTAAGGTGGCAAAAATGATAAGGGAGCAACCTAGAGTCCAGAAACTGCCAGTAAGAGTAAGGGAATGGGTTGACCACATCCCATACTACAAGATGGCAAAATGCACTATGTTGGACCGAGGTCTCCTTCCCTTAAGAGAACACGCCTATCACACTTGACCTTCTCTGCTTTCCCCTTCACTTCGGTCTCTCTGAATCTTGGAACCAACCCTTTCCCTACCCTGAGCCATGGAGGGTCTCTGGAAGGAATGATGCCAAGTTGAGTCTTGCTCAGCTTCTGGCTAAGGGATGATGCTATTTCCTGCTACTTAGGAGTCTTTGCTCTGGCAAGAGGTCTCGGACCCTACGTTCCTCCTTCAGAAGAGATTCTTTTCCCAAGATCCCCTCTCTGGATCCAGAGGATCTTCTACCTGGCCTGCTAGTCCCTCACAGCTCCATCTCTCAACAGTAACTCACCCTCAGCTGTAGCCCCAGGCAGGGCCTTCTGTAGACTTGACCAAGGTCCTGTGGAGCCCTGCTGTCAGCGAAGTGGTGGGACCCACAGGTATACAGGGGACTCAGGTAACCTGAAGATAAACAGACCTCAAGGTAAGAGTCATCCACCAGTCCCTCCTCAATACTCTCTGAGGCTCAAGAGGAAGAAGTCTGCGGAGGACTATGCAGGAGACATAGCTGAGTGATGGCTCTGCTGTGGGTGTGGGGTAGGGGGAACTTCTGGAAAGACTGTGAGCTTTGGAATCATCAGACAGAAGACTGAACCAAGCAATTCCTCTAACTGACTGGGGGGAATCTAGGCCAAATAATTTACCTGCCTGGGGCTCAGTTTATTTATCTGTGAAAACAGGAATGATAAATGATAAAAATAATTTTTATTTTAATGTTTATTTATTTTTGAAAGGGAGAGACAGAACGTGAGCGGAGGAGGGGCAGAGAGAGAGAGAAAGACACAGAATCTGAAGCAGGCTCCAGGCTCTGAGCTGTCAGCACAGAGCCCGATGCAGGGCTTGAACTCGTGAACTGCGAGACGTTGGACACTTAGCCAACTGAGCCACCCACACGCCCCAATAAAAATAATTTTTAAAAGCCCATCTGTAGAGGCTTTCTATAAGTTACCTCATTTAATACAAAATTCAGGTATGGTTGAAAGGGGCTGAATTATGACTAACACTTTTATCCTTATCACTTAGGAAATTCCAAGGGTTTCAGGAGATCTGTGCCAGAAATGCACTGAAAGACCAAAAATATATTTCTGCTTACAAATCATAGTATCACACAGACTAAAATAAGAAGGGCAGGAAACAGTAATTGGGTGCACATGGTGAAATTAAAGAGACGTTGTTTTCTAACTTCTTTCAACAATAAGGTAAAATTATTTAGAAATTTTGTTTTTCACTAAAAAGCAGATTATTTTTCGGGGCGCCTGGGTGGCTCAGTCAGTTAAGTGTCTGACTTTGGCTCAAGTCATGATCTTGTGGTTCACGGGTTCGAGCCCTGCATCGGGCTCTGTGCTGACAGCTCAGAGCCTGGAGCCTGCTCTGAATTCTGTTTCTTCTCTCTGCCTCTCCCCACTTGTGCTCTCTCTGTCTCTCAAAAATAAATAAATGTTTTTTAAAAAAAAGGCAGATCATTTTTCTACTAAAGGGCTTGTCTGCATACCCCTAGTACAGCAGACAAAGCCACAGTGCCACATGCTCCAAGGAAGGAAATGTGAAAAACAAGGTTCCCCTCCTCCCTCAGCCTCAAGTTCTCCCCCAAACTGAGCAACACTGGGGGAAGGCAAAGTCAATCACTCTCTTTCTTGATAAAGAGTCAATCTTGGTAAGTGGTACCAACATGCAGTCAGTCTCCCCACTGCATCGTCAATGAAGGGGGGTAGGTGGCTCCCCGAGAGTCCCCCAACAGAAGCACAGCAGTCATCTTTTCTTCCTTACCTACATGAATCTGTCTCACACATCTGTATCACCAGTCCCTAACATTTGAACTCAAAAGCCATGTTTTACTATATATTTACCATCATTTGGATGCTCTCAGGCATCAATTTTAAATCAGATAGATCAGAGATCTCTCATGAACTCAGTATCCTTTCCCTCAACTAGCTCTTCTCAGGTCACAGCTTTATACTCTTCAAGTTCTATAAGATGTTTTAAAACTTTGGTAGGCTGCCTCACATTACTTATTTTTCAGAAATATCCTTGGGGCACCTGGGTGGCTCAGTTGAGTGTCCGACTCTTGACTTTGACTCAGGTCATGATCCCAGGGTCCTGTGATCCAGTGCTGCATCAGGCTCCACTCTCAGCATGAAGCCTGCCTGGGATTCTTCCTCTCTCTCCCTCTGCCCCTCCCCCCAGCTCGGGCTCTCTCTCTCTCTCAAAATAAATAAAATGGAAAAAACAAACAAACAAACAAAAAGAAATATCCGGGCTAAGGGTGCCTGACTGGCTTAGTCAGGAGAGCTTGCGACTCTTGATCTCAAAGTTGTGAGTTCAAACCCTACACTGGGCATGGAGCCTACTTAAAAAAAATATCCTGGCTATTCTCAAATGTATCATGTTCAGTATATAATGTAGAATTATTCTACTACACTAAAAAAAAAAAAAAATCTCTCCTTAGATTTTGCTTGATGTCGTACAATTTAAATTTGCCCATTCATATAAGAAAATGTACACAATTTTGAAAAATATTGAGCCTTTCAATCCAAGATCAAGATTTCTCCATTTAATCAAGACTTCCCTTACATTTCAAAACATTTTTATACTTTGCTTCATGTAGGTACTCCAATTCTCTTTTTATATTTATTGCTAGGTAGCCAATTGTGTTTCAGGTTCCTATTCTAAATGGCATGTTTTCATCCTCATAATTACTAACTGAAATTGAAAAGTCATCAATTTATTTTCCTATACTCATTTTAAAACAGCCACCTTACTGAACTTTCTTTTTAATATTTTTTTTTTTAGTTTATTTTTGCAGGGAGAGAGAGAGAGAGCAAGCATGAGTGGGAGAGGGACAGAGAGAGAGGGAGACACAGAATCCGAAGCAGGCTCCAGGCTCTGAGCTGCCAGCATAGAGCCCGACACGGGGCTCGAACTCACGGACCGCGAGATCATGACCTGAGCTGAAGTCGGATGCTCAACCGACTGAGCCACCCAGGCGCCCCACTGAACTTTCTTAATATCTGTAATAGTTTGGAATGAATCATCTTGAGCTTTGTATGTGTATTGGGGGGGGAGGTATGTAATTATTTCATCCACAAATACTTAACAGTTTTTTCTTCTCTTTTCTAAATGTGTTATACCTCTTCCCTCACTCTTTGATTACTGCACTCACTATACTCTAAAAGGTAAAATTACATTAGGGACAGGCTGCTCACTTGAATGCCAGTAAATTGGATACTGAGTTTCAATTTGACATAAAGAAGGTCTTATCGTGTTTAAAACATATCAAAACAGTCTTACTTTACTATTTAAAAAAAAATCCAGGGGTACCTGGATGGCTCAGTCAGTTGAGTGTCCGACTTCAGCTCATCTCATGGTTTGTGGGTTCAAGCCCTGCATCAAGCTCTGCGCTGACAGCTCGGAGACTGGAGCCTGCTTCAGATTGGATTCTGTGTCTCCCTCTCTCTCTGCCCCTCCCCACTCGTGCTCTGGTGCTTTCTCTCTCTCTCAAAAATAAACATTAAAAGAAAAAAATTTTAAAGAAATCCAGAACAAATGTTGAACTTTATCAAATTCTTTTTTATTATCTATCATCTATTTATCATCATCTATCATTTTTTAGCATCTATCAGGACTGTATGGTATTTTTCCTTTGACTTACTAATATGGTAAAATTCATTAACAAATCCTTTAAACATCGAATTTACCTTGCACCTTTAGGATGAATTTCTTTGCTCTCAGAATGCATTATTATTTGAATGTATTGTTAATTTATTCAATTTTTGTTTTTTAGGATTTTGCATATATAGTCACAAAGTTGGTCTATGATTTTCTTTTGCAATGCCACCTTTTCCAGTTTTTGTAATCAATGCAACAATGATGTCTTTATAAAAAGAGGTGGTAATGCTTCCCTCCTTTATAAATTATCTTGGAGAGTTTAACTATTTGAAAAATTATATGCTACTTGAAGTGACTTCAAGGCTCTATAAGAAATCTCCAACTGGACCATCCAAGTCTGATAGTTGACTTGTTTTTTGTTTATTTTTTGAGAAATAGGGGATGATGGGGCCCCTGGGTGGCTCAGTCAATCGTCCAACTGTTGGTTTCAGTTCAGGTCATGATCTCATGGTTCATGGGTTTGAGCTCTGCATTGGGCTCTGTGCTGACAGCTTGAAGCCTACTTGGGATTCTGTCTTCCTCTCTCTCTGCCCCTCCTCTGCTCACTCTCACTCTCTCAAAAATAAACAAACACTAAAAAAAGAAATAGGGGATGGCAGGAAGTGGTGTGCAGGAATCTTTCTGAATATTTGAAACTTTAGCTCTTGATCTTTTAGTTTTCTTTCTCTTTGTATTGAAGTTTTATACAGCCATATAGTCCTAGAAAATAATGTTCTGCATCCTAGCTTTGAAATATATTAGTTAAGTTTTACAAAAATACTTTTTAATAATATGATTATTCTATTTTTTGCATTCTTATTTGTTTACCTGTTCATTCCTCCTGATTTGATAAGGTTTGCTAATGGTTTATCTATATTATCAATTTTTTAAAAATTAGATTTATTAGTTTCCCCTTTTTTCTTTAACTCATTAATTTCCCCTTTTATTTATTTATTATTGATTCCTTCTACTTCTCATATATACCTTCTAACACTCTCAATTAAATGTTTAATTAAGACAGAAAATAAAGGGGCACCTGGGTGGCTCAGTCGGTTAAGCGTCCGACTTCAGCTCAGATCATGATCTTACAGTTCATGGGTTCAAGCCCTCCATCAGGCTCTGTACTGACACCTCAGAGCCTGGTGCCTGCTTCTGATTCTGTATCTCCCTCTCTCTCTCTGCTCCTCCCCCACTTGTGCTCTTTCTCTCTCTCAAAAAAAAAAAAAAAAAAAAAAAAAAATTAAAAAAAAAAAAAGAAAACTATCCACAGTTTGGTATAAATCAATTGAAGACACTATCCCCCATTATCTTATCTGACCTTTTCAATCTTGATTTTTAAAAAATACAGTAAGATTTACTGTCACAGAATAAATGAAACCATGACTTAGATTTTATAATACACATGGATCATTTCATCAGGTTTTGACAATTCTATCATATTTCTGACAGGATGTTTCTTTTCCTTCTCCAGCTCCCAATCCCTCATTGTGGGAGCATGATGGAAATCTACCTGGCCCAGAGTGGGACCCTAGCAGTTTCCTGTCTGTGTGGGTCATTTTGTCACATGAGCTGACAACTCTTTCTCTACAAGAAGTCAATCTCCCAAGATGTTTTCTTTGCAATTAAGAAGATCGGAGCTCTGGCTAATGGTATAACTCAACATTTCAAACAGCTTTGCAAGTTTCTGATGTACAGTTCGTATTTTATTATATGTAACTAGGCCACACTATTATATTTTTACCGATAAATACATAGGGGAATAAGGAAAGCTTCAACTAATATATGTAGAAGTAACAGTACAATTAGAAAATTATCATATGACAACCACAATAATAGTAGTTGATTCAGGCAAAAATCACTAATGGAGGGGCACCTTGGTGGCTCAGTCAGTTAAGTGTCAGTCTCTTGATTTCTGCTCAGGTCATGATCTCACCGTTGTGGCACTGGGCTCCGTGTTGGGCTCCGAGCTGGCTGTGGAGACTGCTTAAGATTCTCTCTCCTTCTCCCTCTGCCCCTCCCCTACTCTCTTTCTCTCTTTCAAAAAAAAAAAAATCATTAACGGATACTAATACTAAGTGAATGAAAATTTGAAATTATTTAACATGGTCTCAAAATATTTCCCCCTAAGATACTAAGTGGAGGGCCATGGTGGTCATACCTTAACCAAGTGATCAAAGTTAACATTACCAGCAATGCGACACACCAACATCATGCCTCTCGTGACACATGGCACATTGAGGACACAATATCATTTCTGTGGTATTCCTGTCAGAAATATACATGATTCGGGGTGCCTGGGTGGCTCAGTTGGTTAAGTGGCCAACTTCATTTCAAGTCATGATCTTGTGGTTTGTGAGTTCCAGCCCCATGCTGGGCTCTGTGTAGACAGCTCAGAGCCTGGATGGAGCCTGCTTCGGATTCTGTCTCTCCTCTCTCTGCCCCTTCCCTACTTATGCTCTCTCTCTCTCTCTCTCTCTCTCAAAAATAAACATTAAGAAAATGTTTAAAAAATATACATGATTTTTTTAAAGTTTATTTTGAGAGAGAGAGAGAGAGCGTGAGAGAGCAGATGAGGGGCAAAGAGAGAGAGAGAGAGAGACAGAATCCCAAGCAGTCCACACTGTCAGTGCAGAGCCCAGTGCAGTGTTCAAACCCACGAACCATGAGATCATGACCAGAGTTGAAGTCAAGAGTTGGACACTTAACCAACTGAGCCACCCAGATGCCCCTACATGATTTTAATCATGAAGAAGAATCAGAAAAACTTAAATTGAAGAACACCTTATAAAAATAATTGGCTGTACTCCTCAAAATGTCAAGGTCAAAAGAAGCAAAAAGCAACTGAGAAAATATTCCAATTTTAACATAGTCTAAAGAGACATGACAACTAAATGCAACATGTAATCGTGAATTTGAATCCTGAACCAGAAAAAAGAATTGCTATAAAGGACATTATTGGGACAACTTAAAAAAATCTAAATAAGGTCTGTAGATTATAATACTAACACCATAATAATAATAATAATACTGTTTCAATGTTAACTTCACTGTTTTCAATAATTATATTATGGTCATATAAGGAAATACACATAGGGGTAAGGACCATCATGTCTGCAACTACCAAATGGTTCAGAAAAAAAAATCAAAATCTACATATATATACATATATAGCAAGAAAATGAAATTATTTACACATATAGGAAAATATTAACTACTGCAGAATCTGGGTGAAGGGTGTAATAAGACTTCTGTACTATTCTTGCAACTTTCTTAACTCTAAAATTATTTAAAAACAAAACAAAAATCCCTTATGTTTGTGGAAAGGCAAGCAAGATGGAGAGACCTGTGAGTCAAAGAAGGAGGTTAGCTGTTTTCCCAGGTTAAGTCAGGTTGGATGGGAGGGACAGAGGCTTCTCCTCTGCCCAGAATGAATCCATCAGATCTTCTAGGTTCACTGAAAAAGACTCCTTGCAGAGTATCCTATATTTGCTGAGCCTCAGGGCAGGTAGCCCCTGAAGAGACTCTTTCAAGCTACCTTATTCAGGTCTTTGCAAGCAAAGGTCAGTCTCCAAAGGTTAATAAGAGATTTTGACCAGGGGGCTCTGGACCCCTCCGAATATCTACAAAGAGCCATCCTCAACTTGTTAACTTCATTAATGGGACCCTTATTTCACATCTACTCTAAACCCATAGGGTCCATTTCACTGTGCATAATTTTGGCTTCCAGAGAGACTTAACAGAAAACAGGCAATCTCAAATGGCCAAGCCAGGGCTGTAGATGAGAAACCAAAGAGTTTTGTTTTTGTTTTTTTTAATTTTTAAAACAATATTTTAGGGGCGCCCGGGGGGCTCAGTCGGTTGAGCATCCAACTTTGGCCCAGGTCATGATCTCACAGTTCGCGAGTTCGAGCCCCGTGTCGGGCTCTGTGCTGACAGCTCAGAGCCTGGAGCCTGCTTCACATTCTGTGTCTCCCTCTCTCTCTGCCCCATCCCCACTCATGCTCTGTCTCTCTGTCTTAAAAATAAATAAAAGATTAAAAAATTTTTTTTAATATTTTATTTATTTTGAGAGAGAGAGAGAGACAGAGCTTGAGCGGGGGAAGGGCTGAGGGAGACGGAGACACAGAATCCAAAGCAGGCTCCAGGCTCTGAGCTATCAGCACAGAGCCCAACGCAGGGCTTGAACGCACAAACTGCGAGATCATGACCTGAGCTGAAGTAGGACTGAACCACCCAGGCGTCCCTTGGTTTCAGAGTTTTGGACAAAACTTCCCATGGTATGAATGTTTTGCCTTCAGATTATTTCTATGACTCTATTTAAGTCAAGTTCAAAAATAGGCAAAATTAATCCATGATATTAGACCCAGCAGTGGCAATGGGTACTGACTGATACAAAAGGCTTCAGGGTGCGAGAGATGATGTCTATGTTGATCTTGGTTGAATTTACATGATTTTCCTCAATGTAGAAATTCACCGAGCTATACCCTTAGGATAAGCATACTTCACTGTATGTATGTTATACCTGTATGTATGTTATACCAAGTTATACCACCTGTATGTTATACCAAGTTATACCACCTGTATGTATGTTATACCAGGTTTTAAAAAAGCCTATTTAATTATCTGGAAAAATGTCTGAGGTACAAATAAAATGAAATAATTTGTATTCATACTTAAAAAACCTTCACACATAGCTACATACTTCCTCTTTCTTCCTACCCCCCTGGTATGAGTGTTCCCCCTCCTCTTTTTTTTAAGTAGGCTCCATGCCAATGCGGGGCCTGAACTCACCACCCTGAGATTAGGACCTGAACTGAAACCAAGGTCGGACGCTTAACGGACTGAGCCACCCAGATGCCCTGAATGTTCTAATTAGGGTTCAAAACAGACAACATTAATCAGTAACGTTAGAAGCTGGGAGAATGGTTTCCCCTTGGCAGGGTGTAACAGGGAAAGGGTATTATGGAAGCTTTCAGGGTGCTACAACATTGTTTTCTGACCTGAGTACATTACCCCAGGGTTTTCCCTTTGTGGTAATTCATTGAGCTGTATATTTCTGTATATTTCTGTATGTATCTTATATCTCAGTAAAACGTTTAAAAAAAAGATGGTGCTCCTGGGTGGCATCTGATTGAGCATCTGATTCCTGACTTTGGCTTAGGTCATGATCCCAGAGTCATGGGATCCAGCCTCAGGTCAGGCTCTGGGCTGAGAGTTGAGCCTGCTTAAGATTCTCTCTCTCCCACACCTCTCTCTCTCTTCCTCTTTGCCCCTCTCCCTTGCTGGAGTGTGTATGCTCTCTCGCTGGAGTGTGTATGCTCTCTCGCTCTCTCAAATAAAATAAGATAAAATAAAATAAAAACATTAAAAAAAAATTATTTGCTCCCCAACCTGGCACTAAATACAGTGTAGGTGTCAAAGGAAAATAGCACAAGAAAAAGAAAATGCCCTAACTCCTTATCTAAGCTCATGACTTCTGCATCAAAACAACTACCTGTCTTTGATTCTGTGCAACTGAAAACAGAGACTATCTGCTCTAAAAACTAAAGCCTGATGTGCATGGCTTCCGACAGATATTTAACTGCCTTACCTTTCAGCTTCCTTTGTTTCAGAAAATGTTACAGTTATTGTGCTTTGTCTGAGGACTACATGAGGATTGGATATAATATTTTAAAAAACAAAATACTGTTTTGGCATTTTACCCCTTCATTAAGCTAATGGTCAAAATCTTATATCCGTTTTATTTGTAATCTTATCTTGGCCCATCTTAATTAGCATTAGTTTGACTTTAATTTCAATGAAGAGCAGTTTCTAAAAATAGCTTCAAGTTTTGATTTTGTGGTTTTATCTTTACTGAATTATTCTGCCAGGATATTATAAGGAACAGATTCAAGGAGGTCAAATGTGTCATGCCTAAAAAATACAGAACAAGGCAAGAAGATTCTTAGAACACAGTAACTTCCAGATCCAGTTTCTTTTCCTTATATTATTTATTTATTTATTTTTGTTTTTTCCTCAACCTTACTGAGGTATGGGACATATAATATTGTAGAAGTTTAAAGTGTACAATGCCATGACTTGATATATGTATATATTGCAAAATAATTGCCACAATAGTGTTAACACTTCCATCACCTCACATAATTACTTTTTTTTTTGGTATGTGTGTGTTAACAACATTTTTAAGTTAAGCCTAGATAAAAGTATTTTCCAAACACTCTCAAAGTTTGTTCCTTTGGCAAAATCTTTTACAAGATCAGTTTAGATACTTACTCAGTAAATTCTTTGTTTTTTAACCACAGGCAAAGACACATCCATCCTAGCTGCCATGGAGTCAGAATAGATTTCCAGAAACCAGACTCATTCTTGGGATGCTGTCACAGACAGATACATCATTACTGTTGCCAGAAAGGACCTTAAAGGAAACATTAAAAGAAATATGCACTAAATGCTTGGCAAAAGCAATAGAAGACACATCCTTAATAACATATTACTTTAGATAAGTTTAACACTTGGTCCTTTGAAAGCACTATCTTTAACGCTGGGACAATAAAAAGGGGAAGGAGGTTGCAGAGTTTTGATGTGGGCTTTTGGGAGAGACTGAACTGAACTGACTGCTCATCAGCTGGAGAGAGTCACAGGGGTTGAAGTGTGCTCCCATTATGCAGGACTGCAGACTCAAATCCTTAACTCTCCCATCCACAACCTCTAAATTTCCCAATCCTTCTTAACATCCATTAAGCTTCCTAATCACAGACATATATGGCGCCCCAATCTACAACAAAGGATCTTGTAGTCACTGATATTCCCGGATGTCCAAAAATGACCATCAGAGACCGCTAGCCAGTGACTACAAAGCTCACTGATCCATTCTGATTGCCCAACAGAGAATTACACAGATCACCAATCACGAACCCACACTGATCTCCAATGATACCCCAATGACTGAATATCAATCGCTGACCCCAACAGACCCACCTCCCCCCCACAATTACTGACAGTCCCATTCGCTGACCCCCCACTGATCCGTATGTTCTCCATTCCTTGATTTACAAAAGTTCAATCACTAATACCCTCAGATTCCTCCCATCGATGATCTAAAGGAAGTGTCAATCACTGATGGCCGAAAGCATTTCTCTAAACCTTGGTCCCCATTAACCCTTCTCATCAGTTAACCTCAAAGTTTCCACAATCATCACTTCCAGGTACCCAAACAGAACTCAGAACCTCCAATCACGGACCCTCTCAGGCTTCCGATCATTGCGCTCTAAGAAGCACCCACTTGGCTCCAGACCCCTAAAGACCACTGTAAACTGATCCCCACTCACTGTGCCAATCAAGAAATCGAGAACCCTCCTTTATTGATTCCCACATACTTCTAATCCATCTTCACAGACACTGCCACTGACTCCTACAAACCTCCTCCCGCCCCACAGACCCCCACGAGGTTCACAAGTCCAATCACTTAACCTCTTCAGTAAGCTCGTCACTGACCCTTACGGGCACCCATGACTGACCCATAAGGGCCACCGTAGTCGTCCGATCACTATCCTACAGAAGTCTTTAATTTTGACTGTTTCTCATACTGACCTTTCCCATTTTTCCTGGATCCGCGCCCATAACCCGAAATTGATCTTCGTACCACGCCGCCTCACCGCAGTATAATCTCTTCCCATCCCGAGTGGCCAGTGCGCAGACTCAGTCGCGACTTTGAGGCTGTCGGCCTCCACCTGGCAACCTTCCAAGCGAACAGGATTCTGGGTTTCTGAACTTTAACAGAAGGCCTGATGGCCGCTCCCTCTTGACACCTTGTTGGAGGCAGCCATGTTTAAATCTGTGCCGTACAGTAGTGATTAGGCCCTTTGTTAGACCAGAGGGTTAAGCTGTTTTAGGGCTGGGAGAAACAAGTGCTCCTGGGGCTGCAAACACAGACGTCCCGGCTGCTTTTAGCATCTCAGAAGCCCAAACCGGCTGTGACCAATATGGAGGCGAAGCTGAGCTTTCTTTGTCTCCAGCAGGGCAGGCGCTGAGGTAAGATGGCCTCGTACATTTATACTGTTTCTTACGTGTAATGGGCGGGGCCGCCTTATAGGAGGAGCTCCCCCCAAAAAGGTGAAACTTCTCTTCGAACGGCTCTTGGAGTTGGAGAGCAGCTAAGAAGCTCTTCCCTTGGGGACACTGAGGCCACCGGAGGAAGGGTCGAGAACTCCGGTGAGAGCGGAGCCATGGGAGAGGGCGAGTAAGAAGCTATTGGCTCTTACCGAAAGAAAATGTTGGAAGCAGGGACTTTTTTTTTTTTTTTTTAGGATTTCAACTATTTTAAATAAATGATAATTAAGACTTTTAGCACTCTATGTTTTTGCTGCTGATATGAGAGATCCCATAGGAAATAAAAAAAATTTAAAGAGACATAATTCCCTGCCTTGTGTTAATGCTGGGCCAGATATACAGGGACTTTGTCTTAAGTAGTGTTACAAAATAAAAATTCAGGTGGGTAAATTTGAACATCTAGTTGAGTTTATTGAACGATTCATGAATCAGGCCACATCCCATCTAGCAAGTCAAAAGGAGCTCCCCGAAGTTGTACAAAATGGAAAGCTTTTATAGGAAGATGGGGCGATGTGGGAAAGGGGCAAGAAAGTTATTAGCAAAAGAAAGGATTGTTCCAGGCAAGGTCACCTTCCTTTAGGTGGAAGAGCAGGGAGTCTTTTTAGGTGGATAACTGACCCATATGGATCACCAGGTTTGTCACTGAACACAAAGGGCACCTAGCTTGGGTGCATCAGCCAAACGATTGACCCATGTCTTTCGGTTTGAGCAAATGGATTTTACTATTTGCAGGTAGTACGGAGACAGAGATAGTCCACAAAGTTCTGTCTCTAACACAAACTTCAGGACCAATTTATACTGCTAGCGGCAACCTTTTGGTAGGCTATTCTTGCAATTAAGAAGTGGTCACAGGAACTGAGAAAACCTTTATAAAAATTGTTCAAGCATAACTTAACAGGGGTTTGCTGAACTCCAATTTCCCAGGAACATTTATGATTTTTTTTTGTTCCCAGACATCTGCTCAATTGAATAACTTTGGTGGGTTTCCAGGAACAGGGAAGTTCTCAAGGACTCATAAAGCTGAAAAACAAACATGCTGAGAAACAGGATAGTTTATTTAATTTCTCACTGTGGTCCCTGATGAGCTAATCCCTAACTAACATAATTTCATTTTAGGGGGATGGAGAGGGCCCAAGTAACAGTTTACCTCATTGGTGCTAATCAGAAAATTCCTGATTACTGGTTAATGATGAAGTTTTGGGGTGATGGTGGGGTCTGGACCCGAGGGCCAAAAAAGAATTCTTGAAGACATCTTTGGTGCAAAAAGGTGATTTTATTAAAGCATGGGACAGGACCCATGGGCACGAAGAGCTGTACAGGGGTTGTGACAAGTAACTCATTATATTAACCTCAGGTTGGGAGGAGGTCAGGGATAGAGTATGTCTCTAAGGGATTTTGGAAGCAAGGTTTCCAGGACCTTGAGGGGCTAACTGTTGCTAGGGAAACATCATTTATCACTGTTTAATAAAACCTAAGTCATGAGACCCTTCAGATGCGTATCGGGGACCATAAACTTGGAGCATGATTGCCAGCATATATCCTGGGTCAGTTGAGATAAAGGAAGTGGACAATGTTAAGCCGGGATCTCTTTTGCCCCCAGAAAAGAGTCATCCTTGAGGCAGCTGAGCTCATAGAGGGAGGTCACTCTGCCTGTCTCAAGGACTTGTCAATGGGCTGTAAGCAGAAAGGGAATTTAATTTTTCATTTGCCTTAGTTTCCCCCATTACCATGGCAAGCACTTAAACCCCTTCCTTTGTTCTTGGGTGAACCAGGAGTGTCCAAGGAATATCACACAGATCCCACCTAGGGTGGGGGTGGGGGTGCTAGCTTGTACTTTATCCTTCAGTCTGCCTCATGCTCCTTCATCAATTAAGACTTACGTTTCTACGGGAGGTTGAAACTACAGTTAAGTTAGGTAGTAGTAAGCCCTGGTTTGGAGGCTTAGATAAATGACACGATTTAGGGCTTGTGGTTTTCTTTCTAACAGTGGCCTGCCCCGGATGCTGACCTGAGACAAGGATGTGAGTGTGGGCAGTTTTTTTGGCAGGTAGGGGCTAGGGAAGTGACAAAGGAGGAGTGGAACCCAATACAGAGTGTATCAATGAGGGGATTATCCCTGTGAACAATGGGAGCTCAGTGCTGTGGGGAACTCTGGAAGACAGTGTAGATACAAGTTGTCTCGTTCAAGGGCCACTGAAGCTGAGATATTTGTACATCATTTCTCAGTCCTCATTTTTGGGTGCTACTACAAGGGCCTTAAAACTCTAGCACTTCTAGCCTGTCTCATGGGCAAGGTCTCAGGCAGAGTCTGTAGGAACTGTATGCAGAATGTGTAGGCAGAGTTTCTGTTAGGCCCCATTTACTAATCATCTTCTTCTTCTTCTTAAGTTTATTTATTTACTTTGAGAGAGAGAGAGTGCAAGCAAGAGAGAGGCAGAGAGAGAGAATCCCAAGCAGTCTCTGCACTGCCAGTGCAGAGACCGATGTGGGATTTGAACTCACGAACTGCAGGATCATGACTTGAGCTGAAGTCAGACACTTAACAGACTAAGCCACCCAGGTACCTCTTCTTTTCTTTTTAATGTTTATTTATTTATTTATTTTGAGAGAGAGAGAGAGAGAGAGAGAGAGAGGGAACCAAACAGAGAGAGAGGAGAGAAAATCCCAACAGACCCTGTGCTGTCAGCATGGAGCCCAATCTCAGATTATGACCTGAGCTGAAATCCAGAATCAGACTGGTTAGCCGACTGAGCCACCCAGGCACCCCTGTTTACTCAGGTTCTATATTTTGCCTGTGAATAAGCCAAAGAGGCTATGTTCCCACTTCAAGGGGGAAGCAAGAAAGCTAATCATTCTCTGAGTTTTGTCCTGCGCCCCAAACACCTGATGATATCCAATAAGAGCCAGATCCCAAACATGTTCCAGGACATAGCTTCAAACAAACCTCTGCTGACCCTGGCATCAACACCCCCTACCATTGGTGATTTTCAGAATAACACCTATTGTTCACCAAACTCTTGCCTTTGATTGGATCCTACCCTGGATTCCTGAAAGAAACTGAGTACTCTAAACCCCTTTCCAATATAAACACTTAACCACAAGTGATGATGAGACTCATTCTCTTTTCCTTCCTGAGTCTCCCAGACACTCTGTCTGCTATTCTCTGTCACTCACACTTTTCAGTAAACTCTGTCTTCACTTTCTCCAGCTCTCATTAGATTTCTCTCCTGCATAAAGCCAAGGACCCTCTTGGCTGGTCCTGTGGAACCGTCCTGAGTCTTCAGACCCAGCCTGCCTGCATCATACTGACAGGATTCATTTCATAGCACCCAAAGCAGTGCTCTACCTATCATAGACATTGGAATCTTTAGGAATGGTTACCTTGTCTTATGAAAATAGCTTTTTAAAAAAACATAATTCCAATTGGTCATCATACTAACTGGTGTAACAGCTGACCCCCAAAATGGCTACCTGTTGCCATTAACACCTTTGTGTAGTCCCCTTCCACATTGGACCAGGGCTGGTCTAGGAGGCTAATAAAATACAGTAGAAGTGATGGCACACCACTGCTAAGATTAAATTATAAATGATACCTCTTCTGTCTTCAAGGTGTGCTCACTCGCTCTCTTCTCTCTCTCTCTCTCTCTCTCTCTCTCTCTCTCTTGCTCTCTCTCAAATAATTTACTCTGGGAGAAGTTAGTTGTCATGTCATGAGGACGCTGACACAGCCTATGTAGAGGCCCAGGTAGCAAGGAACTGAAATCTGCCAACAGCCAGGGAGGAACTGATACCCTCCCCATCCAAGTGGGTCATCTTGGGAGCAGATCCTGCAGCCCTGGTCAAACCTTGACATGCTGCAGGCCTTGCCAATAACAGATTGACTGCAACTGCATGAGAGACTCAGCACTCTAACCAGCAGCTCCCGTATTGTTGACTTTCAGAAACCGTGTGAGATACTAAATGTTTGTTTTAAGCTGTTGAGTTTGGGAGTAATTTGTTATACAGCAATAGATAACTGATGCTGTGGTAAAAATACTATAATTGATGTCTTTGGATTTCTTAAAGACGTCCTTAAACTTGTGAGATTTTTCTTTCAGATCAGAGAGGATTATTAGCATTTTCCTCTTGTCCTGCATGATGGAACAATCATTGCTCTGCTGGAGCCAAGTTAGTGGAAGAAAGACTCTTGGAATAAGATTGCAAATTTACATACAAAACTATTTCATGTCCTACAGGGCAATAAAAACCAAACCTTTAAGGTTATCTTTTCTGTAAAAAATCAATTTGCATCTGTAATAGACTAATAGATGAAATGCATCAGTTTTTTGCAAGTGAATACCTAGCTATGCATATGCATAGTCTGAGTCCTAATTAGTAAAAAGCCAATCACACCTATATTACACTAGAGTAGTAGGATCTCAAACTGGTGCAATTTTATTTTTTTTTTAATTTTTTAAAACATTTTTATTTATTTTTGAGAGAGAGAGAGACAGAACATGAGCGGGGGATGGGCAGAGAGAGAGGGAGACACAGAATCCAAAGCGGGCTCCAGGCCCTGAGCTGTCAGCACAAAGCCCAACATGGGGCTCAAACCCACCAACTGTGAGATCATGACGTGAGCCAAAGTCAGACGCTTAACCTACTGAGCCACCCAGGCACCCTCAAACTGTGCAATTTTAATCCCCAGGGTACATTTGGCAATGTCTGGAGACAGTTTTGGTTGTCACCATCTGGGGGGGTGGGAGGGGAAGGATGGGCAGAATGCAACTAGCACATGGTGGGTAAAAGCCAGGGATGGATGCCCCCAACCATTCTACAATGCAGAAGACAACCTTCCACAACAAAGGATTATCTGGCCAAAAATGTGAACAGTGCTAAATTTAGAAAACCTTCACTAGAATGGCTTATTAGACCTTGGGTCAACTTTTATTTAAAAAAAAATTTTTTTTTAATGTTTATTTTTTAGAGAGAGACAGAGAGCGTGAGCGAGCACGAGTTGGGGAGGGGCAGAGAGAGATGGGGACACAGAATCCAAAGCAGGCTCCAGGCTCTGAGCTGTTAGCACAGAGCCTGACATGGGACTCCAACTCACCAGCAGTGAGATCATGACCTGAGCCGAATTCGGACGCTTAACTGACGGAGCCAGCCAGGTGTCCCAACCTTGGGTGGGTTTTTGGACCATGCTCTGGTATGACTTTGAAGAGTCACACAGGATGACATAGTAATGTTTCCTTATTTCCTAGTTTTTTAAAATAACTTTTCTTAATGCAAAATTGGCAAAATACTGAGAACTTAAATCTGGATAATGAGTACATAGTGATTAATCTTTTCTCTCTGTTTTTGTAAATATTTTTGTGAAAAAAAGAAAAAACTGTAAATTCTTATCTTTAGCTTATGGTCAGTGCCATGTATGAGGGACCATGACTGAAGATCATGTTTAGATATAATGTTTAAATCTAAAGATGTTCTTCTTTTACAACTTGCCCCCTATGCTCTGCCTTTCTCTTAAGTCCAGTGCTTCTGAATTCTAGCTAAATCTTAAAGTCACTCAGAAACTTAAAAAATACCAATGATTGGGATCCATTCCCAGCAATCCTCATTTGCTTTTCCTGGGGCAAAGTTCTATTTTTCTTTCTTTTCAAGTTTACTAGATGTGGGAAATTATGGACTCACAACCTAAATCAATTAAGGAACCTCAAATTTGATTTGACTTGGGCTGGCTAATACCTGGCAAGATGAATGAGAGTCCACACTGCAGGTGGGCATACCAACCTTATGCTTCTGCCTCCACAAATAACTTTTTAGGGATAATGACCAGCAAGCTGTCATAGATAACAAGTCATGCAAGGGAACAGAACCACATGAGCGAGACCTAGCAGAAAGAGTAGAGGGGTGCCTGGGTGGCTCAGTCGGTTAAGCATCTGAATTCAGCTAAGGTCATGATCTCATGGTCCGTGGGTTCAAACCTGTATTGGGCTGTATGCTGACAGCTCAGAGGCTGGAGTCTGCTTTGGATTCTGTGTATCCCTCTCTCTGCACGTCCCCTGCTCATGCTCTGTCTCTCTCTCTCTCTCTCAAAAATGAATAAACATTAAAAAAAAAAAACAACCCAGTAGACAGTATGGTTGACCCTTGAACAGAATATGTTTGACCGCATGGTCCACTGATCTGTGGATTTTTTTCCCGATAAACACAGTGAAGTAATGCAAATGTATTTTCTCTTTATTATAATTGTCTTAATAACATTTTCTTTTCTCTAGCTTACTTTATTCTAAAAATATAGTATATAATACATATACAAAATATGTGTTGTTTGACTGTTTATGTTATTGTTAAGGCTTTCAGTCAATGGTATACCATTAGTAGTTAAGTTTTGGGGAATTAAGTTATAAACAGATTTTCAACTCTGATGGGGGGGTCAGCACCCCTAACACCCCCATATTGTTCAAGGGTCAACTGTGTAAGCAGATCCGTCTAAACAGAGTAGTTTTGGACTATCGATGTGGCTTTAGTTTAGCATGAGACAGATTGTGAGCAGGGGAGGGGCAGAAAGAGGGAGACACAGAATCCAGAGCAGGCTCCAGGCTCTGAGCTGTCAGCACAGAGATCAACACCAGGCTTGAACTCACAAACCATAAGATCATGACCTGAGCCAAGCTGGATGCTTAACCAACTGAGCCATGTAGATATCACCATAAGAGAAGATTTGATGAAAGTAAAAAACAAAACCGTAGAACCTTCCAGAGAAAAAAAAGGGCTTTCAAAGGAGCAACCATTCCACCAAGAAAAAGCAAAGAGATAAGCAATTGGATATCATTTTAAAGTGAAAGAAAAATAGAATGCAGATAACATCACTAGACAACAGGAATGAAAAGGCCAAGAGCTAAGAATGAATGATCCCATTGTATGTAAAGCATAGTGAAACCAAAAGTTATTTTGTACAAAGAAAATATCAACAGAGAAATTTATAACAATAGCATATATCCCAGAAGAAACATATATGTTGATGAGAAAAAATTATTTCAATGATAACAGAATTCTATGAATTTCATTTTGATTTTGTTTCTTCCTAGGACTTACACAAAATAAACATGCATCAGGATCCTCAAAGACAAGAAAAGATTGAGAAAACGTGGAAGGTGGCAAAGGCTAAGGGGAAATAACAACTGAATGTAAAGCAGATCCTGGATCAGAAAAAAAGACATTAGTGGGAAAATGGCAGAATCTCCATTAAAATCTGCAGCTCAGTTTATAATGTTGTACCACCGTGAAGTTCCTGTTCTCAAAATATCTACAATTAGTTATGTGGTTCCCTTTAGAGCAAGAGGGCTTGTGAGATGTTATAAAGACTGTACATGGCCCATTGTTGTACCTCTTCTATAATATGAAAGTGAGTTGACAGTGAGTATTCTTGTTATGTTTATATTCTTTGTTTTTGTTTTGTTTTGTTTTGTTTTGCTTTATTTATTCATTCATTCATTCATTCATTCATTCATATCTCTGGCAGACTTCTTCAGGGACAATCACATTCACACATTCAATGAAGACTTGAGACAAGGATCCTACCGCACATCCTAGGCTCCCCTTGCCACCTCTTCAGACTGGTATGGAGGGAATGTGGCTGGTAGGTTGGGGGCAGGGATATGAAAGTCCAAGTCCCTAAGTGATAGTGTCTATTGTAAATAGACACTCATAGGTATTGTGAGACCAGTACCTCCTTCAGACATTGAAAAAGGACCCCAATCCTGGCCTCAAACTCCAGGGGTTACTGACTCTTTGAGCACATTCCTAGAAATAGTGGAACCACCCCACCTCTTTTAGCTGTACTTGGGACTGGTCATGGAGAGTGCTATCTCCTGACTTGGGCACCTTGGTGGGCCAGCACCTCCACAGGGCCAATTCTAAAACTTCTACCGAGGGGGGCCATGCCTCTTAGAGCACTTTCCTGGAAATGCTGCACCTGCCCTGTCTTATATCACCAATTCCTTACCCCAATTCCTTTCAGATAACTGGACCTGGCTATTGAGGGTGCTACCTCCTGAGTTGGATGTAAATATGGGTGGGCTAGCAGGCACCTTACTTCTTCCACAGGAGCAAATCCTCCAAGAGGCCTTCCTGGAGCCAGGGCTCTTTCCAAAGTAGTTGTCCTCCTGGGAGAGTCTTGCCCCATGTGACAGGGACTGGCTGGACTTTCCTTTAAAAGATAGGTCAGCTATCTGGTGCCATTCTCCCTTTGCCCTGAATGTACAAACTAATGGAGGGGGCCACAGGAGGCCTTGGTCTGAATTCCTTGAGAACCTCTCCAAACAGGAAGGCATAGTTCTGTAAACTTAAAAGGCAGTTCCTGAAAAATAGAGTGTTTGTCTTCCTGGAAGACAGAAGATGCTCCAGGTGCTTTCTGGTTTTCCAAGAGTTCTCTGGTTTTTATCACAGACATACCTTTTCCTTCCCCAGGCACACTCTGCCAGATAAGATTCTCAGGGCTTACCTTTCCCCAGAGTACAAGGTGCTGTCTGTCACTAAGGGTTCCTGATGGAACACCCTACATAGTGTCCCTCTCCCACTTGCCTATTATCAACCTCTTCACTTAAAAAAATCCTCCTCAGCTTTCTACCTGTACAAGAGTTTTCTTCCTCTTGGAGAGAAGTGGGAAAGCCATGATATTGGACAGTATTTAGTGGAGGAAGAATTGAAGACTATATGGAACCAGTTGAGAATTTATCTTCCATCTTCTCCAGTGACCTGGTTTCAAAAATTAGGCAAGGTAGGACCTGCTTTTCTCAGGTGTGATATGACCAGGATTTTGCTTTGCCAAGTCCCATTGATGGCTTTTGATGGTTAGTTTGGATTAAGAGGCAGGGCTTTATGGAGACAAGATAGTTAAAATTGTAGTGAGGACAAAGTATGAGTTGAAGTTTCCCCACCTGAGTTGGTTTCTGGGCAATGACAGCCTGATGTGCTTCATGGAAAGATACAGTATGGATAGCTTGCCTAACAGCCTGATGTCCGCACTTTGATTCTAGCTGAGATGGACTCCTAGCTGAGATCTATACCGCTATTAGACATGTGGGCTACTAACTTCAAAAAATTGTGTCAGGGGTTGTGCGCCCTGACAATGGTGGTTGGGGGATGAAGTGGTTATAACCACTGTGGAAAGGAACACAATGGGAAAGAAATGTTTTCTTCCTGGCTCTGTGGCTTTTGCAAAGAGTTACCTGAAAGGCTTTCCAGGTTCTGCCCCTTCCCTGTGTTGGAGCTTCCATTATGGCAGCACTCCACCTCTATGTTTGTAAAAAATCATCATACACTTAAAGGAGTAGCAGTGTGCTTTGTTTGAGTGAATTATGTTTGAATGAAATTCTGAGTGAAAGACAGTTTACTGATACAGGGGAAGTACAAATATAAAGTCAGTCATAAGTGAAAGACACAGAAAAGCAGTGGTCAACTGGACAGGGAATGGAATCTCTTTTATGAGTTTACAAACAAGAAAATAAACCAAGGAAATGAGAAAAAGATGCTCACAACTGAAAACAACAAAAGAAATGGCCTGAGCAGACAGGTTTAAGAACAAGTGGACGTAGCAGAAGGAAAAGTGAACTCCCTGGAATATAACATGGACCACAGAGGAGGAGAGAAAGGGCAATAATGCTTCCCATAGGTCTTCCAGAATCCAGGCTCTTTCTTCAGTGGCTATCCTCCTGACATATTCTTGACCTCAGTGTCAGGAACAGCCAGCCTCCCTTTGACAAAGCTGGCAAGTCCTGTGGAGCTCCTGTCCCTCTGCCTCATATCTGTAGCCTCAGAGGAGGGCTTGGTCTGAATTCCTGTAGTCTGGGGCATCTAGTCTCCTGATACCTTTCTTATTCTCTAGTCCCAAGACCAGTGCCCCTGGAAACAATAGCTTGGCCTACCTGAAGGCTGAGGTCCAGAGAAGGGAATGGGATTTGCCTGTCCAGTGGGTTTCCCAATCCCTATGTGGCCACCTAGTGTGGCCACATTTATTTAGCAAGTCTTTCATGGCCCTTTGTCTTTACAAGGATTTTTCCTCCTCCTGGAGGGAAAGTCTCGAACTGTGATGGGAGACAGTATTTTGTGGAGGAGGAAAAGTAGGCCTGGTTGGTACCTTTGATGTCCTCTCCAGACCCCGGTTGACAGACTGGGCCTGGTTGGAGCCACTTGTTTCAGTCAGGAATACAGTCCAGTGTGGCGGTTGGCTGTGTCTGGGGGTGCAGTGTTAGGGGTGAGAGACAGTGGTTTTTGAAGAGAGAAAGAATCCAACACCATACAAAGAATGACGTACGTTTGGAGATTGGCCTGCCTGACTTTGTTTTGGGGCAAGACACTATGTGTGAGTCTTAGAGCTGACTCTGGTTCAGGAGAGCTTGAGGGTAAGATGCCTGCCTGGAGTGTGGACTTGGATCGGGGCTGTGTCTGAGTCTCAGTTCAGGCATACACCACTAGAGGCCACCACTGACTGGAATCCTGCATGTCGGGACATCAGCACCTCCATGGTGCTGATACCCACAAAGGGCTTCTAGCAGTTCTCTAGAGAACCCTGAGGAAAAAGAAGCGGTTTCTTCTAGTCCCCAGTGATTTTTCACTCATAGTTTCCTCAGAGGCTTTCTGGGTTCCATCCCCTCCAGTGTTTGAGGTTCTGGTGACAGCAGCAAACCACCTCCAAGGACATCTGCCAAATGTTGTCAGACACCAAATGGAAAGGCAGTGCATTTTGTTTGATGTGAATTATGCTCAAAGACAGTTCCTTGGTAGTGGCAGGGGAGGTAGGGACATAGATTCAGTCACAGAAGAGAAATGCTCAGGCTGGACAGGAAATGAAATCTCTTCTAGGAGTTCAATAACAACACAAAAACCAGGAGAAAAGAAAAAAAAAGTTTTGCCCATGACATACAAAAAATATGTGATGACCTCAGCAGAATAGTTTCAGAAGGAAAAATGAACTCGCTGGAATATAACACGTCCCCTATAGGAGGAGGAGAGAATAATGGAAATTGCTGAGGAGCAAACACAGGCACAGAGAACAGAAAGATCAAGTTGAATAGGTGTAGAATTGGGATCCAGCAAGGGAAGATGGAGGAAGAAAGTGTATGTCTGAGGCAGTATTTGGATACTGCAAGACTGACAGTGACCCCAAGCCATGCTTGGGCAGCAAGAAGAAGCCCCGGAAGGCTCACAATCAAGAATTTCATATCCAGGACCACAAGAAGAAACATGGCTGGTGCCAACCCCAAATCAGACAAGATTGCAGTGGGTGGGGAAAAAAAAGAAAAGAAAAAAAAAAAAGAAAAGAAAAGCACATTCCAAGTAGCAACGCTCCTCTGGAAAACACCCCTCCCACCTCCACTTCTACTCCCCCAAACTCAAACGGGGACCGGCTTCCCAGTAAGGAGTGGAAGCCAGAAGATGAAATGCTGGAAGTGGATCAGTGGTAAATTTGCCATCAAGTCAGCCACGGAGTGGATCATACCCTCCTAATGTGACTTGCCTCCTGTGGATCATGGCACAATGGTTAGGTGAGATATATGAATTTTGGGAAGTGGGGTGAGGTGGGGCCTTAAAGAGTGAAGAGCACCTTCTTTGACCTCTTTCCTCAAAGTCTAAAAGGCATTCCTGAGCAGGTCTTTTTGTATTCTTGTGTTTGGAAAGGTGCCTTTTAGGATGGAGAGGGGCTTCCTACAACTGCTGGTCTGAAGCCATCGCCAGGTCAGGCACACCTTAAGAAAACCGAGGACAAACGAGGAGGAAAAAAATCACACTCAGCTACACAGCCAAACACAGCAAAAACAGCTACAAGGTCACTAGGAAGAATGGGGACTGTAAGCATCCCTAGGCCTAGATGACAAGTCCCATCCCTCCACCCACACTGGGCAGCTCATTGGCTTCCGGCTGGCTCTGGCTCCAGTAACTGAAGCCTGCGAGGGAGCAAATTGGCCCGGAAGCACACAGGGGCAGTCCCATCTCAGGGTCAGAGGGCAGACCCCTTCCAGAATCATCCCAGGCACACTCGCAAGGGAAGGGATACCAACGCTACTGTTCTCATCCTGCTTGGTCAGTCTAGCTTGGCCCTCCCTCGCTCCCTCTCTTCTTTCCTCCCTCCCTCCCTTCTTTCCATCCGCTGGACCCACTAGAAGACAGAGGACAGCCACAGCCTGTGTCTCAGCCTGTCCAACACTACCGCCAGAGGGCGCCCCCGCCCCCCTACAGTTTCCGCCCTTCGTTTAGGAATGGTGGTGGTTCCTGGTGAAGCTGGCAATATCTGTTGCCCGCACTTGTGCAGTTGGAGGGCGGGCCTCAACCCCGAGTTGCTGGGCTCCTGGAGCGTTGTGGCCGGTGGGGAGGGGGTGAAAGAGGAGGGTGTAACCCGGGAAGTGGGGAGGGTGAGCCTGCTTTACTCTCCTCGGTTCCCCTAGATCATGGGCCTCTGGACCACAGCCGTGGCCGCCACTACGGCCATGCCGGCCAGATTTGATGGCCAGATGCAGACACTACAGACTGCATACACTATGGACCGAAATCCAAATGGAGCGGGTAGGAATGGGATCTGATGTAAGGCCAGGTGGGGTGGGGATGATATCTGGTGAGTGAGGTAGTAAAGATCCCATAGCCTTGTCACCTGAAAATCCATTTTCCCTGAGACCTAGATGTGGGTGGAGGAGTCCCATGCCCTGGCACCACACATCGGAGCTTTTGCCTCTCCCAGTGCCTTTCAGGAATCCCTTTCTGCAGGTCTGCAACCCCACTGCCCCCCACCCCCCGGAAAAACACCCTCTTCCCTAGTGTACATAGGCCCAGCTGTGGAGGGGCTCCCTCCCTGGTGGGGCACACCAGTTGCTTAGCACCTGCCTCCTTGGACAGGGGGGATGGTGCTTCCCAGAAGCATTCCAGGACCCAGGGCTCTTTCCTCAGTGGCTGGCCGCTGACGGATTCTTGACCTCCCTCTGTCAAGGACAGTCAGCCTCCCCTTGACAAAGCAAATAAGTCCTGTGGTGCATCTGTAGACTCAGGGGAGGGCCTGAGTTACTTCTGGCCCTGGTGTCTAGTCTCCTGATGACTTTATTGTCCCCTCGTGTATTTCTCCTAAGATGAGTGCCATAGAAAGCAGGAAAGCACAGCTTGGGCCTGCATGAATGCTGAGGTCCACAGAAGAGGGTGGGATTTGCCTGCCCAGTGAGTTCCCGTGGCCTACCTGCTGTGGCCATATTCATTTGGCAAGTCTTTCATGGCCTTCTGTCTTCACAGAGATTTTTCCTTGCAAGTTATTACACATGCTGTTTATTTTTCACTTGATTTTTTTCTTACATGTGCTTTCCTTCTCCATGTATGTTTTCCCTGATAGACATGTTCATGGGCCTTTTATTTTCATTGATTGATGGCAGCCCATGGCAGTGAGAGAGCATTGGTGAATTCAGACCCTTCCCAATGCCCCTTTTCCTCCGACCTAGTATATACATAGGCATTTGGTAAGTCTTGGTTTGTCCACATTTTAGTGGAGTTTCTTTCTCTGTAGGAAATAGTAAACCTTTATTTTACATATTATCTGCTGGGGGAAGAATTAAGCTTAGATAGAATTAGATTCTATTTATAGTTGATCTTGAAAGATGTATTTTTAAAACAAAGCAAGGTAGAAGGTATTGGTTCTAGCCATTAGGTGAGCAGAACTTGCACTAAGAGAATGTCAGGCATAGGTATTAACTATTTTTTAACATAGAATTTTATTTTCACTTTTTTTTAACGTTTATTTATTAATGAGAGACAGACACAGAGCCTGAGCAGGGGAGGGGTAGAGAGAGGGGGAGACATAGAATCTGAAGTAGGCTCCAGGCTCTGAGCTGTCAGCACAGAGCCCGACACAGGGCTCAAGCTCACAAACTGTGAGATCATGACCTGAGCCAAAGTTAATTGCTTAAACAACTAAGCCACCCAGGTGCCCCCTATTTCACTTTTTAAAGTTTATTTATTTATTTTGAGAGAGACAGAAACAGCACAAGTGGGGAAGGGGCAGAGAGAGAGAGAGGGAGAGAGAATCCCAAGCAGGCTCTATGCTGCCAGCATAGAGCCCAACATGGGGCTCGAACTCACGAAACTGTGAGATCATGACCTGAGCCAAAACCAAGTCAGAGGCTTGCCCAATTGAGCCACCCAGGCACTCCTGTAACAGAGGACTTTAGATTAAGAGAATATAGTAATGAGAACTGTGTTGAAGCCTTTGAAATTTAACTGTGTCAGTTTGTGTCAGATGAAACTCTTATGTGCCTTTGGGAGATAGCACAACTTGATGGTTAATAGTCTGACTCTGGAATTTTATTCTGGGTCTTAATTCTAACTTGGTCATTTGCCATCTGTGGGCACTTGGGCCATTCACTGAAATTCTCTGTAGAACTGTTTTGTCATTTCTAGAATGGTGGTTTGGTAGTAAAGTGTTCAAGTTTACCTAGAAAGAGGTATTTTTTTTTCTCCTTAGCTCCTACTTATTTTTACCTCTTTGGAATATTTTGCCTGGTAAATGTCTTTGTTTACGAGCGGCTCTGTGTTAGGCAGGGATTAACAAGGTTATTTGGAGTACAGGCCTTAGGCCAAGCCAAATAATAACAACTAATTTACATAGAGGCTTTGGGTCACACTAACAATGTGATTCAGGGTCTAGGCTTTTGGTCACATAACTGTCAACATCCAGAGGGGCTGTAAACATAGGCAATATTTTTATTTAGTAGGCAACATACAGACAATCATCCATGGAGTTTTAAGAAAGACTCTGATACCAATGCTCAAGTGAGCTTCTTTATATTTTTTAATTAATTTATTTAATTCAAATTAGTTAACATACAGTGTAATATTGGTTTCAGGAGTAGAACCCAGTGATTCATCACTTCCATATAACACCCAGTGCTCATCCCAACAAGTGCCCTCTTTAATGCCCACTGCCCATTTAGCCCTACCCCCTACCCACCTCCCCTCCAGCAACCCTCAGTTTGTTGCTATAATTAAGAGTGTCTTATGGTTTACCTCCCTCTCTGTTTTTATCTTATTTTTCCTTCCCTTCCCCTGTGTTCATCTGTTGTGTTTCTTAAATTCCACATGTGAGTGAAATCATATGATATTTGTCTTTCTCTGACTGACTTATTTCGCTTAGCATACATAATACATTATAGTTCCATCCATGTTGTTGCAAATGCCAAGATTTCATTCTTTTTGATGGCCGAGTAATATTCCATTGTATATATCTACCACATCTTTTTTATCCATTTGTCAGTCAATGGACATTTGGGCTTTTTCCATAATTTGGCTATTGTTGATAATAACACCGCTAAAAACATTAGGGTGCATGTGCCCCTTCGAATTAGCAATTTTTTAAGTCTTTTGGATAAATACCTAGTAGTGCAATTGCTGAGTTGTAGAGTAGTTCTATTTTTAACTTTTTGAGGACTCTCCACACTGTTTTCCAGAGTGGCTGCACCAGTTTGCATTCCCACCAAAAGCATAATAGGGTTCCCCTTTCTCCACATCCTCACCAATAGCTATTGTTTCCTGAGTTGTTAATTTTAGCCATTCTGACCAGTATGAGGTGGTATCTCATTGTGGTTTTGATTTGTATTCCCTGATGATGAGTGATGTTGACCATCATTTCATGTATCTGTTAGCCCTCTGGATGTCTTCTTTGGAAAAGTGTTCATGTGTTCTGCCCATTTCTTCACTGGATTATTTGGGGTTTTTTTTGAGTGTTGAGTTTGATAATTCTAAATTTCTTCTTTAATTTCCTGGTTAACCCATTCATTCTTTAGTAGGATGTTCTTTAACTTCCAAGTATTTGGGGGCTTTCTGAATTTTTTTCTTATAGTTGATTTGTTTCATAGCATCTGAAAATGCTACGAAAATAGCATTTTGTTATCTGAAAATATGCATGGTATAATCTTGATCTTTTTGTACCTGTTGAGGGCTGATATGTGACCCAGTATGTGATCTATTCTGGAGAATGTTCCATATGCGTTCAAGAAGAATGTGTATTCCGCTCCCTTAGGATGAAATGTTCTGAATATATCTGTTAAGTCCATCTGGTCCAGTGTGTCATTCAAAGCCATTGTTTCCTTGTTGATTTTCTGCTTAGATGATCTGTCCATTGTTGTAAGTGGGGTATTAAAATCTCCTATTATGGTATTATTATCAATGAGTTTTCTTTATGTTTGTGATTAATTGATTCACATATTTGGGTGTTCCAAGTTGGGGCATAAATATTTACAATTGTTAGGTCTTCTTGACGGAAAGACCCCTTAATTATGATATAATGCCCTTCTTCATCTCTTGTTACAGTCTATGTTTTTAAATCTAGTTTGTCTGATATAGTATGGCTATTCTGGCCTTCTTTTCATCTCCATTAGCATGAAAGATGGTTCTCTATCCCTTCACTTTCAATCTGTAGGTGTCTTTAAGTCTAAAATGAGTCTCTTGTAGGGGCACCTGGTGGCTCAATCGTTAAGCGTCCAACTTTGGCTCAGGTCATGATCTCAAGGTTTGTGAGTTCGAACCCTACATCAGGCTCTGTGCTGACCAGTCAGAGCCTGGAGCCTGCTTTGGATTCTGTGTCTCCCTCTCTCTCTGCCCTTCCCCTGCTAATGCTCTGTCTCTCAAAAATAAATAAACATTAAATAAATAAATAAAATGAGTCTCTTGTAGGCAACATATAGATGAATCTTGTTGTGTTTTTTTATCCATTCTGATACCATATGTCTTTTGATTGGAACATTTAGTCTATTTACATTCAGAATGATTACTGAAAGACATGAATTTAGTGCCAGTGTGTTACCTGTAGAGTTGGTGTGTCTGGTAATGTTCTCTGGTTCTTTGTAGTCTTTGTTGCTTTGGTCTTTTTTTTTTTTTCCACTCAGAGAGACAACCGCCCCCCCCCCCCCCCTTAAATTTCTTGTGGGGCTGGTTTAGTGGTTTAGTGGTTGAATGGCTTAGTGGTCACAAACTCCTTTAGTTTTGTTTGTCTGGGAAACTCTCCTATACTGAATGACAGCCTTGCTGGATAAAGAATTCTTGGCTGTATATTTTTCCTATTCAGCACATTGAGTATTTCCTGCCATTCCCTTCTGGCCTGCCAAGTTTCAGTGGACAGGTCTGCTGTTAACCTTATTATGTTCCATTCTTGTAGGTTAAGCACCTTTTGTCCCTAGCTGTTTTCAGAATTCTCTCTTTATTTTTGTATTTTGCAAGTTTCACTATGATATGTCATGGTGTTGAATTGTTTTTGTTGATTTTGAGGGGAGTTCTCTGTGCCTCTTGGATTTGAATGCCTGTTTCCTTCCCCAGATTAGAGAAGTTCTCAGCTATCATTTGTTCAAATAAACCTTCTGCCCCCTTTTCGCCTTTCTTCTTCTGGGACTCCCTATGATATGGATATTGTTTTGTTTCATGGAATCACTTAGTTCTCTAAGTCTCCCCTCGTGATCTAATAATTTCCTTTCCCTCTTTTTCAGCTTCATTATTTTCCATAATTTTATCTCTATATCACCTATTCTCTCCTCTGCTTCTTCAGTCCTCATTGTCACTGTATCCAGTTTGTTTTGTATCTCAGTTACAGCACTTTTTATTTCATCCTGACTAGTTCTTAGGTCTTTGATCTCTGCGGCAAGGATTTTTCTGGTGTCGTCTATGCTTTTCTCAAGCCCAGTTAGTAATCTAATGACTATTGTTCTAAATTATTGTTCGGATATATTGCTTATGTCTATTTTGAGCAATTCTCTGGCTGTGATTTCCTCTTGATTTTTCTTTTGGGGAGAATTCTTCCATCTTGTCATTTTGGCTAAGTTTCTGTCTTTTGTGTGCTTTAAAATGTTTTGTGTTTCCTGAACCTGAGAGTACTGCTGTATTAAAAAGGGGTCATACCCTGTCCAGGGCCTGGCACTTCATGAAGTGTTTCTAGTGTATGTTGTGTATACTCTGTTGTTGCTTTTTGGCTGCTCTTTCCTACTGGTCAGTCCTCTGCAGAGTTCCTCCATGCTTCCTGTGGTGGAGTGTTTGGACCTTTAACTAGGTCCACACCTTTGATTTGTTTGTTCAAGTAACCTTGGTAAAAAGGGGGGAGGGAGAAAAAGCCTGATCTCAAAAAAAAAAAAAAAAAAAAAAAAAAGACAAAAGGAAAGGGTACAAAAAACCAAACAGAGAATCAAAAAACTATAAGGCTGATTCCAAAGAAAAAGAAAGGAAAAGAAAAGGAAAAAAAGAAGGAAGGAAAAAGGAAGAAAAAGAAAGAATTTTAAAAACTCTGATCCAAAAAAAGAGAAAAGGTAATAAAAAAAACAAACGAGAAACTACGAGCCTGATTAAACTCATTAAACAGCAGCTCTCCATTCTGCCCTCCCCCCAATCTCTGGCAAGCTCTATTCTAGTTGCAGTCTCTATAACAGATACCTCATTTAAGTGCAATTATACAGTATTTGTCTTTTTGTGACTGGCTTATTTCACTTAGCATGATGTCTGTAACTTTTCCCCATGTTGTATGTAGCACGTGTCAGAATTTCCTTCCTTTTTAAGGCTGAATAATTCTATTGTATGTGTATACCACATTTTGTTCTATTTACCTGGCAATAGACACTTGGACTGCTTCCACCTTTGGCTGTTGTAAATAATGCTGCTATGAAAATGGGTGTACAAAAATTTCTTTGAACACTCTCTTCAGTTATTTTGGATATATACCCAGAAGTGGAATGGGTGGACAATATGGTGATTCTATTTTTAATTTTTTGAAGAATCACCATACTGTTTTCCATTGCATCTGTACCATTTTACATTACCAACAGTGCATAAGGATCCCAAAATCTAAATATCCTCACCAATACTTGTTATTTTGTTTTTCTTTTCTTTTTGATAGTAGCCATTCTAATAGGTGTAAGGTAGTATGTCTCATCGTGATTTTGATTTGCATTTCCCTGGTCAGTGATATTGAGCATCTTTTTATATTCTTATTGACCGTTTATATATCTTCTTTAGAGAAATGTCTATTCAAGTCCTTTGCTCATTTTAAAAGTGGGTTGTTTGGGGTTATTGTGGTTGAGTGGTAGGAGTTCTTCATATATTCTGGATATTAACCTCTTATCAGGTATATGATTTGCAAATATTGTCTCCCATTCTATGGGTTGCCTTTTCACTCTGTTGATTGTGTCCTTTGATGCACAGTTTAAACTTTTTATGTAATATAATTTATTTTTCCTCTTATTGCTTGTACTTTTGGTATCATATCCAAGAAATGATTGCCAGATTCAATGTCGTGAACCCTTCCCCTATGTTGTCTTCTAATAATTTTATAGTTTTACACTCTTACACTTAGGTCTTTGATCCATATTGAATTAATAGTTTTATATTGTGTAAGGTAAGGGTCCAACTTCATTCTTTCACATGTGAATATTCAATTTTCCCAATCCCAAATTAGATTCTTCAAATCCAATTTTCTTTTTTTTTTTTTTTTTTTTTTTTAACGTTTATTTATTTTTGAGACAGAGAGAGACAGAGCATGAATGGGGGAGGGTCAGAGAGAGAGGGAGGCACAGAATCTGAAACGGGCTCCAGGCTCTGAGCTGTCAGCACAGAGCCCAACGCGGGGCTTGAACTCACGGACCGTGAGATCATGACCTGAGCCGAAGTCGGACGCTTAACCGACTGAGCCACCCAGGCGCCCCAAATCCAATTTTCAATTGTTTGTTGAAAAGATTGTTGTTTCCCCCATGGAATGGTCTTGCAGCCTTGTCAAAAATCAACTAACTATACTGCAAGGTAATTTTCTGGGCTTCTTATTCTTTTTTACTGGTCTGTATGTCCATCTTAATGTCAGTACAACACTGTTTTGATTACTGTAGCTTTGTAGTAGGTTTGAAATCAGGGTGAGACCTCTAACTTTGTTCTTTTTTTTCAAGAGTTTTTTTGGGGGACATTCAGGGTCCCTTAAGATTCCATATGAATTTTAGGATGGATTTTTCTATTTTTACAAAAAATGTTACTGGAATTTTGATAGTGATTGCATTGAAGCCACAAGGACCAGTTCAACTACAACGTTGGTTCCAAAAAGGGAACCTGAGCCCAGGTAAGTACCTCCAGCCATTTATAGCATCACTATTGATAGGTTGAGACTGGCGCAAAATAGTATTCTGTATATGTCTGTTAGGTTCAGCTGGTTTATAGTGTTAATCAAGTCCTCTGTTTCCTTACTGACTTTCTATCTGCCTCTTCTATCATTACTGAAAGTGGGAACTGAAGTCTACTATTATTGTAGAGCTGTGTATTTCTTCAGTTCTATCAATGTTTGCTTCATAGATTTAGGACCTCTGATATTTGTTGTATATATGCTCATAATTGTATGTCATCTTAATTGACCCTTTTATCATTATATAATGTCCTTTTTTTTTTTTTGTCTCTCGTAAGAATTTTTGAGCTAAAGTCCACATTAGCATAGCTACTCCTGCTGTCTCTTGGCTACTATCTACCTGGAATATCTTTTCCCATACTTTCACTTTCAACTTATATATGTCCTTAGAGATTTTCAATCTTTTATAGATGGCATATGGTTGAATATTGATTTTTATTTTTATTTTTTAATTTCTTAAAAGCTTATTTTGAGAGAGAGAGAGACAGAGAGAGAGAGAGAGAATCCCATGCAGTCTCCATGCTGTCAGCGAGGAGCCTGACCCAGGAATCAGTCTCACAAATCGTGAGATCATGACCTGAGCCAAAACCAAGAGTCAGTCTTTTAAATGATTGAGCCACCCAGGCACCCCTGAATCCTGAGTTTTAAAAACCCATCCTGTCAATCTGTATCTTTTGATTGGCAGTTTAATCAATTTACATTTAAGCTAATGTAAGGACTTACTTTTGCCAAATTGTTATTTTGTCACAGACTTTGAGTCAGAGTTCCCTCTTGTCCAGCAAGAGAGTGGATGCAGAATTGAATACGAGAGAGGCTAATGTCCGGGAGGAGACGAGAGCCCCAAGTAAGGGTCCTTGCTCCATATTTATTAGGATCAGAAGGCTTACAAACATGATGGACATGCAGAAAGAGACAATAAAACACTAACCATTAATTCATGTGTGTGAGAGAAAGGCGGTTTCAAAGGTACGTGGTGTTAGGGGTTTGGGTCAATACAAATCAAAGTCCCAGTGCTGAGCAGATGGCTGTTTACTGCAGCCACCAGGCACTGTGTCTGTTTATCTTAACTTGTCTAGGGGCTAACCCTGCTGCCTCAGGGTTAACAAGGCATTTTTCTTGCTAATTAGCTCTGGACGTTTTTACCCTGCTGCAGGGGCTTTCTGCTTCTACCTGTTCACAGACACTTCCATCCTGTGGAAGTGACTTTCCGCTCTATGCTTTCTACACTGGTGGCACTTTCTCCCTGTGCTGGCTTTCCACCCTAAGCCTTGTTAACCCATTGGTGAAAGCTCAGGAAATTCTTAAGCTTATTCCTCACATTATTTGTTTCTGTAGGTCTTAAAATTTTTTGTCTTTCATTTCCTCCATTCCTTCCTTTGAGTTTGGCTTTAAATGTAGAACACTGAAAGCAGCTGTTTTTGCACATCCTTGGGATACTCTTGGGAAACATGGTACTAAAGAATGTGAGTACAAGTCAAAAACTATTCAGGATTACCCATGTTTCCTTCAGCTTTAGAGGAGAGCTCAGAGGGGGGAAGAATCGCAGGCTCACTGGGAGGTGTAAACCACCACAAGCCCAGTCAGCAGTTGTGGCTTGAGGGATGAAAGTCATCTGACTGGCTCCATGTTGCCCCAGAGCAGTTGTCCTCTGTGGTATCCTCAGCACATAGCATAGTACATGGCACACAATATGAATTCAATAAGAATTTGGTAGGTGAATAGAGAAATTCCACCAATGGCTCTGTCTGTAGGCTTCATCTAGTGACTAGCACACAGTAGGAGCTCAATAAATAGCAACTGCTATGGGCAGTTGAGATGGTAGAGTGGTTAAGTCTCTGATATTTGGAATAAAAGAAATCACAGCAACTCCACTTATGTGCTATTGGGGCTGAGTAGGTCACATAACCTCTCTGAGATTCAATTTCCTCATATGTAGGATGAGAATTTACATCATGGGGTCCAGTGGGGATTAAAGAAGCTAATCCATGAAGAGCCTAGTATATGCTGAGTGCCCAGCAAGTTATAGCTATTGAAATTAATATTATTACCAAAATGTTAAGTAACTCTGGTAAACACTGCTGTTTTCATTCCAGGATTTGCAAAACAAGGACTGAGCAGATCACCTCCACATTTCTTCCACGCTACAATTCTATGAATTGGAAATGGTGAGATTTTGTTTTTCTTTCTTTCTTTCTCCTTTCTTTTTCTTTCTTTCTTTCTTTCTTTCTTTCTTTCTTTCTTTCTTTCTTTTCTTCTCTCTCTCTCCTTCCCTCTCTTTCTCTTTTGCAACAGGGGTTGGAATATAAATGTCACAGAGAATTTTGGAAGATAAAGTTTTGAAAAGCCATAGAAACGTTCAAAGAGAGGCCAGGAAGATGACCTGTATGTGTGCTAGGTCTTCCCAGAGAGTAAGATCAGATGAAGTTCCCTTAACAGTCACCCAGACTCCTGGGTGCCCACGTCCCTATCAGCTTTTGGAGAAGGACCATCTCCTCCCCAGGCCTCCCTGGGTCCTGGGTGATTTCTGGGTCCTGTGGACTTAGAGGCACATCTTTTATGTTCTGCTTCATCTGTCTCTGTATCAAGCTAAAAGCATTGCCTCCTGTTGCCTTCAACAGTCGTGCTCAAGATGTTGGGGCAGCAGAGGGGTCTGTGCCAGGGAACACCCAAGGCACTCTCCAAAGCTCTGGGTCATATATCAGTTCTGTATGTCCATGTGACATCAAGTCCATAAGCTCCTGGGTCTGACCCTCTCTGTTCTAAGGTTAAATTCCAACCATGTAGCTCTGTGGGGACACACAACATGCTTTCCCTTCCCCTCTTCTCCACACCTCTTCTACCTTTCCTCACATCTTTGACCAAAAGCACCCTTTCTGCCAAAATTATTCAGAATAAATGAGTATTCTCCCCTCTCTTTGTCTGCAGAGGAGACTTCAGTAGGGTCCATATCATAGAGTTGTGAGGGGTGAATGAGAGAAGCCATGTAAAGCATGAAGCCCAGGAATAGGAACAGTAAGCGTTTGAGAAGTGGAAATTGCTGTTACCATTATCATCAACAAGAAGTGCAAAAAGTCCATTTTCCTAAAAAAGAAATTGTATATTTATAAAAACCACATTGTTTGATTTATCATTTATGATCAGTTTTAAAGACATAAGAAGTTTTAATATTGGCGTCAAATGTGAATTTTCTTTATTAAAATATAAACAAAAATAAACCCATGTGTCAGCTGAGAGAGGGGGATGTTTGTTATTCAGTAGGCCACAGAGGGACCTTGTTTTATTTCATGTTGTCATGGTCTCAGAGAAACCTTGTCTGATATGATGTCTGTGAGATTGTTTATGTCCAACAGGAGAAAAGAATGGCCTGGTAGTGAACATCAGCCCTGTTTCCAAATGTTGGGGGAATTCCTTTCTCACAACTTTTCATTCACATTCATGCAGCAGACATTTAGTGAGCACCTACTAGATGCCAGGCCACGCAGCAGTGATGGTGAATACAGGGGTAAACAATACTCTCTACACGTTAGACTTCCCAGCATGCAGGAAAAGAGCAGGGGAAAAGTTAGAAAAGGGGAAGAACAGGTGCAGCCATCTGAAGGGCCAGAGATTCCCTGAAGAGGAAGTAATACCAAGTAGGAAAAGCACGGATGAGTCTGGAGGTGGGGGCAGCCTCTGGGGAAAACTAGTGCGTTTCTAACAGAAAGGGATAGTTTTAAAAGATGACGCTGCAGAGCTAAGCAAGAGCTAAACCTCTGGTAAACCTTAACAATGTTAAGGATTTTCAAGGTATGTGGCTTAAAAAAAAGGAAAAGGAAAAGAAAAAGAACAAAAAGGCAAGTGTTTTATAATTTTTAGTACAAACTTTGCTTTACTGTGCAGATCTTTAAAAATATTATGTAGGTGGTAGAGATATAGATATAGATACTGATATATCAGCATAGCAATATATCTAAAATATATTAATTTTTAAAAGTAAGTTTCTTAAGAGTATGTACAAGAGGCTACAATTAAAAAATATAAATATGGACACCACGAATGCCCAAACACAAGGTGACCCCAAATCTAAGGTACTTTTTCCAATGCAGTAATATTTCACAGTGAGCCAAGAAGATTTTGTTGGGATTGTCCTGATTGTATAAATTTTTAGGGAAATGAGATATGTACTTATAATATGTATTAGTTTAGATGAATTATATATTTAAATTGAATGAATAATATATAAATTTTGGTCTTTTCCAATTTCATGTTTTGAAAAAAAATTTTTTTTAACTCTCTACAAGTAGCAGTGTTTTTCTCATCCCCAAAGCAATTTTTTGATAATTTTTAAATGTTTATTTATATTTGAGAGAGAGTGCACATGCATGCACGAGTGGGGGAGGGGCAGAGAGATGGAGACAGAATCTGAAACAGGCTCCAGGCTTGGAGCTGTCAGCACAGAGCCCAACAGGGGGCTCAAACTCACAAGATCATGACCTGAGCTAAAGGCAGACACTTAACCAATTGAGCCACCCAGGCACCTCCCCCAAAGCTATTTTTGAGGTTTGTAAGCCAGTTTTCCAGGGTCCATCATTTTCTCTTCTAAGTAGAATAAGAAGTGGAATCTGAACATTATTGACAATGATGCATTCATTGCATGCATTCATGTGACATTAATACATTTTTCTATTTATCCTGTAGATACGTATATATTTTAAGTAATGTTTACACTCAATGTGGGGCTCTAACTCATGACCCCAAGATCAAGAGTTGCATGCTCCCCCAAATGAGCCAGCCAGGCACCCCTATAGGTATATATTTCTTATCTTCAAAATATCAAAATAGGATTTCCTATTTAAATAATTGTTAAAATACTTGTGTGCAATGCTATCCAGTCTATGCAAATGTACAGTCATCTTCCCAGGAATAACTGCCAAATCTGAACTAAGTTTCTCTGCCACTTGTTTGACTAATTTCTCTTCCTCCTCCTCCTCCTCCTTCTTTTAGAGAGAGTGAGTGGGGGGGTTGGTGGGGAGAGGGGCAGAGGAGAGAGAAGGGGAATATTAAGCAGGCTGTATGCTCAGTGCAGAGCCAGAGCCAGGGCTCAATCCCACGACCCTGGGATCATGACCTGAGCTGAAATCAAGACTCAAACACTCAAACCAACTGGGACACCCAGGCACCCCTGTTTGACTGATTTCATAGGGAGACCTCTTTAGGCCTCCAAAGCTCAAATGAATGGAGATCCTTTAAGGTCAATGAATCTTCTCCAAACTGTCCTATTATCTCTAAAATAAAGTCCTTCAGATAACTGCACCCTCTCCCATGAAAGACTTTTTAAGGACTCACATGTAAGACTCCTCACTTTTTGGTATGGGGTAATGGGGTAGGGAGGACTCACCTAGTAATAAGAATGGAAGAACATACACCCAAATATAAATGATCAGGATCCCTTGGTGATAGGATTATATGGATGGTTCTTATTTTCTTCATTCTGTACATCTGTACTTTTTTTTTTTTTTTTGATGTTTATTTATTTTGAGAGAGAGAGAGCAAGAGCACAAGCAGAGAAGAGGCAGAGAGAGGGGGAGAGAGAGAATCCCGAGCAGGCTCTGCACTGTCAGCACAGATCCTCATGTGGGGCTCAATCTCACAAACCATGAGATCATGAGCCAAAATCCAGAGTCAGATGCTCAACTGACTGAGACACCCAGGCACCTCTGCACATCTCCATTTTCTAATTTTTCTACCATGAACATGGATTAGTCATATAATAAGGAACAAAACAAGCAATAAAAATTGTAGGTGCCTTTTGTTTGTTTGTTTGTTTTAAGGAATTGTTTTCTGGCCCCAGACCCTCAAGCTTAGCCCAAGCCTCTGCATCCCTTCACTCCAGGCAGGAAGCACCTCCACACCTAGGAGCAGATGTTATTTACCTCCTGTAGGGATCAAGGTCTCCTCTTCATGCAGTAGGAAATGGGGAAAGGGAAGAGGCCAGCTCCAGGACACTTGAAAATTCCTAGGCTGAGTCTGAGGCCCACGGGAATTGCCCATCTCCCAGTCATTGTTCTTGTCAGCCTCAAACAGAAAGAAAATTCCACCTCTACAAGCTGAATTTCAATTTGCAAGTGTCAAGAGAGCAGGGAGAACGGCAGGAGGCTGGCTACTGAGCATAAGGCAGCCCAGGGCATGGGAACAATGTGCTGCAGGGAAGGTGCCCGTTCATCCTAGGGGGAGGAGGATAAATCCCTCTCTACCTTTACATGCTCTCCCTCCCCAGCTCTAGTCTTCTAGTTTTCTGGAGAAAGGCTAGACGGTGCCTTCTTCAAAAGAGTGGGCAGAAGCAGAGAGGATTTATTCAAGGGGTGCCCCGAATAAATTAAATTTATTCAATTTAAATATATATTCATGATTCCTGCAGAAATGGAACCTTCCCAGAACATGGGTGAGACCCCTGCAGACATGCTGGATACCCTCCCGGGGTAGAGCCCTCAGCCCCACTGAAGGGTACTGGAAGGAGGAAGTATAGGATACCCGGCGGGGAATCAAGTGGTTCCTGCAGGATCAGTGCCTCCATAATGACCAAGGTTTAGACCAAGACTTCAGGGTGCTAAAGGTGGTGAAGGTAAGCATTTGTGGACCCAGCGGGTTTCTTTTTTTTTTTTATTTTATTTTATTTTTTATTTTATTTTATTTTATTTTTTAATATATGAAATTTACTGTCAAATTGGTTTCCATACAACACCCAGTGCTCATCCCAAAAGGTGCCCTCCTCCCAGCGGGTTTCAAACCCAGCTCTTTCCCCTTGGACATTTGAGGCCTTGGGGGTGGAACTGCTTCATCTCTTTAAGCCTCAGATTCCTTTTTACCACTTGTTATAGGAAATAAGTGTATTGTCATCATCATTGTTTTCATATTGGGGATCCAGTTCTATGAGTTCCAAGGAATTTGGTGGAACAGGTATAGCAGTATAGCAGGTCATTATAATAATTGTGCTTTTTGTGTGTGGTTTAATGCTTCTTTACCTCCAAAGTTATAAAGATATTCTCCTACATTTTCTTCTAAAACAGCTTGTTCTAAAATGGTTTCTTCTGGGAAAATAACTTATAACTCAACTTTCAAGATGTCATGCTAAATGAAAAATGTTTTAACTATAAGTCTAGATTTTTCTTTATTCTGCTAAAATGAAAATAATGTAACACTAACTTAAATTAAGTAAATCAGGCTTTAGCTGGAGGAAATAATGGCTGCCATGTGTGAGGCTGAAAAGGAAGGACACACAGCTTTAAAAGATCTTAAAAAGCAGAAGCCAAAGGGTCGCCTGGGTGGCTCAGTCGGTTAAGCGTCCGACTTCGGCTCAGGTCATGATTTCGCCGTCCATGAGTTTGAGCCCCGCGTCGGGCTCTGTGCTGACAGCTCAGAGCCTGGAGCCCGTTTCCGATTCTGTGTCTCCCTCTCTCTGACCATCCCCCGTTCATGCTCTGTCTCTCTCTGTCTCAAAAAAAAAAAAAAAAAAAAAAAAATCCAAAACAGACACAAGTAACCATCCTTGTCTTCAAGGATCACCAATTTCCTTCTAAGACACACATCATAATTGGAACAATGCAGTTATCAACCTGCCAGATACTCAATGCTACAGGGCCAGAAACAGGAAAAGTCAGTCTCAGTTAAATACAGGTCAAGAGCCAGATGCTGGAAAATGACAGCAAGTATTTAAGCAGGAAGCAATGTGATGACATTGGCATTTAGGATAAGTCAGGCAGTGGCATATTAGGTGGATTAGAAAGAAGCTAAATCCAGGTGCTGGGCTAGGAAGCCATTACAGTAAAACCAGGCCTCAGAAAGGCCTAGAATTGTTATGTAGGTAAAAGTTGGACAGAGAAAAAGAGAAATTCAGGGCTATTCTGAAGGGGAAAAAATAAAATCAGGGTGGGTTTTCATACTAGAGTTGAACACTCACTATAACCACTTCCCTAGTAAACCAGGGGATTTGGGGAAGAGAAGTGACATAGAGTCTGGGAACTCTCAAAATTCTAGCCCTCCTTCCACTTCCCATTATTATATTCCTACTACTGAGTGGCATCCCTGGGCTGGGCCACACCTATGTAACCCCCAGAGCTGCATAGGAAGGGGCTGGTTTTGACCTAATTCACAGATGAGGGAAACAAGAGAACTCCCTTCCTTTCCGGGCCAAACTTGCTCACATTTGGTTAAGAAACTGGGCTCACTTAGGCCTGAAAGTCAGAGCATCCAGTGTGGAGTCCAGTCCCAAACTGCTAGTGACCTAGGGGCAGTTCTGAGCTGGAATTTCCTAATTTTTGGCATGAGCTTTAGCATGAGGAACTTGGTCCAGCTCCAAAATACCAAGATTTAGGGAAGCAGACTTCTCAACAGCAACAACTAGAAGCCAGGAGGTAGCAGAATCATATCTTTATTATTTTTTTTAATGTTTATTTATTTTTGAGAGGAAGAGAGTGTGCAAACAGGTGAAGGGCAGAGAGAACGGGGGAAGGAGGATCCAAAGCAGACTCTGCACTGTCAGCACAGAGCCCGATGAGGAGCTCAAACTCACCAACTGTGAGATCATGACCTGAGCTGAAGTGGGATGCTTAACTGACTAAGTCACCCAGGCTCCCCCCAGAATAATATATTTAAAGGTTGAGGTTAAAAATCCAGAACTGGGCATCTAGGAAATGAGCCAAGAATGATGATAAAATAATTACAAATTAAAACAAGAGTTCACTACCAAGAGACATCATTAAATGAACCTCAAAAGAATATGCCTCAGGAAAAATGAAAATGATCCCAGAAGGACAATTTAATGCACAACAAAGAATGGTGAGCACACACAATGGTAAACATGTATGTGAATAAAAACTAACTTTTGGAAAATATTAATTAACACAATACTATCTAATTGGCAGTATCAAAAGGAAAACACAGAAATGGACTTCCACTCCAACCATGATGGAGTCACAAGGACCAGATTTACCTTTGCTGCTTCAACAAATGAAAAACTGGAAAAAATAAGTAAAACAACATTTGAAAACAGGCAAAGCAGGGGAAAAATCCCTGAGAGAAGGAGAAAAGGAGGGAAGTCCTGTGACTGTCCTCGTGTACTTCCTGTAGAGACTTTTGCAAGCCACAGCAGAGGAAAGGGTAAACTAAACAGTCTTCCTGAACTGAAAAGATAAGAGTTGAGAATTCAGGAAGGCCGAAGTGGCTAGAATTCCAAGAAATTATACAGTCGATAGAATTCATGGAAAAGGTTGTCAAATAGGCTATTCTAAATAAAACTTCACGTATTCAAGAAGACAGAAGGTGTTGTCAAATGTGCAAGGAAGCCTCCTGAAAGGGAAGAGGGGCATGGGAGGGTGCCAGTGAAGCTCTCAGAATGATGAGTGCCACTGGCTGCCCCAGCCGCCTGTGAGTGCTATCAGAACTCACAAGAGATTGTGTATCCTACATGTATCCTGCTGGCTACGGTTCATCATCCGAGTAAGAATTGAAAAGTGTTTCAGAACCAGGAAGAAAAGCCCCACTTTCATGCAGTGTCTCTCCACTCCCATCTAGTAAAAAGCTTAACACTAGCCCAGCTGTCAGTGGGGAATGTTTACATGGCTCAGCTCCAATACTGCAAAGCAGGTCAAGGAAGGATAGATTTGCTAGGAAATAAATTGATAAAGCACAAGAGTATCCAAAACATTATATCTTTTGATTTTCACCTCTGACAAAGAAGATTCAACCTGAAGATTCACCAAAGAGAAACAGAGATCTCTATCAGTATCAATAAAAGGACAATGAAAATATAGCTCGTGAATAGAAGCCCAACTCTCTTCAGATTTTACCAGTAAGATGTCACATTTCCATTCCTCTGTTTTTCCACATTTAATTTCTAGACTTAGAAATATCATAATTTGGAAATTACAGTAAAGTATATATGCTGGTCTTAACTCCCTGGATGTGCTTTCATTATATTCACAGAATTGCTTATTTACAAGTAGTAGTCACCCCCTTGTCCGCGGGACATACATTCCAAGACCCTCAGGGGATGCCTCAAAGTACATACATACCAAACTCTGTATGTGCTATGTTTTTCCTATACATACATACCTATGGTAAAGTTTAACTTACAAATTAGGCATAGTTAGAGATTAACAATAATAACTAATAATAAAATAGAACAATTATAATAACATACAGTATAAAATCGTGAATATGGTTTCTCTCAATATATTACTGTACTATGATAGCCTTCTTCTTGTGATGTGACATGATAAATGCCTATGTGATGAGATGAAGTGAAGTGAATGACATAAGTACTATGACAAAGCACTAGGCTACTATTGATTGACTTTTTCATGGTATGTCAGGAGGATCATCTGCTTCCAGGCAGATGTGGTTGACCACAGATAACTGAAACAGTGAAAAGTGAAACTTTAGATGGGAGGGGGAAGCTACTTATGTGAATACATACACATACAAGCATATGCACGCGTGCACAAACACACTTAACCTTATTAGTTTTCAAAGAAATACAAATTGAAGCAACAGTTAAGAAAGCATGTTTTACCCATCTAATTGACAAAATGTAATTAGCATCCAATACTGCAGAGGGTACAGAAAAAGAAGGTGAAATTCAAGACTTGTGGGGAAAGGAAGAATATATGGGATAATATTTATTTCTTTATAATGTTTTCAACAGTAGAATGAGTGTTACTTTTGTAATTTTGGAAGAATTTTGTAAAAGTAAATTTTTAAGTTATACAAACAGAACTCTCAAAGCTCAAAAAATTAAAAAAAAAAAACCAATCCCATTAGAAAACATGCATAAGAGACAAGGATACATTTAACTGAGGATATACACATGCCAAATAAGCACACATGAAAGGATGTTCAACATCATTAGCCATGAGAGATATGCAGATTAAAACCTCAGTGAGCTATCACTACTATCATTTCACTTTAGAATGGCTAAAATGAAAAAGAGTAGCAATACCAAATGCTGGCAAGAATGCAGAGAAACTGAATCACTAATATATTGCTACTGGTAAGGTAAAATAGTACAGCCATTGCTATTACCATAAGTTTGGTGATTTCTTAAAAACTAAACATGGTGGGGCACTTGGGTGGCTCAGTCAGTTAAGCATCCAACTCTTGGTTTTTGGCTCAGGTCATGATCTCATGGTTTGTGGGTTCGAGCCCCATGTTGGGGTCTGCATTGACAGCATGGAGCCTGCTTCAGATTCTCTCTTTTCCTCTCTGTCCCTCCCCCGCTCTCTCTCACACATGTGCACTCTTTCTCTCTCTCTTAAAATGAATCAACTTTATATATTTAAAAAAAAAACACGACTAAACATGTAACTACCATATGACCCAGCAATTAAGGCTCTTTGGGTGTTTCCTCAACAGAAATGTAAACGAAGTTTACATAAAAACTTGTACACAAATATTTGTAACAGCTGTATTTGTAACAGCCAAGGCCCAAAAACAACCCAGATTCCCTCAAAAAGTAAACTAACTGAAGCTGATCCATATCATGGAAAGCTATTCAGATATAAAAAAGAAAGAAGGAAAATAATAGAAAAGAAAAATAACTATTGCTATACACAACAACCTGGATGAGTATCCTGAGAATCATGCTGAATGGAAAAAAAAAAAAAAAAAAAAAAAAAAAGCCAATCCTAAAAGATTACATTCTGTATAATCCCACCTATATAACATTCCTAAAATGACAATATTTTAGAAATAGAGAACAGATTAGTGGTTGCAGGTATGAAAGAGGTAATGGTAACAGAGAAGAGTGGTTGTGGTTCTAAAAATGCAACATTAGTGATCCTTGCATGATGCAAATGTTCAGTATCTTCACTATTATCAGTGTCAATACCTGGGTATTGTGGTATTCTGTTATGGGGTTTGCAAGATGTTAGAATTGGGGAAAGTTGGAAAAATGGTACATGTGATCTCTCTGTATGAATTCTATCAAATGTATAATTGCTTGGAATTCTAGCCACTTTGGCCTTCCTGAATTGTCAGCTCTTTTCAGTTCATGGGAGACTATTTAGTTTACCCTTTCCTGTGCTGTGGCTTGCAAAAGTCTCTACTGGAAGTACTCTAGGGCAACCACAAGACTTCCCTTTTCTCCTTCTCTCAGGGATTATTCTCCTGCTTCGCCTGTTTTTAAATGTTGCTTTATTTATTTTTTCTAGTTTTTCATTTGTTAAAGGCAACAAAGGTAAATCTGGTCCTTAATACTCCATCATGGTTAGAGTGGAAGTCCACTTGTTTTTTCCTTTTAATACTGCCAATTAGATGGTATTATGTTAATTAATGCTTCTGTAAAGTTAGTTTTTATTCACATACATGTTTACCATTGTTGTGTTCACCACTCTTTGTTGCACACTAGATTGTCCTTCTGGGATCATTTTCATTCTTCCTGAAGTGTATCCTTTTGAGGTTCATTTAACGATATCTCTTGGTAGTAAACTCTTGTTTTAATTTGTAAATATTTTATCATCATTCTTTTTTTTTTTTTTTTTTTTTTTTTTAATTTTTTTTTTTTTTCAACGTTTATTTATTTTTGGGACAGAGAGAGACAGAGCATGAACGGGGGAGGGACAGAGAGAGAGGGAGACACAGAATCGGAAACAGGCTCCAGGCTCTGAGCCATCAGCCCAGAGCCTGACGCGGGGCTCGAACTCACGGACCGTGAGATCGTGACCTGGCTGAAGTCGGACGCTTAACCGACTGCGCCACCCAGGCGCCCCTCATCATTCTTGAAAGACTCACTTCCTAGATGCCCAGTTATGGGCTTTAACCCTCAACTCTTTAAAGATATGATTCTGTGGGAATGCAAGCTGGTGCAGCCACTCTGGAAGAGTATGGAGGTTCTTCAAAAAACTAAAAATAGAACTACCCTACGGCCCAGCAACTGCACTACTAGGTATTTATCCAAGGGATACAGGTGTGCTGTTTTGGAGGGACACATGCACCCCAGTGTTTATAGCAGCACTATCAACAATAGCCAAAGTATGGAAAGAGCCCAGATGTCCAACAATGGATGAATGGATAAAGAAGATGTGGTGTATATATATATATATATATATATATATATATATATATATATATACAGCGGAGTATTACTCGGCAATGAAAAAGAATGAAATCAGGGCGCCTGGGTGACTCAGTTGGTTGAGCACCCGACTTCAGCTCAGGTCATGATCTCATGGTTTGTGGGTTCGAGCCCCGCATCAGGCTTTGTGCTGACTGCTTCCTCAGAGCCTGGAGCCTGCTTCAGATTCTGTGTCTCCTTCTCTCTCTCTCCCTCCCCTGCTCACGCTTTGTCTCACTCTGTTTCTCAAAAATAAATAAATGTAAAAAAAAAAAAAAAAATGAAATCTTGCTATTTGCAACTACGTGGATGGAACCGGAGGGTATTATGCTAAGTGAAATTAGTCAGTCAGAGAAAGACAAAAATCATATGACTTCACTCATAGGAGGACTTTAAGAGACAAAACAGATGAACATAAGGGAAGGGAAACAAAAATAATATAAAAACAGGGAGGGGGACAAAACAGAAGAGACTCATAAATATGGAGAAAAAAGTGAGGGTTACTGGAGGGGGTGTGGGAGGGGGGATGGGATAAATAGGGAAGGGGCACTAAGGAATCTACTTCTGAAATCATTGTTGCACTGTATGCTAATTTGGATGTAAATTTTAAAAATTAAATTAAACTTAAAAAAATGATAAAGATATGATTCTGTCTCTGGCTTCCGTTGTTGCTGTTCGGAGGTCTGCTGTTTTCTAACTGCAATAATTTTGTAGGTACTCTGTTTTTAATGCTTTTAGCTTAGGTGCTTTTAATTTTGTCTTTTGTATTCTCAAGTTGTTCTTGTTGCTGTTTTTAATAATATATTTAAGTATGCATCTTTTTTATCTCATTCATCTCACCTAGGATGTACTGTGCTTCCTAGATTTGTGGACTCATAGTTTTCTTCAATTCTGGAAACTTTACATTCATGATCTCTTTAGATACTGCCTTTTTTCATTCATTGTTTCCTTTTGACACTCCAATGAGAGCTATGTTAGACCTTTTCATTCTGTCCTCCACCCCCATTTTTATTGAGGTGTAACTGAATATTAAAATGACAGCTTGGCATATGCATACACTATGAAATGTCACCACATTCAAGCTAATCTACGTATCCATTCTACATACTAGCCCTTTTTTGGATATGTGGTTTACAAATATTTTCTCCTAGACTATGTCTTGTCTTTTCAACCTTTAAATGTGGACTTTCACAAGCCAAATACTTTACTTTTAATGAAGCCCAAGTTTTCAGTTTTCCTTTTATGGATTATGCTTTTGGTATCAGGTCTAAGTACTCTACCTCAACCTCGAACCTAAAGATTTTGTCCTGTTTCTTCCTACAAGTTTTATACTTTTAATGTTTAAGTCTGTGATCCTTTTTGATCTTCATATAAGGTTCATTTTAAAATTTTTGCTCTTTAATACTTTCTTCCTCCTGCTTGCTTTGTTTATATTGCTTTTTTTCCCCTTCGGTTCTTGAAGTGGAAGCTTAACTAGATTTTTGATTTGGGACTCTTCTTATTTTCTAATGTATTCACTTAGTGCTAAAAAGTTCCCCATAGCACTGCTTTAGCTGTGTCCCACAAATTTTGGTATGTTGTATTTTCATTCAACTTAATGTAATTTTCTAATTTCCCTTAAGGTTTCCTCTTTGACCCACAGTTTATTTAGAAGAGTGTTGTTTAGTTTCTAAGCGTTTGGAGATTTTCCTGCCTTCTGTTACTGATTTCTAGTTTGATTCCATTGTGGTCAGAGAATGTCCAAAAGAATTGGTTTCAAGTCTTTTTAAACATTTTTTAAAATGCTTATTTATTTATTTTGAGAGAGAGAGCAAGAGCACACATGAGCGAAGGAGGGGGAAAGAAAGAGAGGGAAAGAGAGAATTCCAGGCAGCCTCCAAGCTGTTAGCACAGAGCTCATTGTGGGGCTCAATCTCATGAACCATGAGATCATGACCTGAGGCAAAATCAAGAGTTGGATGCTTAACCAACTGGGCCACCACATGCCCCAATTCTTTTAAGTATTTTGAGGTTTATTTTATGGCCACGGATTTGCCATATCTTATTATATGCTCCATGGTAAACAATGTGTTTTCGGCTGCTGTTGGAACAAATGTTCTATAAATGTCAGTTAGACCCTGTTGGCTGCTGAGTCCTATATTCTGGTAAAGATGATAAACCTGGAGAGGTATGTACCTGGAAACAGTTTGGTTGAAAATTTGTGCACAAACTGGTTGCTCTCTCCCTTTACTTTTCCTCTTTTATGTAATCAAATACACTGCACATAGGGTTTGATCTCTGGATAAACCGACCTAGAAAGGATGTACAACTGCACAAAAGAAGACAGGATTGAGGCACAGGCAGCCTGAGTGAAAAATCAGGCCACTAAGGACCTTCCTTATCCTAGCCCCAAACACCAGTAACTCAGGAGACTGGACATGTTTTCTGCTCTAAACAGAGCAGAAAGAACAGAGAACAGAGCTCTCTGGCAGTCTTCCAGTAAAAAGGCTGGCTCTAATATCTGCCAGTTGAGAAACTTTACCTCTTGACTAGAGGCAAGGATTACCACACATTTCAGGAAAGGATCCCATGTAAATTAAACAATTCAAGGTTTTTTTGCAAAAAGAATTTGATTTGGACATAAAAGACAAAAATGGAGAAGAAAACTTTGAACAACTGTAATTACCCTGATAGAAAATTATACTGCATCCATATATAATAAGAGAAACCTATGAAAAAGGAAAAATTAGGCACAACTCATGAATAGTCCTTCCAGCAAATACAAATCCCAGGAATAAAAAATCTAAAATAGGGGTGCCTGGGTGGCTCAGTTAGTTGAACGACTGACTCTTGATTTCAGCTCAGGTCATGATCTCATGGTCATGAGATCAAGCCCCGTGTCTGACTCTGCATTGAGTGTGGAGCCTGCTTGGGAATCTTTCCCTCTCTCCCTCTGCCCCTCTCCACACCCCTGCATCTGTCTGTCTCTCTCTCAAAAATAAATAAACGTTTTTTAAAAAACTTAAAAACGTTTGTCCAAAAACAAAAATATAAGAAATATTCTCAGATCTGGAGTCTAAAGACTAAAATTCTCACCTAGCATAAAAAATGTTTGAAAATCCATACCATAAGTTAGGACATTTCAGTACACTGGAGATATAAATAACAATAAGTATCTGAATGGGGAGGGGGACATAAAGTTACATATACAGGAATGGAAAGCAACTAGTATTAGATTTGACAACATAAGCTACCAGAAGACTTGAGGTGATGTTTCCAAATTTTGAATACTGGAGAAGTGTGAGAGTAGAATAAAGACATTTTCAAACATGAAAGAACTAAAAAATTTAACTCTAACACATGCATCTAAAGGAAGCTATTGAAAAAAGAACCTTAATGAACCTTAATGAAAATGAAAAATTAACTTGATTCCAGGAAACAGTAATCCGATTCAGGAAAACAATGAAAGTGAGCTTCATGACAACTGTAGAGTCCAACTGGAGCCCCAGAACGGTAGACTGAGAGATTCTAATGGGATATTTGTTGTTGGTTTTTTAAAAAAGGTTTATTTAGTTATTTTGAGGGGGGGGGAGGGGCGGGGGGATTTCAAGCAGGCTCTGTGCTCTCAGCGGAGAGCCCGATGTGGGGCTTGATCTCACGAACTGTGAAATCATGATCTGAGCCAAAATCAAGAGTCAGATGCTTAACCAACAGAGCCACCCAGGCACCCCTCTAATTGGATATTTGAACAATTTAAAAAAATCATCTGTGGATATTTAACATAAATGTGGAACATTTATCTGTGGAACATCTATAAAAACTAAGAACAGGTACAAAGAAAACTAATGAAATCCTTAATAAACAAAAAAAGCTAGAAAATCTACTTGATTTTGAATAAAAAATAATTTACATAGTTAGTATATAAGTACCACATATTGACTTTGAGATATAATTATATTTGGAGGTGGTCAAGGAGAAAGAAAAAGGTGTAAGTTTTTTGCTTTAAATGAAATATTGATTATTACATTGACATTTTTATTAAAAAAGACATTTTTAACTGCTAAAAATAAGACTGATCTTTTTTTAATGTTTATTTATTTATTTTGAGAGAGCGAGAGAGAGAGAGAGCAAGTGCATGAGTGAAAGAGGAGCAGAGAGAGAATACCAAGCAGACTTCATGCTGTCAGTGCAGAGCCCAACGTGGGGCACAATCTCACAAACTGTGAGATTATGACCTGAGCCAAAATCAAGGTCAGACACTCAAATGACTGAGCCGCCCAGGCACCCCAAGACTGATCTTTTAACTAAAAGTGTTCAAAGATACTTTTATTATCCAAGAGTGATTGAAAACATTGAATTCATCCAAGATTTCATCTAAGTGCAGTTAAAAACAAAAACAAAAAAACCCTCATATGCAGATGAATATTGCAAGTACATTTATAAGAGAAAATAAAGTGCCCTTCTTTTGTTTTATGAAGTCCTATTAATTTCAACTTCCTGATTATATACTCCTACAATCTTATACTCATAAATAATGATAATTTTACATCCTCATTTCCAGTATTTTTGTGCCTGTAATTATTTTACTCACTTAAATGCCATAGCGCCACATTCTTGAGAGCACACTTAGTGGCCAAGATGCTGACCATCAAAATCCCAGAACCTAGTAACACAGTGATCCATGCTGGGGAGGAAAGATTATCCTTTGCCCTTCAAGATTCTCCTGGCTGATCTAAGAGTTAAACTGACACACCATAAATTAACAGAAGATAAACAAACAAAAGTTTAATAAAACATATACTTCCTGTATACAAGGGAGAGACCTAGGAAAACTGCGTGGCTCCCTGAAATGGCCAAAGCCATCACCTTAATTACCATCTTCAGTTAAAGACAAAAGATGTTGGGGTGGAGGGTCAGTTATGGGAGGTTACCAGGAAAAGCATATTAAATAAGGATAAGGTTGTTATGCAGATTTAAGTCCATGCCTTCTCCAGGGATAACATTCTAGAGATTTAGGTACCATCTTCTTCTTGGTACAGTGAGGGAGACACCCTTAAAAATAGAGATTTCCCTTACAAATGTAAATGTTTCTTACAAAAAGGTAACTTGTACTCAGTTTCAGAGCTTCTGTGTTTGAGTTCCTTAAAAAAATAATCAGCCTATAATAATCCTTATGCTAAAGAGACACATTTTGGGTGGCAAATTCTGCTCCCCTACACCCACAAACATGGTATCCATGCAAAGCAAGAACCAGAAGTACAGGCCTATCAAAACCGTGCCAGAAATAACACACAATGGGGCTTCGGGGAGAAAATATTTTACCTCTACTCATCTTAGGTTCTCTGCTAGGGCTCTGCAACAAAAAAGACAGATTAATAGGAGACATAAACAACTTATTAACATGTGTGCGCATGTCTTATGGGAGAAAACAAGAGTAACTCAAAAGTGGTGGCTTAGCACTCTAGCTTATACAGCATCTTTAACAAATAATATGGCTGTAGAGAAATGACAGGATAAAGAAAAGCAGTTTTAGAATCCCAAGTGTGGCAGTCTGTGAAAGGAAACTAATGGGAGTAAAACCTATTTGCAGATTCCTTTGGTACCATCTATGGGCTAAGAATCTAGAGCTGTCTCAAACAACTCAACAAACTCAACAACAGGGTATAAAACTCAAACAGGATATAAAATGAGAATTTATACCCTGAATTTAGGCAGAAATGGGGGAGGGTAGAGAGAGCTCTCCTGACTTTCATGCTTCTAAATTGCTTTCAGCTCAAAATAATTTTTTTGTCCAAGAGGCATATATAGAGGTGACATACTCTGGTTACCTTCACAGCACAGCCATCTTCAAGGATACACACAATGTGAGGCACTTCATTGTTACAATAAAAGAAACCAGCTCCAGATGGAGTCATTTTACCCTTAGAGAGCAAACCAAGATTAACAATTTTAATTAATCAACAGTTGCAGTTCCAACCACTCCCATAAATGTGACCTTTAAACAGTCAACCTGAAATTTCCTGAACAGCACTAGTAATCTGCAAAATAAGACTCCTGCCTATTCCCTTCCCTCAAAAAGATGACCTGGCCTGAAACAACCCTTTCTTTTCTTTTGCTAATAATTTCCTTGCCCCATCATCCTGCCTGGAAATCCTTCCATTCTGTAAAACTCCTAGGAATGTCTATTTACTAGAAGGGAGGCTGCCAACTCATTAAGAGTTAAATAAAGCCGATTAGATCTAGCCAATTGAGTCTGTTTCGTAATGCTACAAACCACAGAGACTTCAGAGATCCCTAGTCAGGCAAAATCATGCACAGTGTTCTCTGTGGCGCTTTCTCAGTCTTACATCCAAAGAATGACATATGCGGGGAAATCGCTCCATGTAGGAAAAAACACAACCCAGTATGCAATTACACTCTCAGGCACTTGGCGGTACCACGCCAGTCCCTCAGGAAGCTCCACGTGAACCACACACAGAGCACTGGGTATCGGTCAGGGTCCCCGTTACGAGCCTAGAGATCTGGATACCCAGGCCCAAGCCGGGCTCCTGGCTCCAACCTTTCTTACCTGCACCCCTTTCCCTTCCCCTACCCTCCAGCGATTGTGGCTCCAAGAGGCTCCCTGACCTCAGTAAAGGACAGGGTTCGCCCCCCCCCCACCCCACCCCAGCGCCTGCGTACTCGGAACGGAAACTGCAACTCCCCGGAGCCTCCACGCTCGTCTTGAGGGCGGTGCGGTGCTCGCGGCTCAAACCGAGGGCGGAGCCGAGAACCGAAAGAGGAAAGCCAGAATACGTAGCTTTTGTGATTTTTGGACTACTGTTCCAAAAGGGGAGCAGGCTCGGATTACCCTCGGTAGCACCGATCACTCACAGAGTCACCATTACGGGCCTGAGGAGTCCTGGCCCTGCAGAATTATGCTTCTCCATTCCGCAGGCCAGCTGCTGTAATCTGGCCCCATTTCCCCCCGCGAGCCCTTCTGAAGAGCCGAGGCCCTTCCCCCGCCCCCTGCGCGCTTGCGCACTCGTGCCGAGATAGACACTCTAGAAGCCCGACACAGCAGACTTGAGGGCTGGGCGGTCCTCAGAGCCAGTGGCGGCCGGAGTGCGCGAACTGCTTTTCTGAAGGACTAGATTCCGCAGACCCGACCCGGGGTGGGTCCTGGGGCCTCGGGCTACTGTGCGATTCTTCCCGAGTGAGGGCTTGCAGTTAGAGACACGGCCGGCTTGGGTTTAAATTCGTGCGCCAGTAGCGCCGCTGGGCCGGGTATGTGGGCGCGGCCTGTTCTGCAATGCGAGACCCTGCGGTCCTACTCACCTCGGTCTTCTCTACCACCCAGGCCTGGCTGTAAGAGGGAAGTCGGAGGTGGAGCCCCAGAATAAAGGTACCCTGCAGAGCGCTGGAACCAGATTCAGGGCTGGCCTGTGAGGACGGAACGACCCCTTGGACCGAAGAAGACGCAGTGGGCCGTCCCAGGCGGTGAGCAGTAGCGACGACCAAGCTATTGGGTACCGAGAGCTGCGAACCCGGACTCGGGTGACCGCAAACCTTTCCTCGTTTGCCTCTGGTTTGTGTTTGTGCATGCCTGTGGCGATTAGCGACGGGCGAGGGGCAAGGGGCAGAGCGGGTGGGTTTTGACGGACTAAGAAAAGCCTGGGGTGTAATGAACACTTTGCTTCCCTAGCCCTGCCAGTCTCCAGAGAAGGCCTTTGAAGTGAAACGAATCGCTGCCGCGCCTCTAAAAGCCAGGTTCTGTGTGAGTTTGTGCTGATTCTTTGTTTCCGTGAAATGATTTGATTTTATGGACACTGGGCTTTTTAAATTTTCTTCCCTTGTTATGTGCTGCTTAAGAATGATCTATTCATTGATTTGTGCTTTAAGATTTCCCTACCTAGTTAATGGCAGAGGACCTAATTAATAGATAACACTTCTTAGTGCCCGTCTAATACAGTTCTACGTTTAGTTTAACCATATGCTATATATTCTGATTATGGAAATGCCCCTTTTGGAAGTGAAAGTTCATGCTTTGTTTTCGACTGTGATTTGTTAAGGAGTAGTTCAGGGTTTGTTTAGATATCTTCAATGATTGATTCCAGAGTAGGGGTGGGAATTTTTTTCCAAGAGACTCCGCCATTGGAGATTTTTGGTAACTCTTGCCAGATGTGGTAGAGATTTGGTAGCATGAGTTTATTTTGCTTATTTTTGACAAATACAAAATGGTATATGTTTAACGCATAAATATATACATGTTTCAGTATATGTATACATTGTGGAATGGAATGATTACCACCGTCAGACTAACATCCATCACCTCCCATAGTTAACTTTTGTGTAAATAACTATGGTGAGTGGTGAGAGAATACTTAAGATCTACTCTTGTGGCAAATTTCAAACGTGTGTGGTGAGAATACTTAAGATCTACTCTGGTGGCAAATTTCAAGCCTATAATACATTATCATTATTTATAGTAACCATGTTGTACATTAGGTCTTCAGAGTTTACTTATGACTGAGAGTTTGTAGCATAAGTTTATTTAGGGCATGTTATTGGATAGACTGAGGTGTATAAGGTATTTAAGAATTTTGAAGCTAGGGGTGCGCCTGGGTGGCTCAGTCGGTTAAGCATGGGACTTCCGCTCAGGTCATGATCTCGCGGTCAGAGAGTTCCAGCCCAGTGGTGGGCTCTGTGCTGACACCTCAAGAGTCTAGAGCCTGCTTTGGATTCTTTGTCTCTCTCTCTGCCCCTCCCCTGCTGGCCTCTCTCAAAATAAATAAACATTAAAAATATATAAAAAATAAAAGGATTTTGAACCTAGGTTGAGAGAATTTGAATCTTGCCCACCACTTAAATCTGAGGGAGTTTGAGCAATATTTCTGTGTCTCAGTTTCTTCATCCATTAAATCAGAATTATAATAGTATTTATGTTGCAGAGTGGTTTTGAAGATTACCTGAATTAGTACCTGTAAAGCTCTTAGAGGAGTACCCCGCACATTGGAAGACTGCTTAACTAATATTACCTATTGGTATTAAATGATGATTGTTAGTCATTCTCTATCAGTTTTCTGTATTCCCAAGAGTAATGAAAATGTGAGCTTAATTAGGATGAATGCTTGCTAGCAGGAAAATGAATCACATACTCAAATGGACCAAAAGAGGAGTTCTTAACATGAAGTCTTTGGACTGTGTTTATGGGTTTTCAGGCCAACAAAAATCTAAGATTATGTACAGGATTGTTGTATATACTTGTTGGTAATTTGGTGGGGAGGAAGTCTGTCATTTCATGATACTAATCAAAGTTGTATAAGACCCAACAAGGTTGATTCTTACTGGTGTAGAATCGAAGTTTGGGATAACTGGGAATGACTTTTGTTATAATCTTTTATAAAAGTAGCATCCAGCAATATGGAAATGGTTAAGTAACTCACACTCCATCCATGTGATGCGATGTTATACGATACTAAAAATTCTATTTATTAGTAATTTAGTTAGTCATTAGAAAAACATATATGTATATAATGTAACATTAAGAAGTATTTATTCTGAATAAAAATCTTTAAGAAATTAAGTTATAGATGTATCTTGAACACTAAGATAACAATTTATAAGATACATTACAAGGGTTTAATAACTAGTGTATTAACTGGAGCCCAGTAGAGTTAAGCTCAAATATTTGAGCAGATGCTATGAAATAAGCATTTTTTCCCCTGTCTTTAGTTTGGAAAAGCATTGTGATCCTTCACAGAAGGTTCTCAGGTGTTGACGAAATACAATATTCAAGAATTGGTAGCGCGGAGGCTCATGGTTCATGGGTTCTAGCCCCTCATTGGGCTCTGGACTGACAGTGTAGAGCCTGCTTGGGATTCTCTCTCTCTCTCATTTCCCTGTTTTTACCACTTACATAGGCCAATTTAATCACAAAATTTTAAAAACATTTTATTTTTCTAAGTAATCTCTGTATCTAGTGTAGGGTTGGAACCCACAGCCCCGAGATCAAGAGTCACTCACTCTGTGGACTGAGCCAGCCAGACACCCCTAATCACAGTTTTCTTAATGACTATAAGGTATCCCATTCTCCCAAATCATTAAAAAATTATTTTTAGTGAGAATAGCTTTTTATAAATTTTTATTTATTTGTTTTTAGCTTTGAAAAATACTTTGTGTGTGTGTGTGTGAGAGAGAGAGAGAGAGAGAGAGAGAGAGCGCATGAGTAGGGGAGGGGCAGAGAGAGGGAGGAGGAGAAAGGAGGCTTTGTGCTGTCAATGCAGAACCCCAAACAAACCATGAGATCATGACCTGAGCCAAAATCAAGAGTCAGACACTTAACCCACTGAGCCACCCAGGCGCTCCAATGAGAATAGCTTTTTAAAACGATATTTCTGATGGAATTAATGCAGGCTTGTGAAATAAAATTATCCATGGTCCCAATATCCAGAAATAATCACTATTAATATTTAGAGCATATTTTCCCAAAATATTTCTACAAGCATGTATTTTTGTGTACGATTTTATTTCTGAATAATGGTATAACCCTAATTAAAAATTTAAAAGAAATCAAGACCTCTAGTTCTTGTTCTAGTTTAATTTTTTAAAGTTTATTTATTTATTTTGAGAGAGACAGACACAGTGCTAGTGAGGGAGGGGCAGAGAGAGAGGGAGAGGGAGAATCCCAAGCAGGCACCCTGCTGTCAGCACAGAGCCCTGTTGTGGAACTTGGTCTCACAAACCGTGAGATCATGACCTGAACCAAAACTAAGAGTTGGGCCCTTAACCGACTGAGCCACCCAGGAGTCCCCCTCTAGTTCTTAGTTTAAAAGAGACATTCAGTGTCCTCATGGATTTTTGAATCATGGATCTATGGGGAAAGGTAAAATCCCAGTAGTCCCCTTCTTGTTTGAGAAATCTTCCAAGCAATTACAATTCTTAAGATAGAAATGGAAATTAAATTGAGAGACTTAATTAAAATTAATTTTAAAATGTCAGAATTGAAATATAGAGATTTTTTTCCCCCATCTATTGATATCTGTTTCATATTGATGATTTAAAATAACTAATCATATTGGGGCGCTTGGGTTACTCAGTTGGTTAAGCGTCCGACTTTGGCTCAAGTCATGATCTCATGGTTCGCGAGTTCGAACCATGTCAGGCCCTGTGCTAACAGCTCAGAGCCTGGAGCCTGCTTTGAATTCTGTGTCTCCCTCTCTCTCTGCCCCTCCCCACCTGGTGCTCTGTCTCTCAAAAATAAATAAATGTTAAAAAATAATAAAAATTAAATAAATAAATAAAATAACTAATCATATTATATATTGTTTTGTAAACTGATTTTTTTTCTTTCAGTGTATCTTGAAAATACTTTCTATTCCTTAACTGTTTTCTAAAACTTAGCATTTAATGATTACTTTAGTATTCCATTTTATGAATGTTTTATAAATTATTTAAGAAATCAGTTATTGGGTAGTAATGTTCAAACTGCCTGAGCAATTCTTTCAACAGGCTTTCTATGTGCTATTACTTACCCAACTTTTCACTTCATGGTCATTTCAGAGACAGGAACACTTTTTACCAAGTGGGATATAGGTGACACTCTGTGAATTGTTTGGCTGAATTTCTGAAGGATTTAGTATGAAGTAGACCATAAAATTTAATTTTACCTGCCATTTCTTTCTTGGCCTTTGTCCCCCCCCCATCACTATGGAGACGAAGGTGATGCTAGGGCTCCAGGAAACTGAGTCTATAGGTTTCTGGAGATTGGGTTATTGATAAAATTGCCCTCTTTTTTTTTTTTTTTTTTTGTCATTTACTAAGACATAAGTAAACTGATGGAGACTCATGTCCTGCATGACTGTGATCTCTATCAGTTAACCATTTGTTTTCTTCCCTTTCCTTTGTTCTTGGGCAGCCAGAAGGGTCTGAGGAATATCACACATATCCCCCTGGGGGGGGGGGGGGAGGGGAGGGTTTGTGAGGTATTAGCTTGCCTTATGCTCCCTCATCATATACATGTATGTTTATGTAAGTAGTTTTCCTGCCAAATATACAATTATACTATAAAACTATTTCCTAACCTACCTTCTACCAGCAGTTTGTAGTTACCATCTTTCCATTATATCAAATAAGAATTTTACCTTCATTTTTAGTATTTTTTAAATTAAAATTTATTTTACTTTTTTAAAGTTTACTTACTTTTTTAGTAATTTCTACACCCAACATGGGGCTTGAACTCATGACCCTGAGATCAAGAGTTGCACACTCTTCACTGAGCTAACCCGGCACCCTCATTTTTCATGGGTATTTAGTGCCATTGTGTGAATGCACAATAATTCATTTAACCTGCTAAAAGATATTTAGGTTCTTTCCAGCTTTTTTGGTCCCATTATAAACACTTCCCATACATCATTCTACATCATACCTTAAGTGTCCATTTCCCCACAACTTTAGTAATAAGTAGTATTATCAATTTTTCAAATCTAGTCCAATTCCTTTAATATGGATTTCCTTAGTTATTAGTTAGTTTTAACGAATGAGTTATTTTTACTTTCTAGAGAATTAGCCATGGTCAGGTTTCACAAGGTCACTTTTCCCCAGCCTGGGTTCCAAGAGAGATGGGTTGATAAATGAGATCATGCAGGTAGTATTAATGATTCTGAACAGATATGTAGTGACTGGTGAGCTCTGAGGGCCTGCGAATGGTAGTTCATCCTCCCCCTGGGAAGGGATCCCAGTGTGCAAGTATAGTTTTGTCATGATAAAGACCGCTAGCATGGGCTATGCAAGTTTTTCTCAAATTGTGACATTTGGATGAGCAACATCAAGTATCACTTGGGAACTTGTTAGAACTGCAAATTCTCAAGCCCAACCCTAAACACCTACTAAATTCCAAACTCTAAGAGTGAGGCCCTGCAAACTGTGTTTTAATAAGCCCTCCAGGGGAATGTGATGCACACAAAGTTTGATTACCAAACTTTGTTGCTCATTATGATAACCTGGCAGAAATTTTATAAAATCTGAGGGGAATTTAAAAATCCTGATTCCCAGGTCACACTCTGTACTAATTAAATAAAAATGAGAGATGTGAGCCAGGCATCAGTATATTTTAAAGACCTGCAGGTAATTCCAGTGTCTAGCAAAGTTTAGGAAATTCTTGTCCATAGTATTTTCTATGTTTAGGTTAGGGACCCCAGCCACATTCCTGAGTCTTAGAAAGAAGTTCTGGGTTAGATGATATAACTACTTCTTGGCTGGGAAGGTGGGAATGGAGGGAAATGGATCTGCTCAGGACAGGCCTAGACAATCCATTCTCAGGTCCAGATCAGCCTCCCTGGGGCAGAAGACTAACTGGAAACACTCCTGCTAAAGTATATGAATATGTGCTTCCATGCAAAAGAATCTCTGCTCTGTGTCTGTCCTTGTGCAACTGATTTTCCTGTGGATTTGAGGACATCTGTTTGTCTAAACTACATACTACCTCTTATAACTTGTCTGTGTGTTGCTGGGGGGAGAGGGTTGTAGGAAGGGAGTAGTAGTATGACTTTTTAAAATTTGGGAGCTCTGAGGCAATTTTGTTCTTATGGCTTCACCTTCTTCCCCCAGCTCTAGCTTCTATGGACTCAGCTTCTCCAGCAAGTGACCTTTGAGGAAAACTAACCAGTTCTTGCAACTCTAAAATCATGGCTCATGTAAGTTGGTGTTTCTATTTAAAGTACGGTAATTTTTTTCAGGTTATGTGAACATTCTCATTAGATATCCTGAAACTTCTTAATAGAGCCTCACCCAACAACTTCTTCCTAGTCTTCCATTCTAGCAAGGGATGGAATCAGGCAGCCCAGGCCCCTTCTGTGTGCCTCTCTCTTCTCCATCCATGTCCATGTGTATATTGACCAAATTATTCAGCATCTCCTAAATGTTCAGTCTTTGCCTAGAGCAGAGATAAAATAGAAGTCCATAGAGGAAACTGTTTGATCTGCGACTCAGTACTGGAGATCACTGTAGAGCAGCTCCATCTAAAGGAATTATAATATGAGTTACCCATGTAATTTAAAATTTTCTAGTAGTCACATATTAAAAGTATAGAATTAGTGTCGTTTTAAAAATTTTAGAGATATACAAAGAGAGAGCGCACACTAGTTGGGGATAAGGACAGAGGGAGAAAGAGAGAATCTTAAGCAGGTTCTATGCTCAGAGTGGAGCCTGATGTGGGGCTCGATCCCACAACCGTGGGATCATAACTTCAGCTGAAACCAAGAGTTGGACACTCAGCTGACTGAGCCACCCAGGCACCCCAAAGAATTAGTGCCTTAAGTGCACTAGGCAGCATATCATCTCATAAAGAGTATAGAATAATATGCAAGGCACTTATGTCATCTTGAACTTTTTAGTAGTCTCATTAAAAAAAGTAAAAAGTAACATGTACAGTTAATGTTTTATTTAATTCAGTATATATAGTCAAAATGTTATCATTTAAAGTGTAATCAGTATGGAAATTATATTTTACATTTTTTTCTTTCTAAAGTCTTTAATAGCAGGTATGTATTTTATAATTATAGCACATCTAAATTTGGACTAGCCACAATTTAAGTGCTCAATAACTACATGTGTCTAAGTTAGAATACTGGACATTGCAGCTTCAGAGATTTTGTATAACTTAAATTTTAAATATGACTTAATATATTTAAAAGTATAGAAACATATGAAAATAATCATTACTAAGTCTAACACAAATGGACTATTGTTTAGTAAGTTATAAATATTCAGTAAAGTATTTGTTATAACAGAAAAAACACTAATGATACAATGATGAAGAGAGGTCTGGAAGAAATTTTTTAGTTTTATACAAACTCTACTTTTTAAATTTATTTTTTTATGTTTTTGAGAGAGAAAGAGAAGTGGGGGAGAAGGGCAGAGGGAAGAAAGAGAGAGAGAGAGAGAGAAAGAATCTTAAGCAGGCTCCATGCTGAGCATGGCTCAAAGCAGGGCTCAACACGGGCTCTATTCTACGACCCTGGAATCTTGACTTGAGTCGAAATCAAGAGTCAGACACTCAAGCGACTGAGCCACTCAGGCACCCCCAAACTCTACTTTTTAAAAATAGAAATTTTATGGTTCATTTGGAAGGGAAAAAAATCCATCAATTTTTTTTCTAATCCTTAAAGGAAGGGAAAAAAATCCATTAATTTTTTTTTCTAATCCTTAAAGGAAAAGGAGTTAGAATGAAACACATTTATTGAGAATTTTTTTAGGCCCATTTAAGCCCATTGCAAGCAGTGTTTTTATGATCACTATTCCAGTTAATTGTGAAATTCTGATTAATTTATGTGAACATATCTAGAAGTAAATAAAATTAAGTATCCCACAGTGCTTAATTAAGGGAAGTATCCCCCTTCCCACAGGAAGTTTTGTCTCTAGCAGTGGTTGGCAAACTACAGCTCATGAGCCAGATTCGTCCCTTGGCCTGTTTTTATTTTTATTTTTTAAAATTTTTAAAAATTTCTTTAATGTTTATTTTTGAGCATGAGTAGGGGAAGGGCAGAGGGGAGGGAGACACAGAATCTGAAGCAGTCTCCAGGCTCTGAACTGTCAGCACAAAGCCTAATGCAGGGCTCAAACACATGAACCACAGGACCATGACCTGAGCCGAAGTCGGACCGACTTAACCGACTGAGCCACCCATGTGCCCCCTTTGGCCTGTTTTCATACAGCCTTTGAGCTAATTATGTTTTGAAGGAATTGTTTAAAAAAAGAAGGGAAAGGGAAAGGATATGGAACAGACCATATGTGGCATGCAAAGCTTAAAATATTGGCCCTTTACAGAAATAAATAATTTTAGAAATAATACATGGGTTTGTCATTTCAGCATTTGGTGATGTTCAGAGATGTGGCTGTAGACTTTTCTCAGGAAGAGTGGGAATGCCTGAACTCATATCAGAGGAATTTGTACAGAGATGTGATATTAGAGAACTATAGCAACTTGGTGTCAGTGGGTAAGCTTATTTGTGTCATATAATTTAGAAATTCATAGGACTGAATTTCACGACTGTCTTTCTGGAAGCTAGCTGAATATTTTCTTTGTATTTAGGAATAGGCACCTGCAGCCATTAAGCATTTAAATAGCTCCTTCAGCTTCCCCGATAATTTAGTGACCTTTATGTCTTTCTTTGCCTTCTCCGTAATTACTTCTCTTTAATGACAGCTAGATATAAATTCTGAGACACTTATAGAAAAACCAGTTATCAAAGAAATCTGGTTTCTTATTGCTATAAATGGTCTATTATCTGTTACTTCACCTGAATGTGAGTAGGAAGACCAGAGGTATCTGGCTCCGCATATCTGTTTAAAAAGCTTATACAACATATGTGTTGCTGGGTTGAATCAACAGTTTATTAAAACTCAAGTGGACCATTGAATTTACCACAACAGACGTATTACCTTTTAAGTGATTTATGCGTAAAAGTTTAAAATACATGAATTTTGCATTTGATATTGGATGAATATCCTGGCAAGAAACTAATTATTTTCCTCTTAGCAGAAGAACAAAAAATAGCAAAAATATCTAATAAAAGTCCCTAATAAGTATGCATAGCGTGTACTGTGTACTAAACACGCATCCAAACACTTTACATTTATTAAATCAAACCTCACAACAGTACTTTGGCTAGATACAGTATTTCCTTTTTACAACAGAATAATAAGGCCATAGTGACCCAGGTAGCAGAGCCAGGATTTGAAAACCAGTGTTCTCAAATCATTATTTCTTCTTTAAAAAAAAAAAAAAAATCATTCCTTCCTCCTAAGAGACAGAGTTTGTATGAGTTTAAATAAGACAATGTTCCTACTTCTGTTCTTGTTATTCCTTGTGATCCTGAAGTAACACTATTATGAATGTTTTTTTTCAATCCCATTACTCTATTTCATTCTGCAGGCTTGATCAAGTAAATTCTTTATTACATACCCTTATGTTTTTTTCAAGCAGGGTATACCATTTCTAAGCCAGATGTGATTACTCTACTAGAGCAAGGGAAAGAACCCTGGATGGTTGTGAGGGATGAGAGAAGAAGAAGGAGCCTAGGTGAGTAAGTGCTAATCAGGCAGAGATACATGGTTATGGCATGGCATGGCCTACTGGTTGGGAAGGAAACGCACACCATAGATACTGGTAATGAAGAAAAGACCTGAAACCTGGGAAGAAAACTTAGATCTCAGCATGAGCCACCAAGGAAATTTCATCTGTACTATGGCTTGCTACTTGTTTCTTCACTTCTATTTCCCTGTCATTTCAGTGGGGGAAAGCTTTCTTCCATAATGACAACCTTTTTTTTAAATAAGGAAAAATTTTTAAATGTTTATTTATTTATTTTGAGAGAGTGGGAAAGGGAGAGGGCATGGGTAGGGGAGGGGCAGAGAGACAGGGAGAGTGAAAATCCCAAGCAGGCTCCATGCTTAGCCCTGAGCATGGTGGGTTCCACCTCACGAATGTGACATGACGACCTGAGCTGGTATCAAGAGTTAGGTGCTTAATGGAATGAGCCACCCAGGTACCCCTGTAATGACAACCATTTTACCTGTACTTTCGATCTAATCTTTTTGTTTCCAATCCATTTTTTGTATATGTATTTCTTCATTGCTCTTTTCATAAAGTTTACATTGTAGTAGGGAAGTCATACAATAAACAAACACATGGGTTACCAAATATCATAAGTGATTAAGTATTATGAAGAAAAGTATCTTATGTGGATCCTGAGAAACTTAACAGAAGACCATGGGGGAGGGGAAGGGAAAAAAAAAAAAGTTAGAGAGGGAGCCAAACCATAAGAGACACTTAAAAACTGAGAACAATCTGAGGGTTGATGGGGGGTGGGAGGGAGGGGAGGGTGGGTGATGGGTATTGAGGAGGGCACCTGTTGGGATGAGCACTGGGTGTTGTATGGAAACCAATTTGACAATAAATTTCATATTAAAAAAAAAGAAAAGTAGGTAGGGTAAGAATATGGAGAATTATGATGGGTGAGTTGGGTAACTTTAAATAGGGTGGTCAGAGAACAGGAAGCAGTTTGAAGAGGCTCTAGCTGGTCAAAGATGGAACTATTTGACTATACACATAACTGCAATATGTTATAATACATAAAATATGCTTAATTCCATACATTCTTAGTGTTACTAATAGTAAATTGTTCACCATTGGAAACTACTAGAGATTTAACTTATTAGAAAATATAAATATAAAGGAAAAGAAGTATTCTGCATTCTTTATAAGAACTGTACCAATAGGTATTAGATGGATGTTTTTCTTAAAAGTATTCAGTAAATAAATGAAAGATGACAGAATTAGAGTATTACCATTTTGGAACCCATAATGAACAACTAAATCTAGGCATTGAACATCAATACTGATAATGTCACAGAAATAGAGAAAATCAGACATACTTCTTCTAATGAAAGGATACAATATCACCTATGAAGTAACTTTGCCAATAAAATTGGTCCTAAGTCTGATCAAGTTTCTAAAGCCAACTACCAATTTATGGGAAGAAGATAGAGGAACATGTTCTACTGCCCCTTAGGAATGTAGTCCACAAAATTAAGAAATGGGAAACACTATGGGGTCAAAACCGTTTCTTCAACAAATAAATTACAAGGGAAATTGAAAGATTGCAGGAGAACCAACCTATAGATTAAAAGACATGTAAAAGACCTGTCAACCAGTTGTATTCTATGGACTTCTTGGGGGAATAAATTTACTATTTTTAAATTACTTAAAATTTTATCTTTGAGACAGTTGGAAGTATGAACACTCATTTTTTATATTCTTAAATAAGAGTTAGTGTCCATTTTTTTAGGTTTGGATAATGGTATTATTAGAGATAAATCCTGTAAGTAGAAAAAATGAATATATGGTATTTGTGTCAAATAATATGAGAAGAGTGGATTGGGGTGTGCATTGGCCTGGGTTGGTCAGGGGTTGATGGTTGTTCAGGCTGGGTCATAGATGTGTAGACATTTATTAAACTATTCTACTTTTGTGTATGTTAAAGGTGCTCTGTGGTAATCTTTTAAAGTTTTTGGGAAATAAAAAGAAAATGAGAGATGAGACCGTGTTAAAAATATATACAACTCTTTGAAGGAATTCTGCCATAAAAGTAGACACATAGGATACAGGAAATGTCTTCTACGATATGAGGTATTAGAACATATTAAATGTTGAAGGGAATGATTTCAAAGAAATGAAAATTGATGGAGTAGAAAGATCGATAATATTGTACGGAATGGCCTTCAGTAGATGGGAAAGAATAGGAGCCAATTTATGAAGAAAACCCATGCTTATGACAATGATACGGACACAGATTGGTTGAATAATGTGAAGGGGAGAATACGTATTTTTCTTTCAGTTGCTTCTGATTCCTTGTTTAAGTAAGCAGTAAGATTATCAGCAGAATGTGAGGATTATTTAGTATTTTATTAGGATTCAGTATGGATTATTTAGTATTTAGTAAGTATTGATTCTCAGAAGTACAATTCTGTGGTCATAGGGTTTTAATATTTACAGACTTCTTGATACATTAACCCTGGTGTTAATATAACCAATACTGCCTCTGTCATAAATATTCTGTATTCCATATTATCTTGTATCAGTAACAACAAAGAAAGGTAATGAAAGACATCATACCTCAGAAAACAAATTAATTCTGTGACCAGGTAACATGATCCTCGTTTTCTTTTTAATTTAAGCTGATACCCTGCAAAAGGAAAGAACATTTCTCCTTTCATATTGATCTAAGATGGGCTAACACTGTGTTTTCCTATTAGCATTGTTTACTAAAGTTCTTGATTCAGTAGAATCCAAAGTAGTGTTTGGTTTATTAATTTTAAATAGTTAAATATTTTACATATATCTTAAAAATCAAAACATTAAAATTCCTTACCATAGGCCAGTCTTTGGATGTTTAGTTTGGCCTTTGGTTTCATTGTAGGTCCAGCCAATTTTTTCTTTATAGATCATATATATATTACATAGGCTATTATTTCTAGTTTCAGTTTAAAGTAGAACAAGAACCTAAAATATTTAGCTTTGTTTTTATAGAAATGATTGTCTTAGTAGCTTGCAAGGATAAGAACTGGCATAAACAAATATGGCTGACTTTTTGTTTACAGAAATCATAAGATTAGAGTTCAGTGTTCATACTATAGAGTAGTCTCCTAGGTGAGAATTTTCAACATGCCAGGGTCTTAATCTGGCATGTCTTATAACGGGTGGGGGCATATATGAGAGTCTCAGGTTCACTATATCCACTTTCAGAAATTTTTTTTTTTAATGAAAACCTTTAAATTTATAGGATGTGTGTGTGTGTGTGTGTGTGTGTGTGTTTTAGATTTTATTAAGTAATCTCTATACCTAATGTGGGGCTTGAACTTACAACCCTGAGATAAGTGTTGCATGCTCCAACAACTGAGCCAGCCAGGCACCTCTATAGGATAAATTTTATAACTTGTTCTACTTTGTGGTGTGTGTGTGTGTGTGAGAATATGGACATTTTGTCTTAAGTTTGTGTATATTTATATATATTTTGTGTACTGTCTGCTCATCTCCTTTATTCTATTTTTCCATTCCATTGTTTAATGTTTCTTATTTCAATTTGTGTGAGCATTTATGCTGTGAACACTTTCTCATTTTCTTACAAATATTTTGGCTTACTTTTATTTTAACTATGACTTTCCTGTTTTTAAATTTTTTTATGAGTTTCCTTTTCCATTTCTGGTTTTTACTTTTTAAATTTATAAGTAAATCCTTTGAAATTACCATTTATAACGTTTGTCATACCTTTATAGCCTCCTACTTATTTACTACTGTTATTTAGCTAATTACTAGTCATTTAATATGTCATTTATATCTTATTTATCTTAATGAAGACTTAAATTGACTTTTTCCTAAAGATTCTTACAAAGTTGCCATAATTTTTTATTGCTTTTTTGGGGTAGGGAGATGGAGACAGAGAGAAGGGGAAGAGGGAAAGTGGGAGAATGGAAGGAACTAAGGGGAGAGGGAGGGAGGAAGACACACAGATTTCATAGTGATATATATATTTTTTAATTTTATGTTTTATTTATTTTTTAGAGAGAGACAGAGTACGTGTGAGGGAGGGGCAGAGAGAGAGAGGGAGACACAAAACCCAAAGCAGACTCCAGGCTCTGAGCTGTCAGCACAGAGCCTGACGCAGGGCTCAGACTCATGAACTGTGAGATCATTACCTGAACCAAAGTCAGACGCTTAACCTACTAAGCCACCCAGGTGCCCCGATAGTGGTATTTTCTATGATCATTTACCTGTCTCTGCTTATATTTTATCTACACTATTTAAATCATTGTTACTTTTTAATGTTTTCAGTAATCCTTTTCTAAGCAAAGTTACTGAAACATAAATGTATACCAAAAAAAAAAAAAAATAAATAAGTCCAGAAATCATAAGGAAACAGCTTACTGAATTTTCACGAAGTGATCACACCCATCTGACCGGCAGCAAAATAGAGTTTGCTGGAATATTAGAAGCTCCCTCCTGGGGTGCCTGGCTGGCTCAGTTGGAAGAGCATGTGACTCTTGATCTCAAGGTCCTGAGTTTGAGCCCCACATTCTGTGTAGAGAGTTCTTAAATAAATAAAAAACTCAAAGAAAAAAGAGAGAGAAGTAGTGGCTCCCTCCTAACTCCTTCGAGTCATTCCTCCCCACTGAAATTAACCACTATCCTGACTGTTAGCAACTCCATAGATTAATTTTACTTTTTTTGAAACTTATAAAATGGAACCATACAGTATATGTTCTTTTATGTCTGGCTTTTTTACTCACCATTATGTTTGTGAGATTGATCCATGTTGTTGCATGTACTTGTATATTATTCATTCTCCTTGGTATACAGTATTGTGTTGTTTCAGTATGTTTTAATTTGCATAGCCATTCTGATGGATTCTTTCCAGTTTGGGCATATTAAAACTAGTGTTCCTGTATTCTCAGTTTTTAAAAATACCATTTTCATTTTGAAAAGTAGTGAACTCTTAATTGGAATTTTTTTGAGGAAATACACATTTGAGAAAAACATCTCTTTGCTCAGAATTTTATTAGCATGCTAGTATGGTATAAAACTGTTCTTATGCCTGAAAAATCACGAAAATACTCTCCAGGTAGAATCTAAATGGCATTGGCTTTGAGGACTCTGGGGAGAGTATAGGGAAGGGCATGAAGGAACTAAACAGGCTGTTTGTAACATAGATGTGTGTAGATATATAAACTGAAATAAAGATGAGCTTCTTGTTACCTTGTGAAAACAGGCAAAGTTTACTCATGACTATGCAAGGTAGAAAATCAGATGTAGTGGAGATACCTAAGTGAAAGTAGACAATTGGGAAGATGATCAGATGTGAAGACATCACCATTTTTCATTTATATATTTGACTGAGATAGCTTAGATGTGCTTTTGTTTCCTATCTCTATAGGAAGTAATAAAAAATATTTAATCTGTAATAAGGTATAAGATTAGAGGCAAGGGAACATATGCAATAACTGTTAACCAATTATGAGATTTCATAATTAATAGTTACTATATGCTATGAGTTTGTTATTCAATGATAAATGAAAGGTTGCTTCTGCCCTTGGGAAGGTTTAAGGTAAGAGAATAAAGAGAATTTAAAAATGGGAAAAGTAATGAATATGTAACAACAAAATCAAAAAAGTGTTAAGAAACATGGAACAAGTTACTGGGATAAAAAATAAAGTATATAAATTAGATGAAGTCAGCATGGGTCTGATTTTTTTTTTTAACATTTATTCATTTTTGAAAGGCAGAGAGAGACAGAGCACAAATGGGGGAGGGGCAGAGAGAGAGGGAGACACAGAAACAGAAGCAGGCTCCAGGCTCTGAGCTGTCAGCACAGAGCCCAACGCGGGGCTCAAACTCACGGACCGCGAGATCATGACCTGAGCTGAAGTCGGCTGCGTAACCGACTGAGCCACCCAGGTGCCCAGAATGGGTCTGACTTTTAACATGGTATCTAAAGGAGGAAAGGAACCCAACTATGTAGAAAATGCAAGTTGAAATTCCTATGAATTTAAATTGTCAGTGAAAAGCTCTAAGAAATGGAAAGATTATGACATTCTAGGAGCTGAAAGGAGGCTAGTGGGATAGGAATATAGGGAGCAAAGCAAGCAGTGGCTTGAGATGATATGGTAAACAAAGGCCATGTTATTCATGGTAAGATGTTTGTGCATTATTCTAATTAAAAAGAGTAATCATTAAAAAATTTAAAGATTCTCAAACTTTGATGAGGTTTTTAGCTCGTTTACTTGAAATTGAGCTTTATTTTCTATTATAAAGTTTTTTTATATGCTTGTTTGCTTTTTCTAGAATAAGAAGATAGCATGTATTTATCTTGTTTTCTTTCAGATTTAGAATCCAGATATGACACTAAAAAGTTATTTCAAGAAAAGGATATTTGTGAAATGAATTTATCTCAGTGGGAGATAATGGGAAGAATTAGAAGTTGTGGCCTTGAAAACTCCTTTATCAGAAAAGATTATAAATATGAGAAGTTCGAGGGACAAGAACACCTTCAAGAGGGATATTTCCGGCAAGTGAAAAAAACCACCTCTGAAAAAATGCCCACTTACAGAAAACTCACTTCTCTTACTCTGTATCAGAGTATCCATAATAGAGAGAAACCCTATGAATGTGGGGATTGCGGGAAGGCCTTTAGAGTACGCCAACAACTTACTTTCCATCAGAGAATTCACACTGGCGAAAAACCCTATGAATGTAAAGAATGTGGAAAAGCCTTTAGACAGTGTGCCCACCTTAGTCGACATCAGAGAATTCATACTTCTGACAAACTCCTTGAATGTAAAAAATGTGGAAAGATCTTTACATGTGGTGCAGATCTTCGAGTACATCAGAGAACTCATATTGGTGAGAAGCCCTATGAATGTAAGGAATGTGGGAAGGCGTTTAGAGTAAGAGGACAACTTAATCTTCATCAAAGGATTCATACTGGTGAGAAACCCTATGAATGTAAGGAATGTGGGAAGACCTTTAGACAGTATGCACACCTTACACGACATCAGAGACTTAATATTGCTGAGAAGTGTTATGAATGTAAGGACTGTGGGCAGGCTTTTTTGTGTAGTACAGGCCTTAGAGTACATCACAAACTTCATACTGGTGAAAAACCCTATGAATGTAAGGAATGTGGAAAGGCCTTCAGGGTGCGGCAACAACTCACTCTCCATCAGAGAATTCATACTGGTGAGAAACCCTATGATTGTAAAGAATGTGGAAAGACTTTTAGTCGTGGCTATCATCTCACTCTCCATCAGAGAATTCATACTGGTGAGAAACCTTACGAATGTAAGGAATGTCGGAAGTTCTTCCGTCGTTACTCAGAACTTATTTCACATCAGGGTATTCATATTGGAGAGAAACCCTATGATTGTAAGGAATGTGGGAAGACCTTTAGACTGTTCTCACAACTTACCCAACATCAGAGTATTCATTTTGGTGAGAAACCTTATAAATGTAAGGAATGTGAGAAGACTTTTAGACTGCTATCACAACTTACTCAACATCAGAGTATTCATACTGGTGAGAAACCCTATGACTGTAAGGAATGTGGAAAGGCCTTTAGACTTCATTCATCACTTATTCAACATCAGAGAATTCATTCTGGTGAAAAACCATACAAATGTAAGGAATGTAAAAAGGCATTTAGACAACATTCACATCTTACTTACCATCAGCGAATTCATAATGTAACTAAATAATTTAGGAAAGCCTTCCACTGTGAATTTTGTGTTAAGGGGCATTAGAAAATAAATTCTAGGGGAAAAGTTTTTGAATATAGGAATCCCTTTTGCTTCGTGCTTACAGCTAACCTAAATAGTTAGGTTTTCTTTGAAGGAAAGGATAAATTTCATGAATTTTTAGAAGCCTTTTCTCATCATTAAAAACTATGTTAAACTTTGGGAAATGTGTTCTAGAAAGAAACTCTTTTTTAAAGGAGTGAATATAGAAGAGCTTTTAATCTTACCTATCATCGCCTCTATTTTTCCCATCTGTATAATATATCTATGAAGGTTGCTAGGGCACTATCTCATTCCAAAAACTGATAATTGAAAGGAAAATCATTTAGCCTGCATTTCTTGTTGAACTGTATTTTAGAGTAACTAGAAGTTGATGAGCTAAAGTTCTTTATTAGAGAATTTTGCAGCACATAATGAAATAATGGATCTAGGCACAATTCTCAGTGGAGGTTAAGACAAGTAGATACCCACTGATCAATTTTAATCTCAAAATAGGACAAAACATTTTGTGCCCCCTAATAAGTTACAGTAAGACATACACATGTTGCCAAAAAATATTGAACTGAATCTAAGCATCAAGATCTAACTCCCAGTTTAGGGAAGAATCACAGAACAGAAGAACATGACACAAGAAGAAGCAATGAAACAAATTTAAAATGTGGGTAATTCCACAAGAGAAATGACCTGCCTTCAAATTCAATAAAATAGCATTGAAAAAAGGGAGGTGGAACTCTTAAATATTAAGAGTCTGAAGAAATGTATATCAATCAAATGCAGTGAACTAGATCACAAGTTGAACAAATATGTAAAAAGGACATTTTTATGACAGTTGGGGAAATGGGAATATTGACAGATAATACTAAGAAATTGTGTTTTTGTTAGGTAGCATCGTAGTTATATAAAAATGTTAGAGATAAGTTTATACACATAAGATGGTATGATGTCTGGAACTTTTTAAAAGTGCTCATGCGGGGCACCTGGGTGGCTCAGTCGGTTGAGCAACTGACTTTGGCTCAGGTCATGATCTCACAGTTTGTGAGTTTGAGCCCCATGTCGGGCTCTTGGCTGACAGCTCGGAGCCTGGAGCCTGCTTTGGATTCTGTGTCTCCCTCTCTCTCTGCTCCTCCTCTGCTCGTGCTCTGTCTCTCAATAATAAATAAACGTTAAAAATTTTTTTTAAAAAAAAGTGCTCATGCAAAAGAAAAGGATAAGCTTGTTAAAGTGATGGTAAGATAAGTCTTGAGTACATAGTTTTTGTTTATTTTGTTCTTGCTATTTTCTTTTATGTATTTGAATTTTTCCATAATATTATTTTAAAGATAAAATTAGCTCTGGAATTTTAACCAAGTTGAAGTAAATGATTTTTTTAAATGACTGCATATCAAAATTTCTGGGTGTTGTCAAAGTTCTGCACATTGGGATATTAAATATGCTATACTGTATTTGGGAAATACAGATGGAAGATCCAAATTTTATCTAGTTCACCTATTACTACCTCTGTTACCATGCCTGTCCCACAGTACTTCATATGTTTAAAGAATGAGTTTAAAAAGCAGTTACTACAACTAAATGTGGAAATTAATGGACTAGACCTTCATTGTCAAATAAGATAGTTGCCAGCAACATGTTGAGCACTCAAAATTGAGCACTTGAATTGTGGCTAGTTCAAATTAAAATGGTGTTAGGTGTAAAATACACATGAGGTTTTGAAGATTTAGTTTTTAAAAGAATGTAATGTATATTGTTTCTCACAGTGTTTCTCTGCTGTGATATTCAGTGGGATATTCAGAACCCAATTTAAGTGTCTTTCTGCTTTCAAGTGGCATGTTTGCATACTGAGGTCTTGGTTCTACCCTGAATCATCCTTTGTTTTCCTCCCCTTCATGGAAGGTAGCCCGTGTTTATAGCTGAATAGTTTTCTCAGACTGTTTTTAGCCTGTAGATGTCTTGGGATCCCAAGGCCCTTTCACTTTGTACTATTTCTGTCCCATTAGGTTCAAGCTTGCAGTGCTTCAAGTAGTACCATTGTCTTAAAAAACGTATTTTCTTTTTTTTTTTTAATTTTAAAAAATTATTATTTTGAGAGCATGCACACAAGCAGGGGACGGGCAGAGAGAGAAGGAGAGAGAATAACAAGCACACTCTGTGCTATCAGCATGGAGACCATCACCAGGCTCCATCTCAACACTAAGATCATGACCTGAGCTGAAATCAAGATGTGGTGTCAATCTTCAATTGAGCCACCCAGGCACCCCTAAAAACTGTATTTTCTATGAATTTTATTAGGGTTCACTCAAAGAATCAACAGGCTCTTCTCTATTAGGTTCCCTATGAGGCTGCTGTAGAAAAATGAGTTTGAAATTGTTAGAAGCCCTAGTATTTCACAGGAAAGATAAAAGTTGGGTTCATCATTATTTGGAGGCTATATTTTCAGGACAGCGCTATATATTTGATTCCCACCCCCACCCCAGGCCCATTATAACTTTGAAAACCCTTTGCTCTCTGGAAACACTGCCATGGAACCCTCTATGTTTCCTTGAAATTTATTTGAAATATGCAGCAATTGATAGGAGTAAAATGTGATTTTTCTCTTTTGCTATGTTATGATGGATTACATTTATGAATTTTCAAATATCGATCAAGACTTACATCACTGGAATAAGCTCCATTTGTTTGTAGTGTACATTTTGTATGTAGTACATAAATACATTGCTGGATTTGCTGAGATTACTATGATGTGCTAATATTTTGAGGATTTTTTTTTTTTTAGGATCTTTGTATCTATATTCATGAGGAATACTAGTTTGTAGTTTTCTTGCATTCTACTGTCTTTGCCTCATTTTGCTATCAAGGTGATTATGGCCTCATAAAATGAGTTTCACAGAATTGCTTCCTTTCCATTTCTGGTAGAGATAGTGTTGAATTGTTAATTATTCTTCAAATGTTTGGTAGGATTCTCCAGTGAAGCCATTTGGGCCTTGAAATTCATGTGTTCACATCCTAACCCCCAATATAATGACATTAGGAAGTGGAGCCTTTTGGAGGAAATTAAGTTACAATGGTGGATCCCTCCTGATTGAGATTAGTCCCCTTGTAAAAGGGATCCCAGAGAGCTCTCTTACATTTTTGTGCCATCTGAGGATACAAGAAAATGGCAGTCTTTACTCTGGAAGACAGTTCTTGCCAGAAACTAACCGTGCTGGCACACTGATGTCAGACTTCAGCCTCAAGGATTGTGAGAAATAAATTGCTGTTGTTTATAAACCACCCCGTCTATTGTACTGTGTTATAGCAGACTGAAATGAACGAGACAGATATTGGTACCAGAAGTGGGGTGCTAATGTAACAAATAGCTAAAAATGTAGAAGTGGCTTTGGAATTGAATAATAGGTAAAAGCTGGAAGAGTTTTTAGATGCATGCAAAAAATAGAGACATTAATGGTGATTTTGGTGATATCTCAGAAAAGAGCTGAAGAGAAAACTTCAACCTTAGAGAATACATTATCGACAGAATGTTCATAGAAATGAATGGTAAAGGCAGTACAGATGAAGTCTCAGGTGGAAGTGAGGAACATATTGGAAACCGGAGGAAGGCAGTTCTTTTTATAAAGTGACAAAGAACTTGAAATTGCATTCCATTCTAGTGTTTTGTGGAAAGTAGAACTTGTAAACAATAATGAAGTTGAAGGTGTGGCTTGGCTCCTGGCTGATTACAAAAAAATGCCAAGTAGAGAGAAATTACTTAACAATGGAATTTTTCAAATGAGATTTGGGAAATTCTCAGCTGAATAGTTAAGTAGTGTTAAAGTGAGAGTATTGATTGGGAAAGAATGGGATCCTGTAAGATGGTATGGGGACAAGTGGGAAGGCTCTGATGTAGCTGTGACATTGAGCTCCTATATTCTGAGTCTTCTTCCCAGTAGAAGCAGCCTCATCAGCAGAGGTGGCCTTTCCATCCCTAGTGGCAGTGTCATCCCCACCCACAGTGACATCAGCCTTTCCATTTCCATCTGATGGAATTAACTATGCATTGCTTGAGGAAACTAATGACCTCCCTTGAGGTAGTGGCCATGCAAGACAATGCTACTTCTCAGAAACCCCCACAACCACCCCCTTTTGTTTCTAGACCTATCACTAGACTCTGTCCCAGCAGGCTCCTAAAAGTGCAGTGCAAAGTGTGACCCATGAGGAGGGGTGCTACAGTCCAAAAGAACTACCTGAGTTTTCTAACTTAGAAATCCAGGGAACAAGTGTGGAAATGGATACTAAGTGTGTGGCATTGTAGTGGAAGGAACATGATTGGAAATTTGGACAATGAAATCTGGGGGAGAGGTAGGTGGGTAGACCTCTCTGAATTAGGGCAAAAAAATTGAAGATACCTGTGTCCCATATAAATGAGTGACCTCAGCAAAGGAGGATTTTAATAATCAAGTGGACAGGATGGCCCATTCTGTGGCTAATAGTTTCTTTCCCCAGCCACCCTTGTCATCCAATGGACCCATGAACAAAGTGGCCATGGTGGCAGGGATGGAGGTAATGCATGTGATCAGCAACATGGACTTCCACTCACCAAGGCTGACCTGGCTATGACCATTGCTGAGTGCTCAATCTGCCAGAAGCAGAGACAATACTGAGCCCCCCAACATAACACTATTCCTTGAGGTGTTCAGCTAGCTACTGGAAGCAGGTTGGTTACCTTCGATCACTTCCATCATAGAAGAGGCAGCGTTTTGACCTTACTGGACTAGAAACTTAACTCTGGATATGGATTTACTTTCCCTGCATGCCAAGTTTCTGATAAAACTACCATCCATGGACTTAGAGAATGCCTTATCCATTGTCATAGTATTCCTCCTGGCATTACTTCTCATCAGTTACTACTAATTTGATGATAGACTGGTGCTTGGCATGTAATTTTTATATCATCCTGACTTGTGAAGGGGAATAATTAACTGAGGCTGGAAAATTTTTCAATTTTTACACTCTATTATTTATTGAATAATTTCTTCCCTTATCATTGTGTCCTGTTGTCTGCTTCTGAAATATGTGTGTGTGTGTGTGTGTGTGTGTGTGTGCGTGTGTATGTATAATATATATTTATATATATGTAAATATAGCATTGCAGAGACAGGAAAATGGCATAGAATATCCATTATAATTTTTTTATTGTTGCTGTTTTAATGTCCTTTAATATATATTAGTATTGTATCCTTCTAAACATTTTTACCTTTGCTCTTTATAAATAACTTTCTATAAAAATTGAGAAAATATACAGAAACATAATGAAAAAAAATCAAGATCACTTCTGTTTTCCTTTCTACCAAAGAAAATCTGTTAAGCTGCAAGGTGTTATACTGTATCCTATTCAGACAGGGTACTTAAAGAGGAAAATAAAAATTGAAATCTTTACAATATTAGATCTTCCATGCATTAAAACTAATTTAACTCTGTCAGCATAGAGCCTGATGTGGGGCTCAAACTCAGGAACTGTGAGATCACGACCTGAGCCAGAGTCGGACACTTAACCAACTGAGCCACCCAGGCGCCCCTAGTCGTTACACTTTTAGATAAAGAGCTTACAAATTCCTTGCTTGGTTCAATCATAGATGCATTATACATTTTGTTGATTTCATGACTGGAAATGTTCTGTTACAGTATCTAATTGATCATTACTGATATATAAGAAGGCTATTGATTTTTGTATGAAGATTGCAACCTTGTCACCTTATTTCTGTTGTTTGGTTATTTTGTCTTTTTTTTTGGATTATAGCTTTCAGGAATACATTCAGAGGTTTCTTAAATGCCTAACTTATTTCATTGATGCTTAAATGAGAGTTTGTCACAGTCTGGAAATTGGTACGAATTGTTTTTCTCTCTGAATTTGATGATTTACTTCATTGTCTTCCTACATGAGTATAATCTGTGAAAGTATAACGTTAATGTAGTTCTTATTCTTATGTATGTAAACTACTTTTTAAATTTTTCTTGAAACTTTCAGTATTTTTTAAAACTTATTTTTGGTATTTCAGGTATTACTATTTTACTTAATTTTTTCAAAGCCATCACTTTTAGAACCAGTTATTTTATTTACCATTTTAAAGGAAAGAAAGCACTGAATTAAACTATGCTATGTCACTGATATTAAGATGCATTCTGGTCTCACAGATGTTAAAATCAAAATGTGTACCAGAATTAATGATAATTGGAATTTTATTAACTTGCTAGGGCTCTCTCAAATTGAGTACTTAACATCCTTCTTGGTTTTGAGGTTACTTTCATTGATTACTAGTTCAAACATTATCTCTCCTCAATTATTTCTGTTATCTTCTGGGTCTTCTTTTAATGGATGGTGGAATTTCTACTTCAATCTTTTATGTCAAGTTTTATTCTAATACTTTGCATCACTTTGTTACATTTGGTTCCTCTGACCTGTATAGCAATGAAATCTGGCTTCCTAATTCACAATTCAGCTGTATGCATTCTGTTTTTCAGTCCATTAAGTTTTTTTTTAACTTTTTTACTTGAAAATAATTATAGGTACACAGGAATCTACAGAAATGGTACATTTTACCAAGTTTCCATCAGTGGTCACATCTTACATAAAGTACAATATCAAAACATAGAATTTGGCATTAATATGACATATATATGTAGTTACATGTCATCATGAGTATAAGTATAGATTCATGTAATCACTACTGCACTAAAGATACAGAACTATTCCAATACAAAGATCTCTCTTATGCTGCCCCTTTATAATCACACCTGCACGTCACCTACCATCACTAATCCCTGGAAACCATTAATCTGTTTTAGATCTCTATAATTTTTTGTTGAAGTTACATAAATAGAATCCTACAGTATGTGACCTTTTGAGACTGGCTTTCAGAACTCAATGTTTTTGAGATCTAAGTTGTCACATCTATCAATAGTTTGTTCCTTTTTAAATGCTGATAGCTCAGAGCCTGGAGCCTGCTTTGGATTCTGTGTCTCTGTCTCTCTCTGCCCCTCTCCAGCTCACGCTCTGTCCTTCTCACTGCCTCTCAAAAATAAATAAACATTTAAACATTTTTTAAAAAAAGAATGAAATCTTGCCATTTGCAACAACGATGAAACTAGAGTGTATTATGCTAAGCAAAACAAGTCAGAGAAAGACATATGATTTCACTCATGTGGAATTTAAAAAAACAAAACAGATGAACACAGGGGAAGGGAAAAAAGGTAAAAAGAGAGAGGGAAGTAAACCATAAGAGACTTAAATACAGAGAACAAACAGGTTTGCCGGGGTGGGAGGTGGGGGGGAGGGTGGGCTAAATATGTGATGAGCATTAAGGAGAGCACTTGTTGGGATGAGCCCTAGGTGTTACAGAGAAGTGATGAATCACTGGGTTCTACTCCTGAAACCAGTACTACACTGTATGTTAACTAGCTTTAAATAAATTTAAGGGGCCGCTAGGTGGCTCAGTCATTTAAGCGTCTGACTTCAGCTCAGGTCATGATCTCGTGATTTGTGAGTTCAAGCCCCGTATAGGGCTCTGTGCTGACAACTCAGAGCCTGGAACCTGCTTCAGATTCTGTGTCTCCCTCTCTCTGTCTCTGCCCCTCCCTGCCCACACTCCATCTGCCTCTCTCTCTCTCTCTCAAAAATAAACATTAAAAAGTATTTTTAATAAATTTTTAAAATACTACAGTTAATACAAAAACTATAGGCTAATATTCCTGATGAATATAGATGCAAATATTCTTAGCAAAATATTAACAAACGAAATTCAACAGCATGTTGAAAGGATCATACACCACTATCAAGTGGGATTTCTCCTTGGGATGCAAGAATGGATGAGCCTAAATGTCCATCAACTGATGAATGGATAAAGAAATTATGGTTTGTATATACAATGGAATACTATTTGGCAATGAGAAAGAATGAAATATGGCCTTTTGTAGCAACGTGGATGGAACTGGAAAGTGTTATGCTAAGTGAAATAAGCCATACAGAGAAAGACAGATACTGTATGTTTTCACTCTTATGTGGATCCTGAGAAACTTAACAGAAGACCATGGGGAAGGGGAAAAAAAAGGGAGGGAGCCAAACCATAAGAGACTCTTAAAAACTGAGAATAAACTGAGGGTTGATGGGGGGTGGGAGGGAGGGGAAAGTGGGTGATGGGCATTGAAGAGGCCACGTGTTGGGATGAGCACTGGGTGTTGTATGGAAACCAATTTGACAATAAATTTCATATAAAAATTAATAAACATTTTAAAAAATTACAAAAAAAAGAATATTAACTTGCAAATCAATAAATGTGTTATACCACATTAATTGAATGAAGGTTAAAAATATGATCACCTTATATGAAGAAAAAGTGTTTGATAAAGTTTAACATCCTTTCATATTGAGAACTTAAAAAAAACTGGGTATGAAAGAAATACATATCAGAATAATAAAGGCCATATTTGACAGACTCACAGCTAACATCCTATTTAACACTGAAAGGCTGAATGTTTTCCCTCTAAGATCAAGAACAACACAGAGTGCCCATCCATGCTCACCACTTATTCATATAGTACTGGAAGTTCTAGCCAGACCCATCAATACAATAAATAAAATAAAATAAAATAAAATAAAATAAAATAAAAAATACAATACAATAAAAAATAAAATACATCCTAATCAGAAAGTAAAACTGTCTCTGTTTGTTAATGACATGACCTTACATATAGAAAATCCTAAAGATGCCACCATAAAACTGTTAGAACTAACACACAAGTTGAGTAAAGTTAACAGGATATAAAATCAACATACAAAAATCAGTTATGTTTCTATATACTAACACTGAACTCTCTGAAAAAGAAATAAAACAATCCCATTGAAAATAGCATAGGGGCGCCTGGGTGGCTCCATTGGTTAAGCATCCATCTCTTGATTTTGGCTCAGGTCATGATTTCATGGTTTGTGAGTTCAAGCCCCGCATTGGGCTTCACTTGATAGTGCAGAGCCTGGTTGGGTTTCTCTCTCTCTCTCTCTCTCTCTCTCTCTCTCTCTCTCCCTCCCTCTCTCTCTCTGCCCCTCTCCTGCTTGCTGTCTCTCAAAATAAATAAATAAACAAACTTAAAAATTACAAAAAAATAGCGTAAAAAATAATAAAATACTCAGGAATAAATTTCACCAAGGAAGTAAAAGATCTGTACACTGAAAACTATTAAACACTGATGAAAGAAATTGAAGAAGACACAAATTAATGGAAAGGTATTCTGTATTTATGGATCAGAAGAATAATATTGTTAAGATGTTCATACTACCAAAGCCATGTACAGATTCAATGCAATGTCTATCAAAATTCCACTGACATTTCTCACAGAAATAGAAAAAACAATCCTAAAATAATTTTGAAACCACAAAAGACCCTGAATGTCCAAATGCCATCTTGAGAAAGAACAAAGACGGAGATGTCACATTTCTTGGTTTCAAACTATACTACAAAGCTATAGTAAGCAAAACAATATGATACTGGCATAAAAAGACACCTAGACTGATGGAACAGAACTGAGAGCCCTGAGATAAAATCACATATATTCATCCAGCTGATATTTGATAAAGGAGTCAAGAATACTCAGTGAGGAAAGGATAATCAATAAATGGTGCTGGGAAAAGTGGATATTCAAATGTAAAAGAATGAAATTGGACCTGTATCTTACATCATTAACATAAACAAAAATTAACATTAACATTAAAAAAGTAAATAAAAAACATAATCATTAACAAAAATTAAGTTGAAATGGACTAAATACTTAAATATAAAACCTGAAGCCATAAAACTTCTAGAGGAAAACACTGGAAAACTGGTCTTGGCAATGATATTTTGGATATGACACCACAAGCACAGGCAACAATAGCAAAAGTAAACAAGTGGGACTACATCAGACTAAAAAGCTTCTGTGCAGCAAAAGGAATCAACAAAATGAAAAGGCAGCCTTTTTGGAATGGGGGAAAATATTTGCAAACTAAATAGCTGCAAACCATATATTTGATATCCCAAATGTGTAAGGAACTTATACAACTTACAAGGGAAAAAAAAAAAAGCAATCAGATTTAAAAATGGGCAGAGTACTTGAATAGACATTTTTCTAAAGAATACATACAAATGGTCAACAGTTATATGAAAAGATGCTTGACATCACTAATCATCAGGGAAATGCAAATCAAAAACACAAGGAGATATCACCTCACATCTATTAGAATGGCTATCCTTAAGAAGACGAGATAACAAGTGGTGTCCAGGATGCAGAGAAAAGGGAGCCCTTGCACACTGTTGGTGGGAATATAAATTGGTACAGCCATTATGGAAAACTGTATAGAGGTTCCTCAAAAACTTAAGAATAGAACTATCATATGATCTAGCAATACCACATCTAGGTATATGTCTAAAGGAAATGAAATTACTCTCTCATATCTCTATATCAAAGATATGTCTGTACCTCTATGTTCATTGCAACATTATTCACAATAGCCAAGGGAAGGCAACAAACCTGTTTGCCTACCAACACGTGGATAAAGAAAATGTTATATATACATGTACCTAACATATGTACATGTTATCATATGTATATATATAACACATTTAGTGTATATAAAGATATAGATGCGCACACACACACACACACACACAATGGAATGTTACTCAGCTATAAAAAGGAAGGAAATCCTGTCATTTGAGACAACATGAATGAACTTTGAGGGTATTATTCTAAGTTAAATAAATCAGATAAAGACAAATATTGTATCTTCTCACTTATGTGTGGGGCCTTAAAAAACTGAACTCACTGAAACAAAGAGTAGATTAGTGTCTGCCAGGGTCTAGGATATTGAGAAAATGGGGAAATGTTGGTTAAAGAGTACAAACTTCCAGTTAGAAGATGAATAAGCTCTAGGGATCTTCTGTCCAGCTTGGTGGCTAGAGTCAACCATATACTTGTATACTTGAAAGTTGCTAAGAGAGTAGATCTTAAATGTTCTTTCACACATGAATACACATAAAGAGCTAATTGTGAGATAATTATCTGTTAATGTGTGTTAGGTGATGTGGTAATGTGAGGTAATGATGTGTTAAGGGTAATGACTATCCTTATGTAGTAATAATTTCACAATATTTACATATACCAAATCTTCACATTGTACATCATAAACTTATACAATGTTATATGTCAAACATATCTCAATAAAGGTGAGGGGGGAAATTAATGAATCAATTGTTTCCTGGAAGTCCACAAATGAAGGCAAATGGCATAGAGTTAAATGGTATTCTATATGACTTTAGCATTTGCTTCATTTTCTTACCTACAAGTGCCAATAAATTTAAGTTTACATTGTCATTGTTGTTGATCTACAGAAACCTGAGGGGGACTGGCTAAGAATTACCACATCATAATAACAGGTAAAATTTTCTGAGCTTTTAGTATGTGCCAGGGGCTGGTCTAAGGAATTGACACTATTACCTTATCCCCCACTCCTAATAATGTTATGAAGTGGGTAATCTTATTTTACAGTTAAGAAATGATGGCAAAGACACCTTGGAAGACAGTTTGATGGTTTCTTACAAAACTAAATATACTCTTACCATATAGTCCAGCAATGGAATTCCTTTGTATTTAGCCATAATAGTTGTAAACTTATGTCTGCATAAAAACCTGCACACTGATGTTTGTATTTATAGCAGCTTTATTCTTAATTGCCATAACTCAGAAGAAAGCAAGATGATCTTCAGTAGGTGAATGGATAAACTATGGTACCTCCTGGGGATAGTTACTCAGTGCTAAAAAGAAATGAGCTACCAAGCCACCAAAAGACATGAAGGAGAGGTGTCTGGGTGACTCAGTTGGTTAAGCATCCAACTCTTGATTTTGGCTCAGGTCATGAACTTGCAGTTTGTGAGATGGAGCCCCATGTTGGGCTCCGAGCTACCAGCATGGAGCCTGCTTGGGATTCTCCCTATGCCCCTCCCCCACTCACTTGGGCATGTGCTCTATCAAAATAAATAAACGTGAAAAAAAAAGACATGAAGGAAATTTAAGTTCACATTACTAAGTAAAAGAAATCAATCTTGGAAAAGGTTACAGATGGTCTGATTCTGAGTATATGATATTCTGGAAAAGGCAAATCTGGAAAAGGGGAACCTGAGCCACCCAGGTTCCCCAGGGATATTGATAATGGAGGAAACTACATATGTGTCAGGCAGGGGGTAAATGGGAAATCTTTGTACCTTCCTCTCAATTTTGTTGTAAACCTAAAGCTGCTCCATAATAAAGTCTTAAAAAATTTTTTTTAAGAAAAAACTATGGCAAGGAGAGTCTCAGTTTAACACATCCATGAAGCTCTAGGCAGTTTGGCTGGGGCTGGTTAGTCTAGGATAGTTTCACCGGTGGTTGGCAAGTTGGCTACCAGTGTATCTTGGTTCTTTACTAGATGACTATTCTAGCATGCTACAACAGATTCATTCACACCAGGTTCGTTCACACCATTCACACACAGAAATGGGCAAATTCCATTGGTCAAGTCACTGCTTATATCATATTTATTGATGTCCCAATAGCAAAAGCATGTGGTTAAGCCCAGATTCAGGAGATGGAGAAATAAACACTGCTTCATTTTGCTGTGTTTAATGGAGGATGGAAGGAGCAGCAAAGTCACATTACGAAGTGAATATAGAATGGCATAAATTATTGTGACTGTTTTTATAGTTAACCACACCAACTATGTCTGTAAATATCTTAAATAAAAATGATCTAAGTATTTCAATTAAAAGATAAAGACTACGAGGGTGCCTGGGTGGCTCAGCTGGTTGAGCATCAGACTCTTAATTTTGGTTCAGGTCATGATCCCAGCCAGGGTCATGGAATTGAGCCCCACATCAGGCTCTGTGCTGAGTGTAGAGCCTGCTGGAGATCCATTCTCTCTCTCTTCTGTCTCTCTCTTTCTTTATCACCCCTTCCTTCTCCCCTGCTTTGGCAAGTTGGCTCTCTAAAAAAAATTGAGACTATCAGACTAGATTTTATGTAAAAAGATCTACAAGACATACATTACATATGACAGAGAACGGTTGAAAGTAAAAAGATGGTGGAGGGAACAACATGCAAATGCTAACCAAAAAAATGCTGGGGTAGCTATTTTAATAGCTGATAGACTTTGAGAAAATAGATATTTCTAAAAATAAATAGGAACATAATGATAAAAGGAGCAATTCAACAGAAAAACTAATTCTAAATTTTATTCTCTCTCTTTTTTTTTAATTTGAGAGAGAGAGAGAGAGAGAGAGAGAGAGAGAGAGTGTGTGTGTGTGTGTGTGTGTGTGTGTGTGTGCGCGCAGGGGAGAGGGGCAGAGGGAGAGAGAGAGAGAGAGAGAAAGAGAGAGAATTCCAAACAGGCTCCAAGCTCAGCATGGAGCCCAATGTGGGGCACAATCCCATGACCCTGGGATCATAACCTGAGCCAGAATGAAGAGTCTGATGCTCAACTGACTGAGCAACCCAGGTGCCCTGGAATATATATTCTTTTCAAGTGAATGTGGACTGTGTGGCAAAATAAACCATACACTGGGCCATATAGCAAATCTAATATACTTCATAGGATTGAAATCATGTATAGTCTCGTGTCTGACCACAATGGAATTAAACTAAAAACCAAAAACCATTACAAAACAAAACATTGAAAACTTCCCAAGTTATCCAAACTTAAGCAACATAACTCTACAAAAGCAGTGGATCAAATAATGACAATGGAATTTAAAAGATATTTTGAACTTTTTGATAGTGAAAATCAAAAAGGGATTTTTGCTTTTACTGGGATGCAGTAAAAGCAGTAATTTGAGGGCATGTTTGTAGCTCTAAATGCATATATTAGAAAGGAGCAAATACTGAATATGAATAATGTAAGCCTCCATCATAAGAAACTAAAAGAAAGAATATCAAATTAAACCAAAAGAAAGTAAAAGGAAAGAAGAAATAAAGATATGTATGGACATCACTAAAATAGAAAGCAAACTTGTAATAGAGAAAATAAACTGAGCCAAAAGCTAGTTCTTTGAAAGATCAACAGAATTGATAAGCCATAGCAAGACTGACCAAAAAAGAAAACAATCCCACAAATATCAGGTATGGAAAAAGATTTTATAGATATTAAAGGGTAAACAAGAAGGCATTATGGACAACTTTACACCAATAAATTTGATCTTCAAAGAAATAAAACATTTCTTAAAAAATACAACTTGCAAAAATGACATGAGAAAAAATATAAAATTTGAGTAATTGTTAAAAAAAAATAAATCTTCATTTATAAATCTCCCACAAGGAAAATTCTAGTTCTGAATGTTTTCACTGGTGAATTCTTCCAAATATTTGATGGAACAGAAAATATCAGTCATGTACAAATTCTTACAAAGAAAAGGAAAAGGGGAATGACTTCCCGATTTCCTCTATGAAGCCAAAAACATCTTTATATTAACCCTGGAAATTTCAGGACAAGAAAAACATAAAAGCAAAGCCCTAAACAAAATATAGGTAGGCAAATTCAGTGAATGATAAAGAAGATAATAAATCATGACCAAATGAGTATTCTAGGAATGCTAGATGGTTTCACATACAAAAAATAATCAGTGTAACTTACCACATTAACAGAATAAAGGAGAAAAATCTTATGATCATCTAATGTGCAGGCTATCCATTAAAAAAATTCAACATCCATTAAAACAATTCTCAACAAAAGTGGCAGGAAAGAAAATTGCCTCAATCTGATAAAGAACATCTTTAAATAATCTCAGATAACAAACCTAATGGATTCCTCAAGGGAATAAAACAAGGATATCTACATTTGATACTTGCATTTATTATCATACTGGAGACCCAAGCCAGTGCAATAAACAGGAAAAAAGGAAAAAGTATAAAGATTGGAAAAAGAAGAAATATAACAGTTATCTGTCAATAACATAATTTGTATGTAGAAAATCCAAAAAAGAATTCTAAAACTTTTTTTTTAATGTTTATTTTGAGTGAGAGAGAGAAAGAGAGAGAAAATGTGAGCAGGGGAGGGGTAGAGAAAGAAGGTGAGAGAGAATCCCAAGAAGGCTATGCCATGGGACTCAATCCCATAGAACTTCGAGATCATGACCTGAGCTGAAATCAAGAGTTGGAAGTTTAACCAAATGAACCGCCCAGGCACCCCTAGAATTCTAAAACTCTTAATAAATAAGCAAATTTCGCATGATCACTGGATTTAAGTACATATAAAAACATAATTTGTGTCTCTATATACCAGCTTAAATTAAACAGTAAAATAAAAAAACAAAAGTATTTCTCATAGCAACAAAACACGAAAATAACAAAAAGGGACAAAAATTCTCAACAAAGTACTAACAAATTGAATCTAGTAAAAATAAAAAAATAATTTATACACCAGGACCAAGTGAGATTTATGCCAGGAATGCAAGGTTGGTGGTGTAGCATGCAAAAAAATCAATGTAATATATCAATAGAATAAAGGACAGAAAGCATATGATGTCTGGCAAAGAAAAAAAATTTAACAATATCTACTATCCTTTCATGATAAAAACACTCAACAAAGTCAGAATAGAGGAAAACTTCCTCATTCTAGTAAAGGGAATTTATGAAAAATCGACAGCTAACATCATAATTAACTAAGACAATGATTTCCCCCAAGGTATGTGGAAAATCCATACAATAGAAGAGTATTCAGCAATAAAGAGTAATAAAGTAATGTTACATGCTACAACAAAGATAAATCTTGATAAACTTATGTTAAGTGAAAGAAGCCAGTCACAAAAAAACAAATATTGTAGGATTCCATTTATATGCACTATCCTGAATAGGCAATTCTATAGATACAGATAGAAGATAAATGGTTGCCTGTGACTGGGGGACAGGAGACAGGAATTGGGATTACTGCTAAGGGGTGTGGGATTCTTTTTTCAGGCGATGAAAATGTAAAATCATTGACTGTGGGGTAATTGGGTGCATAACTGTAAATATACTAAAAACCACTGAAGTGAACAATTTGCAGGGCTCAAATTCACGAACCATGAGTTCATGACTTGAGCCAAAATCAAGACTCAGATGCTCAACCAACTGAGCCACCCATGTGCCCCTGAAGTGAACACTTCAAATGGGAGAATTTTATGGTATGTTAATTATATCTCAATAAAGCTGTTTTTTATAAAGACATAAATGCTTTCCAATGAAAATTATAAAACGTTGCTGAGATAAATTAATGAGGAGTCAAAGAAATGGAGAGATATGCCAATATTTGTGAATTGCAAGACTTAGTATTAAGATATCAATTCATCCTACATTTACAGGGTCAAAGAAAGCCAGTTAAGTCCCTCCAGGTTTCTTTGTGTAAATCAACCAGCTGATTCTTGAAATATATATGGAATTGCATAGCACCTAGAATGCCCAATATAATGAAAAAGAATAAAGTTTAAAATGTATACCATGATATTTCAATACTTACTCTAAAGACAGCTTGGTATTAGTGCAAGATAGCTAAATATACCAATGAGAAAATATAGTACAGAAATAGGCTCACAGATATAAAGTCACTTGACTTATTACAAAGGCACCACTGCAATTCAATAAACAGTGATGGAGCAACTGGTTATACGTATGGGGGAAAAATCTCTTGATCCTCAGCTCAAAAGAAAGAAACAAAACAATTAATTTGAGATGAATCATAACTATAAATGTGAAAGGTGAAACAATAAGATCTCTAGAAGAAAAATAGAATATCTTCAGGTCCTATGGTATAGGCAGAGGCTTTTAAACAGAATGAGACATCAGCTATAAATAAAATATTAATAAATTGAACTTCATTTAAATTAAAAGCAGCTGTTCTTCAAAAGACTTCATTATTAGAGTGAAAAGGCAAGCCATAGCCTGGAAAAGATATAACGCAAATGTCCTACAAAGACCTCATATCCTAGTATATACAAATACCTATGAATAAATAGAAAAAACACAAACTCATTTTAATAAAATGGTCAAAAGTTAAACAGACAACTCAACATAGAAGTTATCCAAGTGACTGGTATATGAAAGGATGCTAAAGTGAGTATTCATCAGGGAAATGCAAATTAAAATCACACTGAGATACCGCTATCCACCTTCTAGTATTGTAAAAATTAAAAAGACTGATAATACCAGGTGCCTAAAAGGATATGAAGCAACTGGAACCCTCTGCATTGTTGACAGAAATGTAAATTGACACAACTTTGGAAAATGATTTGGCAGTATCCCCACAGGTACATACAAATCTACTTTACGATCCAGCTATTCCACTCTTGGATTCCTAATAGAAATGAATGCTATGTCTCCCAAAATATGTAAGATTGACCACAGATTTATTAGTAAGAAAAACTGGAGGGACACCTGGGTGGCTCAGTCAGTTAAGTGCCCGACTTCAGCTCAGGTCATGATCTCACAGTTTGTGGGTTTGAACCCTGCATCAGGCCCTGCACTAACAGTGTAGAGCCTGCGTGGCATTCTCTCTCTTTCCCTCTCTCTCTGCCCCTCCCCAATTCATGCTTTCTCTCTCTCTCAAAAATAAATAAATAAACTTAAAAAAAAACAAAAACGAAAGAATAGAAAAAACTGAAACCCACACAAATGTGTATCAATACAGAATGAATATATCGTATCAAGATTTAGACAATGGCAGCCTGCAGGCAAAATATGGCCCGTCACCTATTTTGGTATGGCCAATGACCTAAGAAAGGTTTTACATTTTTAAATGGTTGAAAAAAAAAGAGTAGTATTTTGCAATATGTAAAAAATTATATGAAATCCAAATTTCAGCGTCCATAAATAAAGTTTTCTTGGAATACAGCCACACTAATTTGTTTACATATTATCTATGGTTGCTTTCATGCTAGAATAGCAGAGTTGAGTAGGTGTGACAGACAACATCTGGCACATAAAACCAAAAATATTTATTTGCTGGCTAAAGGACTCATCTTGGAGTCTTAATGTTGACAAAAACATGCCAGGCACATATCATTACATTGATTGTATTCAAATGAAGTTCAAGAATACACAAAAGTAATCTGTGGTGTTAGAAGTCCAAATAATGGTCCCTTCTAAGTAGAGTCACAGTTGACCAGGATGGGGCACAAGGGAACATTCTGGCATTTTGGAAATCAATGTTCTTTATCTTGATCTGTGTGTGGTGATTGCCTGTGTATGCAAAAATCATGGAGGTGTATATATAATATTTGTAGACTTTATGTAAATTATTCCTCTAAAAAAAAAAGACTAAGGCTGAAATTACACTTTTTCCCATCTCTCTTCATTTCAATATAAAACTCATTTTTCAAATTATTTGCCAGATAAAATTCTTGTTTCTCCAATTTAGGTAGCCACTGGTAACTTTAAATTTAAGTTTATTAAAATTAAACAAAATTAAACATTCATTCCTTGGTCAAACTAACCACACTTAAGGGGCTTGAATAGTCATATGTGGCTAGTGGCTACTATACTGGACAGTGCAGATACAAAACACAGAATTGAGTTTTACAGAAAGTTCTTTTGGGCAGCTGTACTCCAAAAACTTACATAAAAGTTCATTTTAAAGGTGAGAAAACTGAAGTTTTGAGATACACAGTGCTGCATTCACTTCTTTTCCCATATTCACTGCTACAGATGAACTCACAATGTATCATTCATTTAACATTTCTGTAATTATATAGGAATCTATTCTAAATTCATAACCATGCAAAGAAAAAGCATTTTGTAAGTCATAAAATACTTAGATTGTCTAATTAATCCCAGGCATCACCCTTATAGTCACACCGTTCCCGGGACACTCTCACAATCCCAAATGGATCACACGCGTATCCACTAACATGCCTCTTACAGTCTCAAACACAATCTGATACACAGCACATTCCCCACAGACCTCTCTTCCCCTGCAGAAGACACTTGGATAACAAACACATGTCCGTGAAGTGTGTCAAACCTCTGATGCCTCTTGAGCAGAAACCCGGGTGGTCACAGCTACTGCGTCTGAGCCACAGCTCTTGTCTGAGAAATCTGGACCCTACCTCCTGGCCTTCTGCAGCTTTTTCAGCCCTGGACTACATTTGTCTGAAGGCTTCACTACAAGACCCAAACTCTGGTAATCTTCTTGGGATTTTCTGGAGGAGTCACTTGAGTCAAATGAGATAGGTCGGCACACACGTAGTAGTAGCCTGAGATCCCCCGTTCGAGCAAGGGAGACTCAAGGCTCGGGCCGATTCCGGGCGGCAGAATGTGGCCAGTGCCTCTGCATTCTGTTGGATCGAGCGGCGGGAGGTGGGGGTGGGGGGAGGGTGGTCACATTTTTGACTACATTTCCCGAAGGCCACCGCGTCTCTGCGCCATTTCGTACACTTATTCCGTTACGTCTTGATGCAGGGATCCAGTCTGCAGCGGTCAGGTGAGTGGACCGTCTCACTGGGACCCGCACGCTTAATTTGGAGCATCCAGAAAGAAGTTCTCACATGGTGCTGGGAATACCGGTATGCCAGCTGGGGCTCGGTGCTGTGAGGAATCGGGACGATCCCGGCTCTGGACTACGTTTCCTTTAGGTCATAGAGCTCCAGGTTGATTCCTTACGGAAGTCGGCCTTGCCTGGGGAGTAGCTGTGACCTTCTTCTCCGGCAATATCTGCACCGTCACTTCGGTTCAGACCGGCAGAGGCGTGGTGCTATTAGCATTTTCCCTCAGCCCCTGTGATGTGGGCGTGCACTTAGCGCCCCTCCCGGCTGGCAAACTCCGCGCCTTATCTTTGGTTCCGTTAGGACGGGATAGGGAATATGTTACCCTTAACGTTCCACCGTGCTGGATGTGTGTGTCCCTTTCTGTGGCGGCGCGATGGGCTCGCCTGCCGTCTTCTAATGCTTTTGGCGGCCAGGGATACTTCGCACCTGTGTACTTTACCCCCGTATGACACGGACAGAGTCCGTTGAGAATCGCGCGGTTCCAGGTGCTGCAGTTTCCTCACTTTACTGTGCTGAGAACGTGACTATTTTGAAGCTGTATAATGAGGATTTACACCTGAAGCGCCCTAGGAAGGGAGAAGACCACCATAATAGGATGCCCCATTCTACTTTGAGAGCCCTGTGGGGAAAAGCAATCCCTTTCTCTGGCCTGAAGTTGTGGGAGATGATCCTAAATATTTTGTTGGCTGTGAGAAAGGCTTGGTAGCCTATGATTGTTTAGTCCCTTCTACTTTTTCTAACAGAGCCACACAGGAAAGGAAAAGAATGTTGCACATCTAAAAGACTTGCCTAAAATGAGTTACCATTTTCTTCCTCCCCTCAAGTTTCTTACTTTTCAAGATGTTGCAGTACGTTCTGCAACATCTTAAGGAAGAACCAGCCATTCAGTGACTTGTCCTTAGGCATTAGCTATCCCCATAAATGATGGCGCTCCAGGGATGAGCTCACTAGGCTAACTCCACTCCCAACCACACTACACCTGTTCTCTCCACCCAATGGCAAATCAGCCATTTCTAAGATTTTTGATGAGAGAGAACTACGCCCTCCGGAGGAAATTTGAAGATTTTTATTTTAACTTTATTATGGAAAATTTCAAGCAGGATAGAAAGTAATATAAACCCAATGTGCTCAATACCCACCTATAATTTAAAACGTTTGCAAATAGCCTTACATCCTTCCTCCTTTTTTTCTGTAGCATTTCAAAAATTGTATAATTTTATCCATATGTATACATATATAACCAAAAAACATATTTTTAGATAACCACAGTGATGTTACCCCAACTTGAAAAACTAACAGTAATTCCATAATATCATATATGCAATACATACATATTTGTTTCCCCAGTTTTTTCAAAGATAGATTTTTACAATTGGTTTGTTCAAATCATGATCCAGATAAGGTCTACACAGTGCATAAGGTTGCCAAACATCTTAAATTTCTTTAATCTGTAAATTTCCCTTCTATTTTTTGCTTTTGTTTTATTTTAATTGGTATTACTGATTTGTTTTTTAAAAAAACTAGGTTTATAGAATATTCTACATTCTGCTTTTGGCTAATTGCTTCCTTAGGGTGTCATATAATTTGTTCTCCTATGCCCCGTATTTCTTTTTTTTTTTTTTTTTTTTTTTTTTAAATTTTTTTTTCAACGTTTTTTATTTATTTTTGGGACAGAGAGAGACAGAGCATGAACGGGGGAGGGGCAGAGAGAGAGGGAGACACAGAATCGGAAACAGGCTCCAGGCTCCGAGCCATCAGCCCAGAGCCCGACGCGGGGCTCGAACTCACAGACCACGAGATCGTGACCTGGCTGAAGTCGGACGCTTAACCGACTGCGCCACCCAGGCGCCCCTATGCCCCGTATTTCTGTAAATGAGTAGTTAGTTCTAGAAACTTGATCAAATCCAGATCATATTTTGCATAAATCCCATTTTCAGACAAAAATAATTCATACTTGGTGCCTTGTACTTCCTATTACATCACATCCTGAGGCTTTTAAAGTCTGGTGTCCCACTTCTGGTGATGCCATATTGATCAGTGTTCAAGGGCTGTCCACTTAACCTTTTTATAAGGCTCTCCTTTTTTCACCTATTAATAGAGGAAGGTATTGTCCACCCACCCACCCTCCTCCCCCCCGGGGGATAAAACTTGGTTCTTAGCAGGGCAAACTCTTAAGATATTGCAATGGTTTGTGGCCCTTGGAGCCACACAGTACATAAACACATATACAGTATAACCATGGCATTAAAATTTTATAGTTGAATAGTGGCTAGGGGAAAAAAAAGGTGTCTAAAAAGGCTCTTTCAGCCTTTTTAGGGGAAACAAGGGGAAAAAAGGTCAAGAAACACCTAAAGTTTATAACATCCATTTATGATTGATGGTGAGATCTGTTATTTCATTAAAGATTACATACAGTGATTTTTAAAAATTTAATTGTTTTATTTATTTTAGAGAGAGTATGAGCAGGGGAGGGGCAGAGGGAAGGAGAGAGAGAGAGAGACAGAGAGAGAGAGAGAGAGAGATTGATTCCGAAGCAGGCTCTAGGCTCTGAGCTGTCAGCACAGAGCCCCACACGGGGCTCAAACTCATGAACGGCAAGATCAAGACCTGGGCCAAAGTCGGATGCTTAACTGACTGAGCCACCCAGGTGCCCCTACATATAGTGATTTTTAAAAATTCTCTCACTTCCTTCTGCATTTCTTAGTTGGAGTTCTATAAATAAGAAATTTGCTTCAAAACTATTTGGTTATCCTCAAATTCAGTTCATATAGAAAGACAATAATCTATTTGATTCTTTCCCTTTATATATTAGTTTTCAGAGAAATTAGTTGGCATCCTACAACCTCCTAAAGAGTCCCAAAAGTAAGTGAGTCAGTTTATTTTGAGTATTCATGGGTTTTGGAAATACATTTGATAGGTTTCCAGCCACTGTAATTTTTTTTTTTTTTTTTTTTTGAGAGAGAGAGAGAGAGAGGACACTTGTGCACATGAGCTGGTGGGGCAGAGAGAGAATATCAGGGCTCAGGGCTCAATGCAGGGCTTGATCTCATGACTGTGAGATGAGGACCTGAGCTGAAATCAAGAGTCAGTCACTTAACCAACTGAGTCACCCAGGTACCCCTCATTATTCCTTTTTATCTCAAACTGCCCTCTATGTATTTATTACTTTTTAAAATTTATTTATTTATTTTAAGAGAGAGAGAGAGAGAGAGAGAGAGAGAGAGAGAGAGAATCCCAAGCCGGTTCTGTGCTGTCAGCATGCAGTCAGACACAGGGTTCAACCTCACCAACTGTGAGATTATGACCTGAGCCGAAATCAAGAGTCAGACACTTAACCGACTGAGCCCCCCAGGTACCCTGAACTGCTCTCTCTTTAGCCAGTGGGAGTCCCTTCTGGTCAGTTCCTATGTCTTTTGACATGATCATATAAGAATTGATAGCTTATTTACTTTCTGGCACAAGCTGTCCCAAGTTCACCTTGTACATTTTCTGTGCCAGATCCAAAATGAGCCATCTCTCTAAGGAGTTCTGGTTCCTCTTATGGATCATGGCATATAGAGACTACAGTTTGGATATTAGGAATATTCATTGTCATAGGGCTGTCATTTCTTCTAAGGCTTTTCAGAGGACAAAGCTAATAACTTGTTTTTAATGTATAAACCATAATCATGAATTCATAATCATATTTCCATTTAGACCAATGATAACAAGGTTTTTTTCTATTTGATTTTATAACTTTGTCTCTCCTTTTATACTGACATTCTTGGTTGCTAACAACGTTAATATAATTAGTCTGTTTTACCTGAAAATGTACTTATAATGGTGTCAAAACAACAATAGCAACATTACAACTATCAAAATAGGGAATGTTTGTAAATTTATTTTGGTTATCATATTTCCTGTATTTAAGGTTCATGTGTTACATTTGGTTATGTCTATTTAGTATCTTAATCAAGTATAAATGTTCTCATAACATTTATTCAAAAAATTTTTGTTTTGATATAATATTACACCCCCAAAATAGTAGAATGAATTCTCATATGTCCTTATAGTTTTATTAAATTGTTAACATTAGCTTTTCATTTGCTCTTTCCTTCTACATATGTTCTTTTTTTCTGAACCAGTCGGTAGTAATTTTCAGATATCATGTTCCTTTATCCATAAAAATACATCAGTGTATTTTTCTAAGTACAGGGAGTACCACTATCATTCATTTATTAAAATCAGGAAATGTAGCATAGATATAATAATTATTTAATTCAGAATTCATAGAAAAATTTCACTAGTTGTCCCAGGACTGCCCTTTATAGCCTTTTTCCCCTTGATCTGGGATCCATTCCAGAATCACATCTAGGATTAAATATTTCATTTAGTTATCACATCTCTTTAGTCTTATTTAATCTGAAATAATTCCTTGTGTATGCCCATTGGCTGCCTTGTGGATGTTGTTTGTATTTGATCATGCTTTTTTATTTGACTTGGGATTTGAGGATTAAATAAAAGTAATGTTTTATTCTACAAAAGTTATTCACCATGTCTCATAAAAGACAAATTTGGACTTAGCTAACGAATGACTTTATTTATTTATTTAAAAAAATTTTTTTGACATTTATTCATTTTTTGAGAGAGAGAGAGACCGTGTAAGTGGAGGAGGGTCAGAGAGAAAGACACAGAATCAGAAGCAGGCTCCAGACTCTGAGCTTGTTAGCACAGAGCCGGACGTGGGGCTTGAACCCACGAGCTGTGAGATCATGACCTGAGCTGAAGTCACCCCTGGGAATGACTTTATTTAAAGGATCACTGCAGTGAGGGAAGGAAGACTTGTAATTGGGAGAACACTCCAACCATAAGATCTGCAGGCATCTAAAAGGTCAGGCAGAAAAGAATTTTTTTTTATAAGCAAGATAAAGCCAGAAAGAACTGGGACAAGTGGGGAGTCAGAAGTGTAGATTTTGTTCTCTGAAGCTTGTATCATTGTTAAGAGGGTTGTTTGCATCCTTTGCTGGCTCAGAATACAGGGTAGGCCAAAGTTCAAAGGCCTGACAGAAGGAAAGAAGCCTGACTAAAGTTTGGTCAAGTAAAGTTATTGGGCATTTTTGTCCAGATTAGTGAGTGGGGTCAAACAGCTCAGCTAGTCATTTATGAGACAAAGAATGGCCATTTGGAGGTTCTGCCTGGCCTTCTCATAGGTTAAAAAAGGGGGGAAGGGTCATCCTCCAGTCTTATCTAAGTCATAGAGGGAAGGGAGGTTCATTTAATTCACCTGTTTCCTAGTCTATAAAGGATGAGGGGGTATCTCTCATTGTGGCTATGGCTATTTTTCAGGATCATAGTTCTTGGATAAAGTTTAACATTGTGAAACCCACCAATTATGTCAAGGGCTGAGAAGTTAAAATGTTGACAATATGTGAATGAAGATCAAGCGACCAGTTAAAAGTTTCTTCTACCTAGTAGAAGTTAAGTTCACTAAAAATAATTTTTAAGAAATTAATTTTTCAATTGTTTTACCTTTTGTTGGAAAAGAATGGTTTTGAATGATATATTAAAATTTTAATTACATTGTTTATATTATATACTTTTTTTTGATTTTTTAAATGTTTTTTTATTTTTGGAGAGAGAGTGAGAGACAGAGCACAGGCAGGTAAGGAGCAGAGAGAGCAGAAGACACAGAATCTGAAGCAAGCTCCAGGCTTGGAGCTGTCAGCACAGAACCCAATGTGGAGCTCAAACTGAGCTCAAACTCTCACAAACTGAGATTGTGACCTGAACTGAAGTTGGACACTTAACCAACTGAGCCACCCAGGCTCCTCTATATTATATAAACTTATATATATTTATATAAACTTATATATAACTTATATATACTTACATAAATACATATATTACAGTGTATCTGACCTGTTAAAATTTCATGCTGGAGGGGGACAACTAGGAAAAAATGTCTGAAATGGCTCCTCAGAGGGGCAATGATAGAAAAAAACAATGTTGGGAAATACTGTTTTAGCCATTGCACAAATCTATTTTTATGTCTTTCAGGAAGTATTTCAAGTTTTTCTTCCTATAGGTTTTATGCATTTCTTGTCAACCTTAGGCCTAGATACTTCATCCTTTTTGTGGCTTCCTAAGTTCTGTGAGCCATCCTAGCAAAGTATCAAACCTAGGAGGGGACTGTGGGAGCCCCCAATTTATAGCTGAGTGATCAGAAGTACTGGTGGCCAGGGACTTCAGACTGACTTCTGGAATCAGGAGCAGTCTTGTAGGATTGAGCCCTTAAGCTGTGGGAGCAAAGCATCTCACTTTGTGTGTATATGCGGGGGGAGGGGGGGGAGGGGAGGTATCTGGGGAAGCTGATCTCAGGGCTCCCTAGGTATGCCCCTATCCTAAAGATGTGAGATGCCCTGGAAAACTAGCACCCTGTGAGGTCCTATTCAGCATCAGGGGGATTCAGGAGAAGTTTGGCCTGAATTCTTTCTGCTGTAGCTGTATTCCATTGGATTTGCAGGAAAGCTAAGATTTTTCCAAACTCCCTCAAAGAGGTATAGTAGGGGTGGCTGAGTGGCTTAGTTGGTTAAGTATCTGACTTCAGTGCAGGTCGTTATCTTGCAGCTTGTGGGTTTGAGCCCCACGTCGGGCTCTGTGCTGACAGTTCAGAGCCTGCAGCCTGTTTCAGGCAGGCTCACACTCTCTCTCTCTTAAAAATAAACAAACATTAAAAATTTAAAAAAAAAAAAGAGGTGAAATAAAGTTAGTGTCAAGGTGCTTATTTTGTGGGCTCTGAGGCAAGGTTTATCTCATGGCTTCTGTTTCTCTCTCCAGCCCTGCGTTCTCTGAACTTTGCACATCTCCAGGAAAAGAACCCAGAAAACCAATCAGTCCTGATAGTTCTAGAAAACATGCCCCATGTGAGTTACTGTTTCATTTTTCCTTTTTTTTTTTTTAAGATTTTTTTTAAAAATTTTTTTGTAATCTCTGCACCAAATGTGAGGCTCAAACTCACAACCCCGAGATTGAATTGCATGCTCTACCGACTGAGCCAGCCAGGGGCCCCTCATTTTTCCTTCCTGAAGTGATGTGTTGTGTGATGTGAGCACCAGATTTATTTATCCCCAAATTTTCTGCCTTGCTTAGCTGCCTGAAGGAACCACTCCCAAATTTCTCCCATTCCAGTGGCTAATCCTAGCAAAGAGCTCCATTCTTCTCTAAATGCTTTTCCTCTCACCAGAGAGTGTTTAAGTATTTTTTTCAGATCATTCTACATATTTTACATGCAAAGTCTTCCTGCCAGGAGTCCTAAGGAAGCAGTATTAAAAGCAGTATTCCTAATACTAATACTCCCCTTAAGAGCAGTATTAGTATAATGGTTTGGTGAGGTAGTTACATGGGACATATGGCAAACTGATCTTCTCTATAGACCTGGGTTTCCCACTTGGAAGTGACAGCATTTCTGCTGGGTGTTCTAAGTCTCAGTGTATGATAAGATTTTCTGCAAGGCTTTTAAGATTGGGTGAGGAACTGAGTCCCGAGAAGGAAGAGATCTTGCCTCTTGCAGTTTCCTGTTGATGCCATGACAAATTACTATAAACTAAGTGACTTAAAACAACATAAGTTTATTATCTTATATTTCTGGAGGTGAGTGTCTGAAATTAGTTTTACAGGCTAAATTTAAGGTGTTGGTAGGTCTGTGTTCTTCTGGAGGCGAATCTATTTCCTTGCATTTTTCCAGCTGCTAGAGGCTGCCCACGTTCCTTGGCTTGTGGCTCCCTTCCATTTTTACAGCCAGCAGTCATCATTCTGACCTCTGCTTTCATTATCACATCTCCTTCTGGGCTTCCCTCTACCATTTAATGTTTATTTATTTCTGAGACAGAGCATGAGTGGGGGAGGGGCAGAGAAAGAGGGAGACACAGAATCAGAAGTAGGCTCCAGGCTCTGAGCTGTCAGCACAGAGCCCGACATGGGGCTCGAACTCACAGACCGTGAGATCATGCCCTGAGCCGAAGTCGGAAGCTCAACCTACTGAGCCACCCAGGCGCCCCTCCCTCTACCATTTAAAATACTCTTAAGATTACATTGGTCCCAAGCAGATAATCCAGGATAATCTTCCCTTTTAAAGATCCTTAATCACATCTACAAAGTTCCATTTGCATTATAAGGTTACATACTCACAGGTTCCAGAGATTCAGATGTGGACATCTTGGGGAGGGTGTTATTCTATGTACCACAGTCCTATTACCCAGGAACCAATGAGAGGATGACCAGCAGTCAGGTTTACCTTGGAGTTGGCCAGAATGTGTCAGTGATACCCAGGCACCTAGATTGGCATCCATAAACTAGCTGTAGCCTAGGAACACAGAAAGTAGAAATAAAACCTGCCAAATGCCTACTCTCTTGAGAACTGTAGATTCTTAGAGCTCAAAGACGTTGGAGAATTAAATGAAATACTCCCAAATAAGCAGATCATTTCATACATAAAATGGAAACATAATATTGTGACTTGAAGAATTCAAATCTTCAAAACATTCTTTTTTAAAAAAATATTTATTTATTTTGAGAGAGAGAGTGTGTGTGTATGCACAAGCCAGGGAGGGACAGAGACAGAGGGAGAGAGGGAATTCCAAGCAGGCTCTGCACAGAGCCCGATTCAGGATTAAATCTCACGAACTGTGAGAGCATAACCTGAGCCAAAATCAAGAGTCAGATGCTTAACTGACTGAACCACCCAGGTGCCTTAATCTTCAAAAAATTCTTAAGTTATATCCAAATTCTATGTTTTAGCCTAGAGATTTGTTAAAAATTGTTTGGAAAGATTTCATTAAATTTGTTTATATTTTTCTTTAAGGGGAGAAGAAAAGGAAAGAACTCATATTTGTTGAGAATTTATTATTTTTTGAGAATCTGAAAAGCTTAATATACTGTGTGATTACATGTAATATTTCATTTAATTGGAGAACTGCATTCATCTGGCCTTTTGTATTCCTAGACTTTTCTGGATAATAGAATTGTCTTACTATACATTGGAAGTTTTGTCTTTGTTCAGGCACCTAATTTCTTTAATGTTACAATGTGTTCAGCCATGGCCTATTTATTGTCATCCCCTTCCTTCACACCCTCTTCTTTCTTTCCTCATTTTACCTCGAAGTCATTGCCATATTTTCACCAACAATAAATGGATTTGTTGTTTCAGTGGTTGGTGACTTTCAGGGATGTGGCCATCGACTTCTCTCAGGAGGAGTGGGAATGCCTTAACTCCACTCAGAGGGATTTGTACAGGGATGTGATGTTGGAGAACTACAGCAACCTGATCTCACTAGGTAAGATCATCTTGTACAGAAAGGTTTGAGTGTTTTGGAGGTAGATATGTAACTGAACTCAAGGTGCACTAAATTGCACACAACCCAAGGAAATGTTGAAAGCAAAGAACTTTGTATTACTTGCTACAGAGACAGGGAGATTGGTCTGAATGCACTGTCTCCCTGTGGGATTATTACAGGAAATTTTTATGCAGTGTATCAGGGTGGGGGCAGGGAGTTTGTGTAAGTAAACACTTTTGGTTCAATTAGCATGTCCAGCATGTCAACATGCCAGTATGTACATCGTATGTTCAAAAAATGGTGGAAAACTCTATCCATGATAAGAGATCTTATTTTTTTTTTAATGTTTATTTATTTATTTTGAGGAGGAGAGAGGGACAGTGAGAGAGGGAGAGACAGACTCCCAAGCAGGCTGCATGATCAGCATGGAGCCTGACATGGAACTTGATCTCACGACTGCAAGATCATGACCTTAGCTGAAATCAAGACAGATGCTTAACTGACTGAGCCACCCAGGCACCCTAGAGGACATCTTATTATTATAATGAGCTAAGGTAACTTCAGGTCAGCTCAGGGGGGCTTCTGTGCAGGTCCTCAGCTCTATTCTGGCACAGACTGGCTCACATAAGGAGCTAATGGGCTAGACATACTTAGCAAGGAACTGTCAGGTGAAACACCTATTTAGGTGTCTCCTTGGCTGGAAATATTGATTCTGGAAAACAATTCTGCAAAACAATTATTGATTCTGCTTTTGTCTTTTCCCCTCCTCCCTTCTGCTGATAGCTTTAAGCCCTCTTATTGGAATAACTTCCCCTTTCATTCTAGCTAACAGAAGTAGACAGCTCCACTGTGTACCTTCTTTTGTTTTATATATATATTTTTCAATATATGAAATTTATTGTCAAATTGGTTTCCATACAACACCCAGTGCTCATTATATAATTGTTTTTAATGTTTATTTATTTTTGAGAGAGAGAAAGAGAGAGTATGAGTGGGGGAGGGGCAGAGAGAGAGCGAGAGACACAGAATCCAAAGCAGGTACCAGGGTCTGAGCTGTCCGCAGAGAGTCCCACACGGGGCTCAAACTCACAAACTGCGAGACCATGACCTGAGCTGAAGTCGGACGCTCAACCGATTGAGCCACCCAGGAGCCCCTCCACTGTGTACCTTCTTATTTCTCATCCTTCAGACCTTCACATATTCCTCTGTCACTTCCTTCAGTGTCTTTGATGACCAGTGGACTGGATTTGAATCTGGGACTCTTATACCATGACCATATCCCATTTCTTTTCTTTTAAGCTGGATGTGCGATCCCTAAACCAGATGTGTTTTCTTTATTGGAGCAAGGGAAGGACCCCTGGATGGTGACAAGAGCCATGACAAGAAGATGGAGCTCAGGTGAATAAAGAGCAAGTCACATAGGAGCAGCTATTGCTCATAATAATACAGCTGGTCTGTGAGGTGGCAACACTTGGAGATGTTTGCATGAAGCTCTCTTCAAAGGCCTGTGGAAAGAAGCCTAAGGTCTCAGCAGGAAGGTGATATCAATATGAGTTGCCAAAGGAACTTCCTTTCCAACTCCCATTTACCATTCTTCTTCTCTCATATTCCCCTTTTGTTTTAATGAGGAAGTTACTTTTCATTTCTTCCAAAGATAATCCTTTTATTTATTTTTAATTGAGTTGGTGTCTCTAGCCAGCAAATGTTTATGGAGAGCTTGCTGTGTTCTTAGATTAGGATAATCAGGGATGATCTCCCAGAGGAAGTAATTTTGAACTGAGTCCTGAATGAAATTAGCCATGCAAAAAAAGGGAAGTGTGTGTTCAGTCACACGGGACAGAAGTGTAGAGGCCCTGAGGAGATGCTGAACTTCACTTATTTGAGGATCAGCCTTCTGGCTGCGTGGCTAGAACAAAGTCAGCGTGGCTAGAACAAGGAGAGTGAAAGTGGAAATTAGTGATGAGGTCAGAGAAATAGGCAGAGAACAGATCACATAAGACCATGTAGGCCATTGCAAGGAATGTGATTTTATTCTAAGTATAAGGAGCTGTTGAAGGGTTTTGTGCAGATGAGTAAGGGATCTTTGTTTACACATCACTCTGGGTGCTTATGTAGAATGAGGTTAAGAATGAAAGCAAGAAGGCCAGTTAGAGGACACTAGTTCAGGAGTCCACTTTAGAGATGATAGTGTCTTGGAATGGGGTCTAATATGTGAAGAAAATGAGAATGGGTTATATCTGATGGTACAATTAATAGGATTTGCTGAAGGATTGGAAATAGAAAGAAGCATCAGAGTTTGGAAGCCTGCAGAAGGAAGTCAAGAGTTGTGCATTGGAGATGGCCATTAGATATTCTTGACAGAGAAGTTAGATAAGCATTTGAAAGCCTGCAAGATGGTAGTCAGGACTGAGGGATAAATATAAGGTAAATCTCTGGATGATGGGGCGAGATGAGAGACTAGGGAAGAAATAAGCCAACAATAAAAACTGTTGTGGGGTAATGACTTAACTCACCAGGCAGTGTTGAGGACCCATTTGAGGAATTCTCAAAAGTACAAATAGAGTTTTAAAATGTATTAGAAGTTTTTTATAATAGTGCCCTAATAATTAGGACAAAGAAATATGGTTTAAGTTTATATATGTAGAATTATTTCAACTGTATAAAAGTGCAAGAAAAAAAAATCCTGGAAGCAAATATGGGAAAAATGTTAGTTATAAGGGTGGGAGACAAAGGGGGAAAAAGTATTGACAGGAAATACAGACATCTCTTTTGAGAAGTTTTACCAGGAAGGAGTACAGTAAATGGATAGGAGCTACAGGGTGAACCATAGAATCAAAGGAGTTGTTTTGTTTTGATTTTGAAGGAGAGTCTTTAAGGTGGAGATAAATATTGGAGAGATGGTACAAGAGTAAGTGATCTGGAAATATGGGTGGTAGTGGTCAGTAAGGATGGTTACTTGAAATTGAGTTTTGGGAGGTACTGTCCTAATTAGAAATAACAAGGTCTGTTATGTCTACTTCAGGGGATGGTAGGTGGAGTGAGGTGGAGGAAAACAGTGCTTCTGGGAAGCAGGGTGCTCAAGGTTGCAATCAGAGCAAGAGGTGAAGAGAATACACAGAGGGAAGGAGGCTGAGGTTGTGGAGTATTTGCAGAAAGTATATAGTGAGTTCCTGGAGCCCTAGTGGTCAGAGTAATAGAACACTGAGTCACAATAAAAGATGTCTAGACCTGGAATCGGATGAGAGGCCTAGTGATGAACAAGGATACAGAAAGCCAGGGCTTTTCAGGAGTATTGGGATACCCAGAGATGCCAAGCATTACAGGATAGGTCTTGGAGTAGTTTCTTTGGGGAGGGTGAGTACTTATTCCTGTCATAAACTAAAGGTAGTGGGACTGTCACATTGAGAGTTTATGGAAGTCAAGACCTCCTAGGAGAATCCAGCATTAAGAGCAGGATGTGGCAGTCTTACCAGCATCCAAAGCTATGGGGGGCCTCCCTTGTAGGCTGCAGTGGGTAGAGTAGCTGTCTTTTTGTTTATGTTTATGTTTAGTTTAGTTTGTTTGTTTGTTTGTTTGTTTAGAGAGCAAGAGAGTATGGAGAGGTGGGGGGGGAGGTAGGAGAAGCAGAGAGAGGGGGAGAGAGAAAGAATCCCAAGCAGGTTCCATGCTCAGTGCAGAGCCCATTGTGGGGCTCAGTTTCACTATCATGAGCCCATGAGCTGTGGCTGTCTTACTATAAGAGAGAATTGCAGGTGCGGCATTGCTGGAGTCTGAGATTGGGAAGGACTTTTGAGGAAAAGCAAAGGTATGTGAAAGGATGAGCCCTGAAAGGATGTAAAGCAGTAGGGAGGCCGAGGGTAGAGAGAAAAACATTCTTGGCAGAGGAAACGGTGTCCTGAAGGCCATAGAGCGATGCAGCTTGGTGTAATAGGAGGTATTCAAAGAAGGCCCTTATAGTTGGAACCTAGTGAGGGAAGGGTGCCAGGTGTGAGTTTGGAGAGTCTGCCAGGGTCTAGGCCAGGCAGAACCTTAGGGATTATAAAAATGACCCGATAGGTTGTGAACAGCATTTGTTTTTGTTTTTGTTTTTTTTGTTTTGGTTTTGTTTTGTTTCTTTTTCTTTTTTTAAAGAATATTTATTTTTGAGAGAGAGAGAGAGAGACAGAGTGTGAGTTGGAAAGGGCAGAGAGAGAGGGAGACACAATCTGAAACAGGCTCCAGGCTCTGAGCTGTCAGCACAGAGCCCAAAGCAGGGCTCAAACTCACGAACATCGAGATCATGACCTGAACCAAAGTTGGATGTGCAACTGACTGAGCCACGGAGGCGCCCCAGTTTTGTTTTGATTCTTAAATACAATAACATAGAGCAGAAAATTTTTAAAAATATCAGAATGCATCACATGTAGCAGAGGTAAAGATTATTTCATGACTTGTTTGTTTTATGTTGTGGGTGTATATTTGACCATAAAATAACATGTGTTTCTTATCTCTCATTGAATTTTGTCCCCAAAGCATTTGCAAGCTAATGAAGAATCTTAAGTAGGACAGTGACATAATGTGATTTAAATATTTAATATATCACTCTTGACTGCCAGATGGAGATTAGAAGAAAGGATCTCAGGACACGACTGAGGGGATTATTGCTCTGCTTCAAATGTGTGGTGCTCTCTGGGCTTTCTGAATGTTGGTAATGGCATTGGGGATAAGGAAACAGATTCAAGAGAGATTTAGAGAATCAATTCAGCCAGAGTTGTTGAGGGGGGCAAGTATGAAAGAGGCCTCCCGAAATGACTTCTGCTTTTCAGACGCCATTTTGTCATTTTCAGCCATCACCCCTTTTGTATTTTCTCATTTTTTTCTTCCATTAATTTAACGACAATAAAAAGAACTGTTTAGAGGCACCCGGGTGGCTCAGTCGGTTAAGCGTCCAACTTTGGCTCAGGTCATGATCTTTCAATTCGTGAGTTCAAGCCCCGCGTCAGGTTCTGTGCTGACAGTTCAGAGCCTGGAGCCTGTTACAGATTCTGTGTCTCCCTCTCTCTCTGCCCCTCCCCTGCTCGTGCTCTGTCTCTCTCTCTCAAAAATAAATAAACATCAAAAAAGAACTATTTAATCATGTTACTATATGTGACATGGAGAGCAGTTTGGGACCTAAACTGGATTCATTTGGTTCCTTACACTGTTCCCTTGATCACCATATTCCAGTTGGGTTCTTACCTAGTGTTTTATAAATGATATTGTGCTTCTCTGACAAAGTAAAAAGCCAGGTACTCTCATCCCAGTACATTTTGCTGACATGAGTTGATATTAAACTGAGCTGTGTGGGGTTTTTTGTTTTTGTTGTTGTTTACAATTTCTTTCTGCTTTTCAACAAAAGCAGGTTTTCCTTGGATTTCTGACTCATTTCTAAAGACTGTTCAATCTTCAGTTTATTGATTTATGTTTATTTCCTTTCTCAACACCATCCTCTATTACACTCTACAGCTTATGTGCATTGTTGTCAGAGATGGTGGCTGCTGTTCCAGTCACATTAGATAGTGTTCTTCTACATATTAAAGTTATATGACAAGTATAGACAATCAGATAAATGAGAGAATAAGATAAATCATGAACCCAATTCGAGTTTTCAGGGATAGTCTTTCTGAGCAGCTGCCATTTTAGTTAGGACATTTCAGACAAAAAGGAACTGGCCATGCAGAGAGCATTCCTGGCAGATAGAACAGCATGTGAGAGTGTGAAATGGGAAAGGATTTGATATGTTCCAGGAACTTCAATAAAACCAGTAAGGCTAGAGCATTGTTCCTGAAGATAGTGGTGGTTCAAAATGAGGTGAAAAAAGTAATCAAGAAATGGATCATGCAGGGGCTTTTAGGCTTTGAACAGGAATTTGGATTTTATTTGAAGTACAAAGGGGTAAACCATTGAAAGGTTTTAAGCAGTATTCTCAATTTTTTTTTTTTAATATCAGAAGCATCTGGGGAAATGAAAAATGAAAGAAAATTTGTATTTTTAAAGTTGCTGATAAATACTGAATGTCCAGTAATGGCTCTAGGTACTAGAAATAAAGCAGAGAATGAAACAAAGTTATTGCTTTGATTAAGCATGGGCAGACAGACAAGGCACAAACTTTAAAACTAGTATATCCATTAGTGATAAATGCAATATAGGTGCATTTCTATATTGGGTGTTTTGATAATGTGTCATTTGAATGGAAAACTGAAATGAGAGAGCAAACCATGCAGGTATCTGGGAAAAGAGCATTCCAAAAGGTAAACACGGAGGTATACACTTGGTATTTTTGAACAGCAAGGAAGCCATTGTGGTGAGAACAAAATGAATAATTAGGAGTGGCAAGAGATGACATCAGAAAAGTGGCCAAGGGCAAACTCATGTAGAGTCTGTGGACCATAGTAAGGTCTTGTGAGCCATAATAAGTAAGAACTTAGGATATTATTCTAAGATGGTAAACTCAGAAGATTTTTATAGGGGAATAAGGTAATATGAATTACATTGTAAATGAATTCCTCTGGCTGCTGTGTGAAGAACAGATTGCAGGGACAATTGCAAGTGGCTTGGCCTAGAGTGATAGTAGTGGATGGGGTCGTACTTGATAAACTTAAAAAAATTTTTTTTGATGTTTATTTATTTTTGAGAGAGAGAGAGAGACAGAGTGTGAGCAGGGGAGGGGCACAGAGAGGGGGAGACACAGAATCTGAAGCAGGATCCAGGCCCTGAGCTGTCAGCCCTGAGCCCAATGTGGGGCTCAAAGCCAGGTGAGATCATGACCTGAGCCAACATCAGACACTTAACCAACTGAGCCACCCAGGCGTCCCTTGATAAACTTTTAATAGGACAGGTAGTAGGTCTTGTTGGTAGATTGGATATCTAACTAGACATTTGATTGAATGTTTATAGGGGAGTGTTTTTGTTATTTTATAAGCTTCTTTGGTTGGATTCTAATCTACTCCAAAGTTTGAGAACCACACACTTAAACTGTTTTCCTACTTACTTTGCTCCCTATAAACTCCCCTCATTCTATGCATTCTCCTTGTGCCTTTTGTTTTAATTACACAAAATATTTCAGCACTGTTTAAGCCATTTGTTCTTATCAGAATTTTTATTTTACCTATCATTTTTATTTTAGAAGTTTCATTTCCCCTTGTTAAAAAAAAAAAAAAAAAAAAAAAAGAAGGAATTTGCTCTCTTGTTATCTTACAGACTTGGAATCCAGTTGTGAGACCAAAAAGTCATCTCCAGAAAAGGGAGCTTATGAAATGGAATCACTGCAATGGGAAAATAGGAGGAAACCTGTCAGCCATAATTTTGATTACAATGGTCTTAGAGATAATATGGAGGGCAAAGGCAAATTTGAGGATCAACAGGGAAGTCAGGAAGGACTTTACATGCACATGAAAATTACCTATGGAGAAAAGGCCACCCAAAGCCATTCTGTGTCACCTACTCTTCATCCGCTAAATCCTACCAGGGAAAAATTGTACAAATGTAAGGAATATGAACAAGCTTTCAGCTACCTGTCATGCCTTACTCCACATGAGAAAAGCCATAATAAAGAAAAACACTCTGAAGTTAAGAAACGTAGGAAGACCTTCAGCAAAAAGCCAACATATATTCAACATCAGAGGATTCAGAATGGTGAAAAGCCTTATGAGTGTATGGAATGTGGGAAGGCCTTTGGTCGTAGTTCTGATCTGATTCAACATCAGAAAATTCATACTAATGAAAAACCTTATCAGTGTAAGGCATGTGGGAAAGCTTTTATTCGTGGTTCACAGCTCACTGAACATCAGAGAGTTCATACAGGAGAGAAACCATATGAATGTAAGAAATGTGGAAAAGCCTTTAGTTATTGTTCACAATATACTCTCCATCAGAGAATTCACAGTGGTGAAAAACCCTATGAATGCAAGGAATGTGGGAAGTCCTTTATTCTTGGCTCTCAACTTACTTACCATCAGAGAATTCATAGTGGTGAGAAACCCTATGAGTGTAAGGAATGTGGAAAGGCCTTTATTCTTGGTTCACACCTTACTTATCATCAAAGAGTTCATACTGGTGAAAAGCCTTACAGATGTAAAGAATGTGGGAAGGCCTTTTTATGTGCCTCCCAACTTAATGAACATCAGCGAATCCATACAGGTGAGAAACCCTATGAATGTAAAGAATGTGGGAAGGCCTTTTTTCGTGGCTCACAACTTACTTACCATTTGAGAGTTCATACAGGTGAGAGACCCTATAAATGTAAAGAATGTGGAAAAGCCTTTATTTCTAATTCTAATCTTACTCAACATCAGAGAATTCATACAGGTGAAAAACCCTACAAATGTAAAGAATGTGAGAAGGCCTTCATTTGTGGCAAACAGCTTAGTGAACATCAGAGAATTCATACAGGTGAGAAACCCTTTGAATGTAAGGAGTGTGGAAAGGCTTTTATTCGTGGTGCATATCTTACTCAACATGAGAAAATTCATGGTGAGAAACATTATGAATGTAAGGAATGTGGGAAGACCTTTTTTCGTGCCACACAACTTACATATCACCAGAGAATTCATACAGGTGAGAAACCCTACAAATGTAAGGAATGTGACAAGGCTTTTATTTATGGCTCACAACTTAGTGAGCACCAGAGAATTCATAGAGGTGAAAAACCCTATGAATGTAAGCAGTGTGGGAAGGCCTTTATTCGTGGTTCACATCTTACTGAACATCTAAGAACTCATTCTGGTGAGAAACCCTATGAATGTAAGGAATGTGGGAAGGCCTTTAGTCGTGGCTCAGAACTTACTCTACATCAAAGGATCCATACTGGTGAGAAACCTTATGCATGTGTCCAATGTGGTAAAGACTTTAGACGTCATTCACAACTTACTCAACATATGAGGCTTCATAATTGAAAAAGCTTTGAATATGATTTAATATAAGAAAGGCTTCAACTGTATTCAACACCTCTGGAATATTAGAGAACCCATATTATGTTCGTAATGAATGTAGGATATCCTTTTACTTGTGCTCATAATGAACTCATTTTTAGAAAGCCTATATTAATGAATGCAGAAATAACTTCTGAAACACAGTAAACATTTATTTTAATTTTCATGTTTTTATTTTTTATTTTTAAAGTAGGCTTCATGCCCAGCACAGAGTCCAACTTAGGGCTTGAACTCACGACCCTGAGATCAAGACCTTAGCTGAGATCAAGAGTCAGACACGTAACCAACTAAGCCACCCAGGCACCCCCTATTAAACAGTTAACAATCTCTATAGCCTTGGAATGTAATCTGAAATATATCTTTTATTGAGTACTATCTCTATTTCACCATTTCCTGTGAAATTGGAAAAGTTACTTAACCTCTCTTTGCCTCAGCTTCTTTGTGTAAAATAATGTAATGATATTACATTGAATTATAGATGATTAAACACATGTAACTCCCTTTGGACAGCATCTGATACTCAGTATCTATTATTATCACTGGTATTATCATTATTATATGCTATTAGAGAAGTCAAAGGGTAGGAATATTTTTGAATACAGTAAGATATAAGCATTCTATTACCATCTATCCCTTTCTGTTTCTTGTTTGGGTTTGGTCTGGTTTTACCATCTATCCTTTTTTGAACACCAGATAATTTATTCTGTGACAGAAGCTTTGGGACATCATAAAGGCAGAAAGGCCTCCATTTTAGAGCCCATAAATTTTGCTGCACCAGATAATTCATACTGCAAAAAAACTATGGAAGAAATTCCTTTAGAGTTGTAGAGATTTTTTGTAAAATCAAGGGGAGGTCATTTTTCTACAGCAAATTCCAAAAGCAGAAGTCATTTTACTACATTTTCTAATTACTTCTTTAAGGGAAAGATAATTTTTTATCAAGAAAATTATAGCCAAGTGGCTCCATTAAAATACAACTATATAAATTATTACTGTCTTAAATGAGAAATCAAAACAAAATTTACTAACTACAGCTTTTCTCATTATCTGTATCTGATAATATGTTGAAGAGTAAATTTTCAGATGCCCACATTTCAGAGCCTACTTCCATTATTTTAAGTGGGGAAAATGATGCTTCTGGCCCTTTCAAGTGTCCTGATCAGTTTTCCCAAATGTAATTTAAATTCATCTTTAAAAAAATTTTTTTTTAATGTTTATTATTTATTTTTGAGAGAGGGAGACAGAGTGCAAGCTGGGGAGGAGCAGAGAGAGAGGGAGACACAGAATCCAAAGCAGGCTCCACATTCTGAGCTGTCAGCACAGAGCCCAATGCAGGGCTCAAACTCACGAACTGTGAGATCATGACCTGAGCTGAAGCCGGACGCTCAACCGACTGAGCCAGCCAGGTGCCCCTAAAATATTATTTGCTACATTGATCATAATTCATTGACATATATTTGGCATATAACATATTTGCATATTAGAAAATACTCTGAACCAGACTCTCCAAAATATGTTCAAGAGATAATAATCTCCTAAATACCATTGGAGGAGAGGACTCTGTCTCATTGCATATTGTGGTACATAACCAAATTCCCTTATTGCCAATGAATTACACTTTGAGCAAGCCGAATTAAAAGGTTGTAAGAAGACCTGCAATAAAGAAAATATTACTATTATTCAGCACACTGTTTCCCAGTCCTGACCATGAATTCTTTCCCCTCCATAATATTTACTATCTTTGGGTTATGAACACACTTTGAGAAATCCATTGCTGACCAAAAAGAATAATTATAAGAGAAAATTTAAGGCATTATGGAAGTTAGTTAAATTTAGTGGGTGGTGCAGTACTTTTGTGTTCTAAAATTAATCAGTACACTATACAAGAAGAGTCCCTCTAGCTCAAGTTTTCACAACCCTTTCCCTATTCTCTCATCATCTAGATTGATTTAATTAGATTTTTATTCTTGATGCTGTTCTTATAAGACTGTTGAGCCTGGGTGGCCCAGGCAGTTAAGCATCAGACTCTTGGTATTGGCTCAGGTGATCTCCCAGTTTCAGGAGTTTGAGCCCCACGTCCCACACGGGGAGCCTGCTTGGGATTCTTTGTCTCCCTTTCTCCCTGTCCCTCCCTGACTTGCGCTATCTCTGCCTCTCTCAAAATAAATAAAAAACTTTTTAAAAAAAGATGGTTTAATATGAAACTTGAATGAATATTATCTCAGTACTTTATTTCATAAATCATTTTGAAACTAAGAGTTTCCCTATTGAGGTAATGGTGAGGGGATAGGAATGTACACTAATCAAAGAATTCATAAAGACAAACAGGTTGTGGTTACTATACTGCCTTAGTTGCTACTTTAAGGTATACTGATACCATCATACCTGTTCAAATTAAGCTTTATTTTCCCTACATGCATACAATTCTTTTCAAAGGTCACTACATTCCTCTTACAAAGTTATGTAACAAAGTTTACCCCATACCAAAGTTACAGTGTAAATTAAAAAGAATCACATTCACTATTGCTCATCCATCTACTGTTAAAACTTTGGTTTTTATCTTGTGATGTTTCCTTCTGTTCTCAAATATGGTCCACATTTGAGTCTAACAAAAGTATGTTTTAATGAGATAGCTACCCACTTATCTGTAACTTGTTTTATTTTAACTTTTTTATTGTAGAACATACCAAACGTAACAAAAATAGAATAGTAAAATGAACAGACATGTACCCATCACGTTTTTATTTTTATTTTTTAATTCACGTATAGATAAGATACAACATCGCATTTTTAAATGTTTATTTATTTATTTTGAGAGAGAGAGAGAGAGTGAGCGAGCAGGGAGGGGCAGAGGGAGAGACAGAGAGAGAGAGAGAGAGAGAGAGAGAGAGAGACAGAGAATCCCAAGTAGGCTCCGCACTTAGCAATAGAGCCCAACACAGGGCTCAATCTCACACTGTGAGATCATGACCTGAGCTGAAATCAAGAGTCACACGCTTAACCGACTGAGCCATCCAGGCACCAAGCATCACATATTTTTAATAATCACTTCTATTTTACTTTTCTTGTTAATCTTCCAAATATTTTTGCTGGAATATTTTAAAGCCAAACAGTATATTTTATTATTTTTAATCTTTTAAGATACTTTATTTTATTTTATTTTTATGAAATTTATTGTCAAATTGGTTTCCATACAACACCCAGTGCTCATCCCAAAAGATGTCCTCTTCAATACCCATCACCCAACCTCCCCTCCCTCCCACCCCCCATTAACCCTCAGTTTGTTCTCAGTTTTTAAGAGTCTCTTATGCTTTGGCTCTCTCCCACTCTAACCTCTTTTTTTTTTTTTTTTCCTTCCCTCCTCCATGGGTTTCTGTTAAGTTTCTCAGGATCCACGTAAGAGTGAAAGCATATGGTGTCTGTCTTTCTCTGTATGGCTTATTTCACTTAGCATGACACTCTCCAGTTCCATCCACGTTGCTACAAAGGGCCATATTTCATCCTTTCTCATTGCCACGTAGTACTCCATTGTGTATATAAACCACAATTTCTTTCTTTTTTTTTTTTTTTTTTAATATATGAAATTTACTGTCAAATTGGTTTCCATACAACACCCAGTGCTCATCCCAAAAGGTGCCCTCCTCAATACCCATCACCCACCCTGCCCTCCCTCCCACCCCCCATCAACCCTCAGTTTGTTCTCAGTTTTTAACAGTCTCTTATGCTTTGGCTCTCTCCCACTCTAACCTCTTTTTTTTTTTTTTTTCCTTCCCCTCCCCCATGGGTTTCTGTTATGTTTCTCAGGATCCACATAAGAGTGAAACCATATGGTATCTGTCTTTCTCTGTATGGCTTATTTCACTTAGCATCACACTCTCCAGTTCCATCCATGTTGCTACAAAAGGCCATATTTCATTTTTTCTCATTGCCACGTAGTATTCCATTGTGTATATAAACCACAATTTCTTTATCCATTCATCAGTTGATGGACATTTAGGCTCTTTCCATAATTTGGCTATTGTTGAAAGTGCTGCTATAAACATTGGGGTACATGTGCCCCTGTGCATCAGCACTCCTGTATCCCTTGGGTAAGTTCCTAGCAGTGCTACTGCTGGGTCATAGGGTAGGTCTATTTTTAATGTTTTGAGGAACCTCCACACTGTTTTCCAGAGTGGCTGCACCAGTTTGCATTCCCACCAACAGTGCAAGAGGGTTCCCGTTTCTCCACATCCTCTCCTGCATCTATAGTCTCCTGATTTGTTCATTTTGGCCACTCTGACTGGCGTGAGGTGATATCTGAGTGTGGTTTTGATTTGTATTTCCCTGATGAGGAGCGACATTGAGCATCTTTTCATGTGCCTATTGGCCATCCGGATGTCTTCTTTAGAGAAGTGTCTCTTCATGTTTTCTGCCCATTTCTTCACTGGGTTATTTGTTTTTCGGGTGTGGAGTTTGGTGAGCTCTTTATAGATTTTGGATACTAGCCCTTTGTCCAATATGTCATTTGCAAATATCTTTTCCCATTCTGTTGGTTGCCTTTTAGTTTTGTTGATTGTTTCCTTTGCTGTGCAGAAGATTTTTATCTTCATGAGGTCCCAATAGTTCATTTTTGCTTTTAATTCCCTTGCCTTTGGGGATGTGTCAAGTTAAGAAATTGCTGCGGCTGAGGTCAGAGAGGTCTTTTCCTGCTTTCTCCTCTAGAGTTTTGATGGTTTCCTGTCTCACATTCAGGTCCTTTATCCATTTTGAGTTTATTTTTGTGAATGGTGTGAGAAAGTGGTCTAGTTCCAACCTTCTGCATGTTGCTGTCCAGTTCTCCCAGCACCATTTGTTAAAGAGACTATCTTTTTTCCATTGGATATTCTTTCCTGCTTTGTCAAAGATTGGTTGGCCATACTTTTGTGGGTCTAGTTCTGGGGTTTCTATTCTATTCCATTGGTCTATGTGTCTGTTTTTGTGCCAATACCATGCTGTCTTGATGATTACAGCTTTGTAGTAGAGGCTAAAGTCTGGGATTGTGATGCCTCCTGCTTTGGTCTTCTTCTTCAAAATTACTTTGGCTATTCGGGGCCTTTTGTGGTTCCATATGAATTTTAGGATTGCTTGTTCTAGTTTCGAGAAGAATGCTGGTGCAATTTTGATTGGGATTGCATTGAATGTGTAGATAGCTTTGGGTAGTATTGACATTTTGACAATATTTATTCTTCCAACCTATGAGCACGGAATGTTTTTCCATTTCTTTATATCTTCTTCAATTTCCTTCATAAGCTTTCTATAGTTTTCAGCATACAGATCTTTTACATCTTTGGTTAGATTTATTCCTAGGTATTTTATGCTTCTTGGTGCAATTGTGAATGGGATCCATTTCTTTATTTGTCTTTGTGTTGCTTCATTATTAGTGTATAAGAATGCAACTTATTTCTGTACATTGATTTTGTATCCTGCAACTTTGCTGAATTCATATATCAGTTCTAGCAGACTTTTGGTGGCGTCTATCGGATTTTCCATGTATAATATCATGTCATCTGCAAAAAGTGAAAGCTTGACTTCATCTTTGCCAATTTTGATGCCTTTGCTTTCCTTTTGTTGTCTGATTGCTAATGCTAGAACTTCCAACACTATGTTAAACAACAGCGGTGAGAGTGGACATCCCTGTCGTGTTCCTGATTTCAGGGGAAAAGCTCTCAATTTTTCCCCATTGAGGATGATGTTAGCTGTGGGCTTTTCATAAATGGCTTTTATGATGTTTAAGTATGTTCCTTCTGTCCCGACTTTCTTGAGGGTTTTTATTAAGAAACCTTGCTGAATTTTGTCAAATGCTTTTTCTGCATCAATTGACAGGATCATATGGTTCTTATCTTTTCTTTTATTAATGTGATGTATCACATTGATTGATTTGCGAATGTTGAACCAGCCCTGCATCCCAGGAATGAATCCCACTTGATCATGGTGAGTAATTCTTTTTCTATGCTGTTGAATTCGATTTGCTAGTATCTTATTGAGAATGTTTGCATCCATATTCATCAGGGATATTGGCCTGTAGTTCTCTTTTTTTACTGGGTCTCTGTCTGGTTTAGGAATCAAAGTAATACTGGCTTCATAGAATGAGTCTGGAAGTTTTCCTTCCCTTTCTATTTTTTCGAATAGTTTGAGAAGGATAGGTATTATGTCTGCTTTAAACGTCTGGTAGAACTCCCCTGGGAAGCCATCTGGTCCTGGACTCTTATTTGTTGGGAGATTTTTGATAACTGATTCAATTTCTTCGCTGGTTATGGGTCTGTTCAAGCTTTCTATTTCCTCCTGTTTGAGTTTTGGAAGTGTGTGGGTGTTTAGAAATTTGTCCATTTCTTCCAGGTTGTCCAGTTTGTTGGCATATAATTTTTCATAGTATTCCCTGATAATTGCTTGTATTTCTGAGGGATTGGTCGTAATAATTCCATTTTCATTCATGATTTTATCCACTTGGGTCATCTCCCTTTTCTTTTTGAGAAGCCTGGCTAGAGGTTTATCAATTTTATTTTTTCAAAAAACCAACTCTTGGTTTCATTGATCTGCTCTACAGTTTTTTTTAGATTCTATATTGTTTACTTCTGCTCTGATCTTTATTATTTCTCTTCTTCTGCTGGGTTTATGGTGTCTTTGCTGTTCTGCTTCTATTTCCTTTAGGTGTGCTGTTAGATTTTGTATTTGGGATTTTTCTTGTTTCTTGAGATAGGTCTGGATTGCAATGTATTTTCCTCTCAGGACTGCCTTTGCTGCATCCCAAAGCATTTGAATTGTTGTATTTTCATTTTCGTTTCTTTCCATATATTTTTAAATTTCTTCTCTAATTGCCTGGTTGACCCATTCATTCTTTAGTAGGGTGTTCTTTAACCTCCATGCTTTTGGAGGTTTTCCAGACTTTTTCCTATGGTTGATTTCAAGCTTCATAGCATTGTGGTCTGAAAGTATGCACAGTATGATCTCAATTCTTGTATACTTATGAAGGGCTGTTTTGTGACCCAGTATGTGATCTATCTTGGAGAATGTTCCATGCGCACTCGAGAAGAAAGTATATTCTGTTGCTTTGGGATGCAGAGTTCTAAATATATCTGTCAAGTCCATCTGATCCAATGTATCATTCAGGGCCCTTGTTTCTTTATTGACCGTGTGTCTAGATGATCTATCCATTGTTGTAAGTGGGCTATTAAAGTCCCCTGCAATTACCACATTCTTATCAATAAGGTTGCTTACGTTTATGAGTAATTGTTTTATATATTTGGGGGCTCCCGTATTCGGCGCATAGACATTTATAATTGTTAGTTCTTCTTGATGGATAGACCCTGTAATTATTATATAATGCCCTTCTTCATCTCTTGTTACAGCCTTTAGTTTAAAGTCTAGTTTGTCTGATATAAGTATGGCTACTCCAGCTTTCTTTTGAGTTCCAGGAGCATGATAAATAGTTCTCCATCCTCTCACTTTCAATCTGAAGGTGTCCTCAGGTCTAAAATGAGTCTCTTGTAGACAGCAAATAGATGGGTCTTGTTTTTTTATCCATTCTGATACCCTATGTCTTTTGGTTGGCACATTTAGTCCATTTACATTCAGTGTTATAGAAAGATAGGGGTTGAGAGTCATTTTGATGTCTGTAGGTTTCATGCTTGTAGCGATGTCTCTGGTACTTTGTCTCACAGGATGCCCCTTAGGATCTCTTGTAGGGCTGGTTTCGTGGTGACGAATTCCTTCAGTTTTTGTTTGTTTGGGAAGATCTTTATCTCTCCTTCTATTCTAAATGACAGACTTGCTGGATAAAGGATTCTCGGCGGCATTATTTTTCTGTTCATCACATTGAAGATTTCCTGCCATTCCTTTCTGGCCTGCCAAGTTTCAGTAGAGAGATCGGTCACAAGTCTTATCAGTCTCCCTTTATATGTTAGAGCATGTTTACCCCTAGCTGCTTTCAGAATTTTCTCTTTATCCTTGTATTTTGCCAGTTTCACTATGATATGTCGTGCAGATGATGGATTCAAGTTACGTCTGAAGGGAGTTCTCTGTGCCTCTTGGATTTCAATGCCTTTTTCCTTCCCCAGTTCAGGGAAGTTCTCAGCTATAATTTCTTCAAGTACCCCTTCAGCACCTTTCCCTCTCTCTTCCTCCTCTGGGATACCAATTATGCGTAGATTATTTCTTTTTAGTGTATCACTTAGTTCTCTAATTTTCCCCTCATACTCCTGGATTTTTTTTTATCTTTTTCTCAGCTTCTTCTTTTTCCATAATTTTATCTTCTAGTTCACCTATTCTCTCCTCTGCCTCTTCAATCCGAGCTGTGGTCGACTCCATTTTATTTTGCAGCTCATTGATAGCATTTTTTAGCTTCTCCTGGCTGTTCCTTAGTCCCTTGATCTCTGTAGCAATAGATTCTCTGATGTCCTCTATACTGTTTTCAAGCCCAGCGATTAATTTTATGACTATTATTCTAAATGCACTTTCTGTTATATTGTTTAAATCGTTTTTGATCAGTTCGTTAGCTGTCGCTATTTCCTGGAGATTCTTTTGAGGGGAATTCTTCCGTTTCGTCATTTTGGATAGTCCCTGGAGTGGTGTGGAACTGCAGGGCACTTCCCCTGTGCTGTCTTGAATAACTTGCGTTGGTGGGTGAGGCTGCAGTCAGACCTGATGTCTGCCCCCAGCCCACTGCTGGGGCCACAGTTGGACTGGTGTGTACCTTCTCTTCCCCTCTCCTATAGGCGGGACTCACTGTGGGGTGGCGTGGCCCATCTGGGCTACTTGCACACTGCCAGGCTTGTGGTGCTGGGGATCTGGCATATTAGCTGGGGTGGATCGGCAAGGTGCACAGGGGCAGGAGGAGCAGGCTCAGCTCGCTTATCCTTGGGTGATCCACTTCAGGAGGGGCCCTGTGGCCCCGGAGGGAGTCAGACCCACCGCCAGAGAGATGGATCTATAGAAACACAGCAGTGGGTGTTTGCAGGTGCACGCAAGTTCCCTGACAGGAACTGGTTCCCTTTGGGATTTTGGCTGGGGGATGGGCGAGGGAGATGGCGCTGGTGAGCGCCTTTGTTCCCTGCCAAGTTGTGCTCTGTCATCCGGGGCTCAACAACTCTCCCTCGCGTTGTCCTCCAGCCCTCCCACTCTCTGAGCAGAGGTGTTAACTTATAACCTCCCAGATATTAAGTCCCGCTTGCTGTCAAAATATACTCCGTCCGGCCCCTATGCTTTTGCAAGCCAGACTCGGGGGCTTTGCTTTGCCGGCAGACTGCCCCTCTGCCCTGGTTCCCTCCTGCCAGTCCATGTAGCATGCACCGCCTCTCCGCCCTTCCTACCCTCTTCTGTGGGCCTCTTGTCTGCGTTTGGCTCCGGAGAGCCAAGCTAGTCTTCTGGCGGTTTTATGGGTTATTTAGGCAGGTGTGGGTGGAATCTAAGTGATCAGGAGGTCGTAGTGAGCCCAGCGTCCTCCTACGCCGCCATCTTCCCTATTGTACCCAAACCAGTATATTTTATCATCTCCCCTCTACATATTTCGGTATGTATCTTGAACAGATAAGGACTTAATTAATATCTAGTAATTTTTGAGATATTAGTGATTATAGTTGGGTTATTTCAGTCAGGATTTAAAAGACATCTGCTCATTACATTTGGTTGCTGTGTCTCTTGTACACTTGCTTTTGTCTTTTTAAAAATGCCTACAGAACAAAACAGAAACATGGTAACAGCAATGCCATGATATAGCCTCCCTATTTTCTACAGATTGAATATTCAGGTTATTTCTTTGTTGCTGCAAACCAGGCAATAAATGTCTTTATATGCTTATTCTTGCATATTTGTGTTTTTATTTCTACAGAATATATTCCTACAGATTAGACTGCTGAGTCAAAATATGTATACAATTTACATTTGTTTTAATAGATTATGCTGTTTTGAAACAGTTTACAGGGGCGCCTGGGTGGCTCAGTTGGTTAAGCGGCCGACTTCAGCTCAGGTCATGATCTCGCGGTCCGTGAGTTTGAGCCCCGCGTCGGGCTCTGTGCTGACGGCTCAGAGCCTGGAGCCTGTTTCAGATTCTGTGTCTCCCTCTCTCTGACCCTCCCCCGTTCATGCTCTGTCTCTCTCTGTCTCAAAAATAAATAAACGTTAAAAAAAAAATTAAAAAAAAAAAAAAAAAAGAAACAGTTTACATTCTCATTATTAACGTATGAGAGTGCTTATTCCCTATACCATCACCAGGAACAAAAAATAAAGCCAAAAGGAGCCATGATGGAATAACAGGTTTAAACAGTGTCTGTGATCCTCAACAAGAAAGATACAAATTAAGTGAGCAGTATGATCACACCAACTTCCTACCTGGAGATACATTCTAGATAATGAAAAAGGTTTATCCCAAACTGAGCATGCTGGTCTATGTTGAGAAGATTGAGATCAAAGAGACTGATGTTCCTGGAAGTTGGAGAGCAGTTCCAGAGAGAAGGAAGCTGTGCAGAGAATTTCAGAAATGTGTGAAAGGGTCCTCTTCAGTCGTTCCTAACATTAAGTAGTACATGTGTAGGTTGTGATTCTACAAGTCTGAGCAAAGTGTAATCAGAGAGCTGCAAGTTGTAAAATGCCCAGAGCTGACACAGGGCAGAGATGTTTCTAATTCTGACCCTGATGATCACCCATACCATTTAGTAGATAGCCCAGAAGAGTCACACATAAGGAACAGAGGTCAACCATCTCTAAAGCACTTTAGACTTGTCCTAAACTGCTTTTTTAAAGTTTTAAAAGAATCAAGCAAGTAACCTAGCTGCCTACAGAGCAAAGCTTCACCCTCTAAAAGAAATGGAATAGCCACATTCAACAATGTAAATTGCGTAATGTTCATTATCTGTATAAAGAAGCCCCCCACCACGTGACACAAAACCAGAAAAAAATCAATTGGTTGGCCAAATAAAATGGCAGGGGAAATGGTATCAGTACAAAATTACTAAAGAAGCTATTATGCTTAATATGTTTAAGAATTTTTAATTTTTTTTAATGTTTATTTTTGAAAGAGAGACAGAGCACAAATGGGGGAGGGGTAGAGAGAGGGAGACACAGAATCTGAAGCAGGCTCCAGGCTCTGAGCTGTCAGCACAGAGCCCAATGCAGGTCTCAAACCCATGAACCACAAGAACATGACCTGAGCCAAAGTCAAATGCTTAACTGACCGAGCCACCCAGGTGCCTCTGGTTAAGAATTTTTTAAAATCCACAACATAATGAGGACAGATATAGAGGATACAGATGGAACTTCTATAAAAGAAAAATATCTGAGAAGAAAATTTTATTGGAGATTAAACATAGAGGAAGGAAAAATTCAGTGAACTTGAAAATATGTTTGGAAAAATGAAGCACAGAGAGAAAAAGACTGAAAGAAAAGAGCCTCAATGACCTGTGGACAAATTAAAGCAGGTTCTGTGTAAATGAGATGTCAGCAAGATGGTAGAATTGGATGTCCTAGGCCCTCTCTCCTCTGACAAACACACTGATACAGCAATTCATGGAGAAATTCCCTTTGTGAGAAATCCAAAAACTGAGTGAAAGCCTCTGCACCTAGGGAGAATGCAAAGCCAGACTCATCAAAACCCATAGGGAGATATGGGACACCCTTCTGCCACAGTCCAGGCACATGGTACAACATCATATCAGTGAGAGACTCCTGGCTACCAGCTTCACCTGGGGGGGGGGGGCATATTTTTCACATTCTGTACCTTAAATTTCCTGGGAGCTCCCAGAAAACTGACTTAGGTCTTGCCAGTTGTGGAGTTCTGACAGGTGCAGTAAAATCTAGCCACTGGGTAGATAACAGAGATGGTGGGTTGGGCTGGTAGATACCATTAATCCTTACCTCTATTCAACACAAAGCAAGCCCTCAGCCCTCAGCTTTCCCATGGGGAAGAAAAGAGTTGATCTGTGTGTCCAACCCTCCAGTGTTGCTAGGGCCATCCAACGACTTGGCATTTGACTTAGTCTTACAGCTCTGAGAGGTCTGGCACAGTCTACCCACCTTTGGGAAAACAGAACCAATGGTTTCAACTGATAGATGCCACAACCCCCCATTCCCAGCTCAGCACAGACTGAGTGAGCAAAAATAAGAGGCTGCCTACTTCTTCCTGGAGGTGAGAAAGAGTATATACAGGTCCCCAGGCAAAGGTGGAGATTGGCAGAGAATTTAAAAATATGATTCAACTATATACTGGATATACGTTTTAGATTCAAATATCAAATTTCAAAACAAAAGGACAGAAAAAGATACACCATGCAAACTGCAATCATAACAGAAATGGAGTGGCTATACTATCAGATCAAACAGGCATTAAGACAAAATTACCAGAGACAAAGAGGTACACTGTATCATCAAAAAGGGCTAATCCATCAAGAAGACATAACAATCATAAGGATATATGCACCTGAGCCAACATCCCAAATGTCCATCACCAGATGAATGAAGAAACAAAATCAACTGTCCTAAATATGCTGAAAAAGCTGAAAGAAGTTGTGGAACTTAAAAGTACAATAACTGAAATGAAAAATACACTAAACACCTACTAGGATGCCTATTTTAAATTTATTTTTAAATGTTTTTATTTATTTTTGAGGGGGTGGGGGGAAAGGGCAGAAAGAATGGGAGACAGAGAATCCAAAGCAGGCTCTGTGCTGACAGCAGAGAGCTCAATGCAGGGCTAGAACTCATGAACTCAAAACTCAATCTCACGACCTGAGCTGAAGTTGGAGGCTTTTAGGGGCCCCCTAGGATCCCTATTTTAAAAATTAAAAAATAACAACTGTTGATGAGGATATGGAACAACTGGGACGCTCAGATATTGCTAGAAATTGTGCGGTTCCTATAAAAATAACTTGGTGGTTCCTCAAAAGCTAAATATAGAATTTCCATATGACCCAACAATCCCACTCAGGTATTAAAGGAATTGAAAGCAATGACTTGAATAGATACTTGTACACAAATGTTTATTGCAGCATTATACATAATAGCCAAAATGTAGAAACAACTCAAGTATCCATCAACAGAATAAACAAAATGTGGTATATATGCACAATGGAATAATATTCAGGCACAAAAAGAAATGAAATTCTTGCACATGCTACAACATGGATTAGTGTTGAAAACATTACATTAAGTAAAATAAGCCAGACACAAAAGAACAAGTATTGTATGTTTCCACTTATATGAAATATCAAGAATAGGCAAATTAATAGATTTTCATAGAAAGTAGATTAGAAGTTATTAGGAGTTATTGCCTAATGGTTACAGTTTCTGTTTGAGGTGACGAAAAGGTTAGAAATAGATAGCAGTGATAGTTGCACAACAATGTGATATAACTAATGTTGCTGAATTGTACATTTAAAAATGGTGAAAATGGCAATCCTATGTTGTATATATTTTACAACTTGTAAAAAGTTGGTAATGTAACCTACCAAAAATTATTACATAATAAATTTTAAAAGGGTAAAGTATGTGGAATGTAAATTATATCTCAATAAAGCTATTTCAAAATTAGAAACAAACTATGAATTTAACTTAAGTAGTTGTACTTTACTATTCATATTATTTATTTAATCTTGGATGCATTAGTTAGTTCATGGTTTATAAGAAATGGTCCATTTCTTCTAAGTTGTTGAGTTTCTGTGAGTAGAATTGCTCATAATGCTCCCTTATTATCCTATCATTGTTTGCTGGATTTTTACTAATATTCTCTTACATTTCTGATGACAATCTTGCTAGAAGTTTATCAGTTTCATTGATCTTTTCAAAAGATGAGATTTTGGTTTATTTTTCTGTATTGTTTTTGTTTTCAATTTCATTGATTTTAAGCTCTTTATTTCCTTCCTTCTGTTCACTTTGCATTGTTTTCCTCTTTTTCTAGTTTCTTATGGAAGGAATTTGAGCGGTATTTTTTTTTTTTTTTTGAGAACTTTACCCCATTTTTGATGAGCATTTAGTACTATAAATTTTTCTGTAAATTCCGATTTAATTGTATTCTACAAGTTTTCCTATGTTCTATTTTCATTTTCATTCAGTGTAACCTTTTTAAAAAACATCCCTTGAGATTTCCTCTTTGACCCAAGAGTTAAAGTGTATTGTTTAGTTTCATGTTATCTTTCTGCTAAACAATTTCTAGTTTAATTCCTTTGCAGTCAAAGAACACAGTATGATTCCAATTCTTTCTGTGTAATATATATATATTTTTAATTTTTAATGTTTATTTATTTTTGAGAGAGCAACAGAGTGTGAGTGGGGGAGGTGCAGAGAGAGAGACACACAAAATCCAAAGCAGGCTCCAGGCTCAGAGCTGAATTCATGTATCAGATCTAGCAGGTTTTTTGGGGGGAGTCTTTCAGGTTTTCCATGTAGAGTATCAAAGTAAAAGTTTGACTTCTTCTTTGTCGATTTGGATGCCTTTTATTTTGTTTTGTTGTCTGATTGCTGAGGCTAGGACTTCCAACACTATGTTAAACGACAGTGGTGAGAGTTGACATCTCTGTTGTGTTCCTGATCTCAGGGGGAAAGTTTTTCCGATTGAGGGTGATATTAGCTATGGGCCTTTCATATATGGCTTTTATGATGTTAAGGTATGTTCCTTCTATTCCGACTTTATTGAGGGTTTTTATTAAGAAAAGATGTTGTATTTTGTCAAAATCTTTTTCCACATCTATTGACAAGATCATATGGTTCTTATCTTTTTTTCCATTAATGTGATGTATCACGTTGATTGATTTGCAGATATTGAACCAGCCCTGCAACCCAGGAATGAATCCCACTTGATCATGGTGAATAATTCTTTTAATATACTGTTGAATTCAATTTACTAGTGTCTTGTTGAGATTTCTCACATCCATGTTCATCAGAGATACTGGCCTGTAATTTTCCTTTTTAGTGGGGTCTTTGTCTGGTTTGGGAATCAAGGTGATGCTGGCTTCATAGAATGAGTCCGGAAGCCTTCCTTCCATTCTATTTTTGGAACAGCTTGAGAAGAATAGGAATTAACTCTTTCTGATTTAAATGTCTGATAAAATTCCCTTGGAAGCCATCTGGTCCAAGACTCTTATTTGTTGGGAGATTTTAAAATAACTGCTTCAGTTTCTTCACTGCTTATGGGTCTGTTCAAGTTTTCTATTTCTTCCCATTTGAGTTTTTGTAGTGGATGGGTATCTAGGAATTTTTCCATTTCTTCCAGATTATCCAGTTTGTTGGCATATAATTTTTCATAGTTTTCTATAATAATTGTTTGTATTTCTGTGGTATTGTGATCTCTTTCATTTGTGATTGTATCTCTTTGGGTTCTCTCTTTTCTTTTTGAGAAGTCTGGCTAAGGGTTTACCAATTTTGTTTATCCTTTCAAAAAAATCAGATCTTAGACTCACTGAACTGTTCTGTTCTTTTTTAAATTATTATTTTATATTATTTCTGCTCTAATCTTTATTTCTTTTCTTCTGCTGGTTTTGAGGCTTCTTTCCTGCTCTGTTTCTAATTGCTTTAGCTGTAAGGTTAGATTCTGTATTTGGGATTTTTCTTGTTTCTTGAGATAAGCCTGGATCACACTGTATTTTCACCTTAGGACTGCCTTTGCTGCATCCCAAAAGGTTTGGACTGTTATGTTTTCATTTTCATTTGCTTCCATATGCTTTTAAAGTTCTTCCTTAATTTCCTGGTTGACCCATTCATTCCTTAGGATATTCTTTAACCTCCATGTATTTAGAGGCTTTCCAAATTTATTTTTGTGGTTGATTTCAAGTTTCATAGCGTTGTGACCTGAAAATAGGTGCATGGCATGATTTCAATCCTTTTATATTTGTTGAGGTCTGTTTTGTGACCCATTTTGAGAATGTCCCATGTGCACTTGAGAAGAATGTGCATTCTGCTGCTTTTGGATGAAAAGATCTGAATATATCTGTTAAGCCCATCTGGTCCAATGTGTCATTCAGAGCTATTGTTTCTTTACTGATTTTCTGCCTAGATGATCTGTCCGTTGTTGTAAGTGGAGTATTAAAGTCCCCTACAATCACAGTATTGTTATCTATACATTTATTTATGTTCGTGATTAACTGATATATATATTTGGGTGCTTCCAAGTTGGGGCATAAACATTTATAATTGTTAGCGCTTCTTGATGGATAGACCCCTCAATTATAATGACCTTCCTTATCTTTTGTTACAGTCTTTGGTTAAAATCTAGTTTGTCTGATAGAAGTATGGCTACTCTGGCTTTCTTTTTACATCCCATAGCATGATAGATGGTTCTCTATCCCTTCACTTTCAATCTGCCAGTGTCCTCAGGTCTAAAATGGGTCTCATGTGGGCAGCATATAGATGGATCTTGGTTTTTTATTCATTCTGATATCCCATGTCTTTTGATTGGGGCATTTAGTCCATTTACATTCAGATTATTAAAAGATAAGGATTTAGTGTCATTGTGTTATCTGTAGGTTTCACGCTTGTGGTGATGTCTCTGGTCCTTTGTAGTCTTTTCTGCTTTCCATTCACACAGACCCCCTTAAGATTTCCTGCAGGGCTGGCTTATGAACTCCTTTAGTTTTTGTCTGGGAAAAACATTTATCTTTCCTTCTACTCTAAATGACAGCCTTGCTGGATATAGGATTCTTGGCTGCATATTTTCCCTATTCAGCACATTGAATATTTCTTGCCACTCCCTTCTGCCCTGACAAATTTCAGTGGACAGATCTGCTACTACCCTTATGTGTCTACTCTTGTATGTTAAGGGCCATTTGTCCCTAGCTGCTTTCAGAATTTTCTCTTTATCTTTGTATTTTGCCAGTTTCACTACGATATGTCATGGTGTTGACTTATTTTTGTTGATCTGGGAGTTCTCTGTGCCTCCTGGACTTGGATGCCTGTTTCCTACCCCAGATTAGGGAACATCTCGCTATAATTTGTTCAAATAAATCTTCTTCCCCCTTCTCTCTTCCCCCTTCTGGAACTCCTATGATATCGATATTATTTCATTGAATCACTTAGGTCTGTAATTGTTCCCTCATGATCTAGTAACTTCCTTTCTCTACTTTTCTCAGCTTCATCATTTTCCATACTTTATCTTCTATTTCACCTATCTTTGCTGTTATTGCATCTAGCTTATTTTGCAGCTCATTTACAGCATTTCTTAGTTCACTGTGACTATTTCTTAGGTCCTTAATCTCTGCAGATTCTCTGCTGTCTTCTATGCTATTTTTCAAGCCCGGCTATTTGTCTTATGACTATTATTCTAAATTCCTGATCAGATATATTGTTTATATCTGTTCTGAGCAATTCTCTGGCTGTCATTTCTTCCTGGGATTCCCTTCGAGGATAATTCTTCTGTTGCATCATTTTGGCTAGTTTTCTGTCCTTTACATCTTCTAATAGCTTGTCATGTGTCCTGCACCTGCAAGTACTACTATATTAAAAAGGAGTGGGGCGCCTGGGTGGCTCAGTCGGTTAAGCGTCCGACTTCGGCTCAGGTCATGATCTCGCTGTCCATGGGTTCGAGCCCCGTGTTGGGCTCTGTGCTGACAGCTCAGAGCCTGCAGCCTGCTTCCGATTCTGTGTCTCCCTCTTTCTCTGACCCTCCCCTGTTCATGCTCTCTCTCTCTCAAAAATAAATAAATGTTAAAAAAAATTTTTTTTTAAATCTTTAAAAAAAAAAGGGGGGGGGGTCATACACTGTTCAGGGCCTGGCACTTTAGGAGGTGTTTTTGGAGTGTGTTACATGCACTCTATTATTGTGTCTTGGCTGCTTTATCTAACTACTCATAGTGGTGGATTGGACTGTCCACCAGGTGTGCTTTGATTTGTTCACTGAGGTAACCCTGGAAAATAGGAGGAGTTGGGGGGGCGGGAAGAAACCTTACCCTAAACAAAGAGCAAAATGATAGGGGAGGGAAAAAAGACCAGGCAGAGAGAATCAAAGAAACTATTGGGCTTAATCCAGAAAGACAGAGAGGAAAATAAAGGAGATACAGAAAAGGTAAAAAAAGGATAGAGTAAAAATGCCGGATTAAACAACCAGAACAGAAATTAAAAAAAAAAAAAAAAAAAAAGGAAAAATATATAAGTATTGACCAAAAATCAAATCAGAAACTATAAGGCTGATTCCAAGGTGGGGGTCGGGGGGAAGGAGAGTAGAAAGGTAATGCAGGGAAAAGAGAAGAAGTAATAATAATAATAATTTAAAAAGAAAAAAAAAAACAGACTAACATACAAAACTGCAGGACAGTTGTCTGTTGGTGCCTTGGAAACAGTGGTTGTGCTGGTCTGGAGGAGGGACGAACTAGTTCAGTGAGTGTCAATCTCACCCTGGTAAATAAGCAGTTCCTGGCCTCGGAAGGGCAACGTTTGGTGTAAGTGGGTCCCACCTCCACTGGAGGTGGCTGTGCTGCTCCCTGAAGCCCCACTGTGTTAGTGATGTGGAGGAAAATGGCGACACCCCAATCTCTCCTCCTACCAGGTGTCCCAAACCACACTGTTTATGCTGCCCTGACAGAGCAGCACAGACTTCAGTGGCCGATTTGCCCTGCTCTACAGTCTCCCCTGACTCCCCAGTGCTCGACTGGGATCCAAAACCCAATGTCTTAAAGGATCCTGCTCCATGTGGACACCCAGTTCTGAAATAGCACTCTGCTCAGTTGACAAAGGGCCTCTGGCTGGCGCCTTCAGGGTCTTTTGTCTTTGCAGGGGCAATAAACCTTCTTCCCACAGTGCTCAAGGGAGGGGGCTTTCTCAAAGCACACCCCTGAGAATGCTACCAAGCCCGGGGTTGGCTCCCCTCCCCCTCCCACCCCAGGCATGTGCACCAGGACATATGCAGTCTCTTTACCACATCCAACCAAATTAACAAAATTAATTAGTATCTAATACCCAATCCATGTTCAATTTTTCATGATTTCCTCAAAATATCTGTTCAGTTATTTGTTCCAAGTCTGGACTCAAGAATGTTCCACACTTTGAATCTGGTTGATAAGTTACCTTTAAGTCTCTTTTGAACTAAGGCAGTTCATTTTTCTCCCTCCTTACCATGCCACTCATTTACTGAAGAAACTTGGCAATTTGTCCCATAGAATTTTCCACATTCTGATTTGGCCAATTTGTGACCTTCATATACCACTCACAAGTTTTTAAATTCATTTTATTTCCTATAAATTGGTAATTAGATCTGGAGGTTAAATTAGATTAAGATTCAGTGTTGGGAAATATAACTTAGGTAGTACTTCCTACTTCCTATGGCATCACACGAGGCATATTAATACCATGGTGTTCCAATTTAGTGTTAAGATTGGCCAACTAAAGTGTTGTCAACCTTATTGTTATCTTCTGAAATTCCCAATAACCCATTTATTATGAATTGTTGCCAATTCCATTATTTTATTAAATGATGCCAAATGTAACTTTCTAAGTCTGTCATTTCTGAACCTCCTCTTGCCAACTATTTGATTACAGCTTGTACAGAAAAATCATGATAAATACTTGGTTCTGTTCCTTACCAAAAGAAATTTGGTTCCTTACCAAAATTCTGTTCTGTTCCTTACCAAAATTTCAGAATATGCTAGTACTCTGGCAAACTCCATAAAGCCCCCCCCCCCCGCCTTTTTTTTTTTTCATTTTGAATTTAGGCAGTTTTACCTACACAGTTTCAACCCATTGCAATAGTTTCTGATGCTTAACTGATCCTATCTTTGGTCAGTTCCTTTAGGTTAATGATCCTGTAGTCTTTGATAGCTTTATTGCTTTTAGGTACAATAAGACATTTTATGATAATTATATATACATTTTCTACTGTTGACCTGTCTTATGCCATTTCTCTAAGGAGAACTTTTTCTTTTTATAGAAAATGGAATTTGAAAACTACAGTCTGGATACATGGGCAACTCATAGCTTCTAGGTCACTAATGTTTTTAAACCCCTTAGTAGGGGTGCCTGGCTGACTAAGTTGGTAGAGCATGCAACTCTCAATCTCAGGATCATGAGTTCAAGCCCCACATAGGGCATAGAGCCTACTTAAAAAAATAAATAAACCCCTTAGGTAGAAAAATAATACCAATATTACCACTAACAAAAGACTAATAAAGGCAGTTTAGATTTCTTTATATTTCTCTTTGTGCTTGAGATACAGAATATCTTTGAGATATTCTCCTAATGGTAAGTCAAAATATTTTAACACCGTTTGAAATTATTATTCTTTATGTTGTTATACCAGAACATGATGTAGAATCAAATCCACTGGTTTTGATACAGGTTTATTTTCCTTTTTGACTTAATTTTTAAAATAAAAGCTGATATGTAAAATATCTACATGGATCCAAAGTCAAAACAAAAAATAAGGTATAACCAAAGATAAACCTTTCATCCTTGCCCTCCCCTGTTGTTTCATCTTGAGATTCCTTTTTTTTTTTTTTTTCTCAGTGTTTATTTATTTTTGAGAGACAGAGACAGACTGTGAACAGGGGAGGGGCAAAGAGAGAGGGAGACACAGAATCTGAAGCAGGCTCCAGGCTCTGAGCTGTCAGCACAGAGTCTGATGTGGGGCTCAAACTCATGAACCATGAGATCATGACCTGAGCTGAAGTCGGACACTTAATCTACTGAGCCACCCAGGCACCCCGAGATTTTTTTAAAGTACAGGTATATATAGTATCCCCCTCTTCTTTCACAAATATTAGTATAATAAACATATTCTGCACTTACCTCTTTTTCATTTAAGATACTCTGAAGATCACTCCCTAGAAAAACACAGATGCACAATACTCCACTGTACATTCATATGATAGTTAATTCACCCAGTCTATTGCTGGACATCTAGGTTGTTTCCAATTTGCTGCATTTACAAATCATGTTTTTAAAAAATTCCTTAGTGTATACCATATTTTGTAATTTTATGAGTGTATCTTTGGGATAGAAATAAGGGTGCTGGTCTTATGGTAAATGCATGAGACTACACCTGGACATTGCTTAATTCCCTCCTATATGGACTGTACTATATTTTTTCATTTTCATCAGCAATTTCAGAGTTCTTGTTTTTTCAGTCTTGACAATAGAGCATATTAATACCCTTTAGGATTTCTGTGCATCTGGTAGGGATGAAGTGGTATCTCAATGTAGTGTAACTTGCATTCTCATCTCAAATTTTAGAATCTTTAAGGATATTAGTCTGTGATATACTTGCAAATATCTCCAATTTTTCATTGTCCTTTATCTTTAACATGGAGTCCTATAAAAATTATTTACTTTTTTCTTTATTTCTACTTGGATTTTTGAGTCATACTTCTTAATATCTCCATTCCAGGGTTATAAAGAAATTCACCCATGTAGTATTTGTAAAGTTTCTTTCTGTTTTATTTTTAGTTTTTACATTTAGATATCTGGATTTATTGGGAATTCATCCTACTTTACACTGTCAGAGAGGAAACTGATTTTTTTCCCATAAATTTCATCCAATTGTGCTAATACTAATGATTAAAAAATTCTTTCCCAAAATAAATCTAGCAGAATGGTTCCTACAAAGAAAGGTGGTTAGGGAATGACTAAAGAATTTCTGTTATCTCTATGGTAGACTAGAGAAGACATTATCAAAATTCACAAACATACCAATGGAAAGGGGTTCAAGAAACACGTACCTCAGGCATTCAAGGAGATCCAGGGATTCACAATGAAGGAGACAAGAGCACCAGATATGCACACTGATACTAAACTCAACACAGAAGTCTAGGCCAAAAGAAAAAGGAATGGCCATAGTTATCTGTATATGGACGTCCAGAAAGCTGTTACATTTCTCAGTGTAATCATCACCTTAACAAAAATAGTCAGCATGAATGAAAATGGCTCGTTTATTACAATAAAGTAATATAACAAAAAAATTTCACTTTCCCCACATGAGTTGAGAAATTCCACAGAAGACAATAATTTCAGAGGGAAGTATGTTCCCTAATACTGTTTAACTACTGTTAAAGAACTGAATTATGTGCTACATACATGTACATAAACTCAATATTCTTTAACTTATGTAATACTAAAAGGTATCAAGAAAATACCCTTAGAACAAATTAAGTGCTGAACTGGTAAAGTACATCTTCATCAATGATACACCTTGCTGTTATGCATAAACTACAGAATTATCACCTATCCAGGTCAGAGTTTAAACATTCTGGGTAAACATCATTTGACTATTGTATTAGTTTTTTGTTTTTGTTTTTAGAGAGAAAGAGGGAGTGAGCACAAGTGGGGGAGAGGCAGAAAGACAGGGAGAAGAGAATCCCAAACAGGCATCGCACTTTCTGCACAGAGCTTGATGTGGGGCTTTAACTTATGAACTGTGAGATCATGACCTGAGCCAAAGACAGATGCTTAACTGACTGAGCCACCCAGGTGCCCCTGTATTAGTTTTTGTCACGTATGTTCATGAGTAAAATTCTTCTGGAATTTGTTGTTCAGGGGCTACTCCACATCTAATTTTCTTATCAGAATTACGTGAGTCTTTTAGCATCTGCTAGCAATTTTTCCATAGGATTTTGTTTCTTCAGGGAGCAGCCTGTACTCCTACATGAGTTATAAAGATTATTTTTTTCTAACTGTTAAATTTTTTGGCCCCTTTTAGTTACTCTTGAAATTTAGTAATTTATTTTCCTAGAAAACAAACTATATTCTATTTAAAATTTGTTTCTAGTAAGGTTTATATCTCTTTATATTGCCATTAAAAATACCCTCTAAAACATGTACCACAGTTCTCCTTTCTTATGATAATGTTAAGGCATTGCTACCAAGAAACATTTTGACTTAAAATAAAAAACCTTCTGTATTGTTATTTATTCCATGAATTTTTCTTTATTTTCGTTAAATAAAGCTTTCCATCAATTCAGAGGCACCTGGGTGGCTCAGTCGGTTAAACATCCGACTCTTGATCTTGGCTCAGGACATGATCTCATGGTTCGTCAGTTTAAGCCCCACCTTAGGCTCTGCTCTGGCAGTGCAGAGACTGCTCGGGATTCTTTCTCTCTCCTACTCTCTCTGCCCCTCCCCTGCTCACACACCCTCTCTCAAAATAAATAAACATAAAAAAAAATTAAGAAAAAAACACATTTCTATCAATTCAAATGCCCATTGGGGCATTAGCTCTTACTTTAGCTTGTTAAGTAATCATTATTTAATTTGACAAATACTTGGACTCTACAATATGACAGGCACTGTTATAAGTGTTGGAAATAGAGTGGTGACAAGAAGTAAACTTCCCTCAATTTTCTTTGTTACATACATAAGAGTAATTTCCATAGAGAGCTGCCATGGTCATGTTCATAGGATTTGACATATAGGAGTTTTGTTATCATTCACATCTAAATAAGCCTGTAATTTCACTTTTGATTTGCTCGTTACTTTGATAATTTATAAATGTAGTGTTAAATTTCCAAGAGATCAGAATTCATTTGGCTATTTTCTAATTTCTAAATTTCAGGGGCACCTGGGTGGCTTAGTCAGTTAAGCATCTGACTCTTTTGTTTTTTTTTTTTTAACGTTTATTTATTTTTGGGACAGAGAGAGACAGAGCATGAACAGGGAAGGGGCAGAGAGAGAGGGAGACACAGAATCGGAAGCAGGCTCCAGGCTCTGAGCCATCAGCCCAGAGCCCGACGTGGGGCTCGAACTCACGGACCGCGAGATCGTGACCTGACCTGAAGTCGGATGCTTAACCCACTGAGCCACCTAGGCGCCCCGCATCTGACTCTTGATTTTCTCTCAGGTCATGATCTCACAGTTCATGAGACTGAGCCCCACATTGGGCTCTTGCTGACAGTGGGGAGCCTGCTTGAGATTCTCTCTCTCTCTCTGCCCCTACCCTGCTCATGCTTTCTCTCTCGAAATAAATAAACTTAAAAAAAATAAATTGTCATTGTGGTGATAAAATGGATATGACATTTGGCTTTAGAAATCTGTTAGGGGGCACCTGGATGGCGCAGTCGGTTAAGCGTCCGACTTCAGCCAGGTCACTATCTCGCAGTCCGTGAGTTCGAGCCCCGCGTCAGGCTCTGGGCTGATGGCTCGGAGCCTGGAGCCTGTTTCTGATTCTGTGTCTCCCTCTCTCTCTGCCCCTCCCCCGTTCATGCTCTGTCTCTCTCTGTCCCAAAAATAAATAAAAAACGTTGAAAAAAAAATTAAAAAAAAAAAAAAAAAAGAAATCTGTTAGGGACCTAAATGCCTTTAAAAACAAAACCAAAAAAAAAAAAAAAAAAAAAAAAAAAAAAAACAAACCACTGGTGAGCATTCAACAACTCCACTTTCATTAAAACAATAAGGCTTTCTTTATAGTATGAATTTTTTTATGCAGCAAATGAATTTAATACGGAGTCAAAGCTTTCTTCCCTTCCGTTTGACTGGTTTTTCTTCAGAATTAGCATCCTGCTGTTCAATAAGACACACATATAGATGGCATATTTGTCTACATTCATTATATTGTTAAGGTCTTCCTCTCATAGAAGTTGTCTAACACTAATATTAATGATGGTTATTAAGTCATTGAAGTCATCAAGCTCATTTAACCCTTGTAATCAAATAAGGAAACACAGATTCAAGTTACTTTCCAAAAAATACAAAGATAAGAGGTGTTGAAACTAAGACATGCCAAATAAACTGCATGACACAGCTCAAGGCTTTCCAAGATTAATTATGTAACAGAAATTCACCTTTGGTATAATTTTGTGGAACTATAACAAAATTTAATAGGAATGGAAGGTTTCCCTATGTGAGTTAGATTTAAATTCTATGCAGAGTAGTATCAATGATGTGGAGAATGCTTTTAAGAATGATTCAAGAGAATCACAGTGTCATCTTTTTCATAGGGTTTTACCCTGATATTCCAAATGGAAAACCAATCAGTAAATGCTTTCCTATATTAATATAGATTGCAATATGAATTCTCTGCTATTTAGTGTGTTGTGTGCTCTGTCAAATGTTCTTCCAATATTACTTACACTTATGAGTTCCTCAAAAGAAGGAATTAACTGACATCAATTAAGGAATTATGAATAAAGACTTCCTATATTTTTATAAGACCTCACAAGAGTGAAATAAGATGAGAGCTTGGAGAAAATGTCTCAAAATTTTTACATTCATAGGATTTCTCAAAAGTGTAAATATCCTGGTGTTGAGCAAAGTCTGAGTCCTGACTAAAGGTGTTCCTATAGTCTTTCCATTGATAGAGATTCTCACCATTGTGAATTTTCTGTTCAGTAAAATATGGATGAGGACTAAAGATCTGGCTACTTTCTTTACATTCATATGATTCTGTATCAGTATGAATTTTCTTATGTCGTGTAAGCTGTGAACCCCAGATAAAAGATTTCCCACATTCTTTACATACATAAGGTTCCTCACCAGTATGTATTCTCTGATGTCGAGTAAGTTGTGAACCCCAGAGAAAGGCTTTTCCACATTCTTCACATTCATATGGTCTCTTTCCAGTGTGGATTTTCTGATGTCGATTAAGTTCTGAACCACGAAAAAAGGTCTTTCCACATTGCTTACATTCATAGTTTTTTTCACCAGTATGAATTTTCTGATGCCGATTAAACTCTGAGCCATGACGAAAGGTCTTTCTACATTCCTTACATTCATAGAGTTTCCTCTCATTATGAATTTTCTCATGTTGAGCAAGATAGGAGGCCCAAATAAATGTCTTCCCACATTGCTTACATTCATAAGGTTTCCTACCATTATGAATTCGTTGATGTCTAGCAAGGTGTGAACTCCAGATATAGGCTTTTCCACATTTCTCACATTCATAGGGTTTCCTACCAACATGAACATTCTGATGTTGAGCAAGATTTGAACCACGAATAAAGGCTTTTCCACATTCCTTACATTCATGAGATTTCTCACTAGTATGAGTTCTCTGATGTTGAGTTAGGTGTGAACCACGAGTAAACGCTTTTCCACACTGCTTACATTCATAAGGTTTTTCACCAGTGTGAATTCTCTGATGTTTAGTAAGATGTGATCGCTGACTAAAGGCCTTTCTACATTCATTACATTCATAAGGTTTTTCACCAGTATGAATTCTCTGATGTCGTGTAAGATCTGAGCCACAACTAAAGGCTTTCCCACATTGTTTACATTCATAAGATTTCTCACCAGTATGAATACGCTTATGAACACTAAGTTGTGAGTGAAATCTAAAGGACTTCCCACATTCCTTACATTTAAAAGGTTTTTCACCAGTATGAATCCTCCTGTGACCAGTAAGACTTGAACGCAAACTAAAAGCCTTCCCACATTCTTTACATTCAAATGTTTTCTTGGCAGAGTGTACTGTCTGATATTGAGTAAGTTCTGAATCAGAAAGAAAGGTCTTCTCATATTCTTTATCTTCACAAAATCTCTCACCAGTGTGAATTAATTGATGTTGATCACAGTCCGAGCCAGAACAAAAGGCTTTCGCACTCTCTTTAAATTCATTCAGTTTCTTTCCTGTATCATGTCTGTGAGCTGTGTGATGGTTAAAAGTGGACATTTTTTCATCGATGAGTATAACTTGCTTTAAACATTCTTCCTGATTTTCCTGTTGTGTTTCAAACTGACCTTTGCTTTCCCAATCAGCCCTAAAACATGAATATTCAAGGTTGTGTTTTTTACAGATTTCCAATTGAGATAATTCTCTCTCAAAAGTAACACTTTTTTGTGATAACTCCTTGGTTTGACATCTGAATGGCATGTCTGAAAGATAAGAAGGTAAATTCCTACTGTTTTACTGTTCAAAAAGAAATAAAACCTCCAATGTAGATATAAGAAGTAAATCTTAAAATACATAAAGCACACAAGAAGTGAATGGCTTAAGAAATTCTCAAATTCTGGGTGATATGAAAAAAAGGTGGAAAATAAATAGAAATTTAAGAGAACTAATAAAAGTTGAGGTGGGTGTTTCGATATATAAAAGCTTTGTTTTAGGGGCACCTGGGTGGTTCATTCGGTTGAGCGTCCAACTTTTGATTTCAGCTCAGGTCATGATCTCATGGTTGTGAGACTGAGTCCTGCATTGGGCTCCATGATGGGGGTGGAACCTGCTTAAGATTCTCTCCCCCTCTGTCCTTCCCCTACTCTCTCTCTCAAGGAAAAAAACAAAACAAAACAAAACAAAACCCAAAACCTTTGTTTTGGTCAAATTCACCTGAGCAATTCAATTTAAGAAAATAATTATCGGGTACCACCCAATCATGGAAAGCCAATGTAAAGATAAAACTGTTTCACTCAGTATGATAAATCAACCCTCAGCATATGTCAGGCATTAAAAAAATAATTCTGTAAAAAATATACTATAAAACAAACAAAAAAAGTTGAGTAGGGGGAATTTAGGATGAATAAAGGATAATATTACAAAAACCAGGTACCAGGAAGCACTACTGGGATCATTTAGTCATGTGAGAACAACATAACACATTGCACTGTCTAATCCCTTCCATGTTTACTGAATATCCTGCTTCCATATTACTTTCTGTACAAATAGGATGAAACAAGAGCATATCTAAACTAACTCAAAGACAAATGTGCAGAAATGTAATTACAGCTACTTAATTATGCTTCAATTTGCCTTTGCACACTTAAACACTTCACCCTGCTCATTTCCTCCACTGTATAAAACCAAGCCATCTTTTTGTCACATGACTTCAACCAAGGTGCTTTTGTTTTCTTTATTCTTGAGTTTATAGTATTGCTCAACCATTCTGCTTTATGCTTTCAGGCCCTTCCAACAGGTCTTCTCTTCCTTTCCCTTCTATCCAAGGCCACTGAGAATATTTCACAAAATATTTACAAATTTCAAATACTATGCAAGATACTACAATGAATATCTTACATAATTCCGAGCTTAAAAACAGTAATGTTGGGAAATAAGAGTATCAGTCTTATATGTGGGAAGTTGTCTGGTCTAGAGTTAACAGAAGAGCAGGAACTCAGTAACACAGGTATGTTGCATTTAGGTTAAAGGACATAATTATGGGTAATAGTTCAAAAAGGAAAATACTTTGAGAAGTTTTGTCAAGGGCAAGGAGTCTGGCATGAGCTAAGAATAAGTAGGACCCCTGTGTGACTCATTTTTGATATGTGCTAGGATTTGATGAAATTGTCATGTGCTTATGCTACAAATTTTTCTTGGGAGGAGAGAGGTGAGAACTGAGCAAGTACTCTAGCAGTGACTGAAGAAGTTGAGAGGCAGTTCAGTTACATGTATAAGTAGTAGTGTATTGTAGTGGAAAAAGGACAGACCACAGTTTCAGGCTCAGTTCTGTTCACTAACACCATCTTTAGGTTATGAGAAAATTACTGAGCTTCACTGAGCTCTTATTTTTCCATATGATAAATAGGGACATTAATATATTTTTTTAAAGAGATTTATTGAGAGGGTTGGGAAAACATACTATTTTTATAAAGTGCCTAACACAGAAAAAGCACCACACAAGTAGTACATGATGATGATGATGATGATGACGATGATGATGATGATTAACGATTAGAGAAGAAAAACGGAGGGGACTGGAAATGGTTTAACAGTATCTCACACATAAACAACTACTAGAAAATGATTATTATTACTGTGCTAATTATTACAGGCAAGGCATTTAAGATAAATGAAATATCAAATGAATATAAATCAAAGACATTAAAATAAATTCCTCAGATTAAATAGAATGTGATGAGAAAAGTTACTTTGAGATGCTGCCTAGGCATCTTACAGTATGACAACCCTGCCCACACCCAGAACCTCAGCATTTAGGTAAAGATCTGAGCTTAGGATTCTTACCATGAGTTCTTGCGTGGTTTTTCCCAGTCACTTTAAAAATAGCCACATAGCGTTGAGCCCACAAAAAGTTTAGTGACCTCGACCCCAACTACCTTCTAAGTAAGGTGCTTGCTACTCTGCTTTCTTATCTCCCACTTGCTCATGACCTGGGATAGAGGACTGTCCTTCCCACAGCTCACTGTGTGCCCCTGCCCCAATTTCTACAATTCATAAGTAATAAATCTTGTGATTTAACTTCCCTTGTGTAAATGTATTAAACCTGTGCCTTCAATCACAATGACTCCAGCATTTTCACTTCTCCAAAGTAGAAGCTTGGATGCTGAGGGAGCTACCTGCCAACCCTGTGTGGGTGGCTTGTGCCTCCTCATTAAGCAGGTCACGATCTGCATATTCTTAATTTAATAAACAAGCTATGGGACACCCCAAACACAGCACAAACATGAAAGTTAGAAATAATGATCCTACTACATTTTTACTCTGTATCACCCTCCGATTTTTCTCACTTCCATTTACATTCCAGGTCCTTAATTATGACTCTTTATACATCTCTTCTTGGTGAAACCTAACTTGCTGCTTATCCTGAGCCTGAACTAAACAAGTGAACATAGCTGGAAAAAATAAAATAGTGCCTACTAGAATCACTTCTAATTTATATTAAAAAGAAAAAAAAAACCACCCATGAGTAGGTTCTCAACCGTGTCAAGAATTTTTACATATTTCTGGTCAAATAGTATCTCTATATATAACCCAGTGGAAGACAATCAAGGACTCAGAAACAACGCAGAAACTTAAGATTATGACAGAAGGAATAAGATTATTCCACAAGTGGTGTTTCACTATAACTGTGTGGGGAAAAAATTATAACTCTTCTTTATACTATATACAAACAAAAACTACCAGTAAATTAAAGACATCAATGGCAAAACAACTTTAAAACTTATACAAGAAAACAAACATCTCTAACCAAATCTCTATGTGTTGTCAAACTTACTGGTAAAATATTTTAGATGAACAAAATAAGAAAATATTATGACATTATTTGATATACTGAAAAGGCTCAGCCAATTTTTACTATTCAGATTGTATTGGCACTAGCATTTGGCTTAGAGACTGATAGAATTTATGACATCTCAGGGCTAAGGTGGCAGAGATTAGTATCCAGGGTCTGTCTGCATTCCTCATGCTGTTATAACTGAAAGGCTAGAAATAAGAAACTTGAGTAAAACAGAGGCAGACCTACACAGGAACTATAGTTCAGTTTCAAACTATCTAAGGAGGGTGATGGATTAAGATAGCAACCAAAATGTTAATGCCTTCAGGTACTTGAGAGAAGCAAATAGAAATCCTCTATAAAGGAAGGTATCCTGGGCATTAGTTTTACCATTTTGAAAACACTGTCTGGCACAAAATTAAATAAGTAACCAGACAATATGAATGTAAACAGACCACAGAAACAATAGTAGAAATACACCTAAAAGCACTCTAGATATTGGAGTTATGAGACAGGGTTTAAAAGTAACTATGCCCAAAAAGCTAAAAACAAAATTAATCATTTTAGCAGATAACAAGAAACCAATACAAGTAAAAAAAAAAAAAAAAGAAAAAAAAAGAAAGAAAAAGAAACCAATACAAGTCAAAAGAAAAACTCCAAGAGAAAAAGGTTGGAAAAGTCCTAACAGAAGCATTATGACAGATTCAGTTAGAAGATTAAATGTAAATGTAAATGGAAGCTTAAAGGGAGAAGAGAGGAAGAATGGGAGAAGTAGCAATATTTGAAAAGATAATGGCTGAGAATTTTCAGAACAAATTTCATGAACAGGTGAATGAATGAATAAAGTATAGCCATACATGGAACACTACAGAGAAATAACAAATAAGCTATTGATACATGCAACCACACAGATGAATTTCAAAATCATGCTAGCAAAAGACACAAGGCTAGCAAAAAGGAAGAAAGTATACATTGTATAGCAATTTATGTAACACTCTAGAGCATATAAACTAATCTAGTTACAAAAAGCAGGTAGTGATCTGGCAAAGATGGGAGTAGAAAGGGGAATGAATGGCAAAGGGGCGCAAGGAAAATCTGGCAATAACTGAAGTATATTTTTCTTGATTATGGTGATTATTTCATGTACATAACATAATGTCAGAACAGACCAAACTGCAGATTTCAAATATATGCAGCTTATTATTTTTCAGTTTTATCTTAAGTTGTAAAGCAAAAATTTTAGGACCAAAATAAAACTAAAGTCTTAAAGAAAATAAAGATAAATATTCTTCTGGCCACCCTAACTGGGTATTAGTGTATTAGTGTTTCTTTTATGTGAATGCCCACTCACACCAAAAATACAAAATATTAAGCCAACAAATGGTAAGGATAGATCAAGCACACAGCAGACATTTATCAAATAAATACAACCAGTAATTCAGTAAACAAGAAATATCCATCCTCCCTAGAAATCAATAGCCTTTAAACTATTAAACTATTAGAAGTCTCTACTTAAAAATAACTCACTTGGGGGCACCAGGGTGGCTCAGTCAGCTGAGCATCCATCTTTGGCTTAGGTCATGATCTCACAGTTAGTGAGTTTGAGTCCCACATCGGGCTCTGTGCCAACAGCTCAGAGCCTGAAGCCTGCTTCAGATTGTGTGTCTCCCTCTCTCTCTGCCCCTCCCCCTGCTTGCACTCTGCCTCTCTCAAAAATAAACATTAAAAAAAATAAAAATAGCTCATTTGTAGTGAGACTACGTTGAAACTGATACCATCCCTGACCTTCATGTGAACCAATGCCCTCTGATCCTTCTGAAAACATAAGTATTAATTCCCACAATATAGAAATACATTCAAGTCATAGCTACCTCCCAGATACCCATGTGTTTACCATGAATCTGCTATTTGTTTCCAAACCTGTTTATACCAACTGTTTTTGACATTTTAACTTGTATATGTTAGTATCATTATATAAAGAAATATGAAAGAAAGATTGTTTTTTATGAAAACTAAGTGAATACTCTAAAAAAACTCATTTAAGAAGGCTACAAATTTTATTTTAGTAGCTTGGAGTCAATTATAAAGACTGGGGGAAAAGATTCCACAGTAAGATTAACTAAATTCTTATTCAAAACAGAAACCAAAAAATTAGGAGAATGAATTACTAGTGTGGTTAATATAAGAATAGGCAGAACTCCAATTAGGGAGAGCATGCCCTGGCCCTATAATGAAACACGGGTAAATGGTTATGGGTTGTAAATAAATATAGTTTAAGGTATTCACATAATTTTCTATGATTTAAAGTAACTTTTTTAATGACAAATCAATTAACTATCTTAAATTAATTGGGCACATTGTATTCTAACTTTAAATCCTTTGGCCAAGGAATTTCATATCTGAGACACAACCATCATCCAATGTGGAAAAAAACCCATGAATAATTGATGTGTACTAAGAATTATAACTTTAGTAACAAGAAATACAGAATAACCTTAATATATAATAGTACATTTATAGTATGTGAAAATTTTACATTTATAGTATGGAAAATTTTATAATTTAACCAGAATTTTAAAAGCACATAACAGTGTTTAGGAAATAAAAATATAAAATAAAATTGCATAGATCTTAGGGACCAGAATATGTTACAAAAGCTTTTATTTTGAAATATGGTTGACCCTTGAACAATGCAGGTTTAAACTGCATGGATCCACTTATATGTAGATTTTTTTCCAGTACTGTAAATTAATTTTTCTTGCATATGATTTTCTTAATAACATATTCTTTTCTCTAGCTTACTTTAAGGAAGCATTATATAACACATGTAACATATAAAGTATGTGTTAATTTATGCTATTGGTAAGACTTCCAGTCAACAGTAAGCTGCTAGTAGTTAAGCTTTTGGAAAGTCAAAATTTATACATGAATTTCTGACAGTGCAAGGGTCGGTGCCCCGAAACACCCTGAGTTGTTTAAGGGTCAACTGTAATTATAAGTTCACAAGAAGTTGCAAGAGTACCCTTTACCCAGTTTTGTCCAACGAATACATCTTACATAAAGCACAATATCAAAACCATGAAACTGATATTGGCACAACGCATATGTATAGTTATGTCATTTCATCACATATGTGGATTCCTGTAAACACCACCACAATCAAGACACAGACCAAGACCATTACTACACCGATTTTACCTCTTGTGCTCCCTCTTTATAGCCATAATCACCACCATCACTCTCCCATGCTCATCCCTAACCACTAGCAACCACTAATATGTTTTCAATGGTTATAATTTAGTGATTTCCAGAACATTCTATAAATGGATTCGTTTGGCATGTGACCTTTGGAGTTGGCATTTTTCATTCAGCACAATGTCCTTGAGATTCATTCAAGTTGTTGCAGTATCAATAGTTCAGAAAAAGAACAATTTTAAAACACAAAACATAGTTTCTGGAATTTACAAACATGAGTCTAGTAAGGAAATAAAATTTATTTTCTTTCCTCGGTATTTCAAATAAAAAAGAAGCTCCAAGAGTATGTTATTTCAATCTGAGTCTTGCTCATAATAGAAAATTCATTAATTAACCTTAACTTGCCAAATATACCCCTTGTTTCCTCTTGACTGCTAGGACTTTTATGACATTGCATTCTCTTTGTTGTCCTCCATTAGCCTTAACCTCTCTTCTGCCACTTCCTATTCACTATAGCCAGAAGCCATTTTCCCCTACATTCCTGATTTTCAACTAAGCAGCCTATTACATCTTCTCTTAATTTAGAACCTATTTTGCTTACATTTATGGACATATTCCAGTCAAAAAAAAAATACAAATTTCTTAATAGATTATATACTCTTTGTTAACCTTTCTTATCCTAAAATGAAATTGGAAAATTAATAGATGTTAGTTAAAAGAATGAATTAATGAGTGCAAGAAATACAGAACCAAGGAGAATTTAGGCAGAGTAAGAAAAATACAAGATTGAGTAGGGAAAATTAAAAAAAAATTTTTTTTTTTAGAAATTTACAAATATCTAAATGAAGACATTTACAAATATCTAAATGAAAAAAAAAGAGAGAAAGAAACTCAATTAAAGCATTAATAAATTGACTACTGGAGAAAAAGAATGACACCTTTTTATAATATGAGGAAAAGAAAATGAAGAGGACTGAATTGGGAGTGGAATTTGGAGGTGAAGAGAAGGGTCATTTGGCAATTCATGCTGAAAAGGTTACTTTTGGCTCTAGGTCTCAGGCTTTTGTCCATGGGTTTTTATTCCCTGAGGAAGAAACCTGAGACCAATATTTCAGAGATGGTGCTGCCTCAATAAACATCTGGGCTCTTAGCTGCAATGATGGTGTTCCTGTGCTGGCTCAACCATCACTCACCTGGGCAATGTCCTCTTGTCTCATCCTGTAAAAATATCCAGGGCTCTTTTCCCTTCTCCAGTAAACAGAACACATCTGGCTGATAAATGCAAAGTCCTGATTAGAGATAAGAAACAAGAAATGACCAAATGGTAGAGGTTTCAAAGTTTGCATCTAGTCCCTTAGTTATGAAGGAAGAAAAACACTTATAGGAAGAGCAAGAAAAAAGCATAAAGTATTTCCAAAGGATGGAGAGGGTGGATGTTCCCACTGAGGATCACTAGAACCAAATTTACAGAGTGTAAGCCATTTTTCCAGAAAGAAGTCAGACATTCCCCTAGACACTTGAAAGACAATTTAAAAATTCACAATGTAGAAAGCAGAAAGTTCTGGGGTCAGTTTGTGAATCTTACCCAGTGAGATCATGTTGCTGTAGTTCTCCAACATCACATCTCTGTACAAATGTCTCTGTTCCAAGTCCAGGCACTCCCACTCCTCTTGAGAGAAGTCTACAGCTATATCCCTGAACATCATCAACTGCTGAAACAACAAACCCAAGCATCAATGGTGAAATTAAAAGAAATCTTTTAGGTAGAAGGGACACAAATGAAAAAGGGCACTGTAGGAAGTGGGACACTCACTGAGCAAAAAACTGAAGTTGGCTGCCTGTAGTATGGGGGACGGGAGGAAATGACATGGAAGCTGAATGCCTATATGTTCTTAAAACCTCCTGTTGTTCAGTCACAACATCCTTATGACCTTTCCGTGACAAATAGCAGACAACAGGATGACAGTCCAGAATCATGAGTTCTTTGTTGATACCACAGGGATGCCACACCAGGCTTAAATGACTAACTCCAGATTTATTATGTGCCAAAAGTTTCCCTTCCTCCTTAGGCTATTTTTAGTTGAATTTTCTATTAGCTGAAATTGAAAGGATTCTTGGAAGAGATACACTCCCTAACTGAGTATCATTTTCTGTGGAGAATACCATTTTCTGTGGGAATGTATAAAATCTCTGGGCTCTAGGCTAAGTAGTGACAATCAGCACATGTCTTATTAATATTAATCTCTCATTGATTTCCTGGCAAGATCCCTGATCTCTCTGAACTTATTAACCTTCCATCATACCCTCTATTTAAAAGCCATGATAAAGTGCCACATACTAAAATGAATACCAACCATTACCAACTCTCACCTTTAATAATCGATATATCCCATTCTACAGAGTAAATAAAAGCTTTCATGTAGTGTATCCTGTTTAGCCACTCAGTTCCACTTTGTCAAGCCACGGATTTGAAAAGAAAGTCTCTACTATTTCCTTTAAGGCAAAATATTTCTCCTCCTTCAGTGCTCTGTCAAAGTATTAGGATGCAGGAGGTGCTGAATGCCATGTTGGACAGAAGAGGGACACCTAGGGAAGGCAGTGGACTGTTTCCCAGCTATCACTTACCACAATGAATAGTGACTTAAGTAAGCAGTTTAAGGATAAGAAATAAAAATGCTCATATGATGTGATATAAATGGTTATAATTTTTGGAAAGAGGCAATTCCAACTCACATGGGCCATGACTTAAAATTCTAAGACTCAATCAGTCTTCTAGATTCCTCTCTTGGTGAAGCACAGTCTTGAGAAAGCAGAGCTAGAGGGAAGGAATCGTGAGAGGTCAGGTTTTCCTCAGAGCTTTCAAATGGACTAAGAATTCCATTTTCTTCCCTGAAGAAAGGTCAGAGGGAGTCTGCAGAAATCCTGGCCCAAACCAAAATCCAAGTCCTCATTCTCTCTCCTCCTCTCTCTCAGTCCTAAGTAACCACTAATCTACTTTTTGTCTCTGTAGATTATTCTGGACTTTCATATGAATGGAATCTTATAATATGTGAACTTACTATGACTAGTGTCTTTCATTTAGCATAATGCTTTCAAGGTTCATCCAAGTTGTAGCATGTATCAGTATTTCATTCCTTTCTGTGGCTGAATAATATTCCATTGTATGACCTAGATCACATTTTGTTTACCCATTCATCTGTTAATGGACATTTGGGCTGTTTCCACCTTTTGACTTTTATAAATATGCTGCTATGAACTTTCATGTACAAGTTTTTGTTTGAATACCTGTTTTATGGTTTTCAGACTGAGATTTACACTTCACCAATTAAATTTATTCCTAAACATTTTACGCTTTTTGATGCTATTGTGAATGGAACTATTTTCTTAATTTCATTTTTGGATTCTTCATTGCAAGTTTATAAATATACACTTGATTTTTATCTATTGATCTTATATCCAAAACCTTTTTTTTTTTTTTACCCCAGGGGCAGGGGAGGGGCAGAGGAAGACAGAAAGAGTGAATTATTTTTTTTTAATTTTTTAACGTTTATTTATTATTGAGAGACAGAGCACGAGTGGGGGAGGGGCAGAGAGAGAGGGAGACATAGAATCTGAAGCAGGCTCCAGGCTCTGAGCTGTCAGCACAGAGTCCCACGTGGGGCTTGAACTCACAAACTGCGAGATCATGACCCAGCTGAAGGCGGATGCTTAACTGACTGAGCCACCCAGGCGCCCCTAAGGGAAAGAGAGAATCTTAAACAGGCTCAGCAACCAGCACAGAGCCTGACCCTCAATCTTGAAACTGTGATATCATGACCTGAGCCGAAATCAGGAGTCGAATGCTTAACCAGCTGAGCCACCCAGGCGTCCTTTGTATCCTAAAACTTTTCTAAGCTCCTTTATTAGTTCTCATGATTTTTCTGTATATGGATTCCTTAAGATTTTCTATATTTAAAAAATCATGTCATGTGTAAATAGAGTTTTATTTCTTTCCCAATATAGATGCTTTTTATTTCTTTTTTCTTGTCTAACTGCCCTGTAAAATCTCTACAATATTGAATAGAAGTGGCAAAAGCAGCCATTCTTTTTCTTATTCCTGATCTTAGGGGGAAAACATTCAGATACTCACTACTAAGTATGGAATTTTTGTAGGTGCCCTATATCAAGTCAAGGAAATTCCCTTTAATTCCTAGTTTATAGAGTATTTTTATAATGAAAAGGTACTGGCTTTTGTCAAATGTTTTTTCTGTATCTATTAAAATGACCCTGTAATTTTTGGGTTTTATTCTATTTATATAATGTATCACATTAATTGATTTTTGGATGTTCAGACAACGCTGGGATATATTCCACTTGGTCGTATTGTATAAGTGCATTTATATGTTGCTGGATTTGGTTTGCAAGTATTTTGTTGAGGATTTTTAAACTCATTCTTATGAGATATACTTTGCCTAGTTTTGGTATCTGGGTAATACTGGCCTCATCAAATAAGCTGGGGGATTGGCTGTATTCTTTAATTGCAGCAGAGAAGGCACTGGGGAACTCAGAACGGATAGTAGGAGTCCTCCTGAACCAGGTTACATTCTGAACAACAAAGAAAACCTGGTTGTTCAGAGGAACCATATTTTAAAGAAATTGTCTTCTACTGCAGTAACAAAGGAGGGAACTCTTGAGCAGAAGAACCTAAAAACTACCTTTTCAGGGGAAAGCACCAGTGACAGCTATTCTGAGGTAATGTATCACATTCCAACAAACAAACAAACACACACAAAAAATTAGAAGTACTGTGTCCAAAGATATTGTTAGATATAAGTTTGAAATGAATGCCAGAATTCCCATTAGTATAAAGAAAACTGCCTAAAAAAACATCAGAGAATATTAGAAGTATTACCTAACATTCCACTATGAGTAAACAAATATTTGATGATACAATCACAGCTCTGAGGCAAGACTACATGCATAAATGTTACAATGATCTCAGGAATGGGGAAGAAATGATGAATAGACTATATACAAGAGTTAGTAGAATTCAAGTATGAAAGAGAACACAGGCAAAACCACTTTAGGAACAAAGAATAAACTACAAGAAGCACAAGGTATGACAAATATAGAAAGTGTAGCATGGACAAAGAATACAGAAATTAGTGAATGGAACAAAATGAAACAAAGAGATAACAATTATTGGAAGAAAACAATGAAAGTCAGAGACAATCCAACCTGTAACTAAGCAGATCCCTACAGATGAAATCCAAATCAAGGAAGAGAACAAATATTAAAAACTACATTTTTAACATTAAAAAATAATTTCCTGAAACAAAGCATGAATATACATAATGAAAAGACACCCCATATGCAGAGAGAAAGGACTCAAAATGTTCATTTTGAGTCTTAATAAAATTTCTTAATAAACATTTAATAAAATTATTAGGCTAAAACCCATGGGAAATCAAGATAAAAATATCAAGTTACCCATGAGAAAAAGGAAATTCAGTTGTCATTAGACTTCTCCACTAAATTCAGTTCCCCAAATAGTGAGGTTAGTCTCTCCAGTATACTTGTGGGAAAATAAATGATAGAATCAAAGAATTAAAAAAAAATTTTTTTTAATGTATATTTATTTTTGAGAGAGGCAGAGTGCAAGTCGGGAGTGGCAGAGGGAGAGAGGGAGAGGGGGAGGGAGAGGGGGAGAGAGAGGGGGAGAGAGAGAGAGAGAGAGAGGGAGAGAGGGAGAGGGGAGGGAGAGGGGGAGAGAGAGAGAGAGAGAGGGAGGGGGAGAGGGGGAGGGAGAGGGGGAGAGAGAGGGGGAAAGAGAGAGAGAGAGAGAGAGAGAGCGAGAATCCAAAGCAGGCTCCAGGCTCCAAGCTCTCAGCACAGAGCCCACAGGGGGCCAGAACCCAGGAGTTGCGTGATCATGGAGCTGTGAGATCATGACCCAAGGCAAAAAAACGGACGTTTAACCAACTGAGCCACCCAGGTGCCTCCAGAGTCACCCAGGGGCCCCCAGAGTCAAAGATTTTATATGCAGCCAAGCTGTCCTTCAAGTATAAAGGATATAAAAAGTTTTATGCTGCACGAACTTAGGGAATATTGTTCCCAGGAGTGCTTTCTAAATTACTGGAGGACATATTCGGCGTTACTGCCGAACACATTTAAAAGCAAATCTAAATTAAAAAATAAGATGGAGATTATGGTACCAGTATGCTGAATGGTCCCCAAAGGTTATCTACTACTTGGTATTAACACTGTGTAGTTGCCTCCTGCATTGAATAGAGCAGATTTATGTACCAAGAAGATATTGTGGGAACGATGGAGGAGGATAGGTCAAAAAGGACATTATGGCTTCTACCGTACATATTCTTGCTGTCTTTCTGCTCTGGGGAAAGCTGTATGACATGTCACAAGGACACTATAGCAGCCTTACAGAGGTCCACATGGAGAGGAACTGAGGTCTTTTGCCAATAGCCAAGTGAGGGAATCATCTTAGAAAGTGATCCTCCAGCCTCAGTCATGCTTTCAGATGACTGTGGCCTGGCCAAGAGTTTGGCTGCAACTTTGTGAGACACTAAGCCAGAGACTCCACGCTAAGCCACTTCGAAGTTTCTGATCTGCAAAAATGGTGTTAAGATAATAGTTTTATTGATTTTTAGGGTAGTATGTTTTACAGCAATAACTAATATAGGGATAAAGCTTACAAAATGGAAAAGAGACAAGTTCACTGATTGCCTCATTTATAATAACTGAGAGAGAAAGGATTTCATTTAAAGCAGCCAAGTCATTAGTAGAAATACAGAAATATTTAAGAATAAAAACATGAAGTCAGAGAGAGTAAAATGTCAATTACATTTCAACTTACAAGCAAAAATTAGGAAATTAAAAGTTAGATTTAAAATGACAGTTTTTGGGGCACCTGGGTGGCTCAGTCGGTTGAGCGTCTGACTTCGGCTCAGGCCATGATCTTATTGCTCATGGGTTCAAACCCCACGTCGGACTCTGTGCTGACAGCTCAGAGCCTAGAGCCTGCCTTAGATTCTGTCTCCCTCTCTCTCTGCCTCTCACCCACTCATGCTCTCTCTTTCCTTCAAAAACAAATAGATAAACATTAAAAAAAAAATTTTTTTTAATAACAGCTTGTACAATAGCAACAAAATTTTCAAATACTTATAAATTTAACAAAATAAGTACAAGGCCTCTGCATCAATTACTACAAACAATAGAGTGAAATTGCAGAACATCTAAATGAATGGAGGAATTTATCACATTTATGAGATGAAAGGCTGATTATTTTCAAGATGTCAGTTTATCTGCAATATAATGGTATAAAAAGGTTAAAAGTAAAAGGATGGCAAAAGATATACCATGGAAATCATAATCAAAAGGATGCTAGAGTGGTTACATTAATACGAGACAAGGTAGATTTCAGAGCAGAGATTATCAGGGAGGAAAGATAGACTTTTCAACAAATGATGCCAAGTCAATTGAATATCTATAAGGGGGAAATGAATTGATCTTTACCTTACAACATACACAAAAATCAATTCTAGAAGGTTTGTACACCTAAATGTGAAAGATATTAATATAGAAGATACAAATATCTTCATGCCTCTGGGATAGGCAAAGATTTTTTTTTTAATGTGCATTTTATTTTTGAGAGAGAGAGAGAGTGCCCATGAGCAGGGGAGGGCAGAGACAGAAAGAGACACAGAATCTGAAGCAGGTTCCAGGCTCTGAGCTGTCAGCACAGAGCATGACGCAGGGCTCAAACTCACAAACTGTGAGATCCTGACCTGAGCCGAAGTCAGACACTTAACCGACTGAGCCACCCAGGTGCCCCAGGAAAGATTTCTTAAATAGGGTACAGAGAGTACAAACCACAAAGGGAAAGATAATAAATAAAACTACAATTTACTTCTTGATTTGTATTTATTTATTTTTTAAATAAAACTACATTTTAAAAAGCAATTTCTGTTCATCAGAAAAGAACTAGTGAAAATCAAACCATGGATTAGAGGATATTTGCAATACAATGGCTGACAAAGGATTCACATCCAAGCTAAATAAAGAACTTGCTCGAATCAACAATAAAAGGACAGACAAGCTCCCCCAAATTTGAACAGCTCCCCAAAAGGAAAGGGAAAGGACATGAACAAGCATTCCCCAAGATATCCAAATGGTCCATGGACATTAAAACAAAAGCATTCAACTTCATTAGTCTAATAAAACCGCACTGCAATGCCAGTATATAGCCACCATACTGACAAAAATTTTATAGTCTGACAATACTATGTGTTAATGAGAAAGGGGAGCAGTTGGAACTTGCACACACTGTTGATGAGTTCAGTTATTTTGGAAAACTGAGATTATCTGCTTAAACAGATTCGCTTACACTATGACCCAGCAATTTTTCTCCTAGAAATAGACTCAAAAGAATGGATACATATGAACCCAAAATGACAAGTGTAAGCATGCTCCTAGCATCATTATTCATGAAACAAAACATATGTGCATCAATACTATGACAATCATTGAACAGACAAATACAGTTGGTGTATTCATGCACTGGAACATGCACCTAGCAAGGTGAACACACAATATGGATGAATCTCACAGACAAAATGTTGAACAAAGGAAGCCAACAAAAAAGGTTACATACTGTATGATTCTACATATATGTAAGTTAAAAAACAGACAATATATGGTGGTTACTTTGGGGAGCTCCTGACTGAACAGAAGCACAAGCGAGATTTCTGGGGTGCAGGTAATGTTTTACTTCTTCATCTGAGCTTTTATTTTATGGGTGTTCCCTTTGTGGTAATTCACTTAAGCTGTACAGTTTTGATTGTATTATCATGTATACACTTGACTATATATGATAAACTCGAATAAAAAGTTCATTTTACAGGGGCAGCTGGGTGGCTCAGTCAGTTAAGCATCCAGCTTCGGCTCAGGTCATGATCTCGCAGTTTGTGAGTTTGAGTCCTGCATTGGGCTCTGTGCTGACAGCTCAGAGCCTAGAGCCTGCTTCAGATTCTCCCTCTCTCTCTGCCCTCCCGTGCTCATGTGCACTCTCAAAAATAAATAAACATTAAAAAAAATTTTTTTTAAGTTCATTGTACAAATTATGGAGAAATATAGAAAAGGGAAATGCAAATAAAAAATAATAAGCAGGGGCCATGATCTTGGGCATTCTAAAATACGAAAGCCTAAAATTCATGATATAAATAAATATGAATATCTCATATATCAACTCACAGAAGCAACTTAAAGCAGAAGTTACAGGTTATATAAGATAAAATTTCATTCATACAGTATTTTAATACATTTTAATCAATCAAAGACAAATAAAGTGGAAAACAAGTAAGTAACTACAGACTGGCCATATATTAGATCACAAAGAAAAGTTCATTAAATTTCAAAGTTAAAAAATAGCACAATGCAAGGGCGCCTGGGTGGCTCTAGTTGGTTAAGCATCTAGTTCTTGATTTCAGTTCAGGTCATGATCTCACAATGGTGAGATTCAGCCCACATCGGGCTTCAAGCTGAGTGTGGGGCCTGCTTAGGATTCTCTCCCTCTTTTTCTGCCCCTCTCCTGCTCACTTGCTCTCTCCTTCAAAATACATATTTTTTAATAACTTAAAAGAAATCACAATGCAGCAAAACTGGAAATTACATGTGAAGAGAGGGCCTATGTGTTTTACCTGAATTCCTCAACTTTATCAATAGGGACTGAGTTCCCTTCATGTCATAGGGCTCAAGACTCCTCCACAGCACTAAAGGCTAAGACGCTATACCATTATATGAGTTTTCTGAGTAACAAATTATCATAAGCATAGTGGCTTAAAACAATACAAATTTATTATCTTACAGTTAGTTGGGCAGTTAGGTACAAGTCAGACATGGTTCTCACCGGGCTAAAATTAAGGTGTCAGCAGGGCTGTGTTCCTTTCTGGAGGCTCTAAGGGAGAATTATTTATTTCCTTATGTTTTCCAGATTCTAGAGGCCACTGGCATTGGCTCCCTGCCTTTAGTCAGCAATTTCGCATATCTCTGACCATTCTTCTTTTATCATATCTCCCTCTGATCCGAAAGGTTTACTGACTTTAAGAATCCATTTGATTAGATTAGGCCTAATTGGATAACTTAGGACAACTCCCTCATTTCAAGGTTCTTAACTTAATTTCATTGCTTTGTAAAGCAAAATATTCACAGGTTCCAGGGATTATACCCTATGCAGGGGCATTACTCTGCCTACCCCAACCATCTTTAAAGCTTCTATCCTTGGCTCCCCTCTTTCTGAGGGATACTCAAAAATCCACCTCTTTCTACCCCATCACTTCCTGTCCAACAGTCTTGAATCCAAGCAGAATAAGCACCAATATCCCCTGTGTCCATGTTGTCCCTGTGTCCATCATAAGAAGCCCTAGATTCCCTGATAATCTCTCTTTTCAGACAGTGCACTCCCCACTGGCTGAATGTCCCCTCTTCTCATCCCTCTCTAATTCTTGACACTTTCTAGTAGCTCTCTGGAATTCATAATTCATTAATAACAAACTCCTCTTTTATCTCCAACCACTTTGAATATTCCCTTCACCTTTGGGTCTAAGGGAAACCTGGCTCTCCCCAGAGGACTCTGAAGGCTTTCAACATCCCCTCCCCCCCCCCCCCCCCCCCCGACTCTTGCCACTGGGTATGAAAGCAGGGCAGGTATCCTCCTTGCTTTTATTACTTTCAGACCTTTCTCCCTCCTCCAGAAAATCTCCAAGTTGGAATTTCATGCCTTGCGATTACATGTAACTCACCACATCTCAGGATATTTCCCCTTGTTTTTTGAAAACGTGAGCTCATGGCTCATTCTCTGCAACACTACACTACCCTGCTTTATTCTTGGGCTTGGCTCACTCATTCTTACTTGCCCTTAAAACTTTTTCCCTCCCTCGTGGCTCATTACCACCAGCATACTGAGGCGTTATTTCCCGGCCTCTGCCCCCATCAGCTGCTGCTCCATTTCTCTGCTCATATTTACAGAGAAACTCTTGGAATGTGTTCTCTACACTGTCTCCTATTACTTTCCCCTCATTCTACACTACCCTACCCAATCCACCTAACGGCCACCACAGAAACTGCTCTCCACACATTTACGAATGACTGTTACTAAACACAATAGTCTGTTTCTGGCTCCACCGCTGCTGTTACTACACTTACACACATGGTTACGCACAGAGTGATGTAGTCACAATCATACATGCACAGTCACACCTAAATATGTGTGTAAATACGTATTTAGTAAATACGTCATTACTATCACGTACAGCTCCCGTCACCATCGTGCCCATGCAAACGCAAACACACACACACACACACACACACACACACACACACACACACCCCACCCCTACCGCTCCTGAGCGATTACCCATATCCCGATCTCGTACCAATTTCACACAGGCACCCACAGATCCCATCGAGATCGCTGGCGCGGAAGCTGACACACACAAATACAGCTCCCTACCGTCTGCCTTCCCAACCCCCCTTGCTTGCTAGCAAGGCCTGAGACTCCGAAAATATTAAGCCCTCACTGCACTCCCCAGGGTCATTCCGCTTCCGGATCTTAGACTTACCTGACCCTGCGGTCCCTTCAAAAATGTTCCGTAGGGACTCGGGCGCAAGCCTTCCTATGGTCCTGAAAGGGCCAGTGTGCGGACAGGAAGCTGCTTCGGCTATGATGGACATTGGAAAATGCAGTCAGAGCATGGACAGCCTTTCAGAGATCTCACGATCTCAATTCACAGGCCTTGGCCCCGGGCCCACATCCTTTCCCTGGGCAAAAACCATCGCCTTCACAGTTGTTTACATCTGTGGCCAGGAGCTTCTATTAGTTCCAGGCCGCGTTTAGAATGCAAGACTCAACCCAGGCCTCCACGCTGCTTCCCCACAAATGGATGCTCCAGTCTGGAAACCTGGACAATAAACCAACGCGACCTTTCACCGGAAGTAGCTTTGGACGCGATGGCCCCTGGGAAACGTAGTTCAGCGCTCAGAGGAAGGATGTAATTCTTTGCAGGTTGAGTTCTTTATCTGGGCATCTGATAGATATGGTGTGACAGAATGGTCCGGTGACCAGCGAGTCCTTACTATCTCCGTCTGAGCATTGGCCAGGTGTGGTGGATATCTCTTATCCCACAAGGCTCGACCTGGGGGTAGGATGAAGGGGCCCGGCCCCAGGAGGGTCCCCTATCTGCGAAGTCATGGGAGCTGCTGCTTTAATGAGGTGTAGTATCCCTTACATCCTCAAATACCTTATTCCCATCCTCCAGTTACCCTTAGAGAGTTTGGTTTAAATTAATATTCAAGCTTACATTAGTATTTTGTAAATGTTGTTCATGTCTTAGCCTTTTTTTTCCTGAAGTTAATACTTGCTGCCTTTTAAAATTTGCTTCCCTTTCTCTGTGCTCATTATGTAGATGGACAGTATGTCTAAACTTTCTGATGGAGTGACTTTTTTCAGTACTTTCAAATTCAACCTTTAAAAATAATTGCCTTTAAAATATTTTTATTGTGAAATAGGAAAGACCTGAAGACAAGTGCATAGAATGTGTATGTTCAGTGTAACTCCATAGTAATGAAGAGTATATTTGGTATCTCAAGAAGAAACAGCCTATGCATATAATATTTCTGATCACCAGTCTCCAGCTGATCACTAACTATCCTGCCTGACTGGTGGGGTAATAATATTGTGAAGGCTGCTTTTGGGCAATTAACTTTAACAATGGAAACCTGAGTAAGGTAGAAGGGCCCGTAGTAACCCCCTGGCAGAATATAAACATGCTCTTTAGGTGACCCACCTCAAAATATCCATAAGCCCCAGTTGACCAATGGGTTACTTACACCAGGACACGGGGACCATAAAAGGAAAATTAAGGGGTGGGAAGCTGTAGTCAGTTACCACACCTCCTCACTTTCCCTCTTTAATTAACTACAGCTTCCCACCCCTGCCGCACTGCAGACAGTCTCTGCTTTGCCTTTGTGCCCACTGCTTTCTTGCGGTATATTCGATAAACTTCTATCTCCTTTGTTCTGCCTTGGATGAATTCTTTCACCATCCCCATTGTCAGCTTCTACCAGATCTTGTCACCCCACAGTTGGTGGCTCCCATCGAATCAGGGGACCCCACAAATATCTTGGCTTGTCAGTTATCTATCTTTAAAATTTACATAAGCACATATCATATTGTATGAATTTATCTTGCTTAGTTCTTAAAATCCTAACTGAATTAACTCAAAACTCTACACTAAAGGCTTTGCAGAAGAAAATGTATGCCCACTCAGGATGAAAATTATTTTCCTCGTTACTGTTGTGTCATGGGACCCCAAGATCAACACTCTGTCCAAGGTTGAATGATTCACTAGAGGAACTCACAGTGAAACAATACAAAGGGAAATTAGCAGAGAAAAGGTACATGGAACAAAGTCCAGGAAAAACCAGCACATGTTTCCAAGGATCCTTTCCAAGTGAAATCAAAGAGGACATTAATTTCCCCTGCAACAAGTTTTGACAACACATGTGAAATGTTGCCAACCAGGGAAGTTCACTAGAGACTCAGTACCTAGAGTTTTTATTGTGTGCTGGTCACATAGGGAGCCTCTGCCAGGCACATACCAGAATTTCAGAAGGAAAGCAGATATTTAACAAATTATATGATTTACACAAACAGGCATAGTGAGCCATTTTTGTCAAATAGGATAGTGTGAATCCCCTCTGGAAATCTAAGTTCTAGGTGCAAGCCAAGGGCCAACTGTGCAAGCAGACATTTCCAGGGATAAGAATTCTCAGGTCTGCTATGCTAAGACTTTTCTGCACACCAGTGTCCTACACAAAATGTCTGGCTTTCAACAACAACAAAAATTAAAAGGCATATGAAAATACAAGGAAAAAAAAAAAATCAAGATGTTCCCAAGAGATTAAAAAAAAAAATCCTAACTAGACTCAGGTATCCTTAGCTTGTTGCCGTGTAACTTCAATCTATACTCTGTCTTCACATGGCCTTCTCTTATATGTCTTTTCATCTTCTATTATAAAGACACTTGTCATTGGATTTAGGTCACACCCAGATTATCTAGAATGAACGCACCTAGAGATTCTTAATTATGCCTGAAAAGAAAACTACTTTTACTAAGTAAGGTCACATTCACATGTCTCGGGGTTAGGATATGGACATATCTCTGGGGGCCACAATTTAACCCACTGCAATCTGTTACTATGTTTATTCTTACCCTAATAGATTTCCTTAGAATTCTCATCCTCCCACTATTATTTTTTTTTTAATTTATTTTTGAGAGAGAGCGCGCACGTGCACATACGTGTGAGTGGGGAAGGCAGAGACAGAGGGAGACAGAGCATCTGAAGCTGGCTCTGCACCGACAGCAGAGAGCCTGATGTTGGGGCTCGCACTCATGAACCATGAGATCGTGACCTGAGCCGATATCAGGAGTCAGAGGTTTAACAGACTGAGCCACCCAGGCACCCGTCATCCTCTTACTGTTATAAATGACATCTAGATACTGACAACAAATAAATGTTTCTCTTTAACATGGACTGTCTCAGTGGTTTAGGAGAGCAAAGACAAAATTCTTCATCTATCCCTTAAAATTTGCTCATTCCATAGTTTTATTTCAGTAAATAACAATTCTGGTTTTCAGTTACTCAAGCTGAAATACTCGCATGAGCCTAGGTTCTTATCTTTCATTTCCAACATCAAATCTGTTACCTGATTCTTTCAGCTCTATCTTCAAAATATATCTGGAATCCAACTCCTCTCATGACTACCAGTGCAATCACCCGAGACCAAGTTACCATCATCTCTTACCTGGATTATTCCAACAGCTCATTAGCTAGTTTCCCTGCTTCCTTTTTTTTTTTTTTTTTTTTTTTTTTTTTGGTCCCCCTACACTGTATTCTCTAATCAGCACCCTGGTCTCTCTCTCTGTTTTTAAAGTTTTAGTTATTTAAGTAATCTCTATACCCCATGTGGGGCTTGAACTCACTACCCCAAGATCAAGAGTTGCACAGTTTTCTGACTGAGTCAGCCATGTACCGAGTGATCTCTTTTATTTTATTTTTATTTTTTAAGCTTATCAATTTATTTTGAGAGAGAGCTCAGGAGGGGCAGAGAGAGAAGGAAAGAGAGAGAATCCCAAGCAGGCTGCTCATTGTCAGTGAAGAGCCTGATGCGAGACTTGAACTCATGAACCGTGAGATCATCACCTGAGCCAAAATTAAGAGTCAGACACTTAATGACTGAGCCACCCTGGTACCCCCACCCCCACCCGCAAGTGATCTCTTTTAAATGCAAGTCAGATCATGTCACTCCTCTGTGCAGAACCAACATTGCCTTCACATCTCACTGAGAAAAATAAGCAAAGTTCTTACAATGCTCTCTAAGACCTTCCATAATTGGTCCCCTCATTAGCTCCTTCTTCTCATCTACTATTCTTCACTTTGTCACTGTGACCAACTTGCTGCTTTTGAATATACCAGGCTTGTAGCCAACCTATGGCATTTCTATTTTGGTGTTTTCTCTGTTTATAATTCGCTTTGTCTAAATACCTTTAAATGCCACTGCTGCTTCTTTTTGGTTTTGCTCAAATATTTTCTTTTTAGGCTTCTCCTAACTATTCTATTTAAAAGGACAATTCCCAGGGTTCCTGTCTGGCTCAGTCAGAAGAGCACACAACTCTTGATCTTGGGGTTGTGAGTTTGAGCCCCGCATTGGGTGTAGAGATTACCTAAATAAATAAAACTTTAAAAAAAAACAACAACACAGGGGCACCTGGGTGGCTCAGTTGGTTAGGCGACCAGCTTTGGCTCAGGTCATGATCTCACAGTTTGGGAGTTTGAGCCCTGCGTTGGGCTCTGTGCTGACAGCTCGGAGCCTGGAGCCTACTTCAGATTCTGTGTCTCTCTGTCTCTCTCCCTCTCCCCTGCTCATGCTCTATGTCTCTGTGTCTCTCAATAATAAATAAACGTTAAAAAAAAATTTAAAAAAAACATAAAATTGCAATTCCCTTGGCACTTGCTATGCCATTTCCAAGCTTTATTTTTCTCTTTAGAGCTTACTCTTATCTGGAATACTATATATTTCATTTGCATGTTCATTGACCACTTTCCCTGACTAGAATATAAACTCCTTGAGGAAAGGAAATTTTGGCCATTTTTTTTCACTGATGCTTTCCTAGAATATAACCTGGCACATATAAAGGCTCAATAGGTCAATTGAGCTGTTAAATCAAAAATACAGTGTTTGACAAGAACAGGAAACATGAACTTTCATAAGTTTTTTGGTGGGAATGGAAAGTGATTCATCTTATGTGGATTGCAAATATTTATACAATGCCTCTGACCCAGCACTTCTTAGAGGAATTTATTACAAAGATGCCTGCACATCTGTGCAAAGCTGAATATATAAAGATATTCATTCTAGAATTGTAGAAACCTGAAAACATCCTAAAAATTCACGAATATGGTATGAAAGTATGACATTTCCCCCACCACAAAATACTATGCCACCGTAAGAACAAGGAATATGTATTAATATGGGATGTCTCCTAAGAAATAATAGTAAAAAATAAGATGCTTTATATTAAAATTTGTGAAAAATAAAGATAAGGGGCCTTATATACATAGATATGTTGGTATAGTCATAGAATTACTCAAAGTAGTTTACATAAGAAACTAGCCACAGTAGATACATGTAGAGAAGAGAAATAGTGAAAGGGAGACTTCTTTTTTTTTCACTATAACCTTGTTTACATTTTTAAGATCAATGAGATGATTCCTTTAAAAACAACTGTGAAATGGGGCACCTGGGTTGCTCAGTCGCTTAGGAGTCTGACTTCAGCTCAGGTCATAATCTCATGGTTTGTGGGTTCAAGCCCCATGTGGGGCTTCGTGATGATAGCTCAGAGCCTGGAGCCTGTTTCAGATTCTGTGTCTCCCTCTTTCTCAGCCCCTCCCCCTGCTCATGCTCACTCTCTCCCTCTTTCAAAAATAAAAAACATTAAAAAAATAAAAATAAAATGAAAACAATTGTGAAAAAAAAAAAAAAGTTGACAGAAAGGAGAGCCAGGAGGAAAGTTACTAAGTTCCTAAGCTAGTAACTTTGAGAGGTGATGAAGGTTGCTGAAATAGGACTGTGAAATGCAGATGTAAAATATAACCCTGAAGCTTTTAGCAATGGAGAGATAGAAAGCAGAATGTAATAAAAAGAAACTGCAGTGTGCAACAATAATAGTTTCGAAAGACTGCAGATTTATGAAGGGCTGAGTGCATATGTAGACTCTCAAAATGAACAGAATATGGTCCTCTAGGATTACTTAAATAAAAGAGGGCACTGATAGAGGAACAATGAGGACAGAAGGGTTCATGTCAACTGAAACTCAAGGAGAGTAAGGCCTATGAAGGAAATCCTGAAAAACATTTCAGGGCCGTCAGCTCTCTCACTGAACATCTGCGTTCTGCCTTATTCCACTCACTCTCTTGTACAAAACCTCCTTTACCTTTCCTCTATTCACCACCCATGGCCTCTCTTCTTGTTCCAACTTAAAGATTTCATTCAGTTTGGTGATATGATAGTCCATATATAGGAAAATGACCTAAGACTTTAATTCAAGTACCATCCCCAAACTCAGACTGAGCCTGGGCCTTTCAGGACGTTGCCATATAAAGAGGAATGAAAGAAGTAACATTTTACCTTAAAGGTTGAGCATATACAATGATATAGCAGAGGATTGAGAATATCTGAAGCTTGCATCTCAAAGCTGAATCTACTATGCCGTGTAAAGGTTCTAAGTATTTCAGAAATGGAAAAGAGACAGCACTTTACTTTCAGAAATTGAATTATACAGAGAGCTATCCACACCTAATATGGCTGTGTTGCTCTAGTTCTCCAGCATCACATTGCTGTACAGATTCCTCTGAACATCAATTAGTTTTTTATGTTTATTGATTTATTTTGAGAGAGAGATAAAGGCAGAGAGAGAATCCCAAGCAGGTTCCATGCTGTCAGCATAGAGCAAGACACAGGGCTTGATCTCATGAACCATGAGATCATGACCTGAGCTGAAATCAAGAGTCAGATGCTTAACCCACTGAGCCACCTAGGCGCCCCCATCTGAACATCTTTAAGTTGTGGCTGATGCTCCTGTTTGAATTGAACAATCACGTCTCTGAGTGTTTACTCTACCAATGACTCCCAAAGAACAGAGAAGAGTAAATGTCTGGGGGCAAGATTGTGGACAAAACAGGTACCCCTATAGCAAAATGTACCTTGTTTAAAATGTCATACTGATTTGTTATTCTGTTCCAGAACAAATGTTTGGAATCTTAAGTGTTTATATAAGAATGCTGCAAGTTATTTATTATATAAATTATGTAGCTTTTCCCTCTTAAAATTGAAACTCCAGGAAGACATGCCCTTATTATTAGTTTGAACAGGAAATGAGGCTTGCAGGATTCAGATTCCTCCACCATCTCAGCCACCCATGCCGAGATGACCCACATTTAGGTGATCACACAAATACTCATACACTTACCCACAGACCCACACACAATCTTGCCCCACCACATGCACACAATTATTCCAACCTCACACGCCCATGATATGACCCTCTAGCCTCACGAAGTCACACATAGTCTTGATCCCACCACTCTGTTCACACTCACCAATTTTACTCACATGCAGTTTCTCTTACACTCAACTATCCTCCTCCAACCAGTCACATATGTAATCTCACCGCTGTCTCACACTTTCTTTGCCTACCTTCAAATACATAACTGGGCTTGAAGATTTCTCCCTTTCAAACTCCCCAGGCTGGTTTGGTCACAGATGCTCCCGTCCACATTCGGGTTCGTTCTCCCTGCTCCCCGACAAGTTCCGAAGCAGTCTGCCTCAAGAACATCTTGGTACTCAGGGCAAAGCAGAATTCTGAGCACCATCAGGGCACTTAAGTGTGGCCAGCTTCTAGAGGAGGCAGCTTAGGCAGCTTGGCCTGGTCCATCTGGCCATTGGCGAAGGCCAGGACTGGGATTCCCAGGATGCCTGAGAAGGATGCCTGTAGGACCCAGTATGTTACAGGTGAACTACCAAAGCTGGAGAGGGCCGCTCTGAGGGCTGTGTCAACGAAAAATTGCACCAGACAAGTTAAACAGGTAAGGAAGACTTTATGAAAGATTGTTGCAATAGAGAGAGAGAGATTGAACTCAAGTCAGTATATAACATAGCAGGGATTTATATCCAATGCACCGCGTGAGGGAGTCAGTGGATAAATGATTACTAAGAGGAGCGTGGTTAAGTATCAAGGGCAGGGGGATTCTTGCTGAACTAGGGTCTGCAGATCAAGGACCAGCCATGGTCAACAGGAGTGCTCACAGGAGCCTGTCTACAGTTTGGTCGACGGAGTCCTTAGCTGACGCTCGCGGAAGCCCCCGGAGCGCGGCTCAGCGGGAAGGCCCAGTTTTGGCTAGGTCCGGGCTCCACGCCTCGGGGAAATTGGGATATATCCGGGCGACAGCTTTCCAGAAACCTGTCGCATTCTGTACTACATCTCCCAGAGGCCTCTAGGCTCAGTGCTCCCTCCCGCGAGAACTGGACCTTCTCCTGAGCAGTGGGCGGGATCTTCTGGCGGGTTGGAGCAAACGGCCCCAGGGCGCTGCGCGAGCTCCTGCGTTCGACTTGTTCCAAGTAGAGTAGAGAGGTACTACCTGTACCGAAGGAGGCGTAGGTGAGGTGGCCCGGAGCCCGGGATTGGGCCGGCGTGTCTGGAACCTCTGGCCTGTGCAGGGTGTGTGGGGAGCCAACTGAGAGGGGGAGATTGTGAGGAGGGTGTGTGTCTGAATGTGACTGTGTGCCAATGTGAGCGTGTACGGAACTGTGAGGGCGGGGAAGGGGGGCTTGATTTGCGGTTATGATTGTTCATGTGTAATGAGGTAATTGTGTGACCGGGTGTTTGCGCGTGTAGCGTTCTTTGACCGCGTTTGTGTGTCTTCTTGTGTGTGTGTGTGTGTGTGTGTGTGTGTGTTTATGACCATTTGCTGAACTGTGGGTATGGGATGCCTTAACTGTGAGATCGGTGATTGTGTTTACCGAAGGTGTGTGTATTTGTGATATTATTAGTGTAGGGTGCGTGTGAATTCGTTATTGTCACTGTGTCCCCATGAAGTGTGGCAGTCGGAATGTGAGAGTGTGGGGTGCCTATGACTGCGATTGTGACTGTGTCTATTCCTGCAGTGTGTATGCTCGTGTGACCATGTGCAGCCAGTTGTGTTTAGGTTTGGGGTGCCTGTGTCCTCGTGGCGTGAGTGAGTTTGTGGGAATATGTGCCCGTATAGCACTGTAGTTGTGGGGCGCCTTTGTGTGCCTTTGTGACTCCAGCGCTCTGTTCCCAGGAGACCTCTGTGAGCTCAGGGACAGATTCTGCCCAGAACTACAGTCACCCTGCTCTTGTTTTGATGCTGGTGTTGAACAGGCACCCTAGCCTTGCCTGACCTACATGTATAGGTGACGGGTGGTTGGTTGACCTGGACTCCCAGAAGAGCCTGGTGTTTCCTGACTTCTTTCTTTTTCCCCAGCTCTGCTTTGCTTGCACAGACGCTTCCAGAGTGGAGGAAAGAATGGCTGTTGAAAATCCACAAGGCTCCTGCAAGGTAGTTTGTTGTGTTGTTTCCCCTTTTTCCCTGGAATCCCCTTTTCTTTGTCAGGACTTGACTTGCTTTCCTCCTCTTGAAAATTCTTGTCCATCAGGTGACTTGATCCCTGGAATTTCCCCTTTGATAAAATGTGAGTGACTGCACACCCTAACCCCTCACAGACCTGATTTTCTCTTACTAAGTTGTCAAATGGTTTAATTTTCCTTTATGCTGTCTTAAAAAAAAAATACTGTTTCCTCCTACTTGTAAAAGTAAAATATGATTATTTTAAACAATTTCAGAAGTACATCTTTTGAAGAAAATGTCCATTCCCGGTTAAAAATCAATGCTTACTTTTTTGTATTTTCTCCCCACTGTGTTTTATGTACATATATAAAATGTGATTTTTAAAAATTGAATTCATTCAGCATTTACCATTATGGCCTACATTTTTTACATAAAATTAAATTTAAGTTTTCCCACATGATTTAATATTTGAAACATTTTTAGAAGTGCGTATTTTTTTTGAATGCCTCTGGCTTATTTTTTTTGCTCTTAAATTAGATACAGAAATAGCATATCCTACTTATTTGTATTGTTTAATATATAATTGTAAAGACTCATGTAGGGAGTACCTAAGAAATAAAATACAACTATCTCTAAAGAAACCTCTAATGTACCCCTCCACAATCACAAATAACTGTGCTCCTCTGGTGATAACCACTGTGATGTTTTCTTTGCCTTACATTAGAATTTTAGTACCTATGTATGCATTCCAAAATCATATAGGTTTAGTTTATGTCTGTTTTCTCTCTTTGTATGAGTAGACATTCTTTTGTGTTTTTTTTAATAAAAAAATGTGAGCTTCATTCATGTTTCCTGTAACTACAGTTAATTTTTTCCATTTTTTCCATTGCTATATATATATATATATATATATATATATATATATTATCTTGTATGATAGCATCACAATTTACTATTTATCCTTTCTGTTTTTCATGGATATTTGACTTCCAGTTTTTGGTCATAACAAGCATTGTGACCACTAGTATTTTGTGCACATATTTTGGTACACATGTGCTTGCATTTCTTTAGCATATATGCTAAAATTATGATTAAGTTGCTGAGGGATAGAAATTGTACATCTTCAGTTTTACTAGACAACGTCAAACTGTTCTCTAAAGATACTGTGCAAGTGTTTTACTTGTATCAGCAGTTCACAAAGGTTCCTTTTGCTCTACATCCATGCCAGCCCTTGGCATCATCATACTTTTAAATTTTTGACAGTTTGGTGGTTGTCTAATGTTATCACATTTAATTGATAGTTCCTTTATTATCAATGAAATGTAACACCAATTCTTGCCCACCTGGGCGTCCTTTTTTGTAAAATGCTTGTTCAAATGTTTTGCCAAATTTTAATTGGGTGGTTTTTCTCTGATTATAGCAATTGATATATGTGTGTGTGTGTGTGTGTGTGTGTGTGTGTGTGTGTGTGTGTGTATCTTTTGTATAATAGTGACTAAATATTTTCTTCTGCTCTGACTTAGTTTTTCATTCTGGTGCCTTTTGACGAATATAGAGGTTCTGGTGCCTTTTGATGAATATAGAGGTTCTGGATTTAAATGTAAGGAATCTTGGGGCACCTGGGTGGCTCAGTCGGTTAAGCGTCCGACTTCAGCTCAAGTCAGGATCTCGCGGTCTGTGAGTTCGAGCCCCGCGTCGGGCTCTGGGCTGACAGCTCAGAGCCTGGAGCCTGTTTCAGATTCTGTGTCTCCCTCTCTCTCTGCCCCTCCCCCGTTCATGCTCTGTCTCTCTCTGTCCCAAAAATAAATAAACGTTAAAAAAAAAATTTAAAAAAAATGTAAGGAATCTTTTTTCGTAGTTCTTGTTTAAGAAATTTTCTGCTATGTAGAGGTAATGAAGATTTTCTCATGTTCTCTTCTAAAAGCTTTCTAGCCATTGGTTTAAACATGTAGGTCTTTACACTACCTGGAATTGATTCCTGTAGGTAGTGATTTAATTTCATTTTATCCCCCATGTGGGTATCCAATTGTTCCAGTATCATTTATTGAAAAGTTCATCTTTCTACACTGATTGACAATACCATTTTAGTAAAAAAAATCAAGTGACCACCTATGTCTACATGTATTTTGGGAGATTATATTCTGTTCCATTGCTCTATTTTTCTCTCCTTGCAGCAATATCATGCTATCTTATTCGCTGTAACTTTATAATATTTAGAGCAAGTCCTCTTTTGTTCCTCAAGAGTGTCTTGGCTGTTTGTGTTCTTATGCATTTCCGTATAAATTTTTGAAATACCTTGGTTGCACTCAGGCATCTTTTGTGATTTAGATTGAATTGCATTGTATCTATAATTGTATAAATAGTAATTTGGGGAATCTTGGGGTGACTGGATGGCTCAGTCGGTTAAATGTCCAACTCTTGATTTCGGCTCAGGTCATGATCTCATGGTTTGTGAGATTGCACCCCCCGTTCAGTTCTGTACTGACAGTGTGGAGCCTGGTTGAGATTCTCTCTCTCCCTCTCTCTGCCCTTTCCCCCACACGTACTCTCCCTCTCTCTTAAAATAAAGACATTTTAAGTTTTTTAATGTTTATTTTTGAGGGAGAGCGAGCGAGCAAGGGAGGGGCAGAGAGAGATGGAGACACAGAATCTGAAGCTGTCTCCAGGCTCTGAGTTGTCAGCACAGAGCCCAATGCAGGGCTCAAACCCATAACCCATGAGATCATGACTTGAGCCAAAGTTGGATGCTTAACTGACTGAGGCACCCAGGCACCCCAAGACATTTTTTAAAATCTTAAAAAAAAAAAAAAGAAATTTGGGGAATCTTCTAATAATACAAGCCTCTCAATTGACTTAGGTCTTCTTATTGTTTCTCAACAAGGTCTTGCTTATCTCCTGTAAATATTCCCAGGCAATTAGGAATCATATAATCCATTCTACAGTATTTCCTTTTTGCATTGAGTGCCAGGAATCTGAGCACTTCAAATAATGATCAATCCTAGTAATAATTTTAGCCTGGGTTTTTGATATTGAGTACCTATTACCTATGACCTTTGTATATTATTAAAACATTTTTTTTCTTTAATTCTTATTCTCCTCAAATACATTTTTGAAACTGGGGACATTGGGTCGTCTATGTGGCTCAGTCGGTTAAGCATCTGACTTTGGCTCAGGTCATGATTTCACGGTTCACCGGTTTGAGCCTTGGCGTTGGGCTCTGTGCTGACAGCTCAGACCCTGGAGCCTGCTTCAGATCCTGTAGATCCTGAAGGCTCCAGTTGCTTCAGATTCTGTGTCTGAAGCAGGCTCCACTTGCTTCAGATTCTGTGTCTCCCTGTCTGTCTATGTCCCTCCCCCACTCGTGCTCGCGCTCTCTCTGTCTCTTAAAAATAAATAAAAACATTAAAAAAAGAGAGAGAAAGGAAGTGGGGATATAATAATTAGGAAGGGGGCGCCTGGCTGGCTCAGTCAGTGGAGCATGCAACTCTTGATCTCAGAGCTATGAGTTTGAGCCCACGTTGGGTGTGGAAATTACTTAAAAATAAAATCTTAAAAAAAGTAGGTATAGACTTAGATACAGACAGATGCTTACTGTCTAATATTTTTATTTTAATAACATTTTGGTCCAATCAATTCTGTTTTGTATGGTACTTTTACTGTTCTCTTCATATTATGTTTTATAACTGCCCTTACCTCTTCCCACTACCCTCCACTATCCTTTGTCAGGTAGTTTCTGCCTCTGCATCTTTGCCATCTATTCTCACTAACTGTTTAGTTTAAATATTGGCTCCTTCAGGAAAAGAAAGAAACACCGTATCTCAGATTATTTTACCTATGCTATTCTCTCAATAACACGGTGTAAAAAGTATGGGCTCTGGTATCAGATGTAGTTTCTGATCTCAGCTGCACCACCTGTGAGCTGTTTAACCTGCAAATGAGAGGCTCTCATTCTCACTCAGTGTTGAGAATGAAATCAGATATGTGTGGAACACTTGGTACACATCAGAAGTTCGGTAAATGTTAGCTCCCTTTCTCTATTTCTCATTCTTGGGAACTTTATATCAATTACAGTTTAAAGCCCTTAACTAAAGGCCTTTTGGTGGTTCCCAAAGGATCTTTTATTTTAAATTGAGGTATAATTGACATGTAACATTATATTAGTTTCAGATGTACGACATAGTGTATTGGTATTTGTATATATCTTGAAATGACCTCATAGTAAGTCTAGTTAATATCATCACCGTACATAATTTTTTCCTGTGATGAAGAGTTTTAAGATTTACGCTACTAGCAGCTTTTAAATATGCAATACAGTATTATTAACCGCCCATGACTTATTTCTTTTACGACTGGAAGTTTGCACCTCTTGAGCCCCTTTTTCCCATTTCACACCCCCCACCCCTGGTCTCTGGCAACTATCAACTATTTTCTGTGTCTACAAGCTTGGCCTTTATTCAGATTCCATATGTAAGTCAGGGGGTGCCTGGGTGGGTCAGTCAGTTAAGTGTCTGACTTTGACTCAGGTCATGATCTCCCGGTTCATGAGTTCAAGCCCCACATCAGGCTCTCTGCTGTCAGCATGGAGCCTGCTTCTGATCCTCTGTCCGTGCCCCCCTGCCCCTCCCCCACTCACACACTCTCAAAAATAAACAAACATTAAAAAAAATAAATTCCACATGTAAGGGAAAGTATATGGTATTTATTTTGTCTGACTTACTTCACTTAGGATGATGACCTTGAGGTCCATCCATGTTGTCATAGATGGCAAGATTTCCCTCATTTTTATGACCGAATAATAATATAAAATCTCTTTATTCATCCATCATGGGTCACTCAGATTGTAAACAGTCTTGGCTATTGTAAACAATACTGCAGTGAACATGGTCTCATATGTCTTTCTGAATTAGTGTTTTCATTTTCTTTGGATACTCAGAAGTGGAATTGCTGGTTCATATGGGAATTCTGTTTTTAATTTTTTGAGTCCTTACTGTTTTCTATAGTGGCTACACCAATTTACATTCCTACCAATAGTGTATAAGTGTTCCTTCCCTTTTCTCCGTATCTTCCTCAATATGTTATTCCTTGTCTTTTTGATAATAGCCATGCTAACAATTGTGAGATGATATCTCACTGTAGTTTTGATTTGCATTTCCCTGATGGTTAGTGATGTTGAGTATCATTTCATGTACCTGTTGGCCATCTGTATGTCTTCTTTGGAGAAATGTCTATTCCGATTCTCTTCCCATTTTTAAAATCAAATAGGTTCTTTGCTATTGAGTTATACTTTCTTTATATATTTTGGATATTATCATATACCCTTGTCAGATGTATGATTTGCAAATATTTTCTCCCCCTTTTTTAAATTTTTTTTATTTTTGGGACAGAGAGAGACAGAGCATGAACGGGGGAGGGGCAGAGAGAGAGGGAGACACAGAATCGGAAACAGGCTCCAGGCTTCGAGCCATCAGCCCAGAGCCTGACGCGGGGCTCGAACCCACGGACCGTGAGATCGTGACCTGGCTGAAGTCGGACGCTTAACCGACTGCGCCACCCAGGCGCCCCTTTTTCCCCTTTTTATTCTCCCCTTTTTATTTCCTTTACTATTCAGAAGATTTTTTGTTTGTTTGTTTGATATAGTCCACTTTTTAAAAAATATTTAGAGAGAGAGAGAGAGAGTGTGTGTGTGTGTGTGTGCGCACTCTCATGCGCGAATGGGGGAGAGGCAGAGGCAGAGAGAATCCCAAGCAAGCTCCATGCTCATTGCAGAGCCTGACATGGGGTTTGACCCCACGAACTGTGAGATTATGACCTGAGCTGAAATCAAGAGTCAGACCCTTAACCTGAGGCACCCAGGTGCCCGTCCACTTGTTTATTTTTGCTTTTGTTGCCTTTGCTTATGGGGTTATATCCAAAAAATAACATCTAGGACCAATGTCAAGGAGCTAACAGCCTCTGTTTTCTTCTAGGAGTTTTATGGTTTCAGGTTTTACATTCCAGTAAAATAATTTTGAATTAATTTTTTATATGGTGTTAAGACAGTAATCTAGTTTCACTCTTTCCATGTGGCTGTCTAGTTTTTCCAACACCATTTATTAAAGAGACTGTCCTTTCCTTTTTGTATATATTTGGATCCTATGTTGTAAACTTATTGACCATAGTTTATTTTTGGGTTTCTGGTACATAGGTTTATTTCTGGGTCTCTATTCTGTTCCATTGATCTGTGTGTCTGTTTTTATGCCAATACCATACTTTTTTGATTACTATATCAAAACAATCATATACAGTACTTTAAAATCCGGGAGCATGATGTATCCAGCCTTATTCTCCGAAGGATTTTACAGGCAAATTTTGCTCCCCAAATGCCTTGTAAATCATTGAGAGCCAGGATTATGCATTTCAATTCTCTTATATACATAACTTTTAATCCATTTTAAGTTTGTTTTGCTGTGTATTGAGGATCTAAATTCAATTATTTTTCACTTACTCAGTATTGTTCCAGTGTCTTTTATCCAGTAATAATTTATTTCCTTTTCCATTACTTTGCATTACCTTCTTGGTGTTATATTATTTAAATAGGCTGTATCCTCTATTTGAAAGTTTTTTAATTTAAAATTTAAAAAACTGTACTTGTACCTATGCCATGTTTAGATCATTTCCTTTTACAAATCTTTGAATACCGATCAAATATGTCACTTTTTTCTGAAGATAGCTGTTTTCTCTGTTCCTTTCATTACAAAATAATTATTACAACAAATTTAGAAAATGCAGAGAAGCAGAAATAAAAAAAAACAAAGGTCATCTGTAGTCCTACCAATTAAAGATTGCTGTCACATTGTTAGAGCAAATACTTAGAATTCTTTTTTTAATGTGATCATACTATGGTCACTGACCTTTAACCCATGTTTATCATGCCTAAGTACCTTAGGAATAGCTGTCGTGTTTTTACACATTTATCTTTGTCGTGAGTTGTAATGGTCTGATAGTGTTACCATTTTATCAAGCCTCTTTTGTTGAATGTGGTTTGCTTATAAACTGTTGCCTTTGTAAACAAGTATCCTCTTAGCCTGAATGGCTAAAATTTTTAACTTTTATTTTTAGTTAAGTAATAATTATATGTATATAGTCAATGAATATATCTTTTTATACAAATAATTTATATGTTATGGAGGAGCTCAAGTTCCATGTGACCACAGTCTCCAATCCCAGTTGTATACCCAAAGTTCCCAAAAGTAGCTACTGTTAAAAATTATTTATCCTTTTTACCTTTATCCTATACATTTAGATATATGGATACATGTATGTGGTAATGTTTTGTCACTTAAAAGTTTATCTATATGAAAAGAATTATAAGTATATCCTGCAAAATGTGGAAAGTAACTGCATTATAGAATTGGTCCAAGGTTTAAGTTGGTTCATGTAAAATCCTTAGAACAGGATTCTTAGCACATTCACTCAAAGCTTCCACTTAGTGTAAGTTGTTTGGTAATTATTGTTACTAGTTTGAAATTTGCTTTATTATTCTGTGTGGAGAATTGTTCACATAAGTATAGAACTGTCTCACTTTAATTGCTTCACATAAAGCCATATTTTGTAGTACTGTGGTATGTTTAATCATTCTTTAGTTTTTAAACATTTAGATTTTATATAGTTATCACTGTGGCAAGCACTGTTCCAGTGAATATTTATGTACAGGCATTCTCTAAGGTATACACTAAGAGTAAAATTATGGGGACAATAGAGTACACATATATTAAACTTCAGTAAATATTTCCAAGTTAAACTTCACAATAACTTGTTCACTTCACAGTACTCCTAGCTGTCTCTGACAGAACCTGTTTCTCCACTTCTAGTTAGTTTACTTATGGCTACATAAGGTGCAAAAAAGCACTTGCAACAAATAGGGACAGAGGATTAATGATTTCTTTTAATTTAATCTAGTTATTTTTAACCTTGGTTATTGATGTCTGGGTCCCAACCACAGCAATTCTGATTTTAATTCACCTGGGATATGACCTAGGCATCATCATTTTTAAAAAAGCACCGATGATTCTAGAATGCTATCCACAGTTGAGAACTAATGACTTAAAAGCTCATACAAGGTGACAAGAAAAACACTGAGATGCAATTTGTCTGCAGTGGGGTTCAAGCTCTAGAATTTTTTAAAAGCTACCCAATTGGGGTGCCTGGGTGGCTTAATTGGTTAAGCATCTGCCTTCAGCCCAGGTCATGATCTCACAGTTTGTGTTTGAGCCCTGTGTCCGGCTCTGTGCTGACAGCTCAGAGCCTGGAGCCTGCTTTGGATTCTGTCTCCCTCTCCCTCTCTCTCTCTCTCTGCCCCCTCCCCAGCTTGTGCTCTCTCTCTCTCTCTCTCTCTCTCTCAAAAATAAATAAACATTCTTAAAAAGCTACTCAATTGATTCTGATTGCAGTGAGAGTTAATCACTGACTTAGGCAAATCATGATTCATTTTCTAGAGCTGCTGGGTACTGTAGCTATCAAAAATAAAAACAAAACCAGTCTTGTAGCAAGGAAGTAGAGGAGGGATGATTTTGAAGGAGGCAGTCAACAATGCCTGCCATACCTGTGCTCTTGCCAGCAATTAATATGAAACTGTCATTGGTCATTTTAGCAGTGTTTTGGGAGAAAACCTAAAGCATATAGTATACACACATGCTTAATCAGCAGTCTTCATGTTTTTCAAAAGCAAGCCTTGAGTTTTGTGACTCTTACATACTTTATTAAATTTTTTGTAGTCTGTTTTTATCTTCATTAATCCTTTCCTGCTGTTTTTTGAGATTCTTTTGTTAGAATATTGAATTCTGATCAGTTTTATTTTATTTTTTAACGTTCAGTGTTACTAATTTTTATCTTTGTAATTTTCCCATGTCCAGGTTTTTTTTTATATATATTGCTCTCCTTTTTACTTCATTTCTAGTATCTTGTATTTCTATTTAGTTTCATATTTAAGAATATGAGAATTATTGAGAATATTAATATTGAGAATAATAATATTGAGAATTATTAATAATATGTCTTGTTTGGGGTAACTTTTCCATTTTGATTAAATTTCAAACTTGTAGAAAAGTTACAAGAATAATACAAAGTAGTCTTGTGTACTCTTTACTCAGACTCACCAATAGTTTTATTTTGCCCTATCTACATTATCATTCCTATATGTGCTTGTAGTTCTCTCTATATATACATGTGCACACACACTTACACAATACACACATTTTACCTGAACTATTTAAGAATAAGTTGTGGATGTTTGCTTGTTTACTCTTAAACACGTCAGTGTGTTATTTCCTCAGAACAAGAGCATTATCTTATATAACCACAGTACACTTATTAAAGTAAGAAATTTTAGCAATTATGCAATACAGTTATTTAACAGTCTATATTCAAGATTTTTCACTAGTCCTAATTTCTTTGTAGCAACTCACCCTACCCTCATCCTCTATCCCCAGGCACTGTCCAGGATACAGTCTAGGATCACACATTGAATTATTGAATTTAATATCATGTCTTTTTTTAGTCTTCTTTACCTGGAAGAGTTTCTCTTTCTCTGTGTTTCATGACCTTGACATTTTTGAAGAGGGTAGGCAAGTTATTTTGTAAAATGTCCCTCAGTTAGGGTTTGTCTTAATGGTTCCTAATACTTATATTCAGGTTATAAAATTTATGGCAGGAATACAACAAAAGTGATTGTATCCTTCTCAGTGCATCCTATCGGGATAAATCATGTTGACTTGTCCTGTATTTGGAGATGTTGACTTTGATAATTGGTTAAGGTAGTATCTCCTATGTTTTTTCACTATAAAGGTAATAGTTGTCTCTGTAATGTTATGTTGCATATGGGAGATACGTTAAAAGTGTAAATGATTTTCCACAAACTTTTACACACTACTTCTAGCATCCATTGGTATTACTTTCTGGATCCATTATTACTATGATGCTTTCAAGATTTTTTTTGTTTTATTTGTTTTGTTTTGGTTTTTGGTTTTTTTACTTCCATCATTTTGTCTATATTAATTAATTGGCATTTTATCATAAAGAAGAGTGGTCCCTTCTTCACTACTTACTTATTCATTTGTTATGTCAGTATAAATTCATAGATTTTTATTTTGCTCAATGAGGTATAATCTTTTGCTATTTGGTCTGATACTCTAATTGTTCTGGATTTGGCCACCAGTTGCCTATTCAGGGTGACTTCTGCATCCTTTTAACTTTCTACATGATTCTTTGAGACTTTCCTTACTTTCTGGCACAACAAGTTGCAATAGGCTCGTATCCAGATACTCTCTTAGCTCCAGCCAGAATTGAACCATTTCTCTAAAGAGCCTGGTTCCTTGCAGTAAAGAATGTTTAGAAACCAAGATCTGGTTGCTAGGACTATAGTATTCATTCTAGTTTTATCCTGTTCCACATTTGTATCTTCCTTCTCCAATAATTAAAAACCTGACTCTCACATCCTCATTATATTTACTAATTTGTTCAATTCTAGAATATACAAAAATAGTTTTGGAACTGCTAACCTATACAATAACAAATATCAAATACTAAGTGTAGTTCAGTATTTGTTTATAGTTCTCTTTGTTTAGAGTAAGGATAATAGTTAAAATACTGTGTTCAAATTTACTTGGGTTCATTTTTTTATTCCCTCCTTCAGTGCGGTTGTATTATTCATTTGAAATACATTTAGATTTATTTGTTCCTGTTTGTATGTGTTTGACTTTTCAAAAATTATCGGTTCATTCTGACTGATTTGATTATAGGAATTGGTAAAGCATTAACATGGTTCCAAAAGTTAAAACTATACAAAAAGGTACAGCTGGAACATGTCACTCTGCTCCCAGAACCCTTGTTTTAGTGAATATTATGCACTGAATTGTGTCCCTCCAAAATTCATATGTAGAAGCACTAACTCCCAGTACCTTATAATGTGACTGTATTTGGAGATAGGTCTTTTAGAGAGATAATTAAGTTAAAATGAGGCTGTTAGGGGGGACTGTAAACCAACCTGACTGATACCCTTTTATGAGGGGAAATTTAGACACAAAAGGAGACATGGGGGATGCTCATGTACAGAGGAAAGACCATGTGAGGACAGTGAGAAGGTGGTTATTTGCAAACCAGGGAGAGAGGCTTCAAAAGAAGCCAAACTCTCCAACACCTTGTGCTTGGATTTCTAATCTTCAGAATTGTGTAAATTTCTGTTGTTTATACCACCCAGTCTGTAGTATTTTGGTATGGAAGCCCTAGCAAACTAATAGTATGTTATTTCCTCCTGGCTCATAGCATAAATCTGTCTCCCTGGAACATGTTGAGGTTGGACCCTTGTTATAGGTCTAATGGCAACAGAATGGTTCTGTTGTATCTTGAGGAGAATGAGCATGACCTTTTAAGTTACTGCTCCAGGTGATGCTATCATAGGATTTTCAATCAGAGGAAAGCTACTTTCCCAGACACTGGATTGCAAGTTACTTCCACTGTTAAGAGAGTCCCCAAAAGACTTGGTGGGGGGGCTCAAGATTGTCAGTTTCATCTGGGTCCCAACTGGATGTCTCCATTCCATATTTAAGGAACAATTTTTTTTAATGTTTATTTATTTTTGAGAGAGAGTGAGAGAGAGCACGAGCAGGGGAGAGGCAGATAGAGGGAGACACAGAATCCAAAGGAGGCTCCAGGCTCTGAGCTGTCAGCACAGAGCCTGATGTGGGGCTCGAACCCACAGACTGTGGACAGTGAGATCATGACCTGAGCCGAGGTTGGACGCTTAACTGGCTGAGCCACCCAGGAGCCCCTAAGGATCAATTTTTTTACCAATTAGTCCTCTAACTTTTACATGAAAAATATGGCAAGACTGAATTCAACTATTATCATAAGTCAGCAGCCTGCACAATTTTATGTTTGATTTTCAGCAATATCAGCCCTGTGACTTCAAGAAATGGAGACTCTTTGGATTTGCATGGACGTGCTCTGGTTCTCAAGACTGTGACTTGAACTCAGAGTTAACAGACCCAATCTTGTCAATTTCTCTTTGTAAGCACTGGAATGAACTCACATGAATTCACATTTCACACCACAGCCCTTATAAGTCATCATTACTACAATAAAGGTCAAGATATATGGCTCCCAAGATATATGCTTTAGTCAGCATTTTATCACGATCAACCACAGCTTAATTAATTGTGATCCCACTGCATGCCATGGATTTTTAGCATCCCAAATGCTATCCACAAGGAGCTTTATCTGTAGTCAAGCCCAAAGGATTAGTAAACATTTGGAAAAGGATAGAATAGTTCAGTGCAACAAAGATGTAAGGAATGGCTGAAAGGCATGACCTAACTAATCCCCAAATCCCATCTTTACAGGCCTGTCTCCTGGGACCACTTTAGGTACCAATTCTGTTGCTGTCAGGATCCCATCAAGAGACAGGAAACACATAATAATTTGAACTGGGGAAGTTCAATATGAAGAATTATTAACTAATGAGACTGGAGTAACATAGGATTGTCTAGTAATCCGTAAAGAGAACACTAAAGACCATATGAATAGCATATATAAAAAGCTGCCATCACTTTAATGGTTGAAATGCAGTTCCCAAGGAAGCCCAGGGCTGAAATCCAGACCTTGTTGGAGAGGGCACAGTCGTGGTTCACTAAATGACAGAGTAGTCACAGTGGTGTAGGGTTGGGACTAAGGTGAGGCCACTAAGGTATCAGGGTGCAAAAGTTAACGAAGCAGTCACTCTCAGGTATCAACTCTACACTTTCATGACCCTGAGTAGGAGTGCCTCAAATTTGGCACCCTAGGTGCCTCATTCGTAAGGGGGTACTCCTTCTCAGGGTCATAGAAGTACAGGGTTGGCACCTGAGTGAGTGTTTGCTTAAATTTTGTGTTCTAGATACCTCATTTGCCTCTCTAAGGTCCTATCCCTGCCTTGATGCTGCACTAGCAGCACTTGTTGGAAGTACCTCCTCTGGAATTTGCTGGAAATCTGCCCTCTAGGGTAGGGTGTGGAGTCTTACCAGGAGCGTGTGCTACAAAACTGCCAAAGAAAACTGCTGGCTAATGGATGTTATTGGCCACCTGGTGCTTTAAGAGCTGGGAGCTAAAGGAGTTGCTTACACTGAGGGAACCAGGTAAAGCCATCCAACTTGCAGGAGCTGGGCACATGGGCAGCTTCATGTGCTGCACGAGGGCACTGGACAAGCCTGACAGGCAAACACAGAGGGAATAGTCTACCTGCAATGTCTTTCTAACATCTTTTTCTTTGGGGCGCCTGGGTGGCACAGTCAGTTAAATATCTGACTTTGGCTTAGGTCATGATCTTACGGTTTGTGGGTTCGAGCCCTGCATTGGGCTCTGTGCTGACAGCTCAGAGCCTGGAGCCTTCTAAGGATTCTGTGTCTCCCTCTCTCTCTGCCTCTCCTCTCTCTCTGCCTCTCCTCTCTCTCTGCCTCTCCTCACGCTCTGTCTCTCTCTCTCAAAAATAAAAATTAAAAACAAACATCTTTTACTGACAAAGCTTAACATTGTGCTGACAGAGGAAAATATTCAAATAGACCTGATTTGTCTGCATTTACAAAGTAGGCAGTAAAGGATGAATTGGGGATCTGAGAGGCAATAAGTTCATAACTAGCATATAGTCTTTAAAGAGTTTTAAAGTTAGGGGCACCTGGGTGGCTCAGTCAGTTAAGCGTTCGACTTCAGGTCAGGGCATTATCTCACAGTTTGTGGGTTTGAGCCCCACATTGGGCTCTGTGCTGACAGGTCAGACCTGGAGCCTGCTAAGGATTCTGTGTCTTCCTCTCTCTCTGCCTCTCCCCCACTCATGCTGTCTCACTCTATCTCAAGAATAAATAAATATTAAAAAAATTTAAAGTTAATTTTAACTTACGTATGGTGTGAGATAGAGATATTATCCCTTTGTATATGGATATCTGATTTTTTTTAACAGCTTTTTTGGAGAATCCATTTTTTGTTCACTGTTGTCGTGCCAGGTTCATAAGGTTCTGTGTATGAGTGTATTCTTGGCTCAGTCTTCTGTGACATAGTTCTCTATTTTATTCTCTGTGCCACTGCTACAGTCAGTATTGTATGATAGTAAATCTTGATATCTGATAGAGCAAGTCCTTCCAACTTATTTTTAAGGAATGCCCCTTAGTCTTCTGTATATAGTTTAGAAAATCATCTTGTAAAGGTCTATGAAAAACTTGTGATTTTGGTTACAATAGCATTAAATACATAGATTACTTAGGAGAATTGGTGGCTTTATAAAATTGATGCTTCCTTTTTTAATAAGAAATGACATTCTATATATTGTTTATCTAGGTATTGTTTAATATCTCAGTCCACTTTTATAATTCTGTCCATATATTATACATTTCTCAGTACTTTGTGTGATGCTATTTATAAATAAAATGTATTTTTTTCTTTTTTTCTTCTTTCTTTCTCTCTCTCTCTCTCTTCCTTCCTTCCTTCCTTCCTTCCTTTCTTTCTTTCTTTCTTTCTTTCTTTCTTTCTTTCTTTCTTTCTTTCTTTCTTTCTTTTCTTCTCTACACCCAACATGGGGCTTCAATTTATGACTCTAAGATCAAGAGTCACACGCCCTACTGACTGAACCAGTCAGATGCCCTAAATAAACTGTATTTTTCTAATTTTGTTGCTGGTTTGTAGAGATGAAGTTGGCCTTTGCTTTCTGGTTTATTTCTGAGACTTCTGCAAAATCTCTTTCTAAATATAACGTCTGTTAGAGAATCTTTTGCATTGTTTCCTTATAGGCAGTCATAAGATCTGCAAACGTCAGTTTCATTTCTTGTTTTCCAATGCTTTATATATTTTACTTGCTACAAATTTTAAGGACTTGCACTTACTATTTCATCATTTGGTATATTCTTTCCTATATTTTATAGGTACCATTCATCTGTATAAGGAAATTTCCTTCTACTCACAGGCTTTTAAGTTTTTTTTCTTTTTAATAATTGGATGTTGAATTTCATTGAATTATTTTCTGCCTATTAAATTGTGCCTTTTCTTTTTAATCTGTTAATGTAGTTAATTATATTAACATATTTTATTTTTTAAGTCTTCTCTAATGTTTATTTTTGAGAGAGAGAGAGACAGAGTGTGAGCAGGGGAGTGGCAGAGACTGAGAGGGAGACACAGACTCTGAAGGCTTCAGGCTCTGGGCTGTCAGCATAGAGCCTGACGTGGGTCTCGAACTCAGGAACCATGAGATCATGACCTGAGCCAAAGTCAGGTGCTTAACCTACTGAGCCACCCAGGCACCCCAATATATTTTCTTTTTTTATGTTAATTTTTTGAGAGTGAGTGCTAGTGAGTGGGGAGGGGCAGAGAGAGAGGGAGAGAAAGAATCCTAAGCATGCTCTGCACTGTCCGTGCAGAGCAGGACTCAGGGCTTAATCTCATGAACTGTGAGATCATGACCTGAGTCGGGCACTCAACTGACTGAGCCACCCAGGTGTCCCTATATTAACATATTTTCTTTTTTTTTTTTTTTTTTTTTTTTTTTTTATTTTATTTTTGGGACAGAGAGAGACAGAGCATGAACGGGGGAGGGGCAGAGAGAGAGGGAGACACAGAATCGGAAACAGGCTCCAGGCTCCGAGCCATCAGCCCAGAGCCTGACGCGGGGCTCGAACTCACGGACCGTGAGATCGTGACCTGGATGAAGTCGGACGCCTACCCGACTGCGCCACCCAGGCGCCCCTTTTTTCTTTTTTTTTTTTTTTCTTTTTTTTTTTTTTTTTTTTTTTATTAACATATTTTCTAATGTTGGAGGAATCTTATCTTCTTTGACTAAAATAAACTTAGTTATAATCTTTTTTTGTTGTATCTGGTTTGCTAGAATTTTGTTTTCAATTTTTATAAATATGTTCATAAGTTAGATCAGCCTGAAATTATTCTTTTACATATAGGCATTTTCTTATTTGGCATCATGGGCTATATTAGTTTTATCAGATAAATTGGAGAAAGTACAGTTTCTTTTTTAAAATTTAAAGTTTTGTACATTCAGGCATGTATAAAATATATTCTAGGTTTGAATTTAGTAAAGTGTATCCCCTCCCCGGGTCTCCCAAGAGATGAGAAGGCAAATTGATGTATGGAACACTATATTGCCTGTTAGCATCTTCAGTGACACAGTGCTATGTCCAGGAAACCATGAAATATGTCCATGAAGGGTGTCCTTTATACATAACATGACTTTTTCTTGCGAAAATACAAAGGAAAGTAGAGTAAGCTCTAACAATTTTCTAAATACTCACCTTGCCCTTTTTTTTCTTTTCAAATAAAGGATGACTCTTTAGTATATGTTGTAGAAATAGACTGGGTTATGTTGGTTGTGCTTTTCTCTGAAAAGGAAAGATCAAAGAAAAACAAAGCTAAAAAAAAAAAAAAAAGATTAAGTACATCATGATATGATGCTAATTTAAAGTTAGATCAGGGGCGCCTGGGTGGCGCAGTCTGTTAAGCGTCCGACTTCAGCCGGGTCACGATCTCGCGGTCCGTGAGTTCGAGCCCCACGTCAGGCTCTGGGCTGATGGCTCGGAGCCTGGAGCCTGTTTCCAATTCTGTGTCTCCCTCTCTCTCTGCCCCTCCCCCGTTCATGCTCTGTCTCTCTCTGTCCCAAAAATAAATACATTGAAAAAAAAAAAAAACGTTGAAAAAAAAAATTAAAGTTAGATCAATCTCTGTTCACTGATTCTTGTATGATCAGATGGGATTTTTGGGAAGGATAAGACATTTAAGAGCCTTACAGTCTGAAGAAATGAACATCATTGGTATAACTCTTTCTAAGAATTATATAGATCTAGGAGTGCCTGGCTGGCTCAGCTGGCCAGCAGATGACTCTTGATCTTGGGGTTGTGAGTTCAAGCCCCATGTTGACTGTAGAGATTACTTAAATAAGTAAATAAAGTTAAAAAGAGTTATATAGATCTATGTCTCTGGGACAGAAGCCAACAGTGATGACCCATTACAACTTCAGGCAATGTATTTTTAACTCTAGGGATACAGCATTATTTATAGAGATTAACCTCTTTTAGCTCTTGTTGGTGCTGTTGAAAAGAGGAGTTTAGAGACATCCAAGAAAGATGACTTACCTACAGATGACTTTGTGTGCCTATTTCTCAAATCATGTGTAGATTTTAAATGTTTATTTATTTTGAGAGAGAGAGAGAGAGGGAGAACCAGTGAGGGAGGGACAGAGAGAGGGAGAGAGAGAATCCCAAGCAGGCTCTGCATTGACAGCAGGGCTTGATCTTGCGAACCATTAGCTCATGACCTGAGCCAAAACCAAGAGTCAGACACTTAACCAACTGAGCCACCTGGGCACCCCTCAAATCATATGTAGATTTTGAACATAAAACAAGAATGTAGCACTCCCTTCCTCAGTACATTGGTATGCTTGTCATATATTGCCACTTATGTATATATTAAATCATTTTTTAAAGTTGTATCTTAAAAACAATAAAATTTAAAATGAAATTCCAATACAATTATAATAGAGAATCAAAAGCAAAAAAGTAATAGGTGATCTGACAATACACTGAATAGACTGTCTAACAGAACACTCTTTATTATGATTTTGTGGACTTACACAAAATAACCACATAGCATAAGATAAGGATGATTGAAAAATTAAAATACCATTTCTTGAGCTTTATTGTGTATAAGGGTCTGTATATAATACCTTAGAAACTGATAATTTCTTGCCAATATTCTAAAATGAGGAAACAGAGTTTTAGTGGGGTAAATAATTTACCCAAGGATGTGAGTGTTAGGAATTGGATTGAAAGCTGGATTTGTCAGACTTCAGAGCTAATGTTCTTAACCAAAATAGTTTGGAGTTAAGTCTACAGGGAAGATATAAAAAAATAAAATTAGCCAACGATATCATGGACAAAATGGAAGTTTATTCTCACTTAGGGAAAAGAATTTTCTTGAATGTTCTCAAACTCTTCTTTTCAGTTGTACTAAGAAAAGCCAAAAAAGGTTAGTCTCTCTAGATAGTGCTGTACATGTACAATGATTCTTACTTAAACAACACACACACACACACACACACACACACACACACACATGTGTTTATAGATAGATGGATAGATGGATAGATGGATAGATAGATAGATAGATAGATAGATAGATAGATAGATGAAGGGGAGGAAGATTAGAATCTCCGGGGAATCAGAACCAATAGGAAATTCATAAAGCTATAATAAGGAATTATTTTAATGCAGTAATGGAGAACGGTAAGCCCCAAGATCTACAGTCCACAAGCTAGAGAACCAGATGAGCTGATGGTGTCATTCCAGTCCAAAGGCCAGCAGACTTGAGATCTGGGAAGAGCTAATGTTTCAGTTTGATTCTAAATGCAGGAAGAAAACGTATGGCCCAGCTAGAAAGCAGTCACGCAGGAGAAATTCCCTTTATTCACTCAGACTTTTGTTTTATTCGGGCCTTCAATTGATTATATGAGGCCCACACACACATTAAGAAGGGCAGTCTGTTATATTCAGTCATTTACTCACAAGTCAGTTTACTTATTTAAATGTTGAACTCATTTGAAACCACCCTCACAGAAGCACTCCACAATATTTGACCAAAAAATATATCTTAAAAATAATAACCCAAGGGCACCTGGATGGCTCAGTCAGTTAAGCATCCGATTTTGGTTCAGGTTATTATCTCATGGTCTGTGAGTTTGAGCCCCACATTGGGCTCTGTGCTGACAACTCATAGCCTGGAGCCTGCTTCAGATTCTGGTCTCCCTCTCTCTCTCTGCCTCTCCCCTAGAGCCTGCTTCAGATTCTGTGTCTCCCTCTCTCTCTCTCTCTTCCCCTCCCCTGCTTGTGTTCTCTCTCTCTTAAAAATAATTTTTAAAAAAGAGTCTGGTTTTTTGTCTCTTTTTTCTTTCTTTTTTTTGCTTCTTAAATTACACATGAGTGAAATCATATGGTATTTATCTTTGACTAACTCGCTTAGTGTTACATCCTCTATATCCATCCATGTTGTTGAAAATGGCAAGATTTTTTATAGCTGAGTGATATTCCATTGTATATATATGTACCACATAAGTACACATATACATATAAATAAACTAAATAAATATAAATATGTATATATACATATAAAATACATATAAATATATGTATATATACATATAAATAAACTTTTTATAAGTTTATTTACTTATTTTTGGGAGAGAGAAAGAGCGTGAGTAGAGGAGGGGCAGAGAGAGAGGGAGAGAGAGAGAGAATCCCAAGCAGGCTCTGCATGGTCTGCACGGAGCCCGACTTGGGTCGAACTCACGAACTGTGAGATCATGACCTGAGCCAAAATCAAGAGTTGGACACTTAACCGATTGAGCCACCCAGGTATCCCACCACATTTTCTTTGTACATTCACCTATTGGTGGACATTTGACTTGCTTTCATAATTTGGCTATTATAAATAATGCTGCAGTAAACATAGGGGTGCATATATCTTTTCATATTAGTGTTTTCATATTCTTTGGGTAAATACCCACTAGCGGAATTACTGGATCATTGTATTTTTAATTTTTGGGGAGTCTCCATACTGTTTTTCACAGTGTCTGCACCAATTTGTTTTCCTACAAACAGTGTACAAGGGTTCCTTTTTCTCCACATCCTCGTCAACACTTTTTGTTTCTTTGTTGTTGATTTTAGCCATTCTGACAAGTGTGGAGTGATATCTTGTTGTGGTTTTTACTTTTTTTTTTTACTTTTCCCTGCTGATGAGTGATGTTGAGCATCTGTTGGCCATCTGTAAGTCTTCTTTGGAGAAATGTCTCTTCATGGGTTCTGCCCGTTTTTTAAATTGGGTTATTTGTCTTTTGGGTGTTGAGTTATAAAAGTTCTTTATATATTTTGGGTACTAGTCCTTTATTGGATATGTCATTTGAAAATATCTTCTCCCATTCAGTAGGTTGTCTTTTATTTCTAGTGATTGTTTCCTTTGCTGTGCAGAAGCTATTTATTTTGATATAGTCCCAATAGTTTGTTTTTGCTTTGATCTTCCTTGTCTCAGGAGACATTATGAAAAATGTTGCTATGGCCAATGTCAGAGAAATTACTGCCTGTGCTCTCTTCTAGGATTTTTATGGTTTCAGTTCTCACATTTAGGTCCTTAATTAATTTTGATTTCATTTTTGTGTGTAGTGTAAAGAAGTAGGTCCATTTTCATGAGTTAATTTTTTATGTGAATTGAGATAGAGGATCTGATTTCGTTCTTTTGCATATATTTATCCAGTTGTCCTAGCACCATTTGTTAAAGATATTTTTCTTTTCCCCATTGAATGGACTTGTCATCCTTGTTGAAAGGCAATTGGTCATAGAAGTTTAGGTTTATTTCTGGATTCTCAGTTCTATCCAATTGGTCCATAGATCTATCCTTGTGTCGGTGTGCAGTATTTTGGTTACTGTAGCTTTTTGTTTGTAAGTTTTGAAACTGGGAGGTAGATCTTCATACTCTGTTTTTCTTTTGCAATTTTGTTTGGCTATTCCGGGACCATTCCATATGAATTTGAAGATTGGCTTTTCATTTCTCCAGAAAGGCCATTGAAATTTTGATAGAGGTTGCATTGAATCTGCAGATTGCTTTGAGTTTTGCTATCTTTTAACACTCCTAAGTTTTCCAGTCTGTGCACATGGGATGTTATTCTGTTTTTAACCCCAACTGGTGAACTGCAGTTGAATTGTCACTAACCACCCTGAGTTGGTGTCAGACTCCACAGGTTTTAGCTAAGTGTTTACCTCTCCCTACTTTAGACCAACTGGCTGCAAATCTTGTTATGGAGAAAGGGTTCCTGTGACCGCCCTCGCTGCCAGGTTTAATAATTTACTAGAATGACTCTTGGAATTCACAAAAGCACTATTCTCAGAATTAAAGTTTTATTATAAACCATAAGGATACAAATCAGGAATAGCCAAATGAAGAGATACATAAGCAAAATCTGGAAGGAACCCAACTATGGTTTCTGTAGAATTTCCTTGTGGAATTAGGGTACATTACCTTTCTGGTTCATCAATGTGTTTATCTGCCAGAAAATTATATTGAGCTTCAGTGTCCAGGCTTTTTATTGGGGTTCCACTGTGACATGAATGCTTAATTACTGCCTGCATAATTGATCTCTGTCTCTAGCTTCACTCTGCTCTCCCAGAGGTTGGGCTGGCTCAGTCTTTCTGATGACCACCTCCAATGCTGAAGCTACCTACACAGGCACAACATGAGTTACCTCATTAGCATAAACTCAAGTGTGATCCAATATGAAAGACACTTATATCACTTAGGAAATTCCAAGAGTTTTAGAAACTATGATCTAGAAACCTGGGACAAATACAAGACTAATTCTTTATTAGATAACAGATATCTTCTTATTTATTTAGTGGTTCCTTTTCTCTTGGATCTTTTAGCTTAACTTAATTAATGATTTGAAAAAGATCTTTATATTTTGGATACTAGGTTTTTGATAAAAAAATATTTTATAAATATCTTCTCTCGGGGCACCTGGGTGGCTCAGTTGGTTAAGTATCTGACTTTGGCTCAGGTCATGATCTCACGGTTTGTGAGTTCAAGCCCCACGTTGAGCTCTGTGCTGACAGCTCAAAGCCTGGAACCTGCTTCAGATTCTGTGTCTCATTCTCTCTCTGCCCCTCCCCCGCTTGTGCTCTGTCTCTCTCTGTCTCTCAAAAATAAATAAATGTAAATAAATATCCTCTCTCATTCTAAAGCTCATTACTCTTTATCATGAATTTATTCATAACTGAGGTATGAGTCATGTTTACTTTGCTGTACAACTTAATTTGCTATGTAATGTTGCCTGTTTTTTTGGGGGGGGGTGATATGTGGTTGTCCATTTAACTATCACTAATTCATACTCAGTCTTTTAGAAAACAAATTTTTGGGAAATTTGGCATTTCCTATGTTTAGACAGCCCTCCTACAATCCTTTGTTCTTCTCTGCCCACTATCATTCTACATTTTGCCTACTTTTTGAATTCTGTTCCCTTCTTCTTTGTTGAGTTTTTATTTCTTGGATTTCATGCCTTCCTGTTTCTTGGTTTACTCTAAGAAAACGTGAAATTATCAAAATTGTTTTTTTGTGTAGGTGGCATGTAAAAATGGATAAATGTGTTAAACTTGTGAATTCTAGTATATCTGAAAAGGGCTTTTCAACCAGTATATTTGTTCTTTCACAGGACATGAATTCTACTTGAAATATTTTTCTTTAGAATTTTAAGGTTATGACTTCTGGTTTAGAATATTGTTGAGAACTTCAAAGCCATTTTCATTCCTGCTCTCTTATTGATGCCCTGTTTTTACTCTTTGGAGCCTTTTAAGTTCTTTTCTTTGTTCCTAGTGTCCTGAAACCTAATGTAAAACATATCTTAGTGTGAATCATTTTTATTTTTTATGCTAGGTATCAAGTAAGTCCATTAAATGTGGAGATTCATGTCCTTCAGGTCTGGAAAATTTCTTAAATGCTATTTTCTAAAACAATCTGTAATTTCTGTTTTCTTTGAAAAATTTCTAATATACAGCAAACTTGAAAGAATATTTCAGGGGCGCCTGGGTGGCTCAGTCAGTTAAGCATCCAACTTCGGCTCAGGTCATGATCTCACTATCAGGAGTTCCAGCCCCTTGTCAGGCTCTGTGCTGATAGCTCAGAGTCTGGAGCCTGCTTCAGATTCTGTCTTCCTCTCTCTCTGCCCCTCCCCTGCTCGCTCTTTTTCTCTCTCTCTCTGTCTCTCAAAAATAAACATTAAAAAAATATTTTTTAAAAGGAAGAATATTTTAGTGTACCCTATATAGTCATCACCTAAAGTCACCAGTTGTTGTCATTTTGCCACATTTGCTTTGTCTTTCTAAACACACAACATACACACAAACGCACACACTTTTTCCCCCTGAATCATTTGAATACAGGTTGGGGATATCTGGACACTTTACCCTTAATACTTTTAGTATGTATCTTCTAAGTATAAGGACATTTTCCAAACAATAACAAATCTATGAAAATTTACATTAACTCATTAATATCACCTCAAACATTTCATGTTCAATTATTTCCAGGGGTTCCCCAAAATGTTTTTTGTTTTTTAGCTGATGTAATTTTGTTTGTTTTTTTGTTCATTTATTTGGTTGCTTGTTTGCAATCCAATCAAGATTCATGCATTATTTTTGTTGTTGAGTCTCTTTAGTCTCTTTTTTTCACATTAAAAAAAAATTTTTTTTATTATATGAAACTTATTGTCAAATTGGTTTCCATACAACACCCAGTGCTCATCCCAAAAGACGCCCTCTTCAATGCTTTAGTCTCTTTAATCTAGAACAGGCTCTCATTTTTTTTTGTTTTGTTTTGTTTTGTTTTAATAGGACACTGAGTGTTTTAGAGAATTCAGGACAGTTTTCTTATAGATTGTCTCAACAACCTCCGTTTCTCTGATGGCTTTCTCCTTTAGAGATGGCAATCTCCTTTAGATTTGGCAAGCATGCTGTGTAGGTGATAAGACAGTGTACGTTTTATTGCATTACATTGGTGAGGCACATAATGTCAGGTTGTTGCACTATTGGTGATAGCCAGATTTTATAACTGAAGGTTAGAAGTGGTGAATACTAAATCTTCCCAGTACAAAGGTATATTTTTCCCTTTATAATTAGTAAATAATCTGTAGAGTGATATTGTGAAACCAGTAAATACTCTTTTTCTCAACAACCATTCACTTTCTAGTTTTAGAATTTACTGAGGATCCTAGCCTTTTGCAGGATAAATCATCCTTTTCCTTACTTTTTGGGTTAGGTTTTACCATTTTTTGGTTTGTTAAGCTAGTCTTAATTTGTCTTCATGCTTTCCCACTTCAAAAGGTTTTGTTGCTGCTCTTTACTTGTCTTTGACCTTGTGGGTTTGGTCCTTTTTTAAAAAAATCCATTTCATTCATTTCAGTGAGTCTGTTAAAAGGGCAGGAAAAACTGCATGCGATCCACTTGTTCTCTTTGAGAGAAAAGTGTATTCTCTTTCTGGAGAAATCTTGTTTTTAGAAGTTTATTTTCAAACTAACTTATTTTGAATTTTGAAACTAACTTACTACATTAGGCATTCACTAATGTACTTTGCTCTTTTTGTATGTGCCAGGGTTCAAGTTGATTAAAGTCACAGACATTGGTTATCCTTCCTTCCTGAAGTTTGGCTCTACTGTAGCAGACGGACATTAAGCAAACATTCAAATATGAAATTTGCAATTGTAGGAGACAAATGTGTAATCACCCATTACCAAACAAAACACAAAGAATGGAAGAAAACAAAGTGCTTTGTGAGATAATGGTGAGATGTGCATAGTTAAGATTGAATATTCAGAAAAGATTTTTATTAGGATATGCCACTTAGCAGAGACCTGAACAATGGCCAGGAGCTTGTAAGGCCAAAAGAGGTGGCAGTGGAGATGGTGGTATGGATGTTTATTTAGGGCAGATGAAATCATGGCATGTGTGTTTGGTGGTGGTGGGGGGGGGGGTGGTTAAAGTTTAGTGCATTTGAAGAACTGAGAAGACCAATGTAGCTGTAGTTTATTGTTAAAAGGAAATAGGTAGCAAGTTGAAGAGGCATGCAGGAGGCAGGTTGCTAAGGAATTGTTAAGACCAAGTTAAGGACTGTGGGTCTTTCCCTAAGAACAGTGGGAACCACTGAAGCATTTTGAACATGAAAGTGCCAGGCTGAATATCACTCTGGCTGTTAGGGGTGGAAAACTAGAAAGGCAGACAGCTAGATAAAATGCTACTTTTTTATCCAAATAAAAGATAATTTTGGCCTGGATCATCTATTGACAGTAGAGAGGGAAAGAACAATTTCAAGACATATTTAGGCCAACCTCAAACAAGATTGCTGTATGAGTGTTATAGGAAGAGAATGGAGCTCAGATGTTTTCACCTTTTGGGGCTTGACATATTTGCTCAGGGACTTAATTGGTATCTTAAATCCATTCATTTTCCTAGTTTCTTTTCTGGCATAGAAGTCTTACAAAATAATAGCTACTAAACACTGTGCAGTTACTTTATACAACTACATATATACATTATGTGTGATTTCAGAATTATTCAATAATCATTGGAGCTGGGGTTCAGAATACTTATCTGCATCTTTGAAATCTGCCAATAGTACCACATTACCTCTATCTGCTATTCTTTTCTCTCAGATTTTAAAACTAGATTCTCGATTACAGTAGCTTTTGCTGTATCCCCTTTTTTGCTCTCCCAAGCTTAGCTTCATAGACTTCCTACACAAACATGGATTTTATCAAATGGCATAAATAAGCCACATTCTAACCACAATAGGTTCTTCCTTCTTCATTGTTCATTTATCACATTAATCTTTCATCAGGATACTGCTGTATCTGAAGTAACATTCTCTTTTATTTCCTTCAGATTCTATGCAATTTATGTTTGTTACCTGACTATTTATCCTAGATTTTTTTCTAGGTGTAGTTAGTGCTCCAAACAACCCTAAGAAATGGGTTAATTGGTAATTACCCACATTTTAAAATGTATATCACGCTAGATTTATTCTCTTACAAAATTGGAGTAGAGCCTAGACATCTTTATATTTATCAAGGTCCCATGTTTGAAGGTTTTTTTTTATTTAGATCACTATAGGAACAACTGACTAATCTATTTTCCTAAATATCTCTTTACCTTCCAGTGTGACTTCTCATTCTTTTTACTTTCCTTATCTGTTTGTCAAGTTGCCCCATCATATTTGAGAACTGTATAAACTACTTACTTTTTATGAAAATTAGTTTTGGTTAAGTCTTTTCATTTCTATTATAAAAGTTTTTTTTCCTCCCAGAACACAAAAAAAGTGAATGTTTGCTTTTATATTTTCTTTCAGACTGTGAATCAAGGTTGAGACCAAGAAATTATTTCTGAAAAAGGATATTTATGGAGTAGAATCATCCTGATGAGAGATAATGGAAAGACTTTTAAAAAACAGCATTGAGTGTTCAAGTTTCAGAGGTGATTGGGAATGTAAAAGCCAGTTTGAGAGAAAACAGGAATCTCAGGAAGGACATTTCAGTCAAATGATATTTACTTCTGAAGACATGCCCACTTTCAATAACCAGCATCAGAGAATACATACTGATGAGAAACTCCTTGAATGTAAGGAATGTGGGAAGGATTTTAGTTTTGTATCAGTCCTTATTCGACATCAGCGAATTCATACTGGTGAGAAACCTTATGAATGTAAAGAATGTGGCAAGGCCTTTGGTAGTGGTGCAAACCTTGCTTACCATCAAAGAATTCATACTGGTGAGAAACCTTATGAATGTAGTGAATGTGGAAAGGCCTTTGGTAGTGGCTCAAACCTTACCCATCATCAGAGAATTCATACTGGTGAGAAACCATATGAATGTAAAGAATGCGGGAAAGCCTTTAGTTTTGGATCAGGCCTAATTCGACATCAGATAATTCACAGTGGTGAAAAGCCCTATGAGTGTAAGGAATGTGGGAAGTCCTTTAGTTTTGAATCAGCCCTTACTCGGCATCACAGAATTCACACAGGTGAGAAACCTTATGAATGTAAGGATTGTGGAAAGGCCTTTGGCAGTGGTTCAAACCTTACTCAACATCGAAGGATTCATACTGGTGAGAAACCTTATGAATGTAAAGCATGTGGAATGGCCTTTAGTAGTGGTTCAGCCCTTACTCGGCATCAGAGAATTCATACTGGTGAAAAACCGTATATATGTAATGAATGTGGGAAGGCTTTTAGTTTTGGATCAGCCCTTACTCGACATCAAAGAATTCACACTGGTGAGAAGCCTTATGTATGTAAGGAATGTGGGAAGGCTTTTAATAGTGGCTCAGATCTCACTCAACATCAAAGAATTCACACTGGTGAGAAACCCTATGAGTGTAAGGAATGTGAGAAGGCCTTTAGAAGTGGTTCAAAACTTATTCAGCATCAAAGAATGCACACTGGTGAGAAGCCCTATGAGTGTAAGGAATGTGGGAAAGCCTTTAGTAGTGGTTCAGACCTTACTCAACATCAGAGAATTCATACTGGTGAGAAACCTTATGAATGTAAAGAATGTGGCAAGGCCTTTGGTAGTGGCTCAAAACTTATCCAACACCAGCTAATTCACACTGGTGAAAAACCCTATGAATGTAAAGAATGTGGAAAGTCCTTCAGTAGTGGTTCAGCTCTTAATCGGCACCAGAGAATACACACTGGTGAAAAACCTTATGAATGTAAGAAATGTGGGAAGAATTTTGGTACAGGCTCAAGCCTTACTCAACATCAGAAAATTCATACTGGTGAGAAACTTTATGAATGTAAGGAATGTGGAAAGGCTTTTGGGAGAGGTTCAGAGATTCAGCAACATAAAAAATGTCATACTGGTGAGTAGTAGATCTGTGAATTGGAAACTCTATAAGTTAGAATTATGTGGTTAAGGAAGGACACAGGACAGAAAAGAAAATTCATACTGGTGAGAGTCACTACAAATGTAATTAAGGTACAAATGCCTTACTTATGCTTTACCACTTAGTCTGAAAGAATTTATACAGGAAAAGAAAAACCACTCTGAAGATCTCTGTCTATATTCATTCTTTCATTGCTTTTGGAAAATTCATACTTGTGAATATTAAAAATTAAAAAACCATTTATTGTATTTTTGCCTTTATTTTAAACATTGAAAAATTCACTTGGGGGCTAATCCTGCTACCTTTGTTTTTTTTATGTTCTTAATTTTTTGTGCATTATACAGAATTACTAATCCATCTCAAAATTATTTTAAATTATTTATTGAGGGTCTAAATTTAGCCTTCTTCCTGTTTCTCATTTGAATGCCATTTATTTAATAACTATATTTTTGTATTTTTTATTGCCTGTTTGATGGTAAGTTATATTTTTATACATATAAAGCATGGATATCGGGTCAGTCTTTGTTTCTAAATTTGCATATCTGTGTTTGTATCTGTGTTCCATTTTGTTCGTGTTAAGTTACTGTTACTTTTAAGTATCCTTTAGTATCTTGTGGATCTGTATCTTTTGTTTTGGAAGATTGCTTTATTTTCCTTTTATAAAGTTTATACTTCTCTTTTTGCAAAATAATTTTTCTCTATATTAATGTAGATATGAACAAAGTAGATAGTTATCTGTAATCATACCAGTCATAGACAATCTTTATCAAACTTTTGGAGCAAACTCTTTAAAACTACATATCATTGTTTTTGACAGAAAGTGTGATTGTGCTATACTATAACCAGCCTTTAATATTTGTTGTAAATATATTGGTTATTCTTTTATTGGCTTCAAAGTATTCACCTGTCTTTATCAAACCCCTATTTTGTCAAATATTGGAAATTTTACCATTATAAAGAGTTATCTTGATGGCCCCTTTTGAATGTGTCTGCTTTGTTTTTTATTCATTTCAGAGAAAATGTGTGGGATCTCTTCTACTTTTAAAGATTTATACATTATAAAGCTCTGCTTCCCTTTGGCCAACATTCTTGACCCAGTTATTTCCTAAATGTTAACTGACTTATTCTTCCAGGTCATTTTATATGCATATATAATGTGCTTTTGGTAATGTGGGCATAATTCGTTCACTTCAGAGGCTTGTTATGTGGATTCTACAATTGTGCCTATCACATAATAAAACTTGCATAGTATTAGCCTTCGTCATTATTATTATCTTTCAATTTTGTTTTTTTAGGGAAAAGTTTTTAGCTAGTATCCTTGTCTTATTCAACATCAAAGACATCATAATGGGAAAAAAAAGATATTCGTGTAAATGAATATAAGAAAATTTTGACTAACATCTGTTTCTTATAGAACAGGGATAATTCATCTTGATAAAGAAAAATATGAGATTGTAATGTGTGAGAAGGCAAAATTCATACTGAGGTAAAAATAAAGAGGGTAGCTCCTTCATAGAAATTTGAACTTTGAGTAATGACCTCAGCATAATGACAGCATAAGATGCATGCCTTCATTTGGCCTCCAAGTTTAACAACTAAAATTCAGCATCCACCTATAAGAAAAAGGGCCTCTGTGGTTGTTGTGAGATCCAACACCATAAGCTAAAGGACCTGAGAGGAGTCTCACCCACCACATAAAGTAATAAGACTTTATTACTTTATTCCCAGTATAAGACTGGGGAAACAGCAGAAGTCTGTGAACCAGCCCCAGCCCCTCTTGGCTGCATTCAGGGTAAATCTGGAGAGTGCTGATTTGAGCAGACACTCACAGATGAGAGAGCCTTTGCAGAACTTCAGATTTCCTGAGGAAAGATTCTAGCACTCTGTTAGAGCAAAAAAACAAAAAAACAAAAACGGTGGGGGTTGGGGGGTGTAAGATGAACTTCACCAGTGCTACCTGTTCCCCAAGGCAGCACACCATGTTGCTGAACTAACCAGCAATGACTTCTGCAAGTGATAATAGTGGGTGATTGCCCAGCTTCCCCACCTGTATAGAATGCTGCTGAAGAAACTTGTTTCTCTGCTGCAGCACCCATAGTATTGAGGCAGTACCTGATATCAGGATATAAGAATATCAGAGTGCATTAAAGAAATACAGTTTCAGGGTGCCTGGGCAGCTGAGTCGGTGAAGTGTTTGACTTTGGCTCAGGTCATGATCTCAAGGTTCATGAGTTCAAGCCCCGTGTCAGGCTCTGTGCTGGCAGCTCAGAGCCTGGAGCCTGCTTCAGATTGTGTATCTCCTTCTCTCTCTGCCCCTCCCCCACTTGCCTTCTGTCCTCAAAAATAAATAAACATTTAAAAAATTTAAAAAAACAGCAAAAATAAACACAGTTCTTACTTGGCTGCATTCAGGACTCAAGCAGGAAGCTCAACACAAGCCACTGGGAAAGCCTTGCCCAAGGAACCTCCATCTGGCTTGCAGGCACCCCTAAAGTCCCAAATGTGAAACCCACAGCTCCCCCAATTCTTCAGCTCCCAAGTATGGTACTAAGAGCCAGTTTTGGTAGACCGAGAGCATGCAGAAAACAAACCAGAGTCTGTGGCAAGGGAGAAATCACAAACTTGAACTATAGTATTATCTTAAGAAAGACAAAAGAGGTTTCCAGCAGCCAGCCTGGTGAGTTGTAAGTTTGAGAGGAGACAAAGAAGCCACAAGGGGGCAAGAAGCATGGAGCACATGTATTCCTACAAGGACAGAGAAAGACCTAGTTATAAGCAGGACCAACAAAAAGTATCTCCGACCTGAAGGCAGCTAGTAACGATTGGAGGAGGTGACTACTTCAAATGAGAAAACAGCAATGCAAAACTCCAAGAAACATGAGGAATCCATGAATATGACATCACAAAAAGATCTCAATAATCCTCGATTCAAAGACACAATTATGTGGTTTGCCTGATAAAGAATTCAAATTAGCTGTTTTAAAGAAACTCAATGAGCTACAATAAAACACAGAACTCAGCAAGTCAGGAAAATAATACATGAATAAAATGAGAAATCCAACAAAGAGAAATCCTAAAAACAAACCAAACAAATCTGGAGCTGAAGAATGAAATGAAAAATGCAATAGAGAACATCAACACAAGGATAGACCAAGCAAATATAAAATCAGAGAAATGAAGGGTAGGGACTCCCAGTCAGAGGAGAACCAAGAAAAAAGGAATGAAAGAGAGTGAAAAAAGCCTACAAGATGTATGGGACACCATAAAACAAACAAGAATATAAAAAAAGAACTGTAATTTGTTAATGAATTCAGAATAGTAAAAAAAAGGTAAATGGTAAAATCAAAAACATAAAAGAAGGCAATAAAGAATAGAGCTTTTGTATGGGATTAAAGTTACTGTTCATCAGCTTAAAATGGACTATTTTATCTAGAAGATGTTTTGTGTAAGTCTCGTGATAATCACAAAGCACAAACCTATTAGATTCACAAAAGATAAAGTGATGGGAATCAGAGCATATCACCATCTGTGGAAAAGGTAGGCAGTAAGAGGGAGGGGGTGGGGTGAGGAAAAACAATGGAACTACAAAGCAGCCAGAGAGATAGTAATAAGATGGCATTAGTAAGTCTTTACATATTAATAATTACCCTGAATGTAAATGAATTGAATTTACCAATCAAAACGCATAGAATGTCTGGATAGATGAGATTCAACTACATGCTGTCTTCACAGACAGGCACTTCAGCTTTAAGGTCGTACGTAGGCTCAAAGTGAAGACATAGAAAAGATATTCCATGGAAGCAGAAACCAACAAAGTGAGGTTGGCCTTACAGGGTTAGCCCATACTTACATAAGACAAAATAGACTTTAAGCCAAAAACTATAATGAGACAAAGAAGGTCATTATATAATAAGTTGGTTAATTCATCAAGATGATATACAATTATAAGTGTTTATGCACCCACTATTGGAGCCCTAAATATCTTAAGCAAATACTGACAGATCTAAAGGGAGAAATAGGCAATACAAGAATAGTAGGGGACTTTATTACTTCACTTTAAGTAATGGATAGATCATTCAGACAAAATCAATATAGAAACATTTGACTTCAATCATACATTAGACCAAATGGACCTAACAGACATATATAAAACATTCCATTCAACAGCAGCAGCAGAATACACATTCTTCTCAAGTGCACATGGAATGTTCTCCAGGATAGGTCATATGATAGGTCACAAAACAATTCTTAGGAAATGTATACTGACCTCATACCAAGTTTCTTTTCCAACCACAATGGTATGAAACTAAAAATCAAGAACAAGAGGAAAGCTGGAAATTTTACAAATATGTGGAAACTAAGCAACACATTCCTGAATAACCACTGGTCCAAGGGAAAAATCAAAAAGAGAAAAAAAAAATCTCCAAACAAATGAAAATGGAGATTCAACAGACAAATACAAATGCAATGTTGTGAAAGCAGTTCTCAGAGAGAAATTTATAGCCATAAATGCGTATAGTGGGAAAAATGAAAGATTTCAAATAAACAACTTTAAATGTTAAGAAACCAGAAAAAGAACAAACTAAGGCCAAAGTTAGCAAAAGGAAGTGACAAAAATCAGAACTGAAATAAATGAAATAGAGACTAGTAGAGCAATAGAAAAGATTAGCAAAGCTAAAATCTTTTCAAAAAGATAAAATTGACATTCAGCTAGACTAAGAAAAAAGGTAAAAGGACCCAAGTAAAATCAGAAATGAAAGAGGAAACATTCCAAGTGATATCACAGCAATACAGAGGATCATAAAAAACTACTATAAACACTTATATGCTAACAAATTGGATAACCTAGAAGTGGATAAATTCCTAGAAGCATATGACCTATCAAGACTGAATTATGAAGAAATAAAAAAATCTAGACCAACTACTATACTAGTAAGGTGCTTCAATCAGTAATCAAAAATTTCCAATGAAGAAAAGCCCAGCACTGAAAGCTTCACTGCTGAATTTTATCAAACATTTAAAGAATTAATGCCAATTCTTCTCAAACTGTTTCAAAAAATTGAAGAGGAAGGAACACTCCCAAATTCATTTCACAAGATTAGCCTTGCCCTGATGCCAAAACCAGATGAAGACACCACAAGAAAAAAAAAATTACAGGTCAATAATCCTGATGAACATAAATGCAAAAATTCTCAAGAAAATATTAGCAAACTGATTTCAACAGGACATTAAAGGAATCATACACCACAATCAAGTGAGATTTACCCCTGGGATACAAGGATAGTTCAACATATAGAAATCAATAAATGTGATATACCACATTAATAGAATGAAAGATAAAAATCATATGATCGTTTCAACAGGTGCAAAAAAACATTTGGCAAAATACAACATCCTTTCATGATAAAAACACTCAGCAAATTTGGGTATAAAAGGAGCATTCCTCAAACAATAAAAGCCAAATATGACAAACCTTCAGCCACCATCATACTTGACAGTGAAAGGTGACAGTTCTTCCAGTTCAGGAATAACACCAAGATGTCTACTCTCACCACTCCTATTCAACATACTAGTGGAATTTCTAGCCAATGCAATCATATGCGAAAATAAGTATAAGGCATCCAAATTGGAAGGAAAGTAGAATTGTCTGTTTAGATTATATGAATTTACAAATAGAAAATCTGAAGGACTCCACCTTAAAACTGTAAGAGTGAATCAAAAAATAAAGTTACAGGGTACAAAAACAACATACAGAAATGAGTTGTGTTTCTATACACTGGCAACAAAATATCTGAAAAAGAAATTAAAAAATAGCATAATAGCATCAGAAATAATAAAATATGTAGAAATAAATTTTACCAATGAGGTGAAAGATCTGTGTAGTGAAAACTACAAGACTTTGGTTAAAGTAACTGAAGACAGAAATAAGAGATACCCCATGTTTGTGAATCAGAATTATTGTTAAAATGTTCATTCTACCCAAAGCCATCTATGGATTCAATGCCATCTCTATCAAAATTCAACTGGCATTTTTTACAGAAATAGAAAAGCAATACTAAAATTTGTATGGAGGCACAAAAGACCATGAATAACCCAGGTAATCCTGAATAAGAAGAACAATGCTAAAGGCATCATACTGCCTAATTTCAAACTATACTACAAAGCTATAGTACCTAAGACTGGTTGGTACTGGCATAAAAACAGTCCGATGGAACAGAATTGAGAACACAGAAATAAACCCTTGAATATATAGTCAGCTGATATTTGACAAGGGAGCCTAGATTCTTCAGTGGGGGAAAAGATAGTTTCTTCATTAAATGGTGTTGGGAAAACTGGATATTCACATGGAAAAAAATGAAATTGGACTCATATCTTGTACCACTCACAAAAAATTAACTCAAAATGGATTAAAGATTTAAACATAAGAACTAAAACCCTAAACTTCCTAGAAAAAAAACAGGAAAAACTTGTTTGACATTGGTCTTGGCAATGATTACTTGGGTATGGCACCAAAAGCACATGCAACAAAAGCAAAAATAAATATGTGGTACTAAATAAGTAAGTTTCCTGCACAGCAAAAGAAACAACAAAATGAAAAATCAGTCTATGGAATGGAAAAAAATATTTGCAAATCATATTTCAAAAATGGGTTAATATTCAAAATATATAGACTCATACAACTCACTAGCAAAATAAACCCCAACAAATCTAAAAAGTGGGCAGAAATCTAAAAAAATTCAAAAGAATTTTCAAAAGAATATATACAATAGGTAACAGGTACATGAAAAGATGCTCAATGTCATTAATCATCAAGGAAATGCAAACCAAAACCACAATGAGATATTCCCTCACAGCTGTTAGAATGACTATTATCAAGAAGTCCAGAGCTAACAAGTGTTGGTGAGGATGTGCACTGTTGGTAGGAATGTATATTTGTATAACTGCTATAGAAAACAATATGGAGGTTTCTTAAAAAATTAAAAATAAAATTTCCGTATGATTCAGCAATCTCACTTCTGAGTATATATCCAAAGGAAATGAAAACAGGTATCAGTGAGATATCTACAAGTCCATATTCTTTTTTCTTTTTTTCTTTAATGGTATTTTTTTTTAATGCTGTATTTCTTTTATTTCAAGTTTTTATTTAAATTCTAGTTAACATATAGTGTAATATTAGTTGCAGGAGTAGAATTTAGAGATTCATCACTTACATATAACACCCAGTGTTCATCACAAGAAGTGCTTTCTTTAATACCCATCACCGATTTAGCCCATCCCCCTACTCACTTCCCCTCTAGCAACCCTCAGTTTGTTATCCATAGCTAAGAGTCTGTTTTATGGTTTGCTTCTCTCCCCTTTTTTTCCTTTTCCTCATATTAATCTGTTTTGTTTCTTAAATTCCACATACATACACTTCCATATTCTTGCAGCATTATTCACAATAGCCAAGATATGGAAACAAACTAAGTCAGTCAGTGGATAAATGGATAAAGAAGTGGTATATATACAATAGAATACCGTTCATGAGAAAGAAGGAAATCTTGCTATTTGTGACAAGTTGGATTAACTCTGAGGGCACTATGGTAAGTGAAATAAGTCAGAGAAAGGAAAATGCTATAGGATATCACTCATATGTGGAATCTGAAATAGGTGAACTCACAAAAACAGTATAGTGATTATTACCACAGGATGGTGGGGGTAGTGGGGAAATGTTGGTCAAAGGGTACAAACTTTTAGTTGTAAGTTGAATAAGTTCTAGGGATCTAATATATATCATGGTGACTAAATATTATATACTTGAAAGTTGCTGAGTAGATCTTAAATGTCTCACTGCAAAAAAGAAGTGGTGATTATTTGGGGTGCCTGGGTGGCTCAGTTGGTGAAGTGACTTCAGCTCAGGTCATGATCTCAGGGTTCATGGATTCAAGCTCCGCATTGAGTTTGCTGCTGTCAAGCTGTCAGCGCGGAGCCCACTTCAGATCCTCTGTCCCCCTCTGTCTACCCCTCCCCCTCTTGTTCGCTCTCTCTCAAAAAAATAAACATAAAAAAAAGAAAGAGAAATAAGGAAAGAAAAAAGAAAGAAAGGAAGAAAGAGAAAGAAAGAAATGGGGGGGCGGGGTGGAGCACCTAGGTGGCTCATTAGGTTAAGCCTCTGACTCTTAGTTTCTGCTCAGGTCATGATCTCACGGTTCGTTGGTTCAAGCCCCACATTGGGGTCTGCATTGACGGTGTGGAACCTGCTCTGGATTCTCTGACTCTTCCTCTCTCTCTGCCCTTCCCTTGTTCGCATGATCTCTCTCTCTCAAAATAAATAAACTTAAAAAAAATTTTAATGGTAATTATTTTAAATGATAGTGTTAGCTAACTCTCTGATGCTAATCATTTTGCAATAGATATGTATTATATCAACATATTGTACACCTTGAACTTACACAATATTATGGTATTATAATCAATTATATTAATAAAGCTGTGATTAAATAATAAAGCTGGGAGAAATTATATTTTATATATATATGTATGGTATTTATTATGTTGAGGCATTTCTTTGCTATACCCACTTCTTTAAGAGTTTTTATTATAAATGGATGTTGCATTTTGTCAAATGCTTTTTCTGAACCTGTTGGGATGATTGTATGATTTTTATCCTTTATTTTGTTAATGTGGTGTTTTTCACTCATTTGTGGCTGTTGAGCTTTTTTTGCATCCATGGAGTGAATCCCACTTGATTATATTCGTAAATTTTCCAGTTTTCTTCTCGTAATTGTTATCTAGTTTCATATCATTGTGGTCAGAAAAGATGCTTGATATGATTTCAGTCTTCTTAAATTTATTAAGACTTATATTATGGCCTACCATATGATCTAGAGATTGTTTCACGTGTGCTTGAGAAGATTGTGCATTGTTTCTCTAAACATTTAAAAAAAATGTTTAATGTTTATTTATTTTTGAGAGATAGAACACTAGTGGGGGAGGGGTAGAGAGAGGGAGAGACAGAATCCGAAGCAGGCTCCAGGCTCTAAGCTGTCAGCACAGAGCCCAACGCAGGGCTCTAACCCAGGAACCATGTAGATCATGATCTGAGCCAAAGTCAGACGCTTAACCGACTGAGCCACCCAGGTGCCCCACATTCTGTTTCTTTGAATGGAATATTTTGTATGTCTGTTAAGTCCATCTGGTTTATGCTGAAATCTTTAATCCTTTTTCAGTTGACTTTTTTTGTATATGGTGTGAAACAAAGGTCCAAAATCATTGTTTTGCATGTGAATATCCAGTTTTTCCAACACCACTTATTGAAGGGACCATCCTCTCCCCATGTTATATTTATGGTGCCCTTGTGAGAGATTACTTGACCATATAGGTAAGGGTTTATTTTGGGTCTCCTCTATTCCATTGGCTTATGCACATGTTTTTGTGCCAGTAACATACTGTCTTGATGACTATAACTTTGTAATGTGTTATGAAATCAGGGAGCTTAATATCTCCTGCTTTGTTGTTCTTGCTCAAAAATGCTTTGACTATTCAGGGTTTTTTGTGACTCCAAATAAATTTTATAATAGTTATTTTCTATTTATGTAAAAAATTCCATTGGTATTTTGATAGCTGCATTGAATCTGTAATTTCTACATACTTATAAATTTTCCTGTTTTCTTTCTGTTATTGATATATGGTTTTATTCCACTGTGATAGAGAAGATACTTGGAATAGTTTCCAATCTACAATTTATTAAGACTTGTTTTATGTCTTAGCATGTGATGTATCCTGAATAATGTTGCATATATGCTTAAGAAGAATGAGTAATCTGTTGATGTTGGGTGGAATGTTCTGTACATATGTGTTAGATTAATTTAGTCTATTTTATTGTTCAGTTCTGCATTTTTGTTTATTGGTTTTCTCTCAATTATCTATCCATTAGTGAGAGTAGGGTGTTGAAGCCTCCTATGATTATTGTATTGCTATTTCTCCCTTCAGATCTGTCAATGTTTGCTTTATATATTTAGATGTCCTAATATCAGGTACTATATATTTATAATTGTTATATCTTTTTGTTGAATTGTCCCTTTTATCATATGACATTCTTTGTCTTTTGTGAAAATTTGTGACTTAGTTTCTATTTTATTGATGTAAGTATAGCCAACCCTGCTCTCTTTTGGTTACCATGTGCATGAAATATCTTTTGCCACCCCACACTTTCAGCTAACGTGTGTCCTTTTTTACAAACAGCATTTATTTGGGTCTTGCTTTTGTTTTTGTTTTTTTCAGTTTTTTCAGCCATTCTATGTCTTTTGAATTTTTTTTTTTTAACGTTTATTCATTTTTTGAGAGACACAGGGTGTGAGTGGGGGAGGAGCAGAGAGCGAGGGAGACAGAATCGGAAGCAGGCTCCAGGCTCTGAACTGTCAGCACAGAGCCCGACGTGGGGCTGGAACTCACAGGCAGTGAGATCATGACCTGAGCCAAAGTTGGACACTTAACCAACTGAGCCACCCAGGTGCCCCTAAATTTTTTTTTATTCTAGAAAGAGAGTGAAAGCAGGGGAGAGGGGCAGAGGGAGAGAGAAAAAGAATCCTAAGCAGGCTCCATGCTCAGTGAGGACCCAGAGGCAGGGCTTGATCCCATGACCCTGGGATCATGACCTGAGCTGAAATCAAGAGTCAGATGTTTGACTGAGCCAGCCAGATGCCCTGAAATATGATAATTTTACAGTAACAGACACCAAATAAATGAAGACATGCAATTTGCCCAATAAAGTATTCAAAATAATTGTTTTAGGAAGCTCAGTAAGAAGAAAATATAGAAAGACAATTCAATGAAATCAGAAAAGCAATGCACAAACAAAAAAAAATTTAACAAGGAGATAGAAATCATAAAAAAGAAAAACAGGAAATATGGAGCTGAAGAATACAATGAGTGAAAGGAAAAATGCATCAACAGCAGACTTAACCCAGCAGAAGAATGAATCTGTGAAGTCATAGACAAGTCATTTGACATTACCCAGTCAGATAGGAGCAAAGAAAAAATGAATGACAAAGTAAAGAAAATGTAATATCTGAAACCATAAAACTATTAGAAGAAAATGTAAAGAAATAGCTTTTTGACATTCATCTGAGCAATGATCTTTTGGATATGACACCAAAAACACAGACAACAAAAGCAAAAATAAATAGGCAGGACCACATCAAATTAAAAAGCTGCCTAGCAATGGAAACAATCAACAAAATGAAAAAGCAATGTATGGAATGAAAGAAAATATTTGCAAACCATATATCTGATAAGCCATTAATATCCAAAATACATAAGGATTTCTATAACTCAATAGCAAACAAAACAAAACAAACAAACAACAAACAAAAACAAATGACATGATTTGTACATGGGGAAAGGATCTGAATAGAATTTTTCTAAAAAAGATATACTAATAGCCAGCAAGTACATAAAAGGTGCTTAGCAGTGCCTGGGTGGCTCAGTTGGTTAAGCCTCTGACAGGCTCAAGTCATGATCTCACGGTCCATGAGTTCAAGACCTGTGTCAGGCTCTGTGCTGACAGCTCAGAGCCTGGAGCATGCTTCAGATTCTGAGTCTGTCTCTCTGCCCTTCCTGCAGTCGTGTGCTCTTTTTCTCTCTCTCCAAAATAAACAAACATTAAAAAATTTTTAAGGGGCGCCTGGGTGGCTCGGTCGGTTAAGCGTCCGACTTCGGCTCAGGTCATGATCTCGCGGTCCGTGAGTTCGAGCCCCGCGTCGGGCTCTGTGCTGACAGCTCAGAGTTCATGCTCTGTCTCTCTCTGTCTCAAAAATAAATAAACGTTAAAAAAAAATTAAAAAAAAATTTTTTTAAGAGAAAGGTACTTAACATCACTAATCACTAGGGAAAATCTGAAGATCACACAATGAGATATCTCAGACCTGTGCTAAAAAGACAACAGATAAGTGTTGGTGAGGAAATAGAGAAAAAGAAAACTTTGTACATTGTTGGTTGAAATGTAAAGTGGTACAGCCACTAGGGAATACAGTATGGAGATTTCTCAAGGAATTAAAAATGGAACTAATATATGATTCAGCAGTTCCATCTCTGGGTATATATCCTAAGAAATCAAAATCAGTATCCTGAAGAGATATCTACACTACCATGTTCATTTTCTTGCAGCATTATTTACAATGGTCAAGATATGGAAACAACCTAAGTGTCCACTGATAGATGAATGGATAAAATAGATGTGAGCTCTCTTTATAGACATCTAGATAGATAGATAGATAGGTAAGTAGGTAGGTAGGTAAGTAGATAGATAGAAATACAGCAACATATAATGAGATACTATGCAGCTATGAAAATATGGATGTATCTAGAAGACTTTATGCTAACTGAAATTAACCAGACAGAGAAAAACAAACACTGTAATGATCTCACTTACATGTGAGATCTAAAAAAAAAAAAAAGAAGTCCAATTCACAGAAGCAGAATGAAATGGTGGTTACAAAGGAGAATTGGGTTGGAGGAAAAGATAGGGATATGCTGGTCAAAGGATATAGGCCTTCAGTGATAAGATGAATTAACTTTGGGAATCTGATGTACATCGTGGTGATTATAGTTAATCATGCTGTGTTATGTACTTGAAATTTGCTAAAAAAGTATAACTTATGTGTTCTCACTTATGTTACCTCACATAGTAACTATGTGAAGTGATGAATATGTTAATTAACCTAATTGTGGTAATCATTTCATAAAGTAAACATATGTCAAATCATCCCATTGTACACTTTAAACATATGCAATTCATTTGTTGATTATACATCAATAAGCTGAAACTTTTGTTTTAAATAAAAGAATAAAAAACAACAAAAGAGTAATGGTGCAGAGGAGATAACATATGTGATCCTTTGCTTCTGCAGAAATGTCTTATACAACCTCACATTTGTATAAATTTTGACTGAATAAATGACTCTAGTTGAGAGTTCATATCTCAGTATTGCAAAATTTGTCACATTAAAAAAAATTTTTTAAGTTTATTTTTGAGAGAGACAGCCACAGTATGAGTGGGGGAGGGGCAGAGAGAGAAGGGGAGAGAGAGAATCCCAAGCAGGCTCCGTGCCACCAGCACAGAGCCTGATGCAAGGCTTGAACCAATGAAACAGTGAGATCATGACTTGAGCGGAAACCAAGAGTCAGACACCTAACTGGCTAAGCCACCCAGGCAGCCCTAAATTTGTTAACATTTTAAATTTTGTTTTGTTTGTCACTTTAGGACACTATTTTTTTAAAAGCATTTTTTAGTGTTTATTTATTTTTTGTCTGAGAGACAGAGAGACCATGAGTGAGGGAAGGGCAGAGAGAGGGAGACACAGAATCTGAAGCAGGCTTCAGGCTCTGAGCTGTCAGCACAGAGCCCAATGCAGGGCTCGAATTCATGAACTGTGAGATCATGACCTAAACTGAACTCAGATGCTTAACCCACTGAGCCACCCATGCACCCCATTTTGGGCCACTATTGAGCAGGCCGTTGTGTTTCTGTTTTCTGGTACGTTTCATGTGACCTGCTTTCTGATTATTGAAAATTTTTGGATTTTTTTAAGGTTTATTTATTATTTTCAGAGAGAGGGTGTGGAGGGGAGGGGCAGAGAGAGAGGGGAGAGAGAGAATCCCAAGTGGGCTCTGCTCAGACCCACCAACTGTGAGATCATGACCCAAGCCGAAATCAAGAGTTGGATGCTTAACAAACTGAACCACCTAGGCACCTCCAAAATGTTAAGATCTTCTTTATATTCCTATTATTCTAAAATGTTATCCTCTGATACCCTTTCAAGACTTTACCAATTATTTATAATTTGAGTTTTCAGGGAGGAAGGGGAAGCAGGAGCATACTCCTCTTTACTGAGAATATACTACATACTCATTAGTTTTTTAATTGGGATGTTCTGGGGCACCTGGGTGGCTCAGTCGGTTAAGCGACCGACTTCGGCTCAGGTCATGATCTCACGGTCCGTGAGTTCGAGCCCCGCGTCAGGCTCTGTGCTGACAGCTCAGAGCCTGGAGCCTGTTTCCGATTCTGTGTCTCCCTCTCTCTCTCTCTCTGACCCTCCCCCGTTCATGCTCTGTCTCTCTCTGTCTCAAAAATAAATAAACGTTAAAAAAATTTTTTTTAATTGGGATGTTCCTCTTAATTGGATTTAGTATATTTTAAAACCAGAATGGACCTTGGGATTCACTCACTGGGCACAGTTTTTATCTGTAGGAATTGGGTTGTGTGAATCCTGCTCATTGATTAACACTAACTCTAGTCTTCACTCATATCACAGGTATTGAACCCACCCTGTTTGCTCTCCATTTCTTTCTTTTCCATTTCTCCAAAACTCTCCTTTACTTCCTCTCCTTTTGTTTCTCATCTCTCCTTCTACCATGAAGTCATTTATTTTCATTACACAAGAATAACTCAGGTTTTTTGTTTCAGGGATTTGTGATATTCAGGGATGTGTCTATCGACTTTTCTCAGGAAGAGTGGGAATGCCTGGACTCGACTCAAAGGAATTTGTACAAATATGTAATGTTGGAAAATTATAGCAACCTGGTCTCAGTTGGTAAGCATACCTTTATTCAAAAAGTCTAGAGTGCTCTAGAATATTTGCTTTCCCTGAGAAGAATTTCTCAACTCCTCTCATATATCCTATCTATTTCTTTTCCCTATTCCTAAAGAAATGGCTTGAGATTTGTAGAGTTGGGAATGTATGGCTTTGTTTTGTTTTGTTTTATTTTGTTTTTGTTTGTTTTGAGAGAGCAAGGGAGAGGGGCAGAGGGAGAGAGAGAGAATCCCAAGCAGGTTCCACACTCAGTGCAGAGCCTGATGTGGGGCTTGATCCCATGACTCTGGGATCGTGACCTGAGCCAAGACCAAGAGTCAGACACTCAACCAACTGAGCCACCCAGGCACCCCAGGAATATGTAGTTTCATTGGTCCCAAGGCCAACTCCATCTTCTCTCCTTTTTTTGTGGCCCTTCCAATAGTGGCATCACCCTTTATTTGCTGTTCACAGGACAGGATTTGAGTCCTGGGATACCTACAACAAAAATCTCCTTTCTTTTCTTGTGAGTAGGACTTTGCATTCCCAAGCCAGATGTGATTTCTTTACTGGAGCAAGGGAAGGAGCCATGGAGTGTTTTTGACAGTGAGCTGACAAGGGACCCGTACCTAGGTAAGTGATTGATGATTATGTAAGGGAAAAGGAACGCTGGATATAAACCAGCTGCTCAGTGAGGAGACCACATCTTTGAGATGTTTGGAGGAATCTCCTCCCAAAGTCCCACAACTATTAAGAAAAGTAAACTACACTATGAACTTCCAAATGCCCACACCTCCATCTTCAACCTAATACTCTCCATGCTTCTTTTCTCTCATGTTTTCTGCCTATTCCTAGTAGGTAATTCTAATGAGAAGCTTCTACTTTTATGTGAGATCTAATTCCATTAGTTCACTCTCTCTTGCCTTTGGTCTATACATGTGTCATGCCTTTAAACATTTTGGTATTCAATATATTCAGTTTTTTTAGTCATTATTTTATTCATGTATTCATTCTTTCAGCCAACACTTCCTAATATTCTGTGTTGTGGACAATATTTTTCTAGAGCATTATAAAATATATCAGCTATTAAGAAACTTATAGCCTAGGGATTGAGAAAAATTGGTGATGGGGATTAAGGAGTACACTTGCTGTGATGAGCACTGGGTGATGTATGGAAGTGTTGAATCACTATATTCACCTGAAACTAATATTACATTGCATGTTAAGTAACTGGAATTTGAATAAAAACTTTTTTTAAAATCCATAAAAATTATTCAAAATGTGGAATTAATTATAATTGTGGAATTATTTGCGGTTCAAATACCACAACCAGGGAAAATGGCTAAAGACTAAATGGTGGAAAAGCCTCACAGCGTTGTAATAGTTGGAGCCCTAGGAGTGATTGCAGTCACCTTGATAGAGAGTTTTGGGTGTAAAGGTCCTGTGCTTGGAATAGGATAGTAGAGTTTGCAGACAAGAAGAGATTGAGGTGAGGGAGGATGATCAAGCATTGCATGATGCATGCAATCAGCATAAAATAGAATGGGAGTGAGGGAGAAGGTCATGAACATGGATGATTCAAGGCAGAGGGCACAGTAAGTACAAAAGTCTTGAGGCAGGCAGGCTCATTGTGTATAAGGAGCACCAAGGTGACCAGAATGTCTGGGACAGAGCAAACAAAGAGGAGAAGAGTATGAGCTGTGATCAGAGATGTGTATGTTGGAAAGAGTCAGTTTATGATGACATTGTAAATTATGATTGAACTTTTTCTGAGTGAAGTGGAGATAAGTAAAAGATTTTAAGCAGAGCTGTGACATAATTAGATTTTTATTTTTCAAAAATACTATTTTTTCCTATTTACAGAAGAGGAAACTGAGACACAGAGACTTGAAGTAACTTGTCCAAGGTCAACAACTAGTAAGTGTTGGAGATAAGGTTTAAACCCAAGCTGTACATGCTTCTTAGCTCATAAGCTACATTGCCTCTCCAAGTCAAATCAAAGAAGTTTAGATATAGTGGACATGTTTTCATCTGAATTGCTGATGAACAGATAGAAGTTAACTTTCAAAATCAATTTTTAAAATGAGTTTTTACATCCCATAAATAGATAACTATAGCACACATATTACATGCATTTATATTATATACACACACAAACACACACACATATATACAAATTCATCATGGATTTCCTCTAAAACACTATATCATATGCCTTCCTTTCTTAATAAACTTTTAGATATATTATAATATTAATATATAATAATAGAGATATACTTGCATAATGAGGTTGTCTTCCAGATTCTTCCAATTTTAATTTCTAATTGAAACTTCCATTCTTCTATACTTTCTTTTGTAAATAGATTTTTCCCATATTTTTATGATTGATTAAAATTTTTTTTTAATGTTTTATTTATTTTTGAGAGAGACAGAGAGACAGAGAGAGAGAGTACGAGTGGGGAAGGGGCAGAGAGAGAGACACACAGAATCCAAAACAGGCTCCAGGCTCTAAGCTGTCAGCACAGAGCCTGACACGGGGCCTGAGCTCGTGAACCACGAGATCATGACCTGAGCTGAAGTCAGATGTTTAACTGAGCCACCCAGGTGCCCAGTATGATCGATTTTTTTTAAGTAGACATTTTTTTTGAGAGAGAGAGAGAGAGAAAGAGAGAGCGTAGGTGAGCAGGAGAGGGACAGAGGGAGAGGGAGAGAGAGAGTCTTAAGCAGATTGCACGCTCAACACAGAGCTCAATGTGGGGCTCAATCTCACAACCACAACAAAATCAGGAGTCAAACACTCAGCTGACTGAGTCACCTAGGTGCCCCTAAAAGTAGATGATTTTTAAAGCTTTTTCCAGCAATGTATACAATGCATATGTTCAATTTTATTACATCATCTTGAGGAATGTGTATCTTTTTAAAAATAAATTATTCTGTTTCTTTTAGTCTTGGAATCAAGAACAATATCTTGCCCATTTTTTTTTTTCAAAACAAGAATATTTTTAACAGTGAATGTCAAATTGTCCTATAATGTTTTACATTCAGGATTTATCTAAGCACAACCCCAATATTGAATTCACATTAAGCAATTTTGTCTGATTTGATACTTGGGGTTGTGTACTTCTTAAAAAAATTTTTTTAATGTTTATTCATTTTTGAGAGAGAGAGAGAGACAGAGCAGAGCATGAACAGAGAGAGACACACAGAATCCAAAGCAGGCTCCAGGCTCCAAGCTGTCAGCACAGAGCCTGACATGGGGCTCGAACTCACAAACCATGAGATCATGACCTGAGCCAAAGTTGGGCGTTTAACCGACTGAACCACCCAGGCACCCCAGGGTTGTGTACTTCTTAATTCATCGTATCAGGAGGCAAAGTCAAGGTGATTGGAGATGACTGCCAGAACTTTCCATCGGAAAGGTACATTTCCCCCCTTATAAATACTAAATAGTTAGTGCAGTAATACTTGAAGACTGTATAACTATCCTCTAGAAATCTTTCACCCAAAATGTTTGGTATTCATTCTTATTCAAAACAGTTATTACATTGAGCTTAGAAAAGTTCTAATTTTATCGCTTTCTTTCTGCATTTATTGGTTGGCCTTGCTTTATTAAAAAGAGATTTTTCTTTCCACTTTTGTTTGAGAAACACTACAGATTCATTGCTTCTTTTATTATTTTTTTTTTAATTTTTTTTTTTAACGTTTATTTATTTTTGGGACAGAGAGAGACAGAGCATGAATGGGGAGGGGCAGAGAGAGAGGGAGACACAGAATCGGAAGCAGGCTCCAGGCTCTGAGCCATCAGCCCAGAGCCCGACGCGGGGCTCGAACTCGCGGACCGCGAGATCATGACCTGAGCCGAAGTCAGCCGCTTAGCCAACTGAGCCACCCAGGCGCCCCTCATTGCTTCTTTTAAAAAAATAAATATCTTATAACCCATTGTAATCATTCTTTTTTGATATTAAACTATCATTCATATTTGGCCATTGAAAGCCCCTTACAGCTAGCTTCTGCATCCTTTTTTTTCATGAGTGCATGAATCTTTAATGACCTTCTTGTTTCCTGGAACAAAAATATGTTCCAGTCTCATCTTGTATTATTCTTGCTCTCGACTTGGAATTAGCCAGCTCATTAAAAGTCTTAGTTTCTTGGGGCGCCTGGGTGGCTCAGTCAGTTGAGCGTCCGACTTCAGCTCAGGTCATGATCTCGCAGTCTGTGAGTGTGAGTTCGAGCCCCGCGTCGGGCTCTGTGCTGACAGATCAGAGCCTGGAGCCTGTTTCAGATTCTGTGTCTCCCTCTCTCTCTGCCCCTCCCCTGCTCATGTTCTGTCTCTCTGTCAAAGATAAATAAACATTTAAAAAAAAATTTTTTTAAAGTCTTAGTTTCTTGTAATAGGGAATGGTGTTGATTGACCAATATGAGTGTGTAGTGTGCTTATTACTACTGGATTGCCATTGCTTTTATATCCATTAAATGGAAAGAGACAGGAACCTATCTCTCTCTCTTTATTTTCTCTATTTATTTTCTCTTTATTTAATCTTTATTTTTGAGAGAGAGAGACAGAGTGTGAGCTGGGGAGGGGCAAAGAGAGTGGGAGACACAGAATCCGAAACAGGCTCTGGGCTCTGAGCTGTCAGCACAGAGCCCAACACGGGGCTCAAGCTCACGAACCACAAGATCATGACCTGAGCCGAAGTCGGACGCTTAACTAACTGAGCCACCCAGGTGCCCCAGGAAACTATCTTTCATAATTGAATACTAATAACTCTAATTGAAGTCCAAAGGTGAGATTCTGTCTCAGTTTTCTGCATTTCAGTTTTGTAACTTTTTCTTGAACAGTGAAAAAACCCTATTTCCTCCAACATGAGTATAGTTACTCAAGTCTTCTGTCCCAAGACTTGGGACTCTGTCCCAATACTACAGAACGGTTTCAAAATTAGAATATCATACAACTACTGACAGGAAAACCTACCTGAAGCCATATTCATGATTTATTACACTTTGTTTCTTTTCCTGTTTTCCCTTAGAATATGTTACACTAAGGATTTCTAATCAGAGTACAGTTTGAAAAATTGCTAGATTAATTCTTTTTTGTGCATTTTCAGCTTAATATGCAGTTTATTTTAATTGTTGAGTTTAGGTTTTTTTTTTTAATTTATACTTGGAATATATAAAACATTTACATGCTTCAAAAGTCAATATAAAAATATACTTAGGGGCGCATGGGTGGCTCAGTTGGTTAAGCATCTGACTCTTGATTTCGGCTCATGTCGTGATCTCACAGTTTATGAATTTGAGCCCGCATCAGGCTCCATGCTGACAGTGTGGAGCCTGCTTGGGATTCTCTTCCCCTCTCTCTCTGCTCTTCTTCCTCTCTCTCTGCCTCTCATTCATTGCCCCTCTCAATCTAGGTAAAAAGTTTTGGGGGGGTGAGGGTGGGGGTTAGGGTAGTCTGATTAATCCTTTCTGCATTTATTTTTTCAGAAATAAAGCACATTCACATTTATATTCTTAATTCTCCTTCCTGCTTTTACATGGGATATTACTCTCTCTGCACTCTTTTTTACTGTCCTGGTTTTCTTTCAATAATTGTTAACAAGTTGTGAAAATCATTCCATATAGACAGTGGCAAAAAAAAAAAAAAAAGACATATAAAACTGACTTATCTTTATTGGTGTTATATGTTTATTTTTGCCATAACTCATTAATTATTAGAAATAATAGTTCCAGTAGTTAGTAGAGTTTCCATGCAGATAGTCACAAAATTTGCAAATATTTTCAGTTTTGTTTTTTGTTTTCCTATGCTTGTAACTGATACTCCTTTCTAGTCTCATCACTATTCCTACATCTTCCAGAAAGTGTTCAATAGAAGTAGTACATATTTTTTTCATGATTTTTATGGGCATGACTTCTTTTTCCTTTTTTTTTAAGTTTTGGAATAATTTTATATATACCAAAAAGTTGCAAAAATAGTATATTACTCACCTAATATCAATTTCTACTACATTTGTGTTGTATATTTGAATTTACTCCTCCCATTTTTTTTATTCCCCCACCATAGTATATCTTGTATAAACGTCATGATTTATCCTTTCTCTGTTTTGTGTAATGTGAGCATCTATGCACATATCTTTATAATATCCTCTTTCTTACATAAATGGTAGCAGCATACCCTAGATACAGTTTACTCCACCTTGTTCTTTAACTTAAAAAAGTGATGAAGATCATTCAATAGGAATATAGAGATACTTCTTATTTCTTTATACAATTACATAGGACTCTACTGTGTGCATACACTACAGTGAGTTCAAGTAGTATCAAGTTGGTGGATATTTGGATTGGTTATAGTCAGTTGCTCTTACAAATAGTTCTGTGGTGGATAACTTTCTGCATAAATCTCTTCAGATTCTTAACTAAAATTATATTTGGGTTCCTAGAACTGGGATTGCTCAAACGATAAATACTTATATAATTTTTGCTAGAAACTGGCAAATATCCTCCTATGATATTTGCTACACTGAATGTGTGAGAGAAGTTACTTACCTATTAAATAACCTAGACTAGGTTATCAGACTTTTGGGTTTTTGCCGAAGTATACTTTGAACTTATTCCAAACTTTAACAGTCATTGACTTAATCTTTTTCTGATCCCTTTCCCCCATGCCTTCCTCTACCACTTTTCAATTTCTATACTTTATCTCTCAAATTGTGCCACCATATAAGAACTATAATTTATATTTACATTTATAGATTAATGTCAATGTAATTCTGCCTTTTCTAAGTTTTGTGTCTATCCCCACCACCACCAAAAAAAGTGAATGTCTTATTTGTGTTTTCTTTCAGAATATAAATCTAGGTGTGAGAGCAAGAAATTATCTCTGAAAAAGGATAACTATAAAATAAATTCATCTCAATGGGTTATAACGGAAGGATTTACTAAGCATGGACTTAAACAAGGATCTCAGGAAAAACATTTTGGCCAAGTCTCGTGTACCTCTGAAGACATGTCCCCTTTCATTCAGCATACATCTCTCTCTCTACATCAAACATTTAATACCAAAGAGAAATCTTATGAATGCAAAAAATATAAGAATGCCTATGAACAGGACTCAAAACTTACTACACATCAAGAAAGTCATACAGCCAAGAAATTTTATGACTATAAGGAATATGGGAGGGCCCTTGGTAGAACTTCAAAACTTAGTTCACATCATACAGTGCATATTGGTGTGAGATCCTATGAATGTGAGGAATGTATGAAGTCTTTGAATAGTGGCCCACACTTAATACAACGTCAGATAATTTTTACTAAGGAGAAATCTAATGAATTTAAAGAAAGTGGGAAGACCTTTACTAATGCTTCACAGTTTTTTCTACATCATAGCATTCATACAAGTGAGGAACCCTTTCAATGTAAGTACTGTGTTAGACAATTTAATAATGGTACAGCCTTTATTCGCCATCAGAGAATTCACACTGGTGAAAAACCCTATGAGTGTAATGAATGTGGAAAGGCTTTTAGTACAAGTTCAATATTTAGAGTACATCAAAGGATTCACACAGGTGAGAAACCGAATGAATGTAAAGAATGTGGAAAAGCCTTTCGTCATTCCTCATACCTTACTCAACACCAAAGAATTCATACTGGTGAGAAACCTTATAAATGTAAGTATTGTGTTAGGGCATTTAGTAATGTTTCGGCCTTTATTCGGCATCAGAGGATTCATACCGGTGAGAAACCCTACAAATGTAAGGAATGTGGAAGAGCTTTTAGTACTGGCTCAATACTTACAGCACATCAGAGAATTCACTCAGGTGAGAAACCATATTTATGTAAGGAATGTGGAAAAGCCTTTCGTCAGTCTTCAGATCTTACTCAACATCAGAGGATTCATACTGGTGAGAAACCCTACAAATGTAAGGAATGTGGAAGGGCCTTTCGTCGTTCATCAGAACTTTCTCGACACAAGTTAATTCATGCTAATGAGAAACTATATGAATGTAAAGAATGTGGAAAGATCTTGAGTAGAGACTCAATACTTATACAACATCAGAAAATTCACACAGGTGAGAAAGCCTGGGAATGTAATGAATGTGGGAAAGTTTTTACGTGTGCAACATACCTGGCCCGGCATCAGCGAATCCATACTGGTGATAAACCATATACTTGTAACAAATGTGGGAAAGCTTTTCTTCGTTCTTCAGACCTTATTCTGCATCAAAGGATTCATACTGGTGAGAAACCCTATGAGTGTAAGAAATGTGGGAAGGCTTTTGCAAGAGGTTCAAATCTTAATCGCCATCAAAAAGTTCATAATAGTAAGAAATAGTATAAAGGAAGCTTTGTATTTAAGCATATCTTTTAGGTAACATGGCATGGAAGAGAAACCCTAGAAACATAATAGGAGAAATCCTAAGAATTTATTGGTGAGAAAATGTAGAAATATAATTGATATGAGAATGACTTATGTGTTTCACAGTTTAACTACCATAAGAATAAAATGAATATTGGAAGGCCTCTATCAACAACTCATTCCTTTCTAAGTTTTAAAAACTTTGTTGTTTATTTTAATTTTTTTAAATGTTTGTTTATTTTTGATAGAGAGGGACAGAGACAGAACATGAGCAGGGGAGGGGCAAGAGAGAGAGAGGGACACAGAATCCAAAGCAGGCTCCAGGCTCTGAGCTGTCAGCACAGCTTGATGTGGGGCTTAAACCTGTGAACTATGAGATCATGAACTGAGCTGAAGTTGGACACTTAACCAACTGAGCCACCCAGGTGCCCCAATTTTTAAAACTTTCTAATCTTGAGTGGAGAAGGTAAAAAATCTTTTTTGTTGTATTTTTTCATATTTTAAAATACGTTAAATCAACTTTGTTTTTTATATAGCTATAATTTGTTTGGTTTATGCATAGATAAAATACTATATTATTATAAGTTGTACATTAAAAATTTGAATTTATTTTGTTCTCACCAAAATTCTTTTTTTTTAATTTTTAAAATGTTTATTTATTTTTGAGAGAGAGAGATAGAGTGCGAGTGGGGGAGGGGCAGAGAGAGACAGAGAGAGATGGAATCTGAAGCAGGCTCCAGGCTCTGAGCTGTCAGCACAGAATCCAATGCAGAGCTTGAACTCATGAACTGCGAGATCATGACCTGAGCCAAAGTCAGACGCTTAACTGACTGAGCAACCCAGGCACTCCATCACCAAAATTCTTATTTCAGTGCAACTTATTCAGTACCTATTTCTTGATGCTATTTATGCACAGTTTCATGATATTTTATATTTTTAGTGTTATAAGCTTGTATTTAATGACAGTCTTTTTATACCCCAACATCCAATTTGGGAACTCTTCAATTGATATTTTTAAAATAAATTTTTACCTGCATATCTTTACATCTGTACCATTTTATTTAAAATATCATCACTTTAAGATATATATTTTAATATTGATAAAATGATATCATTATTTGTATATATAAATTAATATTTTTATTTTATAAAAGTGATATTTTGTTGTGATAATTTTTTCTAAATTTTTTAATTCTACAAAGAAGCCAATAAATTTACCTTTAATCCTCCCAAGGGACTATAACTATTGTCACATTGTTGGAACAGATCTTTTCATAAATTTTTAAAAGCAAATGTAATCACATTACTCAAATTGTCTCATAAATTGCCTTTTTAATGACAAGATATGTCATACAGAACATTCCATGTGATTAAGTGTATCAATAATGTAAATATATATGACTGTACCATCATTTTTACCAAACATCTATGGCTAAATACTGTGATTAACTCCACTTTTTGTGTTTATAAGGAATGTCACATGTAGCATCCTACTTGGCATATTGTATTTGCTTGTCTGCTTTTCATTGTTGAAATAATCCATGCATACCTTTTAACATGTACATATTTTAATTTTTTTAATGTTTATTTTTAAGAATGAGAGAGAGAGTGCAAGTGGGGGAGGAGCAGAGAGAGACAGAGAAGGAGACACAGAATCTGAAGCAGGCTCCAGGCTCTGAGCTGTCAGCCCAGAGCCCAACGTGGGGCTCGAACTCACGGAGTGTGAGATCATGACCTGAGCTGAAGTTGGACACTTAACCAACTGAGCCACCCAGGTGCCCCTAACATGTACATATTTTAAACATGACAGAGTAAGCTGGCTTCCCTTTTGACCATACTATGCTATGCTATTTTTCTCTCTTCCCCTCCATGTTACTTATCCTTGCAGAGTTTTTCCTAATGATTTTGCCCAAATGTAATGTGGGGACATTTTAAATTTTTTTAATTATTTCCATTTCAATGTATTTATATTAAAAACATATTTATATGTATTAGTATACTTTATGTAAAGTGGGCATGGCTATATTCACTAGCATACTTGGGTTTGGTAAGGATCAAATGAGTTAATTTACACAAATATTTATAATTAAGGCTGTAACATACTCAGTAAATATAATCCATTGTCAAAATTATTTTTTCCTTTGGCCATTTTATTGTTTATGAAAAAACTCTAAACTATGGTGTGTATTTGCCTAAGTTTAATATTGGAGAAAAATCTTAAACCTCTAGTGAATATAGTGAAGTCATCATCATTCCTCCTTGGTCGCAAGATGCATCCATCCTGAAGAAAAGAACCATAAAAATATAATAAATAATGCCTTTAATTCAACCTCTTATGTTGAATCCTAAAATTTGTATCAGCATGAAACATTGCTGATAATATTATTGCCCACATTATCTGGGTGATTAAAAAATAATATTGGATTTTAGGAACATCTGACTCTTGATCCAATGCATGTTTAAACCAACATTTGGCTAAGGGTGAAATACTGACAAAATAGAATTTCTTTGAACATAAAGGACACTGAGTATCCTACACAGCAAAACATGTGGGAGGTGGGAAAAATTACAGAACTTACAGCTCTAAATCTAGACATGTATTGCAATAATTAATACTTGAAATCTGGTACAGATGCCACAGGAGCACAGAGGAAATTTCCATGTATCTGGGATTCAGACTGCCTTAAGAGTGGGGTTTAGCTTGGCTAGTGCTGATATCTCTGAGGAGGTATGATATAGGTGGTTCTGAGGATTTGGGAACAACTGTGAACTAGAATCAACACCTTCTACTTGGAAGGATGACCACTAATAGGGTTTATTCCTTTTCTATTGCTGCATAACAAATTGCCACAATGTTGGCAGCTTAAAGCAACACACATTTATTATCTCAAAATTTTCATGGGTATGTGTCAGGGCATAGCTTAAGTAGAAATATCCAAGAGAAACACCAATACCATATATTTTCACTCAGATGTGGATCTTGAGAAACTTAACAGAAGACCATGGGGGAGGGAAAAGGGAAAAAAAAAGTTACAGAGAGGGAGGGAGGCAGACCATAAGAGACTCTTAAAGACTGAGAACAAACTAAGGGTAGATGGGGGGTGGGGGGAAGGGGAAAGCGGGTGATGGACAGGGAGGAGGGCACTTTTTGGGATGAGCACAGGATGTTGAATGGAAACCAGTTTGACAATAAATTATACTTAAAAAAAATAGAAATATCCATAATCATTATGGAAAAAATAAAAATTACCAAAGCAATCAGAAGATGGAAAAATCAATGGATATAACATCTGGGATTGCAGTACTAATATTATTAAGAAATCACAATTCCTTAGGTTACAAATGTGATGCAATATCAATTAAAAATACCCAGGAATTTTTTAAAACATTTGAGCTAATTCTATTTTTTCAAAAAGTTTATTCATTTTTGAGAGAGAGCAAGAGACCAGGGGAGGGACAGAGAGAGAGGGAAAGATTCCAAGCAGACTTTGCACTGTCAGCACAGTACCCCATGCGGGCCTGGATCTTGTGATCCATGAGGTCATGACCTCAGCCGAAATCAGGAGTTGGACGCTTAGCTGACTGAGCCACCCAGGCACACCATGAGCTAGTTCTAGAGTCTAAATGGAAAAATAACCAGTAAAATTCTGAAGGAGGAGGAGAGGAATTGGATAAGTAGAACCATCAACTATTAAGATATAACTCTAATGGGGCGCCTGGGTGGCGCAGCCGGTTAAGTGTCCGGCTTCAGCCAGGTCACGATCTCGCGGTCCGTGGGTTCGAGCCCCGCGTCGGGCTCTGGGCTGATGGCTCGGAGCCTGGAGCCTGTTTCCGATTCTGTGTCTCCCTCTCTCTCTGCCCCTCCCCCGTTCATGCTCTGTCTCTCTCTGTCCCAAAAATAAATAAAAAACGTTGAAAAAAAAATTAAAAAAAAAAAAAAAAAAAAGATATAACTCTAATAACTAAGAGTTATCAGTAAAAATGTAATGGGTCACTAGAACTACTTAAAAGTTCAGCTATAGATCCAAATACATAGGAAAGATAGTATATGATAATGAAGCTGTTTTGGATCATTTAATATCCTTTGAATTGTTACAAATCTTGAAGATTTGAATGTATTAGTTCATATATATACATTGGTTGCATTTAGATTTTTCAACAAATGCTTTATTTTTCAAATTTTAAAAAAAATGTTTATTTATTTTTGAGACAATATGAGAGACAGAGTGCAAGCAGCGGAGGGGCAGACAGAAGGAGACACAGAATCTGAAGCGGGCTCCAGGCTCTGAGCTGTCAGCCCAGAGCCCAACGTGGGGCTTGAACTCACGAACTGTGAGATCATGACCTGAGCCAAAGTCGGACGCTTAACCGATTGAGCCACTCAGGCACCCCTAAATTTTTTAATATTTTATTTATTTTTGATAGAGAGAGAAAGCACAAGTGGGGAGGGGCAAAGAGAGAGGGAGACACAGAATCTGAGGCAGGCTCCAGGCTCTGAGCTGTCAGCACAGCTGACAGGGGTGTTGCCTGGCTGGCTCAGTCAGTACACCATGCAACTCTTGATCTTGGGTTCATGAGTTTGAGCCCCACATTGGGTGTAGAGATCACTTAAAATACATAAATTAAACTTAAAATAAAATAATTGCTGGGATAATTGGGAGAAATTTGAATTGTACCATATGTTAGATCATGATATTGTGTGATCCATTGTTAAATTTCCTAAGTGTATTTATTGTGGTTATATTAGAGAATATACCAATTTATAGGACATGTGTAAAATATGGACATGTCTGTAAACATAGATTATACAGTAAATGGCCTTATGTAATTGGACAGCCACCTGGGAGAGAGAAAAAAAATTGGATCCCTAATGCCACGCTCAAAGCAAAATAAAATGCAAATGCATCAAAGATATGGATTAAGAATTGACTTAAGAATTGAACAAAAAATATAAGATAAAACCATGGAAGAAAATAATAATGTGAAATTAACTCAAAACCATGAAGTCATTGTAGGAAAATATATTTGTCTACTTTTTCATGGCAAAATATTTGAAACACTATTGAAAAAATATAATTCCTAAACCGGCACATTTTTTAAACAGAAAACTGTCTATATTGCTTAATAACAAAAATAGGGAATACAAATCATTAAGAGAAGATATAAACAACGATCTAACAAAACAAGTGAGTATGAAAAAGTACGTCACATAAGAGACACTGCAAAGGAATTTTGCTCCTTTGGAAAGATTTTTATCTCCTGTCCCAATATGATAGATATCATTTAGAAATGTAGTTTTTACCTATCAGATTGACAAAATAAATTTGGTATCTAATCTTTTAGCCACAGAGTAGGAACATGGTGATCTATACATGTTGCTGTTGGACAGCTAAATTGGCATAACCTAAAGGAGGGCAGTAGCAAATACCTATCAAAACTTAAAACACAGGTACATATATCCCTAGAATTTATGGAGAAATTTATGTAACAGCTGTTTTCAACATATCCACAAGAAACAAGAATATATTTTTTGGCACTGGTGTAATAGCAAAAGAAGAGGGTGGGAGGTAGGGAGTGAGGATCAATTACAGTAATAAATTAGTTATATAAATTATCATCCATCTATTCAATGGACTATATAGCAAATTAAAAGAATGCAGTATGTGTATTACTATGAAATTAAAATATTTTTTAAACTTTATTTACTTTGAGAGAAAAAGAGAGTGTACAGCAGGAGGGGCAGAAAGAGGGAGAAAATCTTAAGCAGGCTCCATACCTAGCACGGTGAGATCACAATGGTGAGATCATGATCTGCCAAAATCAAGAGTGGGGCACTTAACCAACCCAGATGCTCCTGAAGTTACAAATATTTTAAGCGTATATTACAAGCTAATATTTTTGTTGAAGTTTATATTTATCTATACATATGAACTCACACGCACACACACACAAACACCCACATATATATTGTTGTGGTGTGAGAGTGGTGAATGCACTGGTTGCTTGGAGAATCTTGGGTGTCAATACTGGGGACAAGGGCACAAGGTGTTCATTTTTCACCTTGTATATTTTTTATTTTATTTAGCATATGCAAAATTAGTCAACCAATTTTATACCATCAACAAAAACCTTAAACCATTTAAAAAATCAAACTTGGGTTGCAATTCTTTTTTTTTTTTAATGTTTATTTATTTTGAGAGAGAGAGCACGAGAGCAGAGGAGAGAGAGGAATGAGAATCACAAGAAGGCTCTACCCTGTCAGCATAGAGCCCAATGCGGGGCTCAAACCCATTAACTGAGATTATGACCTGAGCGGAAATCAAGAGTCAGACACTTAACCCCTTAGCCACCCAGGCGCCCCTGTAACCCTTTTCTACTTTCTAGTGGTCACTAAACTTTTTTGACTTTGGTTTCCAAAGTCTGTTAAACAGAGTAATGATTCCCCAGGTGGGATCAAGTAAGCCAAGGGCATTGGCACCCTTCTGCCACTGAGGCAGTGGTCACTAGTCTGGAGGGTACCCACCCACCCCACCGTGCTGGTTCACCAAGGAGGGCAGTCTGCCCTAGGCACAGGCGGTTAGAGCCCGGGTGGTGCTGTCAAGGGTGTAGTGCACTCAAAGGATTCTGGAGATTGTAGTTCAGGCCTCCCAAACGCCTCCGAGTTGCGCAGGCGCAAGATGCTATTTGGTAAAGTGAGCTTCAGGCTTTGGCCTTGTTGGGACCGTTTACTGTGGCATCTGCCAAGCTCCAATCCCTTCTTCACACTCTGGCGCCGGACTTCTTGGGTCTGAAAGGCTCACAGGCTCGAATGGACATAAGCGTAGCCTTGCGATTGGAGGCCTTATATCAGGTAAGTTTGTGCATTTGTCGCCGCGGTGTTAGCAAGTTGAGATGTTAACATCTGGAGATTGATTCACGTGTGAGGACTACCGGGACTGATTCTGATCAGCTGTGCTTCTGGAAGCCATGGCCTTTTCAGGGACAGAAGCGCCACGGGGTCTTTGATATGGGGCCTGAATTGGGGCGCGTCTCCAGCTCAGGGTCTTAACTGAAGTGGGTTTTTCTCCTGCAGGTCTTGTCTCCAGGAGTCCTGTCCCCAGGTGTAGGGGAGACGGAAGAATGCTCAGGAGTAAGGTGGCACGGGGTAGGGGGCATTTGCGTCCGTGTCTCCAGACACTGCCAGCCGCCCAGAGGTCGTTCTGCTGCAGCTGGAGCCTGCTGGAGCGGAATTTGTCGGTTCTCTCTCCCATCCCTGTGACTATATTTGTATGAAGTGGAGAGAGCGGACAATGGGGAAGCAGGGTATAGGACTACCCTTTGCGGGTTGTTCTGGGAACTGAGGCCGGCGTTGCCCTGCCAGCCCTCCAGTGTCAGGACTCTGCCCTTTTCCAGAAGGGGAGCCTTGAAGAGGACTGGGCATTTGCTGCAAGACTGAAAGCCAGGTGAGGTAATGCTAATTTTCTGCTTCCTGAAACACAGTGAGCATTTGGCTTCTTTATCCTGACCTTTTCTGGGTAGGAGCATCTCTTTCAGGTCCTTCTAGCCATTTCCTTCCATTCCCTCTACTCAGCTGTGTTGCCTAGGTGCCTCCTCTGATTGGCAACCAGTGCTCAGGACTTTTACTTTTCTTTTTTCAAGGCTTATTTTATTTTATTTTATCTTATTTTATTTTTTTAATGTTTATTTATTTTTGAGAGAAAGAGACAGAGCACGAGTGGGGCAGGGAAGGGCAGAGAGAGAGAGGGAGACACAGAATCTGAAGCAGGCTCCAGGCTCTGAGGTGTCAGCACAGAGCCCTACGAGACTCTGGGCTCAAACTCACTCACTGAGAGATCATGACCTGAGCTGAAGTCGGTCATTTAACCCACTAAGCCACCCAGGTGCCCCTAAAACTTTTAGAGAAAGAGGGAGTGCAACCGGGGTGAGAATGGCATAGTGGGGGAGAGAGAGAATCCCAAGCAGGCTCCACCTCCAGTGCAGAGTCCATCACAGGGGCTGGTTCCAAAGACCCTGGGAACATGATCTGAGCAGAAATCAAGAGTCAGACACTCAACCAAGTCACCCAGGCGCCCTGGTTTATGTTTATAGAGCACAACCAGTTACTTCCAAGCAGAGATGCATGGATGCAGGAGGTGAATATTTCGAGCCTTTTCTTCTCTAGACTCTTAACTGATTCTCAACCAGGAACAATTTTGCTGCTATCCTCACTCCCTCCAGGGATATTTGCCAATGTCTAGAGGTATTTTTGGTCATCAGAGCTGGGACCAGCCAGTGCTACCAGCATCTGTGGAGGTCAGAGTTGATGCTAAACATCCAAAAAATAATACATAGGACAGCACCCCACATGACAAAGAATTATCCAGCCCCAACTGTCAACATTGCTAAGGTTGAAAAACTCTCCTATAAACATGGCTTTATACCATTTTCTTGATTCTAACAGTGATATTTAGAAGCCCATTGCATTTCTGATTCCTGATATTTCATATATGACCAGTTTTTTTCTGTCCTCATTTTTTTAAAGAATCTTCTCTTTATCTCTTTTATTCTCAAATTTTATTCTAAGATATTTTGTAAAGGTGATTACTTTTTCTTCCTTAGGGCTAAATGGGTAAACAGTAGGTGGAGGGAATTACCATTTACTGACAATTATATACCAGGCATTATTAGACTAGATGATGCTTATACTATTTCATGTAATAGTGGAACTTTACTTAGCTGGCCTTTGTACATCCCAAACCTGGTTAGATCCTGTAAATATCTTACTGTGAATGGGTGATTTGATCTATCTTCAGGAACTGGAATGTTTAAGTACATAAATTAAATCATACTGACATCCAGGTATCTAGACCCAGCCTGTTTATTCTATCTATCCTTTCCTGTAAACACTGTCTTTATCACCCATATTTTCACCTTTTTCTTTTCTCTCATTTCAAAGCATTTGTTTTTAGGGGCACCAGATGGTTGAGTATCTGACTCTTGACTTTGGCTTAGGTCATGATCTTGCGGTTCGTGGGTGTGAGCCTCACATTGGGCTCTGCAATGACAGTGGGGAGCCTGCTTGGGATTCTCTCTCTGTCTCCTCTGTTTGCCTCTCCTCCCCCTCAAAATAAATAAACTTATTTAAAAAGTGCATTAAAAATAAGTGAATTCAAGCATCTACTTTTATTATAACCTTAATACACTGATTTGTTTTTTCAGGGATTGGTGTTTAAGGATGTATCTATAGACTTGACTCAGGAGGAGTGGGAATGCCTTGATTTTGATCAGAGGGATGTGTACAGAAATGTGATTTTGGAAAACTATAACAACCTTATCTCAGTTGGTAAGCAAACCTATCTCTAAAAATTCAGTCTTCCTCTGGAATATTTGATCCTCTCACTGTGAATTTCTCCGCTTCTTTCAGATATCTTATATATTCCATTTCCCTGTTCCCAAAGAGATAGCTTGAGTTTTATAGAGTTGAAAATGTGCAGCTCTACCGAAGCTGAGACTGAAGCCCCATCTTCTCTAAATAATGACCTTTCCTCTTTAGTTTTGAATTCTGGGCTTCCCATAGCAAAACTATATACCATTTCTCTTTCCATTTCTAAGCCAGATATGGTATCCATACTGGAGCAAGGGAAAGAACCCTGGATGATTGGCAGAAAGCTGACAAGGGACCTGCTCCAGGTAAGTGTGGGATAGTCAGGCAAGGAGAGGGCATTGAAGGATGTAACCCAGCTGTTTACAGAGGAAAGACCTCTGCGAGATATTTTCTGGGAAGTTTTCGTCAACAGTCAAAACCTGTAAAGAAAAGTAAGACCTGTGCACCAAGCTGTCCAAATGTCCCTTACCTTTACCTCCAACTCTCACTTTCCATGATTCTCTTTCATGCTTCCTTCCCATTTCAAAGTGGGAAGTATAATCCTTGTACCTTTTCAGTGACCAATTTCTACATTTATTTTGTATACAATTCTAATACAATTCCCCATTTTCTTTTGCATTTCGATTTGTGTATCAGTATCTCTTAAAATTTTTGAGACTTCTCTTCCCTGAAACAGTTTTCTTTTTACTTCATTATTGTGTGTGTATTTATTCATTTATTCTTCTAATCAACAGTTACTGATTTTATAATTTGCATAAGATGCATTGTTAAGTGATGGAAAGATTATAAGACTTATAAGCTATTAAGAAGTTTATGGACTAAGGAACCTATGAATAAGTCCATAAATAATATTTTTTAAAGTAGACTCTACTACAAGAGGGGTTAAATAGGGAAGTCAGAAGAAAGGGCTAATGATGGGAAAGTGGAAAGCCCCTGTCTTACTTCATTTGGGCTGCTATAACAAAGTACCAGAGACTTGGTGGCTTATGAACACAAATTTATTTCTCACAGTTCCAGAGACTGGGAAGTTCAGGATCAAGGCGCCTACAGATCTAGTGTCTGATGAGAGTCTACTTCCTCATAGTTGATCATCTCACTGTAACCTGAGCAGAAGGGGGAATCTCTCTGGGGTCTCCTTTATAAGGACACTAATCCCATTCATAAGAGTTCTGCCTGCATTACCTACCTAATCACCTTCCAAAGCCCCCCCTCCTAATACTGTCACCTGAAGGGTTAGAATTTTAATATATGAATTTGGGGGGAATATAAACATCCAGTCCATTGCAGCCCCTACAGAGATGTGATAGCTCGTGCATTGGGAGTGATTGCAGTCACCTCTGTAGAGAGTATTTGGGATAAAGAGCAGCACAGAACTCAACCCAGGGCTTGATCTCGTCAACTGTGAAATCATAACCTGAGCCAAAATCAAGAGTTGGACGCTTAACCAACTGAGCCACCCAGGAGCCTCGCTTTCTTTATTTTAATAGAATGGTCTTCATTTAGGTTTTCTGTATTATCTCATGATTAAGTTCAAGTTATGTTTCTCCTGCCAGGGTACGAAAGATGTGATATTTTGTCCCTCTTAGGGCATCATATCTAAAAGTATATGATTTGCTTCTGACCCTCATTGATAATGTTAATTTTGATTACCTGGCTTCGATACTCTCCACCTTCTCTATTGTATAGTTTTTATTTTTTCCTGCAACTAAGAAGTCATCTATAGGAAGGCACCATGAAAATTGTATTCCTCATCAAATGCCCCCACCACTAGATTTAGCATCATTGATGGGTCTTGCTTATACCAGTCTTAACTATGAGGGTTGCACTATAGTCATTTATTTTTAACCTTTATTGATTTTTGAGACAGAGAGAGAGCATGAATGGGGAGGTTCAGAGAGAGAGGGAGACACAGAATCTGAAACAGGCTCCAGGCTCTGAGCTGTCAGCACAGAGCCCGACGTGGGGCTCGAACTCACGGACTGTGAGATCATGACCTGAGCTGAAGTCGGATGCTCAACCGACTGAACCACCCAGGCGCCCCAGTCATTTTTCAGTTCCAGCACTCCCTCTGTATTTCTCAGTCTGTTTTCTATTGTATGGAAATATCTTCACTATTTGTCTAGCTATCAGATTTATTTTGGTTTCTATTCCTCACTGATGTGGACTCCTGGATTTGTACTCTTTGCAATGGTTTATAATTCATTAATTATTTTAGTGCTTAAACCATCCCAGGTTTGGCAAGTCAGAGCCTCTTCAAGCTAGCTCTGAGTCTTTCTGACATGCTAACATAATTTTTTAAGTGCTCACTTACTTTTTGGCACAAAAATGTATTTAAAGATCTTTTCCTTTCAAAAAACCTTTTTAAAGATTCTAGGGAAATATGTTGTATTTGTTTGCCAGGGTTGTGAAAGAGAATCTTTTCTGTGCTTCTCTCCTAGCTTCCATTGGCTTGCTGGCAATCTTTGGCATTCTTTGTCTTTTCCTGCATCACCTTGATCTTTGCCTTCAGCTTCACATGTTCTCTCTCTCTGTCTCTCTCTGTCTCTGTCTCTCTCTCTGTGTGTGTGTGTGTGTGTGTGTGTGTGTGTGTGTTACCAGATTCCCTTTGCAAGGACACTAGTCATATTACATTAGGGGCTCATCCTACTCCAGTATGATCTCGTCTTAATTTAATTAATTCTGTTTACAATGACTTTGTTTTCACAAAGGTCACATTCTGAAGTACAGGGGGGTAGGTGGTAAGGAGATCAACGTATGAATTTGTAGTGGACACAATTCAACCCCATAACATTTTCATACATATAAAAATTTTGAAACCAAGTTGCACAGTCTGAGTAATAACACAGTGAAGACCCATCTTGCTACTATGTAGTTTAAGAAATAGAACATTGCAAGTACCTTCAGGGCCCCTTATGTGCCCAATTACGGCTATTGTTTTTCCCTTCACTATGTGGTTTGAAATGAGATTAAATGTGGTACACATCTTGGTATCTAGTCATGCAGGTTCTCACATCCTTGCTTCTTTGTTAGAAGTATGGGTTATGATCCACTGGTGACACACAGGTAGATTACTGAATTTTAAAATGATCACCAATAGTTCTACTCTGATTATGCCAAAATTGATTATAAAACTAAAATCATTTGTCTAATTTGCTTTTGGTAGTTGGAGGTGTCTTTGTAAAATTCAATTTGGAGCCATCTGGGTGGCTCAGTCAGTTAAATATCTGACCTTTAATTTTGTCTCAGGTCATGCTCTCCCAGTTGTGGTATTGAGTCCCACATCAGCCTCCACACTGGACATGGAGGCTGCTTAGGATTCTCTTTCTCCCTCTTCCTCTGTTCCTCCCCTGCTTGTGCATGTGTCCTCTGTCCCCGAATAAATAAGCATTTTAAAATGTAAAATTCCATTTTAAAATAATTATATGGAATATTTCCAAGATTTCAATGGCAAATCCATAAAATAGGGTATATTCAGGGAAGTCTAGCTTTTATCCCAGTCTGTTCCACACTGTTCTCCACCCCCCACCCACCCACTCCCCCCCCACCCCCAGCAAGACTTTACCTTTCCATTTTTTTCCTAAATAAAAGCAATGTGTATATCTTAAAATACTTTCACGGCAGCATACTATATACAATTTAGTCCACCTTCCTTTTTTCACTTAACAATATATTCGGGAGATAACTTCAGGGAGGTCTGAAGATTTTCATCATTCCTTTTTATGGTTGGAAAATATACTCCACTTAGTAGATGCACCATAGTTTTTTCAACCAGTTACCTAAGGATGGACATTTGGGTTAGTTCCAGTCATTGCTATTATAAATTGTGCTGCACTGAAGGGCATTGTGAGTAAATCTTCCAAAATTTATGTCAGTATATGTTTAGAGTTGAGTCATGTCACTCATATTGTTGGTTTATAAAAGGATAAGTAAGTATATAATTTGGCTAAATGTTGCTGAATTCTCCCCCACAAGGGGGGGGGGGGTGGGTACCATTTTGTCATCCAGCTAGTAATGAGTGAGAGAGTCCATTTCTCCATAGCTTCCTGAAAGAATATGCTGTCAAACACTTAGACTTTTGCCATTCGTACAGTTGCAAAATATTATCTGTGTAGTTTTAATTTGTGTCAAAAATTGAAAACTATTCATTTAAAATTTCCTAGTTATCTCATGATCCCGTATGACTTCCTATCAATTCACGTGCTTTGTGCATTTATCAAATTCCAAGAGTGTATTTGATCACTGTATAAATCATTCACATCTCATATACATTAATTTTAATTTAATTCCCCTATTTATACCATAAAAGTTTCATTTCTTCCGGGGGGGGGGGGGGAAGCAAATGTTTTCTATTATGCTTTCTTTCAGACCACGAATCTAGGTGTAAACCAAGGAATTATCTCTGAAGGAGGAAGTTTATGAATAGAATCACCCCAATAGTTTATATTGGAAAGTCTTACAAAACATGAACTTGAGTGTTCCTATTACAGAAATGACTGGGAATGAAAAGAAAAACTGATGAAAAACAAGGATCTTGTGAGAAAATTTTTAATCAAGTTATTTTCAACTATGAAAATGTATACACTTTCAGTCAGCACCCATCTCTTACTCCATATCAAAAAACTTACATTGAAGACAAAGCCTGGGAATGCAAGAACTATGAGAAAGGTTTTGTATGTGACTTCCAACTAACTACACATCAGAGAATTGATACTGGTAAGAAATTCAGGAACCATAAGGAATATGGGAAGGCCATTAGTAGGGGTTCAAAACATTTTCAGCATCAGATCATGTTTATTAATGAAAACTGTGAACATAAGGAATGTGGTAGAGTCTTAGACTGTGCCCACCAGAGCATTCATACTGAGGAGAAAATCTATGAGGGTAAAGAATGTGGAAAAGCCTTTCTATATTTCTATCACATCAGAGAGTTTACACATGTGAGGAACCCTGTCTAGCTAAGGAAAGTGGGATTTTTTTTTAAATCATTCCTCAGACCTTATTTATCATCAGATACTTCTTGCCAATGAGAAAACTTATCAATGTATGTTATATGGAAAAGCCTTTAGTAGCAAACCAGCCATTACTCTGCATCAGAGAATTCACGCTGGTAGAAACCATATATATGTAAGAAGTGTGGAAAAGCCTTTCATAGCAATTCAATACTTATAGAACATCAGAGAGTTCACACTGGTGAGAAACCTTATATATGTAAAGAATGTGGCAAAGCCTTTCATTATTCCTTGGATCTTAAAAGACATCAGAGAATCCAGACTGGTGAAAAACCCTATGAATGTAAGGAATGTAGCAAGGCCTTTAAGAGTGCATCGTATTTTTTTATACAGCATAGAATTTGTAGTGGTGAGAAACCCTATGAATGTAAAAATTGTGCTAAGACATTTGGAAGTAGCTCAACCCTTAATCAACATAAGAGAGTTCATACTGGTGAAAAACCCTATATATGTAAAGACTGTGGAAAGACCTTTTGTAGCAGTTCAAAATTTACAGAACATCAGAGAATTCACACAGGTGAGAAGCGCTATGTTTGTATGGCACGTGGAGAGACCTTTTGTAACAGTTCTATACTTACAGAACATCAGAGAATTCACACTGGTGAAAAACCATATGTCTGTAAAGAATGTGGAAAGGCCTTTTATCACTTTCAGACCTTCATCAACATTGGGGAATTCATATGATTGAGAAACCCTATGAGTGTAAGGAATGTGGGAAAACCTTTAGTAGTAGCTCTGCCATTATCTGGCATCAGAGGATTCATACTGGTGAGAAACCCTTTGAATGTAAGGAATGTAGAAAGGCCTTTTATCATTCTTCAGACCTTTCTCAACATCAGAGAATTCACAAGGGTGAGAAACTTTATGAATGCAAAGAATGTGGGAAGGTTTTTGTACGTAGTTTAAATCTCAATCAACGTAGAAATGGTCATGGTGGTAAGAAGCTCTGAAAATAATCTGTGGGAAAGGCATTCACTTAATTTGAGTTAGGACTTCATGCTGATTAGATCCTGTAATTAATATGAGGAGACCTTTATTTGGTATTGACAGCTGAAACTGCCCAAGGATATAGTAAATATTAGAAAACCATCAACAGTTCACTTACTTACTTAATTTGAATGAAGAAAATGAAAACTTTGGTGCATGTCAACCTTAAATACCAGACAATTTATTACAGAATAATCCTAGAATTTTATTTTACTTTTCCTAAAATAATTCTAGGTATTTTTTGTCTTATGTATATTTACTGATTATTAAAATTGTTAATTGTGCTTACAGTTCTGGGCTGACTTATTTTTCTCCAAGATTTTGAACCCATCACTACTTATTCTTTCCAGTTGCTTTTCCTGCTGTTTTGGTGGTACAGTCTTATTTATATAAGCTTTAAAAAATATATATATATATAAGCTTAAGTTTCAGGGCAATGATTTATCATTCATTTGCATATGTTTATATATGTGTATCTATATACATACTTATATATCTGTAATTATACCTGTACCTTCTTTTCTTCATTATTTTTATTTTTATATATTTTATTTTATTTTATTTTATTTATTTATTTATTTTTATTTATTTTTGGACAGAGAGAGACAGAGCATGAACGGGGGAGGGGCAGAGAGAGAGGGAGACACAGAATCGGAAACAGGCTCCAGGCTCCGAGCCATCAGCCCAGAGCCTGACGCGGGGCTCGAACTCACGGACCGCGAGATCGTGACCTGGCTGAAGTCGGACGCTTAACCGACTGCGCCACCCAGGCGCCCCTATTTTTATATATTTTAATACAAATAGAACTGTACTGCCTTTTTGAAGAGTTACTTTTTTTTGAAGAGTTACTTTTAACATTAACATTTTATTGTAATTTTTTCAGAAAATTTCAAAGAGCACAAAAGAAACTATTATAATAACCACTCTCAAAATTTTCAAAGCAAATTCTTTCAGAAAATTTTAAAAGAAACTCCTTTTCACAAATTGCCTTTCCTATGGTAGAGCATAGCATGAAGAGTTTTCCAAGTCAGTAAATAGTATATCATTATCCTTATCTGAATATAGCTAATGTTTATCTGTGTGGCTCTACTATTATTTTACTAGTCTATTGATAAAATGTTTGCCTTCTAAATTTTGTCTTTATAAACAATGCTCCTTTCAACATCCTGTTTGCATTTCGTATACTTGTCTGCTTTATTTTTTATTTCTGAAACAATCTGTGAATGTCTTATACTTACGAAAATTTTAAATATTACAGATAAGCTAAACTCCCCTTTGACTATTTCCCTTCCTCTAGTTTCTCCCCTAAAGTTACCACTGTTGGCAGTTTCATTCGAGAGCCTTTTTAAAAACATTTTTTAAGTGTTTTATTTATTTTTGAGAGAGAGAGAAAGAGAGAGAGAGAGATACAGAGTGTGAGAAGGGGAAGGCAGAGAGAGGGAGACACAGAATCTGAAGCAGGCTCCAGGCTCTGAGCTGCCAGCACAGAGCCCAATGCAGGGCTCGAATCCATGAACCACGAGATCATGACCTGAGCTGAACTGAGATGCTCAACTGACTGAGCTATGCACATGCCCCTCAAGAGCCTTTTTAAAAATTTTTTTAACGTTTATTCATTTTTGAGAGACAGAGAGAGACAGAGCATGAGCGGGGAAGGGGCAGAGAGAGGGAGACACAGAATCCAAGGCAAGCTCCAGGCTCTGAGCCGTCAGCACAGAGCCCTATGCAGGGCTCGAACTCACAAACTGCAAGATCATGACCTGAGCCGAAGTTGGTCACTCAACCGACTGAGCCACCCAGGCGCCCCTCAAGAGCCTTTTTAAATGCAACTCCACACACACGTTATATATATATTGCTTTCAATCGTATATGTTTTGCTTCAAGTATGGCAAAATTGAGATGACTTACATAACTGTCATTGGTATGTAATGAGTAAATGAATTATGAATGCATGAATATAACTAGTGAATTGTTTTGTGAATGTTAGTCACTGTTATCTTCATCTATTTTATTTATGGAATGGTGTTGAGCTGTGGGGGATAAGCTTAGGGATCCCCCGGGCTTACACCAATGGGTTAGCAAGGCATAAAGAAATACAAAGTCATAAGATGCTCACACCTGAGTTTGGGTAAACCAGATTGGCACCCCAAGAATATGGGATGCAAAGGCACCCTGAGAATAGGGAGGCGCAAAGGTGCCAGAAATAGGGAGGTGCAAATGCACCCTAAAATAGAAAGGGGGTGCAGGGAACCCCCAAAATAGAGAGGGAGAGGCAAAGGCCTAAAATAGGAATGGTGCAAAGGGGCCCAATATATAGGTATGTAAAATAAACAAGATCAAATATATTCAGGGTGAAAGCACCCCCAATTTAGTACTATAGCAGAAAAGCTGCTTTCACGGGAGAATAGGGCCAGGTTAGGTAAATTGGTGAATTGAACTATGGACCACTGCGCTGCAGGCAAAGCAGCCCAGAGCAGAGATGGTTAACAAAAGAAAAGGTGTCTTGTTAACCCTGAGGCTATTTCTCCTATCTGTCTCATCCCCCGCAGTCTGGCAAAGATAAATAGGCATGGCACCTCCTGTCTGCCGTTAACAACCATCTACCCATCTGCCTGGCGCCAGGATTTTGTTTTATATTGACCCAAACCCCAAACACGGTATATCTTCAAAACCTCCCTTTCCCCATCACAGCCTCAAGTTAATGTTTACAGTTTGTCTCTTTGTACACGCCCATCACCTTTGTAAGCCTTCTGATCTGAATAAATATGGGTCATGGACCCTTATTCGGGGCTCTCGTCTTTTCCTGGACATTAGCCATGTCTCGCTTTAATCCTGCATCTGCTCTTTTGCTGGCCAAAAAAGAACTTTAGACTTAAGAGTCTTCGACACTGAACCATAATGTACACTTTACTCACTAACAGATACTCCATATTGGGAAGAAAAAAAACAAAATCAAATAAAGATGTTAAGATGTAGTAAGCTCTTCCTGCAGAACTCAATCTTTATGCTGATCATGACATTCATATCAGAGAGAAAGTGTATATAAATGGGTATGGGGTGGTTGAGATCACAACTGTCACGGCATAATGAGAAGAGGTTTATTACCAAATGTATAATACAGAACACATTATCTGACTGATAAGAGAACACATAGGGTAGCTACCTATCTGAATACTGACTTGATTTTATTGACATCACCCTTTTGTTAAGGATAAAATCAACACAAGTTACAATTGCTCTAGGAATAAATAATAGTGGGTATTCTGTATAGAAAATGTTGTTTGACAAAAGTACATGGAAGAAAATTACATTGATGCATGTACTAGAATGCTAGAAACTTTTATAATCTATATTTTTAAGAAACTCTGAAAAAACACAGAAATAGCTAAAGACAATGGAATGCATTTGTGAAAATAATTGAAATAGAGTACAGGTTTCCCCTGCTATTCAAAAGTACAGTGTTCCCCTACCCCCCCCCCAAAAAAAAAAAGGAACAAAAGTGGTGTCCCTATGAAACCTTTTGCAGACTGAACTGATATAAAGCAAAGAGTATCCCCTGCTTTCCAAAGTTCACCATATGCCACTTTGCTTTTTAGGAAAGACCTATATTAGTATGGTGACAGCTTTTTTTTTTTTTTTTTGTAAAAGTGAATATCCTCTTTGTATTTCTTTCTGTTAGCAAAAACAGGTGCAAATGTAGGTATTTTGTGAAAGTGAGGTGTTACAATGCAACCTTTCAGAATGATGTCTCTTGAAAAATTAACAATGTAGAGATTTTGGTCAAAAAAAGATAAGCATTATGACTTAGAAATTGATGTTACTACAAGCTAGAGAGTTTATGGGTTATATATATATATATATATATATATATATATATATATATATATATATATATATATACATATATCCTTTGTTTTGCTAATAATTTTGAAAAAATAAAATGCATGATATTCTTCAAAAAGTCTCCAGAGCTCAGTCAAGAGAAATATAAGCACTTAGTAGTCCAGTAAAACTAAATGAATAAATTACTCATTGCTAAAAAAATCACCTGACCTTTTTTTGAAGTTTTAATTTTAATTCCAGTTAGTTAACATACAGTGTAATATTAGCTTCAGGTGTACAATTTAGTGATTCAACACTTACCTTCAACCCACCTGCTGCTCATCACAATGAATGTAATCCTTAATCTCCATTAAGTGCACTCATCCCCCCAATACCTTCCCTCTGGTAACCATCAGTGTGCTCTCTATAGTTAAGAGTCTGTTCCTCGGTTTGCCTCTGTCTTTTCCCCCCATCCTAATTTGTTTTGTTTCTTAAATTCTACATAAGTGAGATCATATGGTATTTGTCTTTCTCTGACTGACTTATCTCACTTAGCTTAATACTCTCTAGCTCTATCCACATCATTGCAAGTGGTCAGATTTCATTCATTATTATGGATGAGTAATATTCCATTGTGTATATATACATACCACCTCTTCTTTATCCATCAGTTGATGGACACTTGGACTGTTTCCATAATTTGGCTATTATAGATAATACTACTATAAAGGTAGGGGTACATGTAGCCTTTTGAATTAGTATTTTTATGTTCCTTGGGTATATACCTCCTTGTGCAATTGCTGGGTCATAGAGTGGTTCTATTTTTAACTTTTTGAGAACTCCCTACTGTTTTCCAGAGTGGCTGCACAAGTTAGCATTTCCACAGTATAAGAGGGTTCCCCTTTCTCCGCATCTTTTCCAACACGTGTTGTTTCATGTGTTGTTGATTTTAGCCATCTTACAGGTATGAGGTGATATCTCATTGTAGTTTTGATTTGCATTTCCCTAATCATGAGTGATGTTGAGCACCTTTCTATGTGTCTGTTGCCCATCTGTATGCCTTCTTTGGAAAAATGTCTATTCATGTCTTCTGCTCAGTTTTTATTTTATTTATTTATTTTTTAATTTTTTTAATGTTTTATTTATTTTTGAGACAGAGAGAGACAGAGCATGAACGGGGGAGGGGCAGAGAGAGAGGGAGACACAGAATCGGAAGCAGGCTCCAGGCTCTGAGCCATCAGCCCAGAGCCCGACGCGGGGCTCGAACTCACGGACCGCGAGATGGTGACCTGAGCTGAAGTCGGACGCTTAACCGACTGAGCCACCCAGGCGCCCCTTCTGCTCAGTTTTTAATTGGATTATTTGTTATTTGGGTGTTGAGTTTTATAAGTTCTTTTTATATTTTGGATACTAACCCTTTATCAGATATCTTATTTGCAAGTACCTTCTCCCATTCCCAAACTTGCCTTTTAGTCTTGTTGATTGTTTCCTTCACTGTGCAGAAGGTTTTTATGTTGATGTGAAGTCCCAATAGTCTATTTTTGCTTTTGTTTCCCTTGCCTCAGGAGACATGTCTAGTACCTGATCTTTTTTATAAGCAAAATTCCCAAAATTTTGAGGAGCTTCTCATAGTTTATTTAAACATGGAAGCTTGACATTTAATTCTATGACTCTTGCATAGCATTGATTTTACAGTTGAAGGGCAAGACAAAACTTCTGATATCAGTTATGAATATTTGTGTGACATCCTGAATAAAACAGTAATTTTAATTCACAAGTCTATTCAGTAAAATCTAGATGATTGTTCATTCCAAAGAAGTTGAATAATATTTCTATAGTTTACATAGTTTACATAAAGTCCAAAAGGTTCTTTTTTTAATATAATATTTTTTAGTTTATTTACTTTGAGAGAGAAAGAGCACAGAGGAGAGGAGCAGAGGGGGAGAGAGAATCCTAAGTCGGTTCATGTTGTCAGTGCAATGCAGAGCCTGATGCAGAGCTCCATCTGATGAATTGTGAGATCATGACCAGAGCTGAGATTAAGAGTTGGATGCTTAACCAACTGAGCCACCCAGGTGCCCCCAAAAGGTTATTTTTAAAAGTGTTGATCCATCCTGGGGCACCTGGATAGGCTCAGTCGTTTGAGCTTCTGCTGAGGGCTCTATGCTGAGTGTGGAGCCTGCTTAAGATCCTCTGCCCCTCCCCCTCCTGTGCACCCTCTCTAAATAAATAAATAAATAAATAAATAAATAAATAAATAAACAAGAAGTTTATTTAGAAAAATAAAAAAAAGTTAAAAGTGTTGATCCATCTGGTATAATTTTCTTTCTACATCAAAAACTTCCTTTGGGCTGCGTGGCTGGCTCAGTCAATGAAGCATGCAGTTCTTGATCACGGGGTGATGAGTTCCACCCCACATTTGCTGTGAAGATTGCTTAAAGAAATAAACTTAAAATTTTTTTCCTTTAGCATCTATTTAGTTCAGGTATCCTGCCAGTCAATTATCTCAGTTTGTCAAAATAAGTATTTTGTCTTAATTTTTGGAAGATATTTTGGGGCATAAGATTCTAAGTTGATGGAATACATACATATATGGTCTCCTGTTGGTTCTGTTTTGCTGGAGAACCCTAATACATCAAGGCTGTAAACATCTTTGTGGCTTCCTGCCTTCCACATGCTGCCAGTTTTGCAAAGTGGCTATCCCATTTTGCATTCCTGCTGGCAATGTATGAGAATTCTGTTTGGTTCACATCCTCATCAACAATTGATACTGTTTTTTCAATTTTAACTGTTTTATTGGTATGTAGTAGAATTACATTGCAGTTTTAATTTGCATTTCTCTGATAAGTACTGACTTTCAGCATCTTCCTATGCCATTTAAATACACACTTTGGTGAATGTCTGTGCAAACCTGTTGCCCACTTTTATTGGGTTGCTTGTCACCTTTTTCTTACTGAATTGTAGGAGGTCTTTTTTAAATTTATGATAGAAGTCTATAATGTATTACAAAGACCCCTTTCAAATATTTTCACTGTCTTCATAGTGTCTTTTAATGACATTTCTTTTTTTTTTTTTTAAATTTTTTTTTTTTCAACGGTTTTTATTTATTTTTGGGACAGAGAGAGACAGAGCATGAACGGGGGAGGGGCAGAGAGAGAGGGAGACACAGAATCAGAATCAGGCTCCAGGCTCTGAGCCATCAGCCCAGAGCCTGACGCGGGGCTCGAACTCACGGACCGCGAGATCGTGACCTGGCTGAAGTCGGACGCTTAACCGACTGCGCCACCCAGGCGCCCCTAATGACATTTCTTAATTTTATTATTTTGTGTTTTTTTTTCATTTTTAATGTTTATTTTTGAGAGAAAGACAGAGCACAGGCAGGGGAGGGGCAAAGAGAGAGGGAGACACAGAATCCGAAGCAGGCTTCAGGCTCCGAGCTGTCACCACAGAGCCTGACACGGGGCTTGAACCCATGAATGGTGAGATCATGACCTGAGCCGAAGTCAGACGCTTAACCGACTGAGCCGCCCAGGCACCCCTACATTTCTTAATTTTAATGAAGTCCTACTTTTTCTTTTATGGCTTGTACTTTTTACGTTCTGTTTAATAAATCTTTCCCCCAACAACATGAAGGTATTTTTCTACATATGTATTCTTTTAAAGTTATCTTAATTTTTACATTTAAGTGAAAATTTCACATTAGGCATTTTGTCAAAGAAAATCTTGCATTAATTTTGTGTACTATGTAAGGTGAAGATAAAGATTCTTTTTTTTCCCTTGTGGA